>NC_056002.1:31781399-32981399 GCF_018446385.1 Zingiber officinale
GATGCTGCCGCATCTTTGGAAAGTGGAGGCCGTTTTATTGTCACGCCAAAGATTCCACCCTCTATCGGATTCCGATCCGACGGACCAGGTTCAATCTCAGCGCCCACCGTCGCGCCTTATCCGCGAATCTGTGCCGCGTCGTGGCGCTGGCGGAGCCGGAAACGTCGGGAAAGCTCCTGCTTCTCCTTTCTCCCGCTTCTGGAAGGCCACCAATCGCTCGCTGCTCCGCTTATCTGAATCTTCTCCTCGCCCTTCTCCTCTTGATGCGGTCGATCTCAGCTTCGGTTCCCATCACATAGAGCCACTTGCGTTGCGATTGGATCGGGGGTTTCTCCCGTTCCTGGATAGCTCGCGGAATCGGGTGGGGGAATGGCGATGGGCACGCTGGTCTCCGGGAGAGGATTCGGCTCATCTGCTGTGCCGGGTACGCATTTCAGTTTTTTTTTTTTCCCCTTTGGATTTGGAAATTGATGCTTCCTAGTTTTGCTCGATCTTCTCTCTTTGAGAGAATCGTGCGGTGCGGTATTTGGCCCTGAACTTCCTAATGCCGCATTGAAGCTCTATCTTTGGTGTTGAAACTTGCAAAAATTGCTACTTTATAGTTGATTTCGGAAGAGGATTGATAAAATAGGAATGTAATAGATAAAGAATCTAGTTTTGTGAGGTTACATTGGTGGTTCAAGCAAGCATATATACAACAGTTGGTTAGACGGATCAGCTTGGCCTAGTAAAGTGCTACTTCAATTTAAAGTCTTTTAGTAGCTACTTGGATAAACTTCCAAACGAAAACAATTTCAAAAAGAATAGTTACATACCGAATCTCCAGCTAGTGTGACTTCAACAGAGCGACTGAAGAAGACAGAAAATCAATCGATAGTCCATTGCCTGCTAGCTAGACAAGCTTTGGCAAAAGGTCATATGAAGTTGTCCTAGCTCCGGTGTGTTTTCCATGCTTAGGATAGCATCTTAGTTTTCTCTTGGGTTGTTAACACCAAAAAATTTACTCTTTTCATCATTCTAATTTCTTTGAAAGGTTAATTATCTTAGTGCACAAATTTCATTATCATGCTGTTCATATTGAAAAACTTATGTGTTTTACATGCTAAAAAAACTATAAGTATTACATGATTAAAAATACCAACATAAATAAGCATAAGAGCAAAATGATGATTTGTTATCACCAGGGGGAGTGGGATACTTTTTTTTCCTTGGAAGGTGAGGCAGTTGAGATAAGTTCTATTCACAATGAATGATTAGAGTATTGCATGTTATGATGCAGGAACTCCATATCAAGTTAAGTGTGGTAGAGCTCATTATAAGAAGATATATTCCAAGTTATGTGGAGATCAATCTGCATGGGCTGGTGGCTTCATTTTGTTCCTGCAAAGAGAAAGTTGTTATTTGTCGAGATCTATCTTATTTCCTGTTACTTCTTGTTCACTTTCCAAGAATACCATGATTGCTGGAAATGCCTTCCTTGGGGAGGTGGCACATCCACCGCCATGCTATTTAGGTAATTGCTCAAATGCATGTCTGACTAATATCAGTTTCAGGCAGAGATTTCCAGCAAGAACAAATTGTTTTGTTTCTTCACATGGTCTCCAACTAATGCGGAGGAGAAAACTTGAGAATATTGGAATATCTAATGATCTTCATGATCAATTAGTATCACATTTGCCTACTAGAACACGCGCAAACTTCAAATCTGAGCAGTATGAGGTGCCAGAGTCACAGCTTGATTCACTAACTTCTTCAGAAGCATCCAGCGAAGCAGTTTTAATTGGTCCAAATGTTACAGAAGTATCTCCTTGGTGGAAACAGTTCCCTAAACGTTGGGTGATTGTGCTATTGTGCTTCTTTTCGTTTCTACTTTGCAATATGGACCGAGTAAGTTAACTCTTTTTCACACCTGCCAACAAATTCCTTCTTCCTTTATGATCATATTCTACTCTATGACTCATTTTTAGGAACTTGGGTACAAATCAAGAGAACTTGTATTTTACTAATCTCAATTTGAATCAGGTCAACATGAGCATCGCTATCCTTCCAATGGCAGCAGAGTTTAATTGGAATTCAGCAACTATGGGCCTAATTCAGTCATCATTTTTCTGGGGTTACCTACTTACCCAGGTGAGTGTTGGTTTAGGGGATATTTTTATACTTTCTCTAATTGACGATTGATCCTTCATAGTGTATTTTTTTTCCCATATATTTTACTTATTTGCTTTTCAATACAATTAAGAATATAGAATCTTCAACAGTACCTTGATGCCTAATTCTAATCCAATGTCTCAGGACTACAATTAATACTCTAATAAGCTTTTCCATATGTTCAGATTGTTGGTGGCATCTGGGCAGATAAAATTGGTGGTAAACTGGTTTTAGGCTTTGGTGTTGTTTGGTGGTCTATGGCAACAATTCTAACTCCAATTGCTGCTAAGATTGGACTTCCATTTTTGTTAGTTATGCGTGCTTTCATGGGAATTGGTGAGGTTAGTTTATATGATTCGTTCTTTTCCTTTTGCAAAGATTAATGATTTTTTTATGCTTAGAACAGGATAACCACATTGCAATACTTCTCCAGCTATTAGTCTCTCTCTCTCTCTCTCGCTCGCTTGCTCGCTCGCTACAGGTCAAGCTTTTCAAGGACTCCTGCCATCAATTAAACTTGTAGCATACACTCACAGGCAACACATGCAATCTTTTGGATAAGATGTCTTATTTTAAGATGGTCATAACAGATTTAGCGGGTGCTTGGTTGGATGGTATGGGAATGGGGAATGGGAAAGGAATGGAATATTGGTGCTTGGTTTGGGTAATTAGTGGTGGATCCCATGGATTCATTCCCCCAAACATGGGAATGGGCCATTACATAGCATTTTGGGGGGTATGGAAACCTTTCCATTCACATTCCTCACTTCTATCATACCCATTCCCATTCCCTTCCGGGAACCAAAGTCAGTAAGTTTTATCCATATATGTGAATCTGCATTGAAAGATTAATATCATGGCGATATATTAGATAAAAGAACGAAGAACTGGATAATTAAATTTAAAACTATTGAATACCGAAAATATGTTATGTAACTCATTATAACATCATCCGAAGTAACAAGGTTGATTGCTTGTGATGTCACTAAATCAATTAATGCTTTAGCATACATCAATTTTAAATTTCATTAACTTGGACCAAATTGAATGACATCATGCAGAGGCCAAAATACTAGTCGAAATACCTTGTTTCAGCCTATTATAACCTTCATGTGGCCTTCTAGACTACTTTTAAAACATTGAATAAAAGTATTGAAAAGAGAAAATTTGCCATCTATCTGATTATAGCATTATCTGAAGTACAAGGTATGACAGCAAGTCTGCAACAACCCAGCTTATTGTATTACGTGGAGCCAGTATGCATCTTGCCAATTATGCTGATTTCTCTTTTGGTGACTTGATATTTCATTATGCTTCACTGCTTAAAAAGTTGCAGCCCTACTTAGCATATCTCTATTTCTCCAATACAATAACTTAGCAAGATAAATAGGAGCTTAACTACTAGTTTAAGAATATAAGATAAAGACCTTTGTTTTCTGTATTGAAGAATGAAATAATAACACAACTCAATTTCAAGTGCAAATTGAATCTGGAACTGAAGGTGTTAATTTAAGACTTTGTTAGTTAGTATTGTTGATTATATTGAGATCAATTCTTCTGGTTTATTTTTAATTTACCCCTTCTTTAAAAAAAATTCAATCATTGCAATCATTTTTTTTTCAATTATGATCAGTTTAATACTTTTTTAATCATTTTCACAGGGAGTTGCTATGCCTGCAATGAATAACATACTTTCCAAATGGATTCCTGTATCCGAGAGAAGCAGATCTCTTGCACTGGTCTACAGTGGAATGTACCTTGGTTCTGTCACTGGCTTGGCTCTTTCACCAGTTTTAATTCATAAGTTTGGATGGCCTTCTGTTTTCTATGCATTTGGATCACTTGGAAGTATTTGGTTTGCTTTGTGGAATGCTAATGTATGCTTTACTTCTTGCACTTAACATTCTTATGATTCATTGTCTTTTCATTTCTTTTGTGTTGCCTTTAGAGAAGCTGTTGATTTTAATATGGCTGTGTACTTGTTTGGTTGTGCTTTAGTGTCTTCTGCACTAGGTTCACACCTTATAGCTATACAGATGCCAAAAAGAGCAGAGCGGTAGAAAATAAATAAATAGATAAGTTCTTACACACACACATAGTGGAAGTTATATTGGTGGGTGTTGAGTTTGATGAGGGTGTAACAACAAAAATGATGTGATGCATCTTTTCTATGGCCTAGAAATAGCTATATGAGTTTTTCCCATTTGTTTCTTGGTGAAATTTGGTTATCACGTTAACTTGCTGACATTTTTCTCTTCTGTCTACCTCAGGCACATAGTTCTCCCAAGGAAGACCCACAGCTTAGTGAAGATGAAAGTAAGCTTATCCTTGGAGGAAGTGTCTCAAAGGAGCCTGTCTCTTCCATTCCATGGAAATTAATCTTATCAAAGGCTCCAGTGTGGGCCCTAATAATATCCCATTTTTGTCATAACTGGGGCACCTTTATCCTCTTGACATGGATGCCTACTTATTATAATCAGGTACTTGACGTTTCTTTGGTCTTAACCATGTTGTTTGTGTTACTTAGGAAGATTTGTGTTATTGTCAGACCGATTTTATCACTGTCAATGTATATACTCAAGTGCTCAATCACTTCACCTTATAATTCCTGGTTACATGGAAATACATAACTTTTGGATGGTTCTAAATAGTTGAAACACATAGAAGACTTACGGAAACTCAAGGTTTACAAAAGCTTCTTGTGTGATTTCCGTGAAAAATACTTTTATCCCAATACAATTCTTTTATGGTGAATGCAATATCTAGTGTTTAGTTTATTGTTAGCTTCAAACCAAAGTCATATTTAGCTTATTTAGATGCTCCTCTGACTATGATGTACTAAACTCCAAAACACAGTATGCCACTACTTTCTCATATCAACCAATTAACTACTTTGGAATCATTCAAATTTTCATCAAGCTTATTTGATTGATTTTCCTCAGGTGTTGAAGTTTAATCTCACAGAATCCGGTCTCTTCTGTGTCTTGCCATGGTTAACTATGGCGGTCTTTGCAAATATAGGAGGCTGGATCGCAGATACTCTGGTGGCAAAAGGACTTTCTATAACCAACGTTCGTAAAGTGAGTACTGACTCTTCACTAGCTCACAACAGATCTTTTTGCCAATAATCATATTCCATGTTCAAGACTCTTGAAGTTTCTCCCTCCTTGCCATGAATTTCCTGTGTCCCATATTAGATTCTGTTTTCTGTTTGTGAAAATTCAATTTGTAGACATCTTCACATTTTATCTCAGAGACTTCAGAAACATCTAGTCCTATATACTTGATGGTTAATCCCACTTTTGTTTCTCGTATTGCAGATAATGCAGTCAATTGGCTTCCTTGGGCCTGCTTTCTTTCTCACACAGCTAAAGAATGCGAACAGCCCAGCCTTAGCTGTGCTATGTATGGCTTGCAGTCAGGTTTAACCCACGAACCAATTAACTCGATGCATTTATATAAATAGGATTATTCTACCAATGAGATGTCTGTGTCTATATATTTGAAAGAACAGCCCAAACAACACATTAGACTACCAATGAGAATCAAATAATGCAGTTGCAATTTGCAAGCACATTTTACTCAAAACTGGTTACTTACTGTCCTAGCACATTTGCTTGCCCTTCACTACATGTTAAAACTATACGTCACATTTTACGACATGCAAGATTGCTCTATACTGTCTACACTGAAGTACCTCCTACTCTTATTAAGCTGTTCTATAACGTTCAGGGTAGTGATGCCTTCTCCCAGTCTGGTCTATATTCCAATCATCAAGATATTGGCCCACGATATGCGGTATGTTTCTTTTCTGCTCTATCATACTCAACCATTTTCCAAGGAGCTACAAAAGAGTTTTTGATCGCTTTGGATGTTCCATATTATTGTGGAATTATGTTCTAGAAAATTGCCAACATTGTGCTTGACTTGTGTATCATATCAATTATATGAAAGTTTTTTATTTGCACTGAAGTATAATTCACATACCTTTTTGTTTCTCTCCATCTAATTAGGGAGTGTTGCTGGGACTATCAAACACAGCTGGAGTTCTCGCTGGAGTCTTTGGCACTGCCGTGACCGGCTTGATTCTACAACGAGGTAATCCTTCATCCTCCAGTTCTAGCATCCTTTAAACTGCTTCAAATCTTGCAACTCTATGACATACTTTCTCTGGATACAAAATTCTCAGGCTCTTGGGATGATGTTTTCAAGGTAGCCGTCGTCTTGTACATCATTGGCACTTTGGTTTGGAACTTTTTTTCCACTGGTGAGAAAATTCTTGACTAAAGAAGATGAGATGCATCGACTATCAACTAGAAAGAAAATAAGTCAGTCGCGCACAGAGACTAGAACCAAAGACCTCAATTTTTGGCAGCTCAAACCCAATCCAGCATTTGGAAGATGAACTCAAAGAGCCATTCGGACAGCAATACGAGCACATATTATTGCCAAACATCATACTTGTGACCGAGAAGTTCTACAATCATGGAGGCATATATTTTTTGAATTTCTTCTTCTTAATTATTCTTCTTAATTTTTTTTCTTCAATCTCATTGTGACAGGAAAAAGAAACAGAACAAAGAGCTTTTAATCTATTGCATTATTCTCCTGTTTCTGGTGCAAGTGCAATTAGGGGGTTTGTGCTGTGCTGCTCTACCAGCATGGGCTTCAAACTGTGATGTGCTAATCTGTGCAATTAGCATATAAAACGTTAGAATTAACCCTAAACCCGAAAAACATTATTATTAATTAGTAGACTGAAGTAAGAATCATTGTCCTAGAGTAAACAAGCCGAGCCAAGCTTAGATTAGATTAGCTGTGTTCAAGCTTGTATATTTATTTATTGAATTTTTTTAATCAAAAATCTTATTTAGCACAAACAGAGCTCAAATTTGTTCATGAATATTATTCGATATTCATTCGAATTGAACTCAACTATAACTTGTTATTCTTATAATTTACATTAAAATTTTATCTATTCAGAAATTTATATTATTTCTTTACTTTTAATATATTATGAATATTAGATTTGAAAAGAACATATTTTTTTTATAAAATATACTATTTTTGATAATTACATTTAATATAAATAAATAAATATTTTCATAAATTGTTCACAAATATTAAAATTCATTATTTTTCAAGTTTCTATTATATATAGATTTTTATAATTAAATGAATATAAATAAGTTTTTATTAAATTAAATATTTTTCCGAACATTCATTAATATCAAATATGGAAATTAAACCGAAAGCAAATATGGAAACTATGAATTAACAATGCCATTATTTTATAAAATAAACCACAAGTTAACTTTAAATTTAGAGAAAATATTTATATTTCGGAGCGAATTGAAATTATTCCTAATAAATTGTGAATTGTAGTTATCATCCCTCCCATCAACGGATGACGTAGCTGGTTTTTGCTCCGATCTTCAAATTAATTTTTAGTGACTGTGATCTTGTCCGAATGTGAGTAGACGGACACTAGAAAGATGACATTTACGTTGAGTGAAATTGTTCTAGAAAAAATGAAAGATAACACGTCTACTATAGTACTAACAATGCAAGATGAAATATCACAAGAAACTGCAACACGTATCACAAATGATGCACAACTACAAACAGCGGCTCGTCGTAGTGAGAGGGTTGTTAGGTAGAGTTGTCAGACGGATCAACCCGTGGCGGGGCGGGTCGGCCCGTGGCGGGCTAACCATTTGGCGGGATGGGGGGGGCCAACCCGCCAATTTGGCGGATTGGAAAATTTCCAACCCAACCCATTCTAAGGCGGGTTGCGGGTTTGGCGGGTCAACCCGCGGACCCATTAAAAATTTTTAAAAAAATTAAAAAATATTTCATATATTCAACATTTTACTTCCAAAAAATTGTCTACAATTAAATGTATACATAAACATGTATTTTAAATATAAATGAACACGAACGAGTACTTATGTTGGATGAAAAGTACTATTTTTATTTCAAAATTATAACAAAGAGAGATAATAAATTTACCTAAAACTTAGCTTACATGTGTTTTTCAACCCGCGGGCCGACCCGCGCGGGTCGCTGGCATAGGCGGGTCGGCCCACGGCGGACTTGGGTTGATAAAATTTCAACCCAACCCGCTTAAATTGTTTGGCGAGGCGAGCCAACCCGACGGGCCCAACCCAAATTGACGGCTCTATTGTTAGGCAACCTGAAAGATTCATGTTTTTGGGAGAGTCTTCGGACTTGATCCCAGGTAAACATGAACCTAATCCTCGAACATATGACGAAGCACTCCAAGATAAAGATGCAGTATCTTGGCAAAGAGCAATGAATTCAAAAATAAAATCTATGTATTCTAACAAAATCTGGGAGCTAGTAGAACCACCAAATGGTATAAAAGCTATTGGATGTAAATGGATCTACAAAAGGAAAAAAGGGACAGACAGAAAGGTGGAAACCTTCAAAGCAAGGCTTGTTGCAAAGGGGTATACTCAGAAAGAAAGAATCGATTATGAGGAAACATTTTCGCCAGTAGCTATGCTTAAGTCTATCTGGATACTTTTATCTATTGCTGCTCATATGGATTATGAGGTTTGGCAAATGGATGTCAAGACAGCTTTCCTTAATAGAAGTCTTGAAGAAAACATCCATAAGAAGCAACCAAAGGGGTTTATTGCAAAGGGCAAAGAGCATCTTGTATGTAAGCTCAATCAGTTTATTTATGGACTGAAGCAAGCTTCAAGATCTTGGAACATCTGGTTTAATGAAGTAATTCATTCTTATGGATTTATTCAGTGTCTGGATGAGTCTTGTGTATACAAGAAGTGTGACGAAAACGTGGTGATATTTCTTGTACTATACGTAGATGATATTTTACTCATTGACAACAATGTCAAAATGTTGTTAGAAGTAAAGGTATGGTTGTCCAAGTGTTTTGATATGAAGGACTTGGGAGAATGTGGGCATATTCTTGGGATCAAAGTAATAAGGGATCGCAAGAAAAGGATATTGTCCTTATCCCAAGCTTCATACATCAATACTATCCTAGCTCGTTTTAGCATGCAAAACTCCAAGAAAAGTTTTCTACCTTTTCGGCATGGAGTACCTTTATCTAAAGATATGTGTCCTAAGACATCAAAGGAGATAGAGGACATGAAGGCAGTTCCTTATGCTTCGGCTGTAGGGAGCCTAATTTATGCGATGCTATATACGAGACTGGATATCTATTTTGTCGTGGGCATGGTTAGCAAATATTAAAGTAACCCAGGACAAGGACATTGGACTGTCGTAAAGCATATATTGAAATACCTGAGAATGACTAAAGATTATATGCTGGTTTACCAGACAGATGATTTGCTCTCTATGGGTTACACAGATTCTGACTTCCAATCAGATAGGGACAATAGTAAGTCTACCTCAGGGTATGTGTTTACTTTGGGAGGTGAAGTTATAATATGGAGGAGTGTTAAGCAGAAATGCGTTTCGGACTCCACCATAGAAGCTGAGTATGTGGCAGCCTCTAAGGCAGCCAAAGAAGCTGTATGACTCAAAAACTTCTTGATGGACTTAGATGTGATTTCTTATTTGCCCAAAATTATCATAATTTATCGTAATAATAATGGTACAGTAGCAAACTCGAAGGAACCATGAGCCCATAAGGCAAGTAAACACATTGAGCAAGTATCACCCGACACGAGACACCATAAAATAAAGAGAAGTTGTTCAAGATTGCATCGAGGATGATAACCTGAATCCTTTCATTTAAAGGCCTTTCGTGAGGCAAGAGCTTTTTGATGGGTATGTTGAGGATGAGAATCAGATGTATGGCAGCATACATGGCGACATAGTCTTTTAGTATAAGTGGGAGTGTTAGGATGTATACTAAAAGCCTGGCTTTTTGTATAAACATTTAGTTTGAAATAAGAATCACATTAATCAAATGTCTACATTTATGTTAAATCTGGGTTGTCCATTTAATTTATATTGTAGATAATATGGTGTGAAGTGTCACACAGAAGATCATGTTATCAGTTCCTTATAAATTATAAATAGTAGCTAAAAACTAAGATGGAATGAGACAAACCCGTTTAGAGTGGTTATAGTGTAATTTGGTATTAGTTTTCTTAACTATAAAAATACACTAATACACCATGAGTGTATTGAGCATGACCATTTGAGGTTGTTCTTTTATACTTGACTACATAAAAGAACAAGACCTCCATTATAAAGTATGTGCTCTTGAGTCTGATATAATAACAAGCACATACTTAGTATTTATTTCTTTAATTTATCAATGGGTGAGATTTATTCAGTTAGATCAATAGGTCGATAAGTTGGGAAATAATATTATTTATATGGTGTGTTGTTGATTATAGAAGAAACGTATCCTAGTAATCTAGGTTGATGATGTCCCTTGAGGAGCTCATGGGATTGTCATGTAAACCATGCAGGTGGCCTAAGTCCAAATGATAATAAAGTTGGGTGGTACTACTCTTGAAGCTAGATATTAATTAAGTGAGCTGTCGAGAACTCATTTAATTAAGGCATCGATATCTTAAATACGGAGATTCGCCTTTCATGATAAGAAGGAGCTCATATTGTAATATGGGATTGGTGCGGTAGTGCAATAATAACTCTTTAGTGGTATGAGTTATTATTGATGAACTTGAGTTGGGTGTTCGGGGCCACAGGAAGCTCAAGCTCTCGGGAGACCAAACCAATTCTCCTCATGGTTCCTGTTGTAGCCTTTTATTTATAAAGTCTATATCCACAAAGTCCACTTCTACCCAAGTAATGGGTCGCCACATCCTTGCTTGGTGCAAGGGGGTCAACCAAGAAAGGGCTTGAAGCTAAGAGGTGGTCCGAAGCTTGGTGCCCAAGCTAAGAGCCCACCACTAGAAAAGGAAAAGGATGTTTTGTTTTAAAATAAAATTTTGTTAAAATCTTTCATTTTTGTAGTTATCTACAATGGTTAAAAGAAAGATTTTAATTTCCTTTATAGTCATCCTCATGGTTTTAAAAGAGAGTTTTAAAATTTTAAATATTTCCTTTTATAGTACAAAAGATTAAAGAGAGATTTTAATTTTGTTAAAATCTTCCTTATTTGTAGTTATCTATAATGTTTAAAAGAGATATTTTAATTTTGATAAAATTTTTTCTTTTTTGTAACCATGATTTAAAAAAAGAAGTTTTAATTAATCTTCCTTTTGTAGTTGTCTCATGTTTTAAAAGAAGATTAATTTTAAAACTTTCTTTTGTTGCCATGTACAATAGGAAATTTAAAATAGAGATTTTAATTGTTGTTAAAATTTTCTTTTTTAAGGGGAGGTCACAAATAAGGAAGTTTTAATTATGTTTAAAAATTTTCCTTTTTGTCATGACCAAGGATTATAAAAGAGAAGGAGAGGGTGCCTCATGAGACATACAACCTTATTCTCTCCTTTCTTTTCCTTGGTGTGGTTGGCCCTTCCTCCTTCTCTCTTCTCTCTTCATAGGCCTGCAACACACCATCCTTTCTTCTCTTTCTTTCTTCTTTCTAAGGTCGGCTCATCTCTTCTTGGTGGCCGAAACTTGAAAAGAATTGGAGAAGACTCTATCTTGGTAGTCGGTTACTTGAAGAGAAGAAGAAGAAGAAAGTTTCCTATTTTGGCATCCCTTGGTGGCTCAAGAGTCTTGGAGGAAAAGAAGGAGCTTGGGTGGATTTCATCTTGGTAGATCGTCTCCCACATGACGTCGAAGAGAAGGAGATAAATACAAGAGAAGAGGTCTATAAACTACAAAGAAATGTATAACTAGTTATTTGTTTCGCATCATAACTAGTCCATGTTCTTTGTATAGATCTTAAAAATCAACACAAGAGGCTACTCGATTTAGGTTATCGTTTTTGTTATCGATTTTATTTTTTGATTTCATATTTCGATATTGTACTCTATTGAGGTCTCAGTAATTAAACTTAATTTCGTAAGAAGTTAAATATATGATTTCTTCAAAGACTTTGTCTAGGAAGTGGATGCTCCCATACCCAAGAAGACCTAGTGTCTCATGTTTAACCAGGAAGTCGATCTTTGAAATAAATATTTAATTAACTTCTGTAATATAGTTTAACTTATAAGAACACATCGATTAAACTTGGAGTAAAATATTAAGTATCACTTCGAATTCAAGTTTAACTTAAGAGGATAATTTGGATTAATATTGTTAAGCATCGTTTGCAATCCAAATTTAACTTCAGTAGAGCATATGGGTAGCTATGATAGTTCTATACTTGTACAAATTTTTATATTGGGGAACTAGAACGGTGTCCGGGTATAGCAACCAACAGTGACAACACGCTTAGCGGTAGAATTCAACTCATCTATTCGCCACAAAGTCGCTTGCTCTTTTTGTTCAAAGATACTTTTCTTTTGTTTGTCTTTTGATCTTTTGGAGCTTCAAAATCATATTTGATTATTAATAAAACTTCAAAGTCGGTTTTAAAAAATATCTCCATTCGCTTTTTCCATAGGGTGAATTTTCCCTTAAATTTTGGCGGGTATATACTTGGTCTGGCCATTGTCTTGTTTGCTTCGGTCAGCGATTAGTCTTTTTGAAGTGATTGGGCTCTGATACTACTTGTTAATCCCAGTGGGGCTGGCTAGAGGGGGGTGAATAGCCTGTAATCAGAGTTAGAAGAATCTCTTGTTATTTGAACAAAGAAAGGATGCAATATTAATTAAGCAATTATAACTTTAAAGAAGAACATCATAAGAGGAAATAAGTAAGAAGACTACAGTATTTTTACTTGGTTATAATTTAGGTGGTTGTTAATCCAAGGTAGATGAAAGCTCACTAAAATTCTCCTTCGTTGAAGGCAAAGAAGCCTCTTACACTCTTTAATAGCTCAGAAATATACTAGAAAATGAATAAAGAAATTGTTATTTAATTCCTAGCTCTAGGTGCCTTTTTATAGCTCATGGAAAATTTTATCGGTGGCTTGAAGGTGCCTCCAAGATAGTCCAAAGCACCTTCAATGAGACAAGTTTTATTGCCAAATATAAAACTTTACCTTTAGCTAACGATTATTGAAGGCGCATTCAATAGGCTGTATGGCACTTTCGATATTGTTCATGCGAGGCACCTTCTAAGCCATTGAACGCGCCTTCCATGAGGCAGATCAACCTTTTAGCTGATCTTTGTTTGCTTAGGTGATGCTCCGATTAACTGGAGTTGAGCTCACCCGAACCTAATTCCGACCTTCTCCTCGAGCAAGTTTCCTCCCCATTTTCTCATCTCTTGAATATCACGCACGTCCTTATTGTCCACCGGTGTACTCTTCCATAGCTCCTCGTCCCTCGGATGCACCGAGCCCGTTGACTCCTTTCCCATGATATCCTTCTAGTCCGCTGCGTCTTCCGCTCGACTTCTTGTGCTCCTAAGTTTCTGCACACTTAGACATAAGACATTAAATACAAATAGAACCTAACATAACTTGTTTGACTACGTCAAAACTATAATGGGGTACTTACAGGCTTGCCTTTGAAACAAGAATCTGAGATCTAGAAGTCAACTGAGTTTATAAGGAAATTTGCTTTACACTTATCTTTTGTATGTATAAGAGATGAGCATGCTTGTGTAAATCTGACCAGAGTTATTACTGTCCGACTATATGAAGGAGGATTGTCATGTATAGGGGTGGCAATTCAGTTCGTGTTCGGGTTCGGGTTCGGGTTGACAGGTTGGCGGATTGGCAAATGACAACCTGAACCCGACCTGATTATTAATTCGGGTCAAACTATTCAACCTGAACCTGATCTGTTTATTTGCACTTGACCCGAACCCGACCCGTTTGACCCGTTTAACCCGTTTAATCCGTTTGACCCGTTTGACCTGAACATGACTTGAATTCAATAAAAAAAAATTTATATATTAAATTAAAAATTAAAAATAACATTTATCTACACAAATTGAAAATCCATGTCATAAATGATAAACCATAGCAACATTGCAACCAATAGCACATCTCTATATTTAGGGTTTTTAACTTTTTTAAATTTGTAATTTTAGTTTAAATTTATAATTATTTATAAATGAGTTTGCGGGTTGTAATTGGGTCATTTCAGGTTGAACCGAACCCGACCTGTTTATTAATTGGGTCAATTCGGTCAACCCGATTTCGACCCGAACCCGAAACTACCCAACCTTAACCTGATTTTTTCGTGTTCGGTTCGGGTCGTATTTTCGTGTCAGGTCAAAAATTGGCACCCCTAGTCATGTAAGGAAAACCCGTAGGGTCATTAGTAACGATCGGTCATATGCTAAAAGACTTATCTTGATTAGGAAGTGAGTCCCTTTGTTCTAGCCGGACTTATGACGGGTCGGATCTATGATAGGTCAAACTTCCCAAACTTGGTCGGTTATCGATTGCTCGGATATATGAGATGTCTTAATACAAGAATGGGACACTAGGTCCCTTAAGTCCGACCGATTTCAGGGTCGGTAGGTCGTCTCATTATGAAAGCCTTAGCCTTGAGCGAAGGTTAAAGTCCTATTGAGACTAATATGTTGGCTGTCACTTCCCCTTGACTTTGACGGTCACATCACCTTGACTTTGAGTACCACATTATACCAAGTCCACCCGTAACATTCCGTATCAAACATAATCTTATAGGGATTAGTATAACCCCATTCTTCTTAATTTAAAAACAAACTCAAATTTTTTAAGAAACTATAAATATATATGGCTTAAAAAATGATTCAACTATAAACATACTCATGAAAGTTCAATGAGTACTATTGTCCATAAAAAAAAATCACATCGAGAATGGAACAAATCTCTTGGAAAATTTTGAGAAATCACACATGTACATTAATTAAAGTATAGCAAATTTTAATTCGATGCATTAAAAATTAAACAACATAATAATTAATGTTCATCAAAAGCATCAATTAAAGTAATGAAATTTATTAAAAAATTTCATCAACAATATGACACTTACATAGACTAAACGAGGTTTATTGTTGTCTCCTTCTATTCTCCAGCCGATATCAAGAGAAATCGGCAGCCGCAAGTGGAGTTGGAACGAAGAGAAAACATTGATTTGGAGAGTTAGGACTTCTTTACACTAAATGAATAATAATCGGACTCTAATTTATATTTTTTAGAGCCACATGCACATAATATATTACTTCCGTCTGATATTTGCAAAGCAATTAACGATAGATATCGATATATTCTCTAAAATAAAAACTAATGGTGGAAGATATAAATGGGTACCGAAATATTTTAGCAGAAAAAATTAGAAATAATAGGGATATAATAATGTATTTCCCATAAAACTGCTGCAGCCTATACTATCCGTGGATGAAGATCTGACCGTTCAAAAGGGACAGCAGCTAATCTTGATGCATTATTTACCCCATTTTGCTAATCTTAAAGTCGGCTCGGAGCCCTGTTTACTTACACGCCCGAAGAAGAGCACATAGATGAACCAGTTTGAAAGCTTTGAGCTCTGTTTAAAATTAATTAATTAATTAAAAAAATAAATCAAATTTAAATAATCATTTCAGCAACTTGATTAATTTTAATTTTAATTATTTAAATTTAAGATTTAAGAACAGGGTCATTTGAAAAATAGATAAACTACAAAGAGTTAAATAAAAAATTCCTGCCGATTTTAGCTAGATTTGCGGGGCCGCCTCCACCGTCGGACAACGGCTGACCGAGGGAATCTGAGTAATCGACCAATCAGCAGCTGGCTCGTTTCGCTGGGGCCCGCAATAAAAAAGTTGTTATAAAAATATAATTAATTATTTAAAAAAAATCACATTCCAACTAAATTAGCACTTAGCTTAATAATCACATAAATGAAACTTTCCCAAAATGTATTTACATGAATTCAAACATTCAACTCAAGGGAACTCGCAACTCAATTCGACTCGATTGTGACCTAATGTTAGACTTACGACTTACGCATAACCAAAAACATGTCTCGCACCAATTAATTCCTTGTCCAATATCTATATATCAACTTAAATCGTCTCGATAGATTTTTGAACTTTTCTTCTTTGCTTCTTCCTATGAGTCAATCCTTACGCATGTGATGTACTAGAGCATGTCCTTGTTTCCACCAAACTAAAGGGGGGCAAAGGGTGGTCTCCTTTTGATGCTTCCATTTCGCAAACATCCTTTTCTATTAATTATATCGACCGAGGCGCTTTAAATTGAGCCTTCGAGCAACAATATCTCGATAGATTTCTCGAAGAATAAACATGATTTGCTTTCTTGTGGTGGAGGCCGTTTGGGAGGCTATGGGAAAGAATAATGATATTGGGTTAGGCAATTGATGTAACAAGCATACACATGATAAGTTTCTTGAATACAAAGGTGGTGGTGGTGAGACATTGAGAGAAAGATGTTTATCGATTCAATGATTCAAATAAAGAGAAGTTTGATTAGGGTTTTCGTTTTCCCTAAATAGCAATAGAAGGGATAAAGATAAGTAAAAAAGTTTGATTAATTGGATTAGGATTTTTTTTGAATAGTAATTGGATAAGGATAAGGTTATAAAGATGCCTAACTTCATCAACACTGTTCAACTTTGAGGGAAAAAAGAACAAGAATTTAGTATTGCTATTAAAAACTATATTTAAAAGATGGTACTCTAAAGTATTGTCCTGTATTACATTAAAAATGTACTTTTAGCTAAATAAGTAAATAGGTGTAGTAGGATTTCATAAGGAATGAGGGATAGTATCCAATATGATTTTGTATGATTTTTATTATATCATATTCTCAAAGTTATCACTAGCAATGATAAATAGATACATGTTCTTTACCGATTTATCATATTCTTAAAATTGTCACAATCAAGGATAAACAAGTATATGTCCTTAAAGTCACGGATTTAAAAGTTAAAATTAGATGAAAATATACTATTATTGAAAAGTTCAGTTGAAAATTGAGTTAATTAATATTTTATAGATTCAATTAGCTTAATTTTTATTAAAATGCTTAGTTAGTTCGGTTTATTTTCAAACTTTATCGTTGTATTTGGTATTCCCCTCCTCACATACCTCAAACAGTAGCCAACCTAACAAAGAGCAACCATAGATTCCAAGTGACAGCGATGCAACATCAGCATCTGACCTCAGTAACCCTTCAACTTCCCCCCTTTCCTTTCAAAACCACAGCACTGCTTCGATCCTCCACATGCAAAACCTAGTTAGGCCTGCCCCCCTTGCTGCTCCAAGCAGCACAAGCATGTCCACAAGGCAACTAAATTAAGCCTCCACTTCGTCCACTCCGAATTTTTCTCCACCAAAAAGAAAAGGGCAGCAGTGCAATGCCCCTTTGGTCTTTGCTCCTCGAGGGAGACAAGGCCAACGCATGCATATCTCTCATGACTTGGACTGCACCACTAAGCCCTATATATGTTTTCATTCCGTGCGCCGAGCTGAAGCAAACAGGAAGGTGGCATGGGGAAAGGTGTGCTCAGGAGTGCAGCCAGGGCCCTGTCCTGGCCCAGGGGCAGCAAGACGACTTGTTCGGCCGAGGTGCCGGAGGACGTGAAGGAGGGGGAATTTGCAGTGGTGGCGGTGTGGAATGAGGAGGCAACCAGGTTTGTGGCCTCACTCAGCTGCCTGTCAAACCCTGTGTTTCTGAGGCTGCTGGAGCTGGCAGAGGAAGAGTTTGGGTTTCAGCAAGAAGGGGCACTTACTGTTCCTTGCAAGCCTTCAGAGCTGGAGAGGATCATCAAGGGGATTAAGAATTTTTAGTTTTTTTGTTTTGTTTTGTTTTGTCTTGTCTTTGATTTTGTGTGTCTGTGTTTAGGGTTGTTTGGTTAGAATTGACGGGAGATTACTTGTAGAACTGTAATATGAAGATTGATCATGACTTTGTAGTTCTCTGTTTCATTTCAGGTGTTTTAATTTGAAGGTTAGGTTTAAGGATTATAGAGCTCAATAGGGTTGCACGGTTAGATTGTTTCATTGCATCACGTTTAAGGCAATAGAAATGGCTGCTATAAGAGATGGGCACACAACAAAAGATAGACTTGGATGGAGTAAGAAACTCATGAGCACCCTACTATCAACTGTTAATTTCAGTACAAGAAAACTTACTCTTATATGTGAACGAACGAAAGTGACCATTCGAAGAGTAGATAATCCTTCATGCCAGACAAATCTTGAGGTGTCTCAAGATATTATACACAGCATCGAGATGAGGATTGTAAAAGACCTGCAGAAGATATCTGGTCACACCGAGTAATACCTGAGATCATCATCATCCTAACACATTTGGCTCAATTGGGCTGCATATGGTCCTAGCTAGTTAAAAGAACAACTCAACTCCAAGCATTATGCTACAATTGCTTTTCTATGGCGAGTTGATCAAGTTTCAAAATCAGTTAAATCCAATTCTAAGTTGCTGACAGCAGCAACAGTTTGAAGAACGATTGAAGTCAGAAGAGCTTTAATATTTTGGACAGCCTAAACCCTGTTTTACCTAGTTAACGGTTGGAGAGCACAGAGAACCAACAGAGCAATACACTGAAGACAATGGCATGAGATAACCAGATACCATAAGCAAACAACTGAGAAATGTTAAAGTGATTGGGTAGCAATCTCCGAAGAAAGTTCTGACACGGTTCTGACACAGCATATTTACATGTTACATGAGCGAGCAACTTCTGAAAGTCTAGGTTTCAACTGACACTGAGCGGAAACGAAAAACCCCTTGGCTGGCTTACCTATACAGAACATGGAAGTCTCTCTGTTTCCCCACGGTCATCTGAATCTGCTGAAGTCTTTGGTTGAAGATATTTGAGATACGATAGATGCCACCCAAAGCGAGAAAAGAACAGCGCACACCAAAGCTACACCACCACCAAACTAATTGGAATGATTCGGCACTTAGTGTCATCTGTATCGAAAGTTCATGTCAAATCCAGGACCAAACATACTGGGAATGTGGCCTGCAGCTGCAGGGTGGGCATGCTTTTGATTAGCTCTCATCTCCATCTCCATCAGCCTTTGAAATGCATCTGGATGATTGCCACCGCCTCCACCACCAACAAATGCTCCTGCATTTGGCGATAAGATATCAAAATTTATAGAGGTCATTCCAAAATTCAAAATCAGAAAATAATCCATAAAAAATGCAAAGTCTGCTTAAACCTTCCTAGCTATAAGCAACAAACAAAGGTTTCATGCAGGCTGCAGCAACAAGATTTACATAATAAGGTTATAGGGTAAAGTTATATGTAAGAGTTTGGGGGTATTTACCTCATGAGGGAAATTTGAATGCAAAAATCACATAGTCATGCACAAATCTTTAAAAGAAATCGTGTAATTTCTTTTTAGAATTTATTTTCAATGTTATTTGAGTTATGAATTGATTGGGTTCATAAGCGGCACATATTTCAAGTACCAATAAATTGAAGAATTTAATGATCCAGTGAACACAAGAATGGGAGTGAAAATTACCTGGTATTCCCATTCCGAAACTACCATAGTTAGACTGCTGATGTGGTAATGCAATGTTATGCATATTGTTTGTCTCTGGTACAAAGCTTTGCACGTGATTTATCTGATGAGGTAATTGCATACCTCCTGAAAACCCTTGATGGGGCAATTGCTGTGGGAAGTTTCCTGGAATTGGCAACTGCTGTATCAAGTGATAAGAAGCAGGATCAATGTGTGGGGCATTAACATGGTAACTATTATGCGGAACAAGATTTTCAAGAAAATTTTGAGGGTCATGAAAATTCTGTTGGGGGTTAACATGCTTCATATGCTCATCCCCATTAGCGAGATGATTCAACAATGGGTGTAGAGGAATAGCGTGGTTGACGGTATGAGATAATGTCCTTCCCTGCAAATGATGATGAAGAGCACCAGCATTTACCAGGTCACGGGGCCTCTGAAAAGAGCCATCCAACATGGTTGTTGGAATATCTTCTGCACCTCTTGGAATGGCATTACGCAAACTATCCTTAAGATGTCCTTCATTCATTTTGGAAAACAGCTCCTCATTTTTACGTGTATTAGGAAAGGAAAGAGAATCTGAGGTTGCAGATTCCAGAGCATCGTTATCAATAATCAAACTTTGTTCACCTGGCAAATGAAAGTTGACAACTTTCTCGTCAAAAGAGACAGTGCCTAGAGGTAGTGTGTCACTGTGATGAACAGGTTTATTTGGCTGATAATCTCCAGAACTAGAAGAAAAGAAACTACCATCAGAATGTGGAACGGGAAATCCAGCCGATGATTGGAAGGCATAAGTGTTGGTTCCACCATCTGCCACTCTCTGTGTAGAAACAGGTGCTTGAGCCGATTGAAGCTCGTTCATAAATGCAGCCCCGAACAATGTTTCAAGAGTCAGGGTCTTATCTGAGCAGGATGGTGCCTCAACAATGCCCTTATCAGGAACTGGATAATTCAAAGAACTTTTACCAGTCAAAGACAATTTATCAAAGAAATCAACACCTACACAAGTCCCCGACACCGTCTCTTCTTTTTTTGTTCCCCTTTGCAACAAAGAAAGAAGATGTTGCGAAACATGCTCGTCAATATCAGATTTTGGATGTTCTGATTTTCCACCTGTTCTTGTCTCAGGTTCCTGTACCGTATGCTGTAGACTTGGCCCCCCTTCAATATCAGCCAAGATTGACTGCTCAAGGTCCTCACATGTAAGTACAACAGGACTTGAATTCAGCTTATCAACTTGATGATATTGTTCAGAGATCCCAATTTCCGAAACAGTTGTAGGAGACACATCAAATTTGAGTGTAGTATTAGTTATATCAGTACTGCCTGGTTTCCCGGGTTCAAATACATTGGCATGAGAAACTGTAAAATTTGATGAGCCAACTTTATCATTATTCACAATCAATGAAAGTAAATTCTTTGATGAAAAATCTTCTGATCGCCTGTTTTCTGTGTGCACAAAAAAATTATACTATTAGCTTAACTCTCAAATAAAACACACACACACACACACAAAATCTACAAGTTATGCCTTCCAGGTTTACCTTCCTCAACAAACCAACTTGCAAACTTAGAAGATACAGAAACTGAAGATGTCCATGGTTCTTCATCCGTCTTAAGACCCTGATTCTGAGCAATAGAACAGTAAGTTGGTCGCTGATGTATACGTGTCTGTATTTCATGTTCTAAACAAGGATCACACTTTCCATAAGTAGTCAACCAACCAAACTAAACAAAATAAGAGTTTTGTATTCAAAATCTCCCAATGTGACTAAAAACAAGTGCTCAATTAAATCAATCCAAATGCTGGGTTTGGGCTAGTTCGTTCCTCCCAACTATGCTACTACATGTGAGAGTATCGAAGAGTAAAACTATAGTCAGTGTGTTGCTAAAGGCTTAATGTGTTGAGAACTAAACAACCATCAAAATAAGAGATGTGTAGATTTACTGAGAAAGTAGGACAAATGAACAAAAAGAAGAGAAGAGTTCAAAGAATATAAATGGTATTAGTTTATTTATAGGAAAACACTTACAGAAGAGGAAGCAGATGAGCTACCATAAGTTTGTAGAGAACCACCGAGTAACTTTTCAAGAATAGAGACAGAACTGTTCTGCACAAATGAATTTGTAACAACATAATTCTCTTTTTTCTCATCAAAAACATCATTTATTATGGCCACTTCCCCAACTTCATTAACATTCTGAAAATTAGGTCTCTTAGATGAGAGGTTATCAACTTCATGTTTTCTAATGCTGTCATCAAAGTAGGCATCTAATTGTTGTCCCTTTTCCTGATCATTATAGGTGTTATCAAGATGTTTGTTGTCGACAGTACAAGCAAAACTAGTCTGAGATGACATAGAAAGCATGTGTCAAAGACATCAATATGATCACCAAAACCTATGTCAAATAAATTAACATAGATTTAGCTTTTGTGCATCACATGAATGAAAGTTTAATTAAATTATTCCATATAATTTAGCTCAAGCAGGACTTGTATCACGCAAGATATCACTCATGTAACCTCAGCAGGACATGTTATAAAATCTGCTGAATCATTATGCTTGGCAATTAGAAGGGCCGAGATAGAAAATTATGTGCAAGAGCACTTCCAGTGGTAGTCACTGGACACAGGGGCATGTGCTCTATCTAAAATATTAGAATCATAAAGGCAACCATGTAAATATAGGGGCTGTCCTACTAAAATTTTGAAGAAAAAAAAAAGTTGTACAATTGTGTAAGAAAAATAGATTTTCTTCTCCCTCGTTGCTTGTGAAATCCTCTTCAAGCAGCCACACACCGCCAAATACATCCCCTTTGAATCCTCCTATCAACTGAAAATTCAGTTGGATGGATTGTGATTCATTATGCGATTTCTGAGACTTGAAACTTCCTCAAAATATCAGAACTACTGCTTCCCTAGGGTCAATTTATTTCATGTCTGCATAAAATTTTGATCTTCACAGTGTTCTGTGTTGAGAATTTAATGACTAATGTCATGTGACGTAAGGTTGGTATGGTGGGCAACCAAAGCTTCATGAGCCTTCTAGCAACACCATTCAGTTTTATGCGGGTGACATTAACTTAGGTAATTTCATAATGCATATGCATTATGGAAGGGCATGGATGGATGAATACAAGGTTTGAAATGGGGTTATGATACCATAGATCAGTGGTTAGAAGGAATAGTAAGGCGACAGATTTTTAACTCAATCCTGATTTTACCCAAAATATCAGGCAAAAAGGGGTCAATTGTGACACAACTCAGCCAAATCCAGATCAGGATAAGCCAGTTTTGAAAACAATGAAGCAAACCTCAATGGGCAAGTAAACATCAATAGATGAAAGCTCCTAAGAATTTAATTTATCACACAATTCAGCAGCTACAAGCGAGGCAAAATTTTTGTAAGACTATCTGGTCCTTCAAGAAAAATAAAAAACTTCATGATTAATGATGATAAAATGAATATTATATATAAATACCTCTAATGCAAAGCAATTAGATTGAACGGGAAGGATTTTATCCATTGCTGTACTAGCAAACCCAGGTGGCACAAGTGGCCGAGATACAGGTGCATGCATAGAAGGAGACCTAGGAGATTGAATTTTAGATAGTGAAGAAACATCTTCCTTGTCAGTTTTGCTGATTGTACTTTTCTTATCAGCAGAATCCTCAAACAATGTAGCAATATCAGGATCAAGATTGTGTTTATGGTTGTTTTGCTTATCCTGCAGTGCTTTCCGTTGTTCCTTTCTTATTAGCTCAAAGGATTCTGCATTGTCATAACCAAAATAAATAGAACCAAGGAAAGCAAGGAAAAAGAAGGAACTAGAAGGGAGCTGCATACAATCATAAAAAAATCTAGTAATCAAAGAGCATAACCTCTTCTCCTTAGTTCTCCAGCTCTGTCCTCACTTGAATAATTAGTTGAACCAAATGTTTCATCATTACATGAATCTCTATTGTCCTTCCGTTGAAAAGGCATAGCCTATATTAAAAGGCAGAAATTTACAAAAAAAAACCCTCAGAATAACTGTTATTACAATAAACATAACAAAACAAGGTGTTTGTAGGAACAGAAGAATGTGTCTTTATTATTCTCCGATCGCCTAACCTTATAAGGCCGTGGGGGTTGATAGGGTTCAGAAGTCTTATTGAGTTGAAATTGGCTAGTTGCCCTTGATTTTTCTGTTGATGGTCTGCCATAACTTGAAGGTCTTGGGAAAGCACCACTGCCCAAAAGTCCATCATGCTCATCCTGTTGAGCATAACATCTGGATTGTATTCCAATTTGTCGTCCAATATCTGCAATTTGAAATAACATCATGCAAGTGTAAAAATTAATTCAGAATAGTGTCAATGGTACAAAAGGTTGGTACAGTAGGCAAGCAAACAAGTTTTATTTATGAGTTTGGAAATAAACTACAATCATTGAAAGGAAAATCTCCATTTTAATGCTGATGAGACTCGAAATGCATAAATGGGCAATCAGATTCTAGTACAATGAATTTAAACCAGCTGCACATAGCCTTGTAGAAGACATAGACATCTAAGAATCCATATTTTGTTAGGCAATGTTAGGACTGAAATTTGAAATGAACAAAAGCAACATGGAACGATAAGCCAGTAACTTGCAAAATCAAATATGGTTGTGAAGAGAAGAAGTGACAGCTGTCAAAAGGAGAAATGGACAAGGAAAAGTTTAGCTAATCAATTGAGCATGAAATCAGTCAGTGTCTTCAATTTTCATTTGCTTCAAACAACAAACCTTGTGTATTTGTTTCACGATTAGATTGGAGGTCCCCATCTCTATAGTTGGATTGTGCATCCCATCTCCCAGAGGTTCCTCGAGAATAACTCCCTGCAACTTCTGACCTGTATGGTGGTTGTGAGGTAAAATCGCTATGCTTCGTGCTCTGAAAGGTTAAGCCTCCAAAACCTCGTTGCCTCTCATTTACACTATTAGACGTTTCATTCAATTCACTGCTTTGGGAAAAAAAAAACATCAGGGAGTTAAACAAAATCATTTATAAGACCCCTGGGGAAAAAAAGTTAAAATAAGACTAATTTTTCATCATCAATTACCTCAAAACTGAAGCATCAAATTCATCGGGCAATTTGTTGGAAAGTTTGCTGAAAGATAAAAGCTCATCTCGCGTATAGCATACTTTAGTTTTCCTAGGATACAATCACACAAGGCAAGAAGGTAAAGCATAAGCCAACAGATACCAACTGCAATACATAGCAACAAGCAGAAATAGCTGCTCACCTCTGAGTTTCAGAACTTCTTTCAAGTAACGGATCGTCATTCTCCAAACTCATTCCTGGAGGTGCAATGCACGAGTATGCTTGTCTACTAAAAAGAAGCAGTTCCTTGGTTTCTATATCTAAAACTTCCAGCTAATTGAGCCTCCTACGACTAACCCAGATCGAATACATGTTGCGATAACCCAATAATCCCAACTCAAACTCAAATGAAGGAACGGATTGTCAATCGTTAAGAGAAAAAAAAAAAAGGAAAATCTGGTGACTGAGAAGCTAGATTCTGTACTGCCCCTGTCCAAAATCACAAAAAGGGACCAGCCTCAGATAGCATAGAGGGATTTTAATCACCTATCGATCGGAAGAAATCAAAAGGTATCTCGTCAATCTAAGCTAACGAATCCACGGATTCCGACGCCAAATGAGATGCCATTAGGGTCAACATGGATCAGATGAGAACTAAAATTCCATGTCGGAAAAATCTTACGGATTGAGGAGCGTACACTGGAACCGGAGGTCCAAGGAGAGAGATCCCTGCCGGCGATGAGCCGAAGAAGGGATTCGAGCGAAGACGACCGATATCTTCTCCCGCCGGAGGAAAGAGAGAGGAGGGAGGTAACAGAGAGGTAAAATGGGGACAACGAAATGTGACCCAAAAGTATACCTTGAAGACCCACACACATTACTGGGCGTTGAGGCCGTGAGATCTTCTGCATCGGACAGAACAGGCAACAGCACTTCAGCGATGGCAATCTGCCAGCTGAGGCACAATACTCTCACTTAATTAAATTCCAGACACCATCCGTGACATCCTAATCTAAACTTAATCCCAGTTTAACGCATCTTAATGAGTTAATTAATAAAATAACTTAAATCTTTCCCTTGTGAGCATTAATTTTATTAGTTTTGTTTTATTGTTATTTTCATACGATCGATCCATGGACTCATTTCGAACAATATATATTTTGTTAATATATTTTAAGTATGAAATTTCAACGCATGTGTTCGTCATTTTGCTTTTAGTGTTTACACTAATTATATCACTAAGTAATATAAATATCATATAAATACACAAATAACACCATTCTTAGTCTCATTAAAGCAAAATAACAAAAACAAAACAAAAACAAAAAATAAAAAATAAAACAAAAACAAAAAACATGTTTACATGATCTATTTAGAAGCTTACAAGTTACAAAGCAGTCGGCAACAAAAATTTTGCCGGCCATGTCGTCGTCAGCAGCAGCACGGAAGAAGAAGAAGTTGAAGAAGAAGAAGAAGAAGAAGTTGTTGAAGAAGAAGAAGAAGAAGAAGAAGATTCAAACCCACAACATTGGGATTTTGAATCAGTCTCACTCCACAATTCCGATCGCAGACTCTTCCCTTCGAAATCTGCATCCTGAAAGTCAAACACTCCTCAATCTTCGATCCATTCTCGCATCGATCCGCCCACCAAGAATCCAATCGGCAATCGCCAATCCAAAACCAGCGCTTGATTTGTCGCCGACCAAATCTACGATCCAAGCTAAAAAAAAGAGGCGGATCAGAAATCTTATGTTCCATTCGGATATCCTAGGCTGAGGGGAACCCTAGCGGGCGCAGCGAGTACGAGTAGTAGTAGTCTTCGTCGTCCTCGGGCGTGGCGGGGGCCGGGTGGAGGGGAACGAGCGGGACGCGGCAGAGGGGGCAGGTGCGCTGCCGGTGCTGGATCCACCGGTCGACGCATTGACGGTGGAAGACGTGTCTGCAGTTGCTCATCCGCCGAACCTCGTCCTCCGGCTCGAACTCGTACAGGCAGACAGCGCAGCAGCTCTCTGCCGCCTCTGGGAGTTGTTCGAACCGGGTCGCCGGGGAGGCCTCCTCGATGACCTCGGCCAGCACCGGTGGCAGCAAACAGAGACCTTCCCTCTGGACATCGCCGTCTGAGAGGTCGCCACCGAGGCCGAGGCAGCGGCAGGCCCAGTTGATGAGCTTCCGAAGGTGCGTAAGCAAGAACAGCAGGTGGAGGAGCAGCTTGGGGAGCTCCGAGTAGCCGACCGGGAAGCCCATGGCGGAATTGGTAAGCCAAATGTTCGATGAAGTGCCTGAGAGGGAATTATACGAAGGGAACGGTCTGAAATCTGTAAGTGTATAAGGAAATGCCTGAAAGAGAATTATAAGAAGGAGACTGCAGCTCTGCAGGTGTTTGAGGAAATGCCGCAGAGGGAATTATAAGGAGGAGACTACAACCTGCAAGTGCTTGAGGAAGTGCCTGAGAGATTCTCACAGCTAATAAGAATTTGTATTGTGGCCACATTTGCTTTTGGCTTTTTGCTCTCTGTGGCTGTGTCTGGTGAAAAGGTGGTGACTTGGTCATATTTTATTCAAGGAGGGGTGGTGGTGTTGCCAATTCCATCACTCTCTCTTTTTTTTGGAGAAAAGACCAGAAGAGTGGCATGTGATGAATTTTGTGGAAGCAAGCATTATTTATTGCCTGGCAATTGACTCATCATCTGAAAAGTTGTTGGGTTGTGGAACAGATCATTCTCAGCTGCCAGCCATGTGTTTTTCAGATTTAGACAGGTCAGTAAATTCAATACCCGTTTACAAATTTCTAGTGTTCTTAATTTATACCAGAGTTGATAGTAGGGATGGGCACATGATAAAAATCAAAACTGAATAGAAATATTTCAATCAGATGAAAAGTTTAGATCAAAATTGTTTTGGTTCAATTTGGTCTAAATTTATCCAACAACAACAACAACCAAGTCTTTATCTCATTAAGTGGGGTGGGTTATATGATCCTTTTATATCATTAGGCTTAATATATGTATTTGTCATGATCTCACATTACCTAATTGGAGAATTTATTGAATGCCTAAGTACATCATCGGTCCCAAGTCCGGATAAAAAAGGAGGATTATGTTAAGTTGTCAATTAGCATCAAGCAAAGACAATTGTTATGTTAGACCCATCAAACTATTGGTCTAAAGCTATAAATTGAAAGAAAAATCCTATTGAGAAAAGCAATCAAACTTATTGTAATTTAGGGATTATGCTCATTAATGAACATAATAAATGAATAAGAATAAGAAAGCATCTTATTTATCTATATATACATATATATTGATATTATAAAAAAATTTAATAGTGTGGTTTGGTTTTAAGGTTTTGTATAGGCTCAAACCACTACAGAATCAAATAAATAACCTTGATTAGGTTGTCCATCCCTATTGTAGCAAAAAGTGATTACACGCATCCCAGATATCTCTCGTAGCCCGTTCCCAAGTTATGTGAAGGGAGATAAATCACAGGATCAACTTATAGCTGACCGCCAAGTTGCTAGAGGATAAGAAAAGTTTTTTTTCTTGAGAACATACGTCCGCCGGAAATTGACCCCTTGCCCTATGGTAGCAAAGTTGTTACCCTCTAACAGGCACCCCCGTGTGGATAGGTTGCCCATCCCTAGTTGATAGATCTGGTATTCTTAATTAGAGCAAGATTTTCAAATCACTTAACTTATACCTGTTTGAGTATAAGAATATATGGTACTTTTTTGTCTGTTAGATACAGAGAACCTATGCTCGTGTCTTGTTTAAAGCCATATGAGCGGGATGAGTCTTTGTCAAGGTTGTTCATATTAGTTAAATTTTGTCAGTCAAATCTCACATTGCCTCTAGCTTATCATCAATTAACAAAGAGTTCTAAATTCATACGAGCTTAAGATCCTTGAACTAGAGTTGTTGATAATTGAATTAAGGAGTATCTGTAATTAGAATTCTTCCTTGATTTATCAGGATTTTAAAGTTTAGATAGTAATATTTTTTTCTGACAGTAAGCCTATGTGACATATGTTGTGCCTTAGAGTGTTGCATCTGGTGGCACATGCATTGAATCAATTTTAGTTTTTTGTTTTTTTCTCATCTTTCTTAGATCAATTTCTGCTTTGAATGGAATCTAACAGGTGTAATCCAACTATGAAGCCATCATGGTTTTAGCAAACAAACACACCTAATCAAAGTCCTTGTGTCATCAAAGGTTGAGGCAAAAGTGCAGGTCTCCATGTGGCTCCCTTCCCCAAATCAGTACCACCCTAAAATTTTATTCACTCTTCCTCCTGGTAACAAGACAATATCCCATATGTTCCAGCACATTGAGGAATTAGGGCACAGGTGGAGTGAGATTTATAAAAACGGGGGAAAATGAAGACAAATTAACACCAGTTGGCAAGGTTGAAATGTATCATTTTATTAGCCAATTGGCACACAAAACCCCTTAATACACAATATTTATTCGGCGAGGTTGCTGTGAGCCCTATCCCTTTTTTCCACGAGCTTTCCTTGTCTTGTCTTCCTCCACAAATCTTTTATAAGAGTTACTAGGCAATGCAAGTGTTGGACAATCTCGTCTTCTTCCATTGGTGTTCTACGAATGAACATTACTCACAAACATTTTTTGTGGATTTCTTGCTCCATGGCCACTTTGTAATGAATACTACATGGTCATTAGTTTCATATGGACAAGGGTGGCAATCTATTATAAAATAGTCACTTTTCTATAGCTCAAGCCAATTAATTTTAATGCTTGCAATACCTCAACTTCCAATTATCTCCTTCCTCTAGCTACGACTTTCTATCTATACCATGTATCCACATTTTACCAATGTATCGAAGCCTGTCTGATTTTCGACGAATAGTAAATATTGACTTGGAATAAGACTTTGCGGTGGAGACTTGTGATAAGTATTTGTTGCTTTCTTATTAGGTGGGATGAGTAGGTGTGTGAACACTTCAATCCAGATCAAACTAAACGATTCTACTAGTTGATCGGAGAAACCAATTCTATCTATTTAATTGGTAAAACCAGGGGACTGAGCTACACTAAGATTCATCACTCCAATCCATTTTCTGAAACATTGCCCCTAACTTGAGAAGCTGGCCAAAAAGTCTCCTAGGTGTGATCTGGCCTTCACATTCCTCCTTTCAAGGGTGTGCGCTTTCAGTCAAAGATAGTCCAAATGGTGTACTAATACTTTTTTTTTTCCTTCAGCCACCCTACCTCAGCCATAAACCCTATCTAAAACCCTAATCTTAATACACAGGGCCACCTTGGACCATGCTGACTACTTACTCCACCGAAAGATGGCGGTGGTGGTGGCGGTGACGATAACGACAAACAAACAAAGCATGGGGCAGAAAAAAAAAAACTATTAAGATAAGCTATAATTATAAAAATAATGACACTAGAAGTGTTTGTCAATTATTTATCATTGTGATGAAGTAGGAACATTCACATCACCCTCTTTTGTTTCTTGTACAACCATTGAAAGTGCGGGAGCAACATGTCTCCTCCTTGTCTCCGCCCATGGAAGTAGAGTCCAAATTAGAGTTGCGAGTTGGAATGGTCCCTCCATGGGAAGAACAAACATCCTAAGTTTAAATTTTGTATATTCTGTTTACTACTTTAACTTCTTTTTTCAAAGTTTGATCGGATTGACCAATTTGGGTAAAGATAGTCAAATCGGTCGTAAGTGTAATTGTCGTATGAAATTAGCTTGAGTTGTTCGATGTAGATGTGTTCGTCATGTATAGGTAAATGCTAGCAACCATACTGCAATGAGCCAGTGTGGTTCACTAGGTTTGGATACAAGTCGATCAAGGAGAAACCTATTTGGAGATTTTTATTCTCACATTTGAAGCTATTTAGAGACTAGAGAATGAAGATTGTTAGAGATCAAACAACCTGTAGACAAGAGAAATCCTTTCAAGAAAGAACTTTGGGTGTTTAGTTTAGGGAGTATTAAAGGGGACCTTACTTTCTCTATTAGCGTTGAGAGAAAAGTACAATGAGAATGGAGAAAACCCTATAGTATAAATTGTTGGCAATGACTTAATTTGCTTTTTTATTGTATAAGTTTTATATTAAGAAACTTTGCTCTTATTCTGCCTTTGTGAATATGCTTTAAAATTATTTAAACAAACTAAAAAAACGAAAATGGAAGAAAACTTGGATTCAACTCCATTCAACTCTTCTTTTTAAATCGATTAGTAGGCATTCATAGATTGCAACACCCAATAGTTCTCTTCAAAGATTGCACAACTTTGAGCTATTGTTATTTTGTGAGTTCTCTTTTGGCGTCCGACGTTTTTCTTCTATGCTTTGCCTTTTGTGCTGGAAAGTTACAACCAAAAGTTCAAATGTCATTACATAATGTTTAAGATACTAGTGAACGAGGAAAATGTGACACTATTTTAGGCCTTTGGAGTTAAGAATGTTTTGTTAGGGTGCATATTATCAAAAGGACAAATAATTCATTTAAATATTTATATTAATTAATTAAAAATATTATATTTGTGTTTTTTTTTTGAAAAATATTTTTTCTTCTTCATTCTTTTCTTCTCGAATATGTCCAGATCCTGACAATTGGTCCTCCAATTTCTCCAATCTCATTCTAAAACATGAAGAAAAAACTAGATATCATTATTTTGTTGCATATGAATAAATTCTAAGTGAATGAGTTACATATAGAATCCAATCAAATTCTTTTTTTTTTGTTTTTTTCAATGAAAATTTTAATATATCATTATTGTTCTCGAACACAATCTTTAAGTTTTGTATTTGTCTACTCAATCTCATTGTGCTTGAAAGTGTGACTGTGTTCTACTACATAGTATTTACTCAGGGGTGTTTGGTTTAGGAAAATAAGAGTGGGGAATGGGAATGAGAATCATTGATTGTCATTGTTAATGTTTGGATTATAGGAATAAGAATACAAATAAAGGAATGAATCCTTGAAATTGAGTAATAACTCATTCCCATATATCTCCCTTTCAATGAGTCATTACCCTATTTTTATCAATCAAAATATTCTCTTATTCCAAAAATACCCTTAACCTAAAATTAAAATTTTCTACCTTAATATCAAATATCAAATATTTAAATATATTTATTTATTTATTCTTTCATATCACTTCTCTCTCCTTGTTCTCTCTCATCATATTTTCTCTCTCATCATTTTATCACACACTTTCTCTCTACTTAATTTCTCCTATCACACTTTCTTTCTTCTTTTTTTCTCATAACACTTTCTCTTTCATCATACTTTCTCTCTCCTCAATCTCTTCCATCGCACTCTCTTCTTTCTTTTTTTCTCATCATACTTTATTTTCTCTTTTTTTCTCATCAGGCTTTCGCTCTCATCACACTTTCTTTTCTTTTTTTTTTCTCATCACGCTTTCGCTCTCATCACACTTTCTCTCTCGTCATACTTTCTCCCTCATCATACTTTCTCTCTCCTCAATCTCTCCCATCACACTCACTGTTCTCTTTTTTTCTCATTACACTTTCTCTCATCATACTTTCTCTCTCATCACACTCTCTCTTCTCATTTTTCTCATTACATTTTCTCTCTCTTCATCCTCTCCTATCATATTTTCTCTCATCTTCTCTCGTCATCTTCTCTTCTATCACACTCTCTTTTCTCATTTTCTTTCATCACACTTTCTCTCTCTTCATTCTTTCTCATCACACTTTCTCTCTCATCATACTTTCTCTCTCATCATTCTCTTTCATCATATTTTTCTCTCACATCTAATTTTTTCTCTTATTTTCCTTTAAGAGTAAAAAAGAAAATTTTGATTTATTCCGATAGAAAATATGTAATTAATCAAACATTACTTTTAAGAATGATATTCATGCTCATACCCATTCTCATTCCAATTCCTATTTCTAGAAAAGAATCAAATGCCCTCTCAATTCATATTAGATCAAATAATGGGGTCATGCAATGAATAAATTCTTTAATTTCAGTTCTTTATCCACTAATTTGATCATACAAGCTCACTTTGGCTCTCCGATCAACCAGTGTTTCGACTTCAAACTAGTATTTAGCGAACCACTCGATCAAGTTTGTTTTCAAAAACATGGGTTCTCGGTGATACGAGTGTTTAATGCTTTCCTAAACTCATCCTCAAAGCCTCATTCTTTTTTCCCTTATCTTTCTACTAGTTCTTCTGGCTAACTCAATAAAAAATCCTCTCTAACCAAAGTTTGTGTTTCTATTCGATCCAACTGAACTAATTTCTGTTCAACTTCCAACTTAACTGGCTAAACTATACCACTTAGTCAAGGGAAACATAATTTTCATAAGGAAGCAGGGGTAGGTAAAAGCTAAACCCTACATTTGCCTTGATCTAGCCCTCTTTCTGAAAAATCTCTTAATCAAAGATCTAAATACACATTTCGCATCTGATCAAGAACATTCACATCAATACATCTGGAGACAAGAGGGGAGTAGTGGATTGAAGATAAAGAAAACTGAGTTATTCCCTTGTTTGCTGGAGACAAAGATTGCTTTTCTAGAAGTATTCTGAAGCTAAAGTTAAGTTCTTTGCTTTTTCAGATATGATCAAAGAAACATGCTTTAGTTAGGTTCCCATCTGGAAATACTGTAGAAGCTTTGAGGTTAAGCTAATCAAGTTCTTTTCCTTGTTTTCAGGAGATCCTCCTGATCTTTACTTTTCATGAGAAGCAGGTTTTAACCAGGTTCCTATTCTGAAACATGATCAATAGAATTCATATCTACTTAAACAAACTCACATTTCACAGTTGATCACATTCTTTACTTTTGATAAGTAGCCAAACAAACACACATTTCACAAGGAAGCAAGTTTTAATTAGGTTTCCATTCTGAAAAATTGCAGAAGCTTTAAGATCAAGCAAACTAAGTTCTTTCCTTGTTTGCTGGAGACCTTTAGCAGCATTCTGAAGCTCAAGGCAGCTCTTTTCCCAGCTAAACCGACACACAATTTCACAGTTGGGTCAAGGAAGTAAGTTTTTGTTAGGTTTCTGTCTGCAGAAGGAGATCTTTGCTGGAGGTTTTGAGTAGTACTCTAAAGCCAAATCATGAGTAGCTTAATTAGGTTTTCCATTTTGAAACACTCACATGATGATGAACCTGCCTGCAGAAGGAGATGCATGTTCTAAGATCGAGCTAATTGCATTTTTCTTCTACTTGTTTGCTGGAGATCTTGGCAGTATTCTGAAGAGGTTTCACAGTTGATCAAAGAAACAAGCTTACTCTTAAGATCAAGCTACTTTAGTGGATAAAGATTGAAGCTTTACTAAACAGCCATTAGAAGCAGGTTTCATTAACTTTTCGGAGATATTTTTTTTATAGGGATCGATTAGTTTCAAGGTCAGGCGATCTGTTAGTCGATCTGTAACCAATTCTATACATTAGGACTGTTGATGGCACTCAATCGCCCGATTATTCAACAAATTGAGAAGAAAATTAGGCACATTTAGGGATTCGGAACAGGCAGGAGCCCTAGCTAAGTGTGAGATCTAGGGCTGACCTCATACTCCTCCGGAGGCTGATGGTGGAGGAGCGGGGCGCGGCAGAGAGGGCAGGTGAGCTGGCCGACGTCGACCCACTTGTCGATGCAGTGCTTGTGGAAGGCATGGGCACAGTGTCCGAGCTGGCGGACCTCGTGGCGGGGGCAGAGGGCGTCGAGGCAGACGGCGCAGATGGCCGCGCCGTTGGGGCGGAGGGCGGAGAAGCGGACGACGGGGAGGCGGGACTTGACGGAGGCGGGAGGAGGGAGGTGGGAGTCGGGGAGGAGGTAGGAGGGAAAAGCGTCGAGGTCGTCGATGGCGGCAGCGGCAGCGGCAGAGGAGGAGGGGAGGCCGAGAAAGAAGAGGCCGGCGGAGAGTGCGAGCTTGAGGAGATCGAGGAGGTGGACGATAAGGGCGACGGGGCGGGGTAGGATGACGGTGTAGCATAGGCAGGGGAAGCCCATTGGGGATGATGGCGGCGGAGGTGGTGCCGTTGGCGACGGCGACGGCGGCGGCGGCGGCGGCGGCGGAAAGGGCGAAAAAAAAGGAGGCGCCTTTTTTGGAGTTGGTGGTGTGGGGGAAGAAATGGAGTTTGTGTGGTGGGAGGTTGGAGAAGAGTGTAGGACATGGTAAAATTGTAGTAAAAAAGGTTATTGATTCGATCTTCTTATCAAACAAGCAAGCTTAGAAATTAGGAAATAATTATTTTCTAATAATAATTATTCCTTAATAATTAGGAAATAAATAACTATTTACTTATAATAATTATTTCCTAATACGTCCTCTCAAAATGGTAACCTAGAAATGATATTAATTTTGCTATAAATAGCAAACAACCGAGGTCGAAAAGTGACTTTGTAAGTGCATCAGTCAACTGATCCTCAGTAAGAATATGAGTAACTCGTAGTTCGGAGGCATGTACCAGATCACGAATAAAGTGATAGTCAATAGTCAGATGTTTCACCCGAGAGTGAAAAATAAGATTAGTTGAAAGATACGTGACACCCAAATTATCAGTAAAAAGTACAACAGACATGGTAACCGGAAGAAGCAGATCTGTCAAAAGTGACTTAATCCATTGGATCTCAGTTGCTGCATAGGCAATGGTACGATATTCAGCCTCAGTTAAAGAGCGTGCAACCGTGCGCTGTTTAGTATATTTCCAGAAAATCGGATTAGCACTTAGAAAAATAATAAATGTACCCGTAGAACACTAATCATCTGGATCTCCTGCCCAGCCTGCATCGAAGAAACCATGAAGAGTAAAGGTGTTATCCGTAAGAAGATGAATGTCAAGATCCCTAGTACCATTGAGATACCGAAGTAGACGCTTCACAGCATCCCAATGCGTCTCTGAAGGAGCATGCATAAACTGTGAAAGCTTGTTGACCGTAAAGGAAATATCAGGACGAGTCATACGGAGATGTTATAAGCCTCCGACCACTTCTCGAAACTTAGTCGTATCAAAAGATGAAGATCCATCATGCAAAGTAAGACGAGAGCCAGCAACAATAGGAGTGGAGACCGGCTTGGAATCAAGCATGTTATGTTTGGAGAGAAGATCGGTGGCATACTTTTGTTGAGACAAGAGAAGACCATTTAAAGTTGGGAGAACTTTAATACCGCAGAAGAGGGAAAGAGCCCCAAGATCCTTAATCACAAATTTTGTATGAAGTTTACATACTATGACGTCAACAGAAGAAGCACCACTCCCTGTAATGATTAGATCATCAACATATACAAGGAAATAGATAACAGTATCATTTCGAGAATAAACAAATAAGGAGGTGTCAGCTCGGGATGCAATAAAGTCAAGAGAGACCAAGAAAGCGCAAAGCTCCAAATACCAGGCGCACGGAGCCTGCTTCAGGCCATAAAGCGTCTTATGCAAATGACACACATGATTCGGAAACTCAGCACTGCGCATACCCGAAGGTTGCGCCATATAAACCTCCTCTGCAAGATGACCATTAAGAAATGCATTGTTTACATCAAGTTGACGAAGACACCACCTCCGATTCACGGTCAAACTAACAACAATGCACATTGTTATTGAATTAATAACAAGGTTGAATGTATCATGAAAGTCAACACCAGGGCGTTGATGAAAACCTTTGGCAACAAGATGAGCCTTACCGATCAATTGAGCCATCAGAATTACGCTTAATGCGAAACACCCACTTATTACCCACAAGATTTTGGTCTGGCGAAGGTGGGACAAGAGTCCAAGTTTGATTACGGAGAAGAGCATCATACTCTTCATGCATCGCTTGTACCCAATTCGGATCTTTGAGCGCCTGCGTGACAGAGGAGGGTGCATAAGGTTGTGGGAGACTAGTATAAAGAAGATACTTTGGATTGAGTTTGTAGATGATATTTTTGGAGCGAGTTTGCATGGGATGTTGGTTTAGAGAAGTGAAAGAGGGAGAAAGAGTCGGTGGGCTAGAGGGTCGATTGCCACCAGGCAACGTGGACGACCCAACAACAAGAGGTGATGATGGCAGAGATAATGGCAGCGATGATGACAGCGGCGATGATGACAGCGATGAAGAAGTCACTTGCGGACGACTACGGTTAGTGACAGGTTGCGGCATCAGTGCTGGAGGGTCCCACGAGAGAACTGGTGCAGCAGAGAGCTCAGAGTCAATGTATTACTGTGGAATCCAAGGAGGAGGTGATGGCAAATGAAAAACATGCTCCACAAACTTAACATGACGAAATACAAAGATTCTTTTGAGAGCTACATCATAGCACAGGAAGACACTCTGGGTGAGAGAATAACCAAGGAAGACACAAGAGGTTAACTTGGGATCAAGCTTGTGGTGAGAGTAGGGGCGCAACCACGGAAAGCATAGACACCCGAAAACTCGAAGCTTAGAAAGATCAGGAACGATGGTGAACAATTTTTCAAAAGAGGATATATGGGAGAGACCGACCTTAGGCATGCGATTAATCAAATAGATTGTCGCAGCAAAGGCATAAGGCTAGAAAGTGAGTGGAATGGATGCTTTGTACAACAAAGTGAGACCAGTTTCGACTATATGGCGATGACGACATTCAGAGTATCCCTTGTGCTCAGGAGTATATGGAGGAGTGGTAAGATGACTAATACCATGAGTAGTAAGAAAGGAGCAAAGGACTAAGAATTCACCTCCATTATCAGTGAAAAGTATTTTGATAGTCATCGAGAACCGATTTTCAACAAGAGTTTTGAATGCAATAAAGGTAGAGTATACATCCGATTTATTGCGTAAAGGATAAAGTCATGTATACTTTGTAAAATGATCGACAAAGATAACATAATATTTGAGTCCATCAAATGATGATATAGGAGATGCCCAAACATCAGAAAAGATAATATCCAAAGGAGCACGAGACGAAATACTAAATTTATGAAAGAGTAATTTATGACTCTTATTAATATTGCACGAAGTGCATGAAAAATTAGACAAAGTATTCGCAGGAAACAAAAGACCCAAGGATAAAAAAAACGTTGCAAAACATCTAATGACGGATAACCTAAATGACTATGCCATAAGGAAATAGATGACGAGATAGACATAGAAAAGACGGAAGGTGATGATAGCGTAGACATAAATTTTGGCCAGTAATAGACACCATCTCTATGGACCTCGTTGACCAGTGTCGCTCCCTACGACGATCCAACACTTGAAAATAGGAATCAAAGAAAAGAAATGTAACAGGATTAGTAGCACAACGTGCTGTGACAGAAATTAAATTTTTTGACATAGATGGAACAAATAAAACATTGAAGAAAACTAAAGGGAAAGATGGAGTAGAGAAAGAGAAAGAACCAGTGTGTGTAATAGGTAGTCTAGAACCATCACCAATGACGACGCTATCATTCTCATAGTAAGGCTCATGCAATGAGAGAGTAGCGAGATCAGTGGTGATATGATGAGAGGCGCCAGAGTCAACAACCCATTTTCGAGAATCAGATGAAGGTGTATAATGAATGGTAGTGTGCGCAAACGGCGCACTATACGTGGGATGCGGAGCACACAGAGGAGCCGGCGGAAGCAGAGCAAGCATCAAGGCAGTCATATGATCACACTGGCGTGTAAAGTGACCTTGGACACCACAAATCTGACAACGCCCAAGATAATGATTGGGACTGGACACAACTGGATGTGCAGGAGGACACGCAGATAGCCCAGGAGTAGACATGCGTGGCTGATGGGATATAGGCGGAACCTACTGGTGAGCACCACGATAGTTTGAATACCAATTACGAGAATTTCCTGTTAGAGCCACAAGTGCAGTCATTGGCATCGAAGATGGAGATGGTGTTGAGACTTTTAACTATGTTTCATAGCTGAGGAGCTGCTCGAATAGCTCATCAAAGGTAATAGGGACATCACGAACTTGCAGAGCATGTGAGATATTGTAGTAATCTTGGCTAAAACCATTCAGGACACGAATAGAGAGCTCATCAAAGTCAACTTTGACATTCATAAGCATAAAAGCGTCAATATTTCTTTTAATGTCCTGCATATAATCAGTGATAGACCTATTATCCTGTTAAGGGCTAGCAAGATTTTGACGATGAGTCATAATCCTCCCACGTGAGGGAGCGGCGTAGGTTCTCTCCAGCGTCTGTCATGCGTCTCTAGATGAAGTTGATGAAGAAATAAATTGCACAAGAGTAGGAGACATCGAACCTATAATAGCGTTGAGGGGAAGTTGATCCTGACGGAGCCAAAGAATATGATCAGGATTCGCCTGAGGGAGTGTGACATCTGTAGGCGTTATCTGCGCAAGGGGGCAGGGACGTGAGCCATCAATAAAACCCAGTAAGTTATATCCGAATAGAAGAGACATGAACTGCAAGTGCTAGACAGAATAATTGGAGGTGGTGAGTTTCAACGGTGCCTGAGCATTGACGTTGAGAACCACAAGAGAGACAAGATAATCAGGAATATTTGTGAGAGATAGCCGACGAATGATATTGTCGCCAGCAGCCATTGCAGAAGGCGGCTGGAGTCGGCGGTTGATGTCGTTGGCGGCAGCCATTGTAGAAGGCGGCTGGTAGGTATTGTGGAGAAAAGAAAGAAAAAGAAAAAAAAAAGCTTAAGCTTTGATACCATACTGATGATAGAATTCACACATATTATTAATGATATCATATGGTATATATAAATATCATTACAAGTAAAAATAGAAAAATACATAAATTAGAAAACAATAATTATTTTCTAATAATAATTATTCTCTAATAACTAGGAAATAAATAATTATTTTTAGAAAAATGATATGCACAAGGAAAAAAACTCAATGAAAACCTCAAGGATAGACACATAAAGTGATGGGCCCACAAAAAGTGAAATGGTGGGCCATGACTTTATGTGTCTATTCTTGAGGTTTTCATTGAGGTTTTTTCCTTGTGCATATCATTGCTCTTATTTTTAATATATTTCTCAAATTTTTTAATCAAAATTGTTGCTCGAATTTTTTATAAAAATACTAAAATAAAGATATTTTAAGAATAAAAAAAATAAGATTTTATGACATTTTGATTTTTTTTTTCAATATAAGACTTCTTTTAATTTTAAAAATAAAGGACGTCTTTTTTTATATTTGTTTTACTAACTTATGTATCTTTCATTAACCTACTTAGAGAGCCCCCAGCTCAACGGTAAGAGGCACAGTCTCATGAGTCATGAGTTCGATTTTCATTCGCAGTGCTCGAATTACTGGGATAGTTAGGTTGTTGTATCAGGAACCATTCCAATTTTCAAATTTACACGGTGAGTAAATCATAGGGTTCAAGACTAATGGGATCCGAGTGATCTATAGGATCCGAGACTTAGATACCTGAATTAATTAAAAAAAAAACATCCATCTTGTTATTGTTTTTACATTTATCAAATTAGATAAAGTTTGAGGGTAACATGAAAATTCCCAACTTTAAGTTCGGAATAGGTTGAAAAACAAAGGCACGATGGTAGGTGACATTGTGCCATGAATTGTCATACAACTCCATGTCTTGATGGTTAGTGAAAATAATGCATGATCATTGACAGGGGTGGATCCCTGTCAATGAATGATGAATGATGAATGATGAATGATGCTAATAATTTAATTGTGTTATTGTTAAATTATTCACATTAAGTTTAGTATAATAATATTTTATGTTGATAATTTTTTCTCATATATTTTAATTTATAGAAAATATTGAAATATTTTACAAAGAGACATAGGAGTTTAATTGAATTATCTAGTGTTCCCGATGAAGAGTCTACTCCTGCACCACAACCACCACCACCTCCTCTTTTGCAAATTTTATTTGAAAATATTGGAAATCTGAGTAGTGAAGTAGAAATTGTTGTTGATCCTGGTTTACGAAAATTTATTGAAAAGTATAATGTTTGTGTTAGAGATCGTATTTGAAAAGAATATGTTGCTACGAGCCCTTGTCAACCTCGAGGCCATAATTTTCTAAGAAAAAAAAATGGGTAAAGATAATAGATGTTTCAAAGAGTTTTGGTTTAAAGACCGTGATTGGTTGGAGTATAGTGTTTCAAAGGATGAGCCTTTTGTTTCTGGTGTTATCTTTGTAGGCCTAGTAATATAGGGTTTGAAGGAGATGATGTGTTTACGAGATTTGGTTTCATAAATTGGAAAAAAAAACAATTGAAAAATTCAATGAGCATGTAGATGGAGTTGGTAGTGCGCGCAATGAGCCAAGAATACAGTTTGAGGGTTTCAAGAATCAAAGGCAAAGTGTGGAGTATTCATTTTCATCAAGGAAACATGAGATTGAAGTTGCTTATCGCAAACGCTTGACTGCCATTTTAAAAGTAATTCGATTTTTGTTGTTACAAGGATTGTCTTTTCGAGGACATAATGAGTCTTGGACATCATCTAATAGAGGCAAGTTTTTAGAATTGCTCAAATGGTATATCTCAGAGTGTCCAGAAGTTGCGGCAGTTGTTGGAATGAATGCACCTGGAAATAATCAAATGATTGCTCCAAAAATTTAAAAGCAATTGGTGAATGCTTATGCAGTTGAGACCACAAATGCTATTCTAGCTGATCTTAGAGATAGGTGGTTCACTTTACTACTTGATGAGGCTCGTGATTGTTCGGTGAAAGAGCAAATGATAGTTGTTATTAGATATGTGAACAAACATGGAGAGCTGATTGAACGATTTATAGTTGTAGTTCATGTTGCAACAACTACAATTGCTTGTTTGAAGGAGGCAATCGACTCTTTGTTTGCTAAGTATGGTTTGTCAGTGGCGAGATTGAGGGGTCAAGGATATGATGGTATTTCAAATATGTCTGGAGAATTTAATGACTTAAAGTCACTGATAATGAAAGAAAATTCATATGCATTGTATGTTCATTGTTTTGCTCATCAACTCTAGCTAGTGATTGTAGCTGTTGCTCAAGCAAATCAATATGTTTGTGATTTCATGTGGATTGTTGGTTCGGTTGTGAACACATCTGCATCATCTTGCAAAAGGGCCGACAAACTTCGACAACTTGAACATGACAAAAAAGTTAAACTTCTTGAAAGAGGAGAGATTAGTTCTAGTAGAGGACTAAACCAAGAAACTAATCTAGCTAGACCTGGAGATACATGATGGGGGTCTCATCATTCAACTTTATGTCGTATTGAACAAATGTGGTCATCTGTTATAGAGGTTCTTCAAAATTTGATTGATGATGGTGATCGTTCTTCTAAGGGTTTAATTAGAACTTTGGTTGAAAGAATGAAGAGCTATGAATTTATGTTTATTCTATTATTGATGAAACATATATTGGCAATCACAAATCATTTGTCAACCGTTCTACAAGAGAAAGATCAAAATATTGTGAATGCAATGCGTTTGATCAATAATGTGAAAGACAAATTGTAAGAGTTGAGAGATTCTGGATGTGATGTTTTACTTGAGGATGTGAAGAAGTTTTGTAACAATCATTTCATTGAAATAATTAATATGACAGATAACATCAACAGTCGTAGTCGTTTGAAGAGAGATGGAAAAAATGTTCATTTTTATCACTACTACCATGTTGAAATCTTTTGTGAGGTAATTTCATAAATCTTTGTTTATTTAATTACTGTCAATTAAATTCTTTTAAACAGTAACATCTTTATTAATTTTTATTTTTGTTGTTTGGTTTTTAAATTACAGGTTATTGATATTATTCTACATGAGATTGATAGTCGTTTCTCTGAAACAACTACAGATTTGCTGATTTATATGTCATGCCTTAATCCTAGGAACTCATTCTCTAGATTTGATGTACAGAAGTTAGTGCGTCTGGCTCATTTTTATGAGAATGATTTTTCTTGGAATGAGCGTATGTTAGTTGAGCAAGAGCTTGAAACATATATTGATGATGTAAGATCAGATGAACGATTTGAAGGCATTTCAGATTTGGGAGCTCTTGTAAAGAAAATGATTGAAACAATGAAGAACTGTGTGTTTCCTTTAGTTTATCGGATGATTGAGCTAGCCTTACTTCTTCCAGTTGCTACTGCAACCGTTGAAAGGGTGTTTTCGGCAATGAATATTGTCAAAATAGATTTGTGAAACAAGATTGGAGATGAATGGATGAATGACAGTTTGGTAATCTATATCGAAAAAGATGTTTTTAATACTGTCGACAATGAGTCAATTTTACAGCATTTTCAGAACATGGACTCTCGAAGAATACAATTGTCACATATTCCTTAGTAGACTACTTTAATATTATTATACGAGTTTTTTTATAATATTATACCTTTTTTCCTATATGTCAAGTTATTTAAAAAAATATTTTTTAAATTACATAGAATTTATTAACTGTTCAAAAAAATTTCGCTGTGCTCGGATCACGATCACCCCTCCATGCTAGAATTTTTGGATCCGCCACTGATCATTGATCAAGACAACCATCTCCGACTCTCTCTCTCTCTCTAGAGAGAGAGAGAGAGAGAGAGAAAATCTTCTACTTTTTAATGATCTAGACGATTGATTATAAATTAACCTATGATTTATCTCTCCTTAATATAAGTTAGAATAAATTATTAGAAACATTTAAGATGAGTATAATTATCTTTTACTAGAATTCATAATTAGTCCAAAGTATAAATAGTGATGAATAAAATAGTCTATTTTGTTGGTGTAATATCTCCTAGGTCAAGGTTGATCAGGTTGACTAAACTTGAGTTGGCTCAAGGTTGAGTCTTGATATTTGGATTTCGATGTTTGACAATATATAGAAATTGCAGATGCAATCGTCCGATTGGGGAGATTGTTGGTGTAATTCTCCACTGGTCAAGATATGATCAGTTTGATGTGAAGTAAAGTCAAGTACATCAAGGTTGACCAAATATTTGACTGAGAAAGTCCTAACTGGAGGTTAGACAAAGGCAAGTCCAATAGGAAGGTTGGCAGAAGAAAAATCCAAGTGGGTCAGTATTGACCGAACACTTTGTGGTGAAAGTCCTGGTGAGTGAAATCTGGCAATGGAAAAATCCTAGTGAGTGAAACTAGGTGAAAATCCTAGTGAGTGAAGCCAGACAGATGGAAAGTCCTGGTGAGTGAAGTCAGGCAGATGGAAAGTCCTAGTGAGTGAAGCTAGGCAAATGAAAAGTCTTAGTGAGTGAAGTCAGGTAGAGAGAAAGTCTTAGTAAGTGAAGTCAGGCAGATAGAAAGTCCTAGTGAGTGAAGCTAGGCAGATAAAAAGACCTGATGAGTAAAGCTAGATACATGGAAATCCAGGTGGGTCAAAGTTGACCAGACACCCAGTGTTGGGAAGCCCAAGTAGGTCAAAGGAGTGACCAGATACTTGGCACAAGGAAATCTAGATGGGTCAAGGGTGACCGGACATCTGGTGGAAGAAAGTCCAAGTGGATCGTGGAAGGACCGGACACTTGGCATGAAACGGTAAGTCCAAGTGGGTCAAGGTTAACCGAACACTTGGCACGAAGAGAAAAGTCCAAGTGGGTCAAAGGATTGACCGGACACTTGGTGAAGATGTCCCAATAGGTCAAGGTTGACCAGATGCTAGGCATAAGAAGTTTCAACAGGTCACGGTTGACTGGATGTTGGGTTTGGGAACCTTGGACTTGAGTTAAGCAAGTCAAAGGGAGGTCAATCGATCAACCGACCGATTGAACCGTAGTCCGATCGATCAGCCGATCGATTGGAGGTGTGCTGCGAGTGAAGGCTGGCCTAATTGATCGCTAGATCGATTGGGAACAATGTTACGAGCACAGAAGGGTCCCCAATCGATTGGGCAAATGATTGAAGGCTGGAAATCTCGCGCGACGTGACGCGAGAAACGCTGAATCGATCGAGCGATCAATTCATGTCTTTTCCAGCAGAGCACAGAGACGCTCTGAATCGATCGACCGATCGATTCAAGCCTCCCCAATCGATTTATCAATCGATTGGGATATGACCGTTGCGAAGGAAGCGTCAAGTTTAAAGCCGTGACGAGCCTTCTTTGTTCACAACTCTCCACCTCCTCTTCTCACGATTCTCTCAGGTGATCTCGCCAGTTCTTGAAGCTTCTTAGAACAAAGTGTTGCTGTACTTCCAAGGTTAAGAGGCGTTCCACACAAGAAGGAGAAGCAAGCTAGGGTTTCCTCATTGTAAATCTTGTCAGATTGGATATTGTATTAGCTTGTATTTCTTTCTTTTTGTATTGTCTGCGTGAGAACTTGTACGAGGTTTCTCCGCCTCTGGTAGTTACCGAGAATGAGTGTTTTTATAGTGGATGAGTGAATGAAGGTCGAATCATTAGATTAGTTACCTTTTCTTGAGGTGGATACCAAATAAATCCATCTTGTTAGTATTGGAACTTGCTTCGAGAGTATTCCGCTGTAAAAGATCAACAACGATGAAGCAAGTGAGCTATTCACCCCTCTAATTACAAATCAATCCTAACATATTTATCACTATTTATGATATTAATGATCAAACCAATCCTCTCTCTTTCATAATAAGAAAGAAAAAAAATTAAAACTCGCATAAATTATCTATCAGTTTGTTTTCATATAAATTTTTTATCTCTCATGATCTATCAGTCTAATATCTTAGGTTGATCATTCTATTAGAAAAATGTTATACAATATATTATAATTGGAAATTAAATAATAGATATTTGAGAGACTATACGAATGGTCCATCGTTTTATCATAATTTGGGAGTATGAAAAAAATATTTGATAAATATAGGGAAGGTGGTGCAATTTAATTATTCATTAATATTATAAATAGTGATGAATAGAATATATTTTTATAATCCGAATGATTGCACTTTTCTTGATTGATGCTTAAGTAGTCATAAAAAATTTAAATTATTTCTCAATTTATACATATTGTCTTAAGATATAAGTAAAAGGAAAAAAAACTTACAAAATCATATAAAAAGGATCATTTGGTATGATTATTATTTTGTTTCCTCCAAATGAAGTTGAGATTATTGGTGCAATCGATCTCTAGAATTTTAATATTTGATAATATATCAATATCAAGTTAGATTGACTAAGGGCTAATTCAAACAGAATTTAATATTTTAAAGAGTGAAGTATAGTCAGTACTAGATGACTAGCAAGAGTAAGTCCTAATCGAAGGTTAGGAAAGTGAGAAGTCTACTAAGTGATTAGTCATAACTAGAGATTAGGCAAATAGAAGTCCTAGTAAGTGAAGCCAGACCCTAGTGAGTGAAACTAGGTGGTGGAAATCTTGGTAAGTGAAGTCAGACAATAGAAGTCCTAGTGAGTGAAGCTAGCTGGTGAAAGTCTGGGTGAGTAAATCAAGCAATGGAAGTCCTAATGAGTGAAGCTAGCTGGTGAAAGTCTGGGTGAGTAAATCAGGCAATGGAAGTCTTAGTGAGTGAATCTAGGTAGTGAAAGTTTTGGTGAGTGAAGTCAAGCAATAGAAGTACTAGTAAGTGAAGCTAGATGATGAAAATCCTAGTGAGTGAAGTCAAGCAATGGAAGTACTAGTGAGTGAAGTTAGGTGGTGGAAGTTCTAGTGAATGAAGTCATGCAATAGAAGTTCTATTGAGTGAAAACTAGGCAACCCTAAGGGAGATAACCTTAGGTAATGAGAAGTTTTGGAGGAGTAAACTTCAAACATGTGTGACCGACTGGACCAGCGAATTCTTGATATTGTGAACATTGTTTTGCTTTATTATTTTATATTTATTATGTTAATTCAATGTTGCAGATAAGTCTTAGTAGATTAGATTGATCAAACATTAAGTAGAACTAGAGAAAATCCAAATAGATTTAGAGAACCAAATGTTTGACAGGTAAGTATAGGTAAGAACTGGAGGAGAGATCCAGTAAGGACACACTCATGGTTGAGAGAACAGTAGGCGTTGGTCTGACCTAGAATTTCAACGAAATTCGAAGTCATGATCGGACAGTCCCAAAACTATCAAAATATTTATTTTTCTATATCATGCTTGTTGTGCTAACTCTGTAGTACAAGAAAGCAAAAGTTGGAAGAAGGGCTTCCAAGCGCCTGAGTATGGTCCAGGCACCCGGAGGTCCGAATGCCCGGAGTCGGTCCAGGCACCCGTATGGTCTCGAATCCAGCCAAGTGTACATATGAGTTGGTACACTCCGATTGGTCGACGCATGTCAGAGTCCAGGCACCTGGGAATGAATAGAGACCGCTGGATAGAGCTTCACCCAAGTACGACCACGTCAGTAGTCTAGACGCCCTGAGGTGGATAATTCAATGACGAAGCAGGATTGGATAAGTCTTGATCCAGGCACCTAAGGTGGTCCAGGTGTCCAAAAATGACTATAAAAGGAGTCTTGAACAGTGGCCTCAGTAATCAACTTCAATGCTTATTCGCAATCATTCTACTGCTCTAACTTCATTCTACTGCTATCCTACAATGTTGCTTCACTCAACTGCTGCAGATGAATCAAACTCTAACACCCGAGCTCACAACTTCTTCATCCTTGTGTTGGTAAAGTTTATTTTCTCATTTACTTTATTGCTCAAGCGTAGATAGGGATGTAAACGAACCGAACCGAGCCGAACAGTATTAGGCTCGAGCTCAGCTCGTTTAAGTTATATTCGGACTCGAGCTCGGCTCGAGCTCGAATCGAGCTTTTATCACAAGGCTCGAGCTCGGCTCATTTTAGAATTATCAAACTTGCGAACAGTTCGAGCTCGGCTCGTTATTAGCTCGATTATCAAAGTTAACGAGTCTAACTCATTAAGCGAGCTCGGGCTCATTTTCGGGCTCGTTTTTTACTCGTTTTAAAGCTCGTTTTTTGGCTCATTTTAAAGCTCATTTTAAGGCTCATTTTAGAGCTCGTTTTTTTGGCTCGTTTTAGAACTCGTTTTTTGACTCGGTTTAAAGCTCGTTTTAAGGATCATTTTTTGGCTCGCGAGCCTATAAACGAACATGTTCGCGAGCTCACGAGCCAAATATCCTTAAGCTCGAGCTCGACTCGATAAAACTGTCGAGCTCGAAATCAAGCTCGAGCTCAGCTTGATAAGATAAACAAACGAACTCAAACGAGCTTTTTATCGAATCGAGCTCCGAATAGCTTGCGAACCATTTGGTTCATTTACATCCCTAAGCGTAGAGTGTTATATTTTTCTTTCTCTTATTTGTACTCAATTACTCCATCAGGAGTTTACCGGTAGAGAATTTTAGTGAATTATTTATCGATAAGTCCAAGGAATCTAAATCTTAGAGTAGGAATTACCGAAAACTTCGAACTAAATAAAAATCGATTATATTTTATTTTTTATTTTTATACTTAATTTTATTCTGCTACATACTTGCACTTAATTTAAAAGTAAAAAGAAAAAAAAGAACAGCACGCCAACGGTCCTACAGAGATGTTCTTGGAAAAAGGGGCAAGGAGAATTGTTATTGCTCAAAGCTAAAAGGAAGAGAAGATTTGAATTACGAAATAGAGAGATTCTGTAACGACCCGACCCTCTGGCCTCTTGGGCGGCCCTTGCGACGGCCCAACTGGCGGCCCTTATGTCGTCGGCCCATTTGGCGACCTCTCATGTCGTCGACCGACGACCCTTGGCTGTGTCGTTACTTACTAGGACTTTCCACCCTTGGCCAGTGGATTTTAGAGCCCGTGTCGTTACTTACTAAATTGTCACGCCCCGGAGGAGTCCCTGTCCGAAAAATTTCGGCAGCATCTCCCCTGTACGGGTGACAATCTGAAACATTACTACATACAAAATATACATCAGCCACACTCGGCTGGAATATATGCACAAATAGAAACAACATAACACGCAGTTTAATATACTCAACCTACCCGGCTGGACAAAATGAAATAACGCATAATCATCATCTATAACCATCAGCCTAAACGGCTGGAACAAAATAGAAACACACACAGCGAAAGACAGAACGATAAATACTCAACCCCCACGGCTGGATGTAAACGCAGCGGAAATCACAAAAAGGGAACAAATGTATGACCAACAAAGTCACTAACTAACTTACCTGCAACCACCAGACTAGACTCCAAAATCCATATCGAAGCATACAATACCAAGTTCACAAAACCCAAAACATAAATAGCGGTTGAAACCAAAACCAGAAAAAGAAACTATCCTCGAGTGTGTCGTGGGACTGACAGCTGGGACTCTCCAAGCATCCATGACTCATCTACTGCAACCTGGCGAAAGAAAATCAATTTGCGAGGTGGTGAGTATTGAAACTCAACGGGTATAGAAAGATAGTGCATGAATATAACATACAACTAGGAAGTGAGCCAAGAGTATACAGTCTCATAAAGGAATAACAGACACTAAAATAAAGTCATAATAAATGCTCATACCTGAAACCATATCCTATGCTAGATATAGTAGGTCAGAACTGGTACTAAACTGCTACAGTACTGCTCATACTACAGAGGTAATAAGCAAGATATATACATATTTCCAATGACTAAACATCTACAATGAGAATATATCTCAACCTAAGACAATATATCAGCATAAGTGAACCACAGCAAGAAACAACGGCAGCATAAATATACCACATCAGCATAAGTAAGCAATGATAACATAAGTAAACAGCAGCAGCCAAAGCAGGCATAATAACAGCGTATGCACGGATGGTCACCCCGCCCACCTCTCTGCACCATGACCCCTGTATGGTCGAGAGGCCGGATCAATGACAACTGTACCACCCAAAGGCCGCCACTCCCGCGAGTGACCGGATGGACAGGTGCTGAGTAGCTAACTAGCTACACAGCGAAGGGGGTCCCTGCTGCTCACAACTCCAGCTACCACTACCCACGCATGGCCGAGTGCGGCACGACAGGACAAGCGACATCAACTCCAGCTATCACTCTCTCGAGTGGCCGAGGATGCGGCATGCATGCAATGACATGATGAATAATGCAATAGTCATCATATATTTATAAGCAGAAACGGGTATGTTACATGAATCCAGCATGCTCAATATCGTACATAAATAAGCAACAGTCAAGGCATACAAACATGGTATCTAGTATCTGCTACTGATCATGGACAACAACAAGAGACTGTATAGATATGGAACGAATTTCTCAAAGATTGCGTGGAAGTATCAAGCACAAGAAAAATAAGAGTGGAGTCAAGGTAAATAGTCCTTATCCAAAATGATTCATGCACTAAGGTCAAAGTACTAAAAGAAAATAAAGCAAGAAGTACCCGCCTTAAATGTAGACCGAGCTAAACAGTCTCCACGTCGAAGTGCTCGTCTCGAATTACAGCCCTGTAAATCACATAAGGTACAATTTAACTAATTGTATAAACCACAACTAGCTAATCCCAAACCTAATTTAATAGGCTGCAGTAAAACACGATTTCTCACCGCACCAACCTAACCCGATCTATTCTGCGTTTCAAAAGAAGTAGAAAAAAATTACATTCTATAGTACCACCAATCCAGATCTTAACATGAGAAACTTGTACAAATCCAGAGCAAGGAAACTCAAGAATAAAACCCCTCTGTTAAAGAACATCACAAAACCTCGATTTGAATCAAGAACCTCACGGAATACAACTGCATCACCATGAACACAACCGATCATGAAATCTTTGCGCTGAAACCATACCGCTAAATCACAATTCCTCAATTCACCAGGAAGGCCCGATCCAATCCAGTACCAAATCATGAGCGCCCAAATCCGAATAGAAAACCAGGACAACTCAAAACAAAACGAGGTCATTTCGGAAGAATCGCATCATAATTCATTCATCTATTGAGCATCTCGTTTAGGCATTTAAACAAACATATAATCCGCAGGAACACAGAACACTAACACCACGGAACAACAATCAAAACGAACCCAATTCCAATCACAATCCATCAAGCTTCGGAAGCAAACAATCAACTTCTACTAGTTCCTAAACCGTACCTCACAGGAGCCATGCCCACATAATAGAAGTACTTGCCGGATCAATTAGGGCACAACGCGAAGAGAGAAGGTTGGCGGCTGCTGTGGGGGTGCTCGAGCGAGGGAAGGAAGGAGAGGCCGCCAGTGAAGATGGTGCCTGCGCGTGAAGAGGGGAAGAGGAGATCACCGGCTAGGGTTCGTCGCAACCGGCGGTGGTGCGGCGGATCGCGAGGTGAGAACTCGGGGGAAGGAGTTCGGCGTGAGAAGAATTGGCCGCGTGAGGGGTTTTTGAGGAGGAAGGGTTCGGCCGGGGAAAATTTATAACTTAGGATCTTCCATCAAACCCTAGACCAATTCCTCAATCAATTCCCATCTTCGGGTATTCCAAACAGGCTTTTCTTAAACCCATTAATGTATCCCCTCTGATTAATTCATACGAGCTCCAAATAAATCCCAGAAAATTTCTAAAAATTCCTAAAAATTCTGTTAAAATTATTCGTCCATTAAACCTTATTATTTAATTATTATTTGGGCACCGTAGTTTACATTCTCACCCACCAAAAAAAAAATTTGGTCCCCAAATTTACTACCTAACTACGTTAAACTACAACTGACATGTTTTATAGCCATCCACTCTAAGCTTAGTATGAGGTCAAACCCCACCTTTTTCCCACACCTATAGATCCATCACCAGTGTCTAACCAACCAAGTCTAAAGAACATTCTTTGACTTCTTGACTACTAATAAGTACCCCTTTAGATGGTACAAATACTGTTAACTCATGTTAATAGCATCCAAAGATACCCCCCCCCCCCCCCCCCCCGATCTTATCCAAAGATACCCGAGAGATGAACGAATGAGAACTACCAATATCTATCAATAGATCTACACTAATGTATAAAGTGGCTATTACCTCGGAAGTCCAATCCCTCAGCCCGCTGTGCCTCCTCCCGTGTGACGGCATAACCTCGTCCCACCTCTGCACTCGATGGTGGCATCCTTAAGGTAGGCTGACGTGGAATCGGAGGAGCGTCACCCTGCTGCTGCTGCGGGTACTGAGGCTGAGTCTGCGGCTGAAATGCTGAATAAGGCTGAGATGGAAGTGCAGGATCTTGCTGTATCGGATATGCCTGATAAGGGGACGCCGCGGTCGAGTACTGCGTGGTCGTTGGCATCACTGGATACTCCTGACTCTGGATATGGTATACCTTTCCCTGGGGTCCCTGCAGTTGCGGCTGATATGAAGCGTTCTGAGTCCTTTGAGGTCCTTTCTGCTGTCGTGGCTGGGTGGATCGCCCTCCCTGAGTGGTATCTTTAGTCGTCTCTAATTGAGCCTTCAGAGGGCAATTCCGACTCTCGTGCCCTGGAAGCTTAAAATAGAAGCATATAGCGTGATCCAACGGGCAATCATTCCTGGTATGACTTTTGGAGCCACACTGAAAACACGTGATCCCTCCAAAGTTGTTCTTCCGGTCTCATTGAGAGGAACGAGAACCTCTATCCGAGGTTCGCCTTATCTTCTGAGGTGGAGAGGACCCTCCTGAAGTAACCTGTGAGCTCTGTCCTCTTTTCTCCTTCTTCTGCGTCACTTGTTTATTATTACTTTTTTCTAGATTCACCTGTTGCTGAGTCATCTCAATGAATAACGCCCGATCTAAAACCTCTCGATAAGAACTACCGGGAAATCCGGACATCTTGAGTCGTATGTATGCCGCAAGTCCTTGAGTAAACTGATGCATCCGATCATAATCCTGAGCCACCAGATGAGGACAGAACTCAGCCAGTCTACTGAATTCTGCATTATACTCCATCACAGAATGGTCACCTTGCTTGAGGTTCAGAAACTCCTGACGACGGGCTAGACAAAATGTAACCGGAAAATACTGTCTCTCAAATGCCTCCCGGTACATCTGCCACGTGATACGTTGTTCCCCAAAGATCGACTTCTGCATGTCCCACCAAGTGACGGCTTGATCCCGAAGATGATATGCAGCCAACTCCACCTTCTCTTCATCTGTACACTTCATGTACCAAAATGTACCCTCCAAGTTCTTCAACCAGCTACGAGCCGCCCAAGGGTCAGCACCCCCATGGAACAGCGTAGTTCGATCCTTCACAGACTTCGCCAACAAGGGTATTCGGGCTCTATCCATCACCCAACCAGTAGTGTCTGGAGCAGGTATAGAAGGTGGTGCTCCCGACGTCCGTAACTCATGCTCCCTAGTAGAGGTGGGAGGATTCCGATCACTGCTACCTGAATCAACCTCATTCGGGTTTCCTGTAACCTCCGTCTCTTGACCAGCAGGTTCGGGACCCATCGATACCGTGGGTTGTTTTCGTGGTCGACCTTGTCCATGGTGATTCATAGCAATCGACCCTTTTCGTGCCATTCCTGTTAATAATAAGTATGTAAGGAAAATGTTTTAGCAATAGACCACTTACATCCTATAGCTCGGAGATATCTGCCGCTGCCTGGTCCCACAACTCAAGAGTCACATCGAGGGATCAACTTACAAAGGAAAAACAAAACAATCGGAACACCGAAAATCATAAATCGAAACAAGATTAAAATTTCAAAACACAAAACACGATATTTGACTCGAACCATGCTCTGATACCACTAAATTGGTATCAGATTAACTCAAAAATCATAAATCAAAACAAGATCGAAACTGCTCTGATACCATAAATTGGTATCAGATTAACTCGGAAATCCAGAACACGAAAAACAACAGACATCGTATACATGCTCTGATACCACTCATTGGTATCAGATTAACTTGAAAATCATAACACGAAAAACAAGCATCGCAAACCCGCTCTGATACCACTAAATTGTCACGCCCCGGAAGAGTCCCTGTCCGAATAAATTTCGGCAGCATCTCCCCTGTACGGCGGACAATCTGAAGCCACAGTTAATCGGAGGAGCGTCACCCTGCTGCTGCTGCGGGGTACTGAGGCTGAGTCTGCGGCTGGAATGCCGAATAAGGCTGAGATGGAAGTGCAGGATCTTGCTGTATCGGATACGTCTGATAAGGGGACGCCGCGGTCGAGTACTGCGTGGTCGTTGGCATCACTGGATACTCCTGACTCTGGATATGGTATACCTTTCCCTGGGGTCCCGGCAGTTGCGGCTGATATGAAGCGTTCTGAGTCCTTTGAGGTCCTTTCTGCTGTCGTGGCTGGGTGGATCGCCCTCCCTGAGTGGTATCTTTAGTCGTCTCTAATTGAGCCTTCAGAGGGCAATTCCGACTCTCGTGCCCTGGAAGCTTACAATAGAAGCATATAGCGTGATCCAACGGGCAATCATTCCTGGTATGACTTTTGGAGCCACACTGAAAACACGTGATCCCTCCAAAGTTGTTCTTCCGGTCTCGTTGAGAGGAACGAGAACCCCCATCCGAGGTTTGCCTTATCTTCTGAGGTGGAGAGTGTTGGTGCAATATCCCTTAGGTCAAGGTTGACTGGTTTGACCAAGCTTGAGTCTTGGTCATAGTTTCGATGTTTGACAATACATGTAGACACATGGACAATGCAGGTGCAGTTGTTCATATGGAGAGATTCTGATCAGGGACTGATCAGTGTGAATGAAGAAGAGTCAAGTAGGTATACCTGACTGGATGGAAATCCTGGGGAGTGAAGCCAGGTGAAAGTCCTAGTGAGTGAAGCTAGGCAGATGGAAATCCTGGTGAGTGAAGCCAGGTGAAAGTCCTAGTGAGTGAAGCTAGGCAGTATGAAAATCCTGGTGAGTGAAGCCAGGTGAAAGACCTAGTGAGTGAAGCCAGGAAGATTGAAAACCCTAGTGAGTGAAGCTAGGTGAAAGTCCAAGTAGGTCAAGAGAGTGACTGGATACTTGGCATGAAAGAAAAGTCCAAGTGGGTCAAAGGGATTGACCGGACACTTGGTGAGGGAGTCCTAGCAGGTCAAGGGAGTGACTAGATACTAGGCATGACGTACCAACAGGTTAAGTTTGACCAGATGTTGGTTTGGGAGGTTTGGGACTTGGTTTTGGGCAAAAACCAAGCCCTGGATCGATCAGTGGATCGATCCAGACCTTTCCCAGCGAACAGAAAGCCTCTGGATCGATCAGTGGATCGATCCAGAGGTCCCAATCGATCAGTGGATCGATTGGGACGCTGCTGGTTCGCGCAATAAACGCTGGATCGATCCGTGGATCGATCCAGGCATTTTCTCCAGAGCACAGAGGCGCTCTGGATCGATCCGTGGATCGATCCAAAGCCTCCCCGATCGATTGGGAGTTTTCGAATCGATAGGGATCCGACCGTTGCGTCGTATTTGAGCTGCAGGCGTGCGATGGCTGCGGCAACAACTTCACAGATTCATTTCAGATCTTCACCAGCTCCTCCACAACTCTTCTCAAGCTCGAGATCGCCAGTTCTTGAAGGTTCTTGGAGGCTCTTCCAAGTCAAGAGGCGGATCAAAGCAAGAAGAATAAACTAGGGTTAGGGTTTGTGCACTCATTGTAAGCTTGTAAGCTTGTATTTCTTTACTACCCTTTCTTCTTCTTGTATTGAGTCTTGTAGGGCTTCTCCGCCCTTGGTAGTTACCATAAAGGAGAGTTTCATTAGTGGAGGGTGCGTGCGTTGTGTGGATCCTTGGATTAGTCACCTCCCTTGGAGGTGGATACCAAGTAAAATCCAAGTGTTAGCGTGTTTGTATTTGTTTCTTTGTATTTCCGCTGCGCATCCTTGAAGAAACAAGCAACGCCGAGCAACGAGCACGCGAAGAGCTATTCACCCCCCTCTAGTTACTTTTCGGTTCTAACAAGTGGTATCAGAGCGAGGCCGCTCTTCACCGGAATCATCGCCGAAAGGGTCAAGCATAACAAGAAGAGCTAGAGGGTGAAGAAGTTGAAGCAAAATTGTCAAAGTTAAAGAAATTCAAAAGCTCAACTTCTACAATGGAATTCCGAGATGGGCTCGGATTCGACACGAGGGTGGCTCCACCATACACTTCCACGAGCTTCGATTCTTGGAAATCAAGAATCGAAAATTTTCTTATGATGGAGATAGAGCAATGGTTTGCTCTTATGGAAGGCTTCAAGACTCCAACAAACTCAAAGGGCAAAGTTCTCAGGAGGAGCAAGTGGAGTCAAGAGCAAGTCCAAAGGTGCGAGGCCAATGACAAAGTGACCAAGCTTTTGGTCAATTTATTGTCAAGCACCATCCTTTGCAAAATTGGAGAATTTGAAGATGCAAAGGAATTGTGGAGTAAATTGGCCAAGCTTCATGAAGAGATCCCCTCCACTGTACAAGAGCAAGAAGAATCTAGAGAGGGTGACTCTTTGGAGCAAGACCAAGAGGAGGACTCCGAGGTTGAGAGATGCTCAACCTCCGAAGAAGAAGTCCAAGAAGAAGCTTCATCTTCAAGGGAGTGCAATGAAGAGAACAAGGAGAGAGTATACTCCTTGTTCTATGTACAAGATGATGAAGCCTCCACCTCTAGGATTGAGGGGGAGTGTAGATCAATGAACCCGGAGCAAGAAGAGGCCTCCACATCCGGGTCAAGTGAAGAAGAAGAAGATGGTGCCACCTCCAAAATTCAAGAAATACCAAATGAAGGAGCAAATGCCATCCCTACACAAGAAGGTATAAATGCTTCAATTAAAAATAAAAATCATATAATATATTTTGAGTGTAGGGAAAGTGGGCACTACAAGAGCAAGTGTCCCAACTTGGCCAAGAAGAAGGGTCAAGTGACACAAAAGGGCAAGAAGAAGTTCAAGGAGACCACCCCCGGGACAAAGAAGAGCAAGGAGCACATTGTGTGCTTCTTGTGTCAACAAAAAGGGCATTACCGAAGTCAATGCCCCAAGGGGAAGAAGATGGTCAAGGCTCAAGGAGGCACTAGTCAAGGAGGAGCCTCCAAGGTAAAGAAGAAGGTAACATTTATTGAGCCTACCCCTTTATGTTATGGTAAAAAGCATGATAGTTCTAAGTTTTATCATTTTAATGCAATTTACCATAAGAATAGAAAGCATGAGGGCATTAAGGAAAAGCATGTGGCCCTACATGCCAAGACTACCCAACCTAAGGTTAGGAAGGTAGATAGACATTTGGGCAAGAACACTAAGGATAATAGATACAAGCCCAAGAATAAAAATGCTCATGGATCAAATGAAAAATCAAATACTAAGGACTTAGTGAGGGAAAATCAAGTCTTGAGGTCAATACTTGATAAATTAGAAAATACCCTAAAAAGATTGGAAAATATCCTATTAGGGCAAAATGAGCATAACCTAGGTTTAGGGGTACAAAAGCCATCAAATGGCCATAGAGGTTTGGGATACAAAACCAAAGCAAAAAAGGATGTGCCTAGTTATCATAGGGTTCCATATAGTTATGGAACAAACCCTAAGTCTAGAGGTCAAGTCAAGGATACAAGGGAAGATATCCCTAGAAGTATCTTCGCAACCAAAGTGACTAAGACTTCTAAGAAGTCTAAGAAAGTCACTAACAAGGCCACAAGGGAGGCTATCCCTAGAGTTGACCTAGAAAATGTGACCAAGGCTTCTAAGAAGCCCAACAAGGTCACTAGGAAGGTATCTAGGGAAGTTATCCCTAGTGAGTACCTAGAGCATCCAAGGAGCACCAATAGGTGTTGGGTTCCTAGGAGCATCTTCTCTACCCCATAGATGGGTTAGAGAGTGTTAACTCCGATTAGAAGGGTAGTTAACCCAACTTTGAGGAAATTGACACTCAAGGAGCATTTTCAAGGTTTTTGTTAACCTTTGAAAATGAAATGGAATTATTATTTACTCCTTGAAAGAGTAAAATGTGCCTAATGGTGGAAAAATTGATTTTATCTTAAAATGGCATAAATTGAGAAAACCTAGAGAAATACCAAGTTGGGATTTTGGTATTCTCTTAGGAATTTAAGGCAATCCGGGCCTTGATTTATGTGATTACTCTTATGGGAAAATGAAATATGCCAACATTTGAGGAATGTTTTAAATTTTTAATTGACATAATTAATTCAAGAGATTAAAGAAATGTCAAGTTGGGTTTTGGCATTTTCCTAAGGAAATTGGGCAATGTAGGGTTTATGCTTTAGGATTAGCTAAGAGTTAAGGATACTTAGATAGATAATCTAGGTATATTTTAATTATGCAAAATCTTGCCATGTTTGGTTGCCCATTATATGCCATGACATCATGTTTTATTTGTGCATTCATGACTTATTATGAAAAACTCAAAAATACCATGTCATGACATACATACATCATGTAGTTATAGGAAATTTTCTTCTGAAAATTATTTCTTTTTGATGTATGCCATAACATTATCATGCATTATGTTATTTCCTTAAAATTAAGGGCAAATGGCAGTTATCATCAAGTGGCATACCAAATGACATCCTAGGTGGATGGTCAATATCCACAAGATGCCTAGATAAATATGCATGAACCCTAGGTTAGAGCAAAACCAAAATTAACATCTCACAAAGACCTATAAGATGACTTGTATGTATTTTATGCACAATAGATACAAGTGAGATGTTAGGAAGACGAACAAAACTCAACATGCTGAGTTAGTGTATTTCTTTGAGTTTTAAGTTCATCAAAACACATAGTTATGTGTTTTCCCATCATTGAGAAAGCTAATGTACAAGTCATGTGCATTAAGCCCAAGGAACATGGTGGGATATTGGTTTTGAAAATGTTTTTAAAATGATTTTGGAAAACCTTGGTGAAGACTATCTTTTGATAGTAATTACCATTGAATAGTTAGACACAAACTTGAAGAAAACACTAAAGTTTTTGCAAGTTCTCAAGTTTGTGTCAATCTTTGAAAATATGATGTATTTTCATAGAAAACTATTTTTCCATGATAAAATATGCCCTAAATAATGTCTACACAAATTTTTACGATTTTTGGAATTTTGTAGAATTTTCTAGGGGTTTCTGAAATTGGCTGAAATTGAATTTCAGCAATTTCAGGCCTCCAATCGATCAGTGGATCGATTGGAGTGCCTCAATCTCTCCAATCGATCAGCCGATCGATTGAGAAGGCATTTCTCGCGAGCAAAAGCTCGCTGGATCGATCAGCCGATCGATCCAAGAAGACTGAATCGATCAGTGGATCGATTCAGCAGGGCTCAATCGATTGGAACCCAACTCCAATCGATTGAAGATGCTGATTTTGGCTAGGAAAGCTTATTTTCAGCATTTTGAACCTATTTTAGTCTAGATAACCATTCCAAACCCCTGAAAATACATTTGTATACATAAAAAGGGTATTTTCGTGTGGAAAACAAGGATGGATTGGTTAAGGAAGGCTAAGTTGAAGTTTAGGTTGAGGTTTGTTTCAAATTTTGAATATTTAAACCTCAAAACTTCTAAAATTGGGTTTCCTAAAGTCTTAGGGATTCCAAGTCATTGTTGGTGCAATGACAGAAGTTACCACAATGTCTTTAGGGGGAGGGACTCTTTAAAGACATAAAAATTATTTTTCATGAACCTTGGAAGGTGGTTAACTTTCTGTTAAGAACACGCTCAAGGTTGAGCGTTTGAACTTTAATGGGGAGTGGATATCCTCATTGTTCACGTGGTTCAAGTGGATAATGCTCAAGGATGGGCATTTGTCTACATTGAGGAAGAATGTAGGGTTAAGGATAAATGAAGGGTATGGGACCTTCATTTGGGTCATTAGACCATGTTAATGCTCCATAGCGAGCATTATTTGAAAATGAAGGGAATGAGTCCTTCATTATCGTGTTGGTCACAACGAGTGAAGTTGTGAACAACGATGAGCAACTCTTCAGGGGGAGAGTTTTCAACAATGGGGCATTTGTTGAAGAGTGTCCAAAATTGAGGCACGGGTTGATGTGTGCTCAAAGATGGGTTGATGTGTGCCAATAGGGGGAGAATGTGTGGTTTAAGTTAGACCTTCATTACTTATGGGGGAGGTCATAGGGGGAGAATGACGGGAACCAACATTCATACCTTGGCATGAATGGAGTTAAGGCTATGGGATTAGCTTAACTCAGAATGGTCCAAACTTAAAGGTATTGTCAAACATCAAAAAGGGGGAGATTGTTGGTGCAATATCCCTTAGGTCAAGGTTGACTGGTTTGACCAAGCTTGAGTCTTGGTCATAGTTTCGATGTTTGACAATACATGTAGACACATGGACAATGCAGGTGCAGTTGTTCATATGGGGAGATTCTGATCAGGGACTGATCAGTGTGAATGAAGAAGAGTCAAGTAGGTATACCGGGATGGAAATCCTGGGGAGTGAAGCCGGTGAAAGTCCTAGTGAGTGAAGCTAGGCGGATGGAAATCTGGTGAGTGAAGCGGTGAAAGTCCTAGTGGTGAAGCTGGGCGGTATGAAAATCACGGTGAGTGAAGCCGGTGAAAGACCTAGTGAGTGAAGCGGGAAGATTGAAAACCCTAGTGAGTGAAGCTGGGTGAAAGTCCAAGTAGGTTAAGAGAGTGACCGGATACTTGGCATGAAAGAAAAGTCCAAGTGGGTCAAAGGATTGACCGGACACTTGGTGAGGGAGTCCTAGCGGTCGGGAGTGACTAGATGCTAGGCATGACGTACCAACAGTTAAGTTTGACCGGATGTTGGTTTGGGAGGTTTGGGACTTGGTTTTGGGCAAAAACCAAGCCCGGATCGATCGATGGATCGATCCGGCCTTTCCAAGAAAGCCTCGGATCGATCGGTGGATCGATCGGAGGTCCCAATCGATCGATGGATCGATTGGGACGCCGCTGATTCGCGATAACTCGGATCGATCCATGGATCGATCGGGCATTCTCCATAGCGAGGCGCTCTGGATCGATCCGTGGATCGATCCAAAGCCTCCCGATCGATTGGAGTTTTTGAATCGATCGGGATCCGACCGTTGCGTCGTATTTGAGCCGCAGGCGAGCGTTGCCAACAACTTTTACATATTTTCGGATCTTCACCTCCTCCACAACTCTTCTCAAGCTCGAGATCGCCAGTTCTTGAAGGTTCTTGGAGGCTCTTCCAAGTCAAGAGGCGGATCAAAGCAAGAAGAATAAACTAGGGTTAGGGTTTGTGCACTCATTGTAAGCTTGTAAGCTTGTATTTCTTTACTACCCTTTCTTCTTCTTGTATTGAGTCTTGTAGGGCTTCTCCGCCCTTGGTAGTTACCATAAAGGAGAGTTTCATTAGTGGAGGGTGCGTGCGTTGTGTGGATCCTTGGATTAGTCACCTCCTTTGGAGGTGGATACCAAGTAAAATCCAAGTGTTAGCGTGTTTGTATTTGTTTCTTTGTATTTCCGCTGCGCATCCTTGAAGAAACAAGCAACGCCGAGCAATGAGCACGCGAAGAGCTATTCCCCCCCCCCCCCCCCCTCTAGCTACTTTTCGTTCCTAACAGAGAGGACCCTCATGAAGTAACCTGTGGAGTCCCTGTCCGAAAAATTAGAGTCCGGGCGTGACAATTTAGTAGTATTAGAGTTTAAGTATCTAAATTCTTTTCGATCCTACAATTGGTATCAGAGCCCGGACTGCCAGAAGGTTTAACCACCGACTATGCACAAGAGCTATGGTCTGATTGAGCCATGTGAGTATAATATTGACCTCGAACAAAGAAAGTGGGGGCTCCTATGTTCGGATCAAGAGGACCAGACACCAGGCAGGAAGTCCTAGTTGCGGCTAGGCAAGGAAGTCCTAGTAGGTTGTGTAGACCGAGGGGCAGGAAGACCTGGTGGGTCGAGGATCGAACATGGGAAGCCTGTGGTCCTTTGTTTGAGGGAGGGATTGTTGGTGCTGCAAGGTTGCAAACATAGTCCCACATTAAAAACACATGGGAAAGATCATGGGTTTATAAAGAGAAAGATATCTCCATTGGCATGAGGCCTTTTGGGGAGACCCCAAGAGCAAAGTCATGAGGGTGTAGGCCCAAAGTGGACAATATCATGCTATTGTGGAGATATCTAAATTCTTTTCGATCCTACAGATGGTATCAGAGCGACCTTGCGACCGTGAGTGCGCCTGTGGTTGGAGCACCTAGGGCACCACCTAGCGAGGGAGATTCTGGGATTTGTCTGTGGTATGATTCGTGGTTACAAAACGAGGACGTTGTGTCTTTAAGTGGGGGTGATTGTAATACCCCGGTTCTGAGATTCTAGTTAAGTATGACTTAAAAGGTTAGATGGTACTATCCATATCACCAAGGCGCACCTTCCTTTTCGGAAACCCAAACTCAAAGAACTCCAAAGTTAAGCGTGCTTGACTTGGAGAAATCTGAGAATGGGTGACCTCCTGGAAAGTTTTCCAGGGTGCGTGCGAGTGAGGACAAAGCATGCTGAAAGGACCTCCGGTGGTCTGTGGAGCTAGTCGTCAACCCGATGGGCAATTCAGGTAGTGTTCCCGGTTCGGTTCGGGTGGGGCCCGCCCAAGCCGGGGCGTTACAGATTCTAAATGAGTAGTTGTGATAAAAAAAAAAAAAAAGACAATCCGATGCATGAAGCTTCCGTCATACAGGATCCATTATACACAACTTTATCCTACTTTTTGCAAGAAACTGTTTTCAGGATTCAAACCCATGATCTTTTGATCACATGGTAAGAACTTTACCATTGCACAAAGGCTCCCCTTCTAGACCAATATCAATCAAGTTGATCGAATCTCAAGTATATATAAAAAAACAAACTTACACTACTTGAAGGATTAGGAAATCAAAACATGCTAAACAAACCGAAACACATCGATCACGCAACATTTTCTAGGAGTTTATTGTAAACCCAAAAACAGAACCTTCAAAATAAGAGTGAAAGGCAAGAACAGCACCGACCAGTTCAGTTATAGATTCATGACATATTCTGAGACTTAAAGCCCTAAGAAATCTCAAAATTTGAAGATTATGATGACGAGAATGCTAAATTCAATGACAAGGTATTCCCTCGGGCGTGAGTTGATTTAATGAATGCAACTTTTGTTAGGCAGTGAGCTCCATGATGGCGGCAACAATGTCCCCGTCATGCACTTTGAGAGCTTTGACAGCCTTCCCCTTGGACACGCCTGCCTGTGTCATGACAAGCTCAATGTCCCGAGGCTCCACGCCAGTATCGTCGAAATCCTCCTCGTCTTCGTCAGCCACTGCACTTGCAGACTCATCTAGCTTGGGCAGGACACGGCTAGCATCTGGCATCCTGAATTGCTGAGCAGCTTGGCTCTGCAGTTGGGAGCTCAAATCTTCAATCTTTGCCTCGCCAAATATCACATATGTCTCTGAATTTGGGCTTTTGAAAACATCAGGTTTCGATATGACAAAGAGGATCTGTAAATACAGTGAAAACATACGTAATGATCTTATCAAATCACTTGGTTTCTCATAAAATATGCAATGCAAGAAAATGGAGCATTCAGATAAAGGTCTGATACTTGACATTACTGAAATATCCACATGTTGCTAATGACGATGAGCAATTAAGATTTCATTGAGATTATCAAATGAGAAGGTAGATAATGATTGGAGTTGGACAAGTTACAGATACTGAGCTAGTAAACCCTTTAATGGGTTATATTATCTAAACAATCATATTTTGCACACCAATTACGAATGAATTTATCTTTCATGAAGGAGGGTGCAAGTAGATTTAGGCTTACATTCTTTGCCCTCTTTATGCTAACCCGGGAGATGCCGGTGATAGGTTTCATCCCTAATTTCAGCATAGCCTTGCGGCTTTTCTTCTCACTCCTGCTCTGCTTGGTGCTCTCATTGCCCTCAGCTCCTTGTTCCCCTGATCAAATAACCAGAAGAAATGAGCATCACAGACACAAAACATGTAGAAAAACTAAATTTGCAGCATAATGCAATTGGAGTTCGATAGTCAAAGATAGAGGAAGAATTAGTCAAACGAGAAAACATAGTGTTAGTACCCATCTAAAACACAAGGAGGCAGGTTTTTAAATTCTTTGAACCAAGTATTGGGGGTGTAATTCAATCCTCCGTTCAAAAGTATATTTGGTAGTCAATCGAGGCTCATTTTTTTACATCCATGTTTGAATCCCCTATGCCGCATTAGGCAGTATTTTTTTGTGAAGTAATATTTGATGATGATTTTGAACCGTGCATTCCTCCTGCTACTTATTTCATGTGGTATGGTTGAATTCCTGTAGTCTACTGAATTGGCTTGTTCGGGTGGGATGTTTATCACTTCTCAATAAGATACTTTTTACGCTTCTCACTGCTAATGCAAATTTCTTGAAATCCGAGAAGAACATAGAAATGGTAAAGAACAAGACAATCATTTCTCACTTCCAAATGCAAATATAAAAGAAATGAATCAGCAAATCCAGTAGCTTATCATCTTCCAATTCCATTCAGCAACTAGTGGTTGAAACTGCATAAAATATAGGGCTCCAAACTTGATTCTAACTCATATACGTAAAAATGCAGTGAAGAAACTAAGTCTTATCCTATGCCATGTAGCTAATCCTAAATATGAAGCAAGTCCCCTTCAAATGTCACGTAACATAGAAGGTTGTCAAATTATAATTTCAAGTAATAATCCGTTGACGAGGCTGAAGAGTGAGGAAACAAACAACAATAATACATGAAAAGGAAAGAAGGCAACTTGAAAAGTCTTGTCCACCCTCCTTATCAACTCCACCCTCCCTATCAACTCCAAGTCTCGAATTGTCAAATGCCGTCTCCACCCTTGTTGTCAACTACAAGTCTCCAAGTTATAACATTCATTTTTATTTTTTTCAAAATTGTACAAATAAAATGTCTTCAATTATATTAAATCCTTGGTGTTATATTAGGTTTGGAGCGTATATATGATACATTTTGTTCTACACTTGAATCCTACAATACAATAAAAATTGTGGACAAAATAACTCTAACAACTATGATAGCATCTGTTAAGTTAAATTTCAAATAAGAGCATTACTCAATTTTACATGCTAAAATACATTTTCCTCAATTGTTTCGAGGAAAAGGTACTTTTTTAGAACTAAAATGAACAATAATACAAAATATGACTTTTGATCTAAAGGTTCATCCCTCACTCTCACCATATGCAATATCATTGTATAACACTAACTTGTATCTCAAACATATTGAATATGGAAAAATTGAGAATATATTTTGATTTACAACAATATCAACATCAATTAATGTTAGTACCAATTATTTGGGGGTAGACAGCATGAATGGTTCCCCTCTACTAATCTATGCAGAGTTGTATCACTAGCAACCGTTTATGACAATATATCCCCTATTACATAATTTGTACCTTCAAACTTGCAATATTCACATAAGAAAATAAAAGTGGTTTTCCTCTCATTTACAACCGCATGCCCATCAATCAACCATAAGTTCTGAAGAATCAAAAATATACACAAATGCATAGAGAGGATCACTTGCATGGGTGTTAATTCACTTCATAAAGCATAAACCCATATTAAGAAGTGAGTTTAGTCGAGAGATGTAGGATTCAGATTTGAGTTCTACGTCCACAACAAAAAAGCTCGAACCCTAACCATTCCTACCTCTTTTATGGTTATCCTTGGCAAGTAAAGTCATAAACCTAGTAATATTAAGAAGTAAATTTCACCTAGATATGTAGCTTTCATCTTTAAATTCTATAGGAGAACAACCCTAATCATTCATCCTCGTCTCCGCTGAAAGAATTCTCTACGTCTCATTGCCAAACTTATTGTTTCCAGTTCATAATCCAAACCACTTGACAGGATAGTAAGATACGCGATGCGACACAAACACTAGAAGGAAAACCAGAAATAAGTGAGAAAATAAATTTCCAAAAGAAAAAAGCAAATGGATGCACCACCTTCGACGTCATCATCGTCCTCGTCCTCGTCATCATCCTCGTCCTCATCTCCGTCGTTAACATCCTCAACGACAGGAGCGTCATCCTGAAAGAGATCAGACCGTGTACAAAGGGTTACATTTTCTTACATTGCCATGCCAAAATCGAAAAACTCCGAGCGAACAAGACCATTTGTGATTCCAAATCCTAAACCATCAGTCAGCTGGACTCAATCGAATCTAACAACTAAAACCGAAGGAATAGCGAGGGGGAAATACCTTGTTCTTCTGCTCCTCCTTGAGAGAGGCGAGGACCTGGTCCTCGTCGTTGTTCTCTTCGGTGACGATTTTGGGACCCGGCATGTCGGCGGTGAGGAAGAAGAAGACGGGCGGAATTCCTTCTCTGCGCTGTGGTTCCGGTGAGGATAAGGTTTTTATAGCATCACCCAGAGTCACTCAGATTGGGCTGCATGCATTGCACGTGCAAATATATTGGGCCGGACCAACCCAACTAGGCCCATTTATTGACCCATCGATCACCCTATACTATATGTTACACCTTGCAAATGGCACCTTGTATTTACGGAAATTGGTTATTTACTCCCTGTATTTTTTACCTATTATTTCAATTATAAATTATTGGACAAAAATTAACTGAACCCCCTTATTATTATTTTCTATTTTTAAAAACATATTAAAATAATATCTTAATCTATTTTTCATGTTAAAATATCTTTATTTCAAACTATAATGGTAGCTATTACAATATAAAGTAAAATTATTTCAACTTAATTAAAATTACTATATATAAAATATTTTTATATTAAAATATTTTTTTAAAATTAATTCATAGTTAAAATAGTTTTAACACCATAGCGGCTATAATGGTAACAATTATGGCATATTGTTATAATAAATTTTAAGTAACTTTAATAATTTAAAATAATTTTGACTAAATTAATAAAAATATTTTGATATTATTGTTAAAATCCAATATAGAAAGGTGTTAAGTTGCATGTCGCCTTGTGAGTAACGGCATCCGCGAAATCAAGACATCCAAATGATTTATGTGTGTACCTCGACTCACTTCTGGGTACGTCAACTCACTCAGTCATGCACGGTGCGTCAGACAACATATCAAAATCTTATATATAGAAAGAGAAGAATGATATGTTGCATCAGTAACGAATCCAAGAATTCAAATATGGAGTGACGATTGTGATATGAGCTGAGCAACGTTTTTTTTTGAACGGTTAATTAATTATATGTAATTAAAAAAAATTAAATAATTTTACATACAACCTGCTGTCCTGGATTTATTTCATTCAATTATTTAACAACACCTTGAATTAAGTTTTCAAGATGTAGATACCTTGATATTTCCAGCACCGACGGATAAAATATTTATTAGAAAAAATTAAAAAATCTAACTATAAACTTTAAAATATTATAATTTTTATTTTTATAAAAATACATATTTTGTTCCTAGTCTTTTTCTATATCTATTTCTTTAAACCTTAATCTTTCTAAATCTACTTTTACTCACCCTTAAACCGTTCGACCACACTAATAACCATCGTCCAAGGCTGCAGTCGTCGCATTATCACGTCGCCGCCCTTACCAACCGATACTATATAGCAGTATACGTGTTTAAATATTTTAATTTAGATAAAAAAAGTTTTATTTAAATTAAAGGGATTTTTTTACACTAGGCTCTTTCAAATCTAGGGCTAACATGCTATAGAAATTTTATTATCATAGTAGCTATTATAGGGTATGCAAAAAATTGATTAAATTTAACAAATCGACTAAGATGGTTAAACACAATAACTTATCTGAGAGCAGCTCGCATATCAAAGAATAAAAATAGCAATAAAAGTAATATAATTTCGTACCAGATCGTATTCTTACATCAGCATTACTAACTAATTATTCTATTTATAAAAAAAATGAATAATTAAAGTATATATTACCTTCTTCTATTGTTAGTAGTAGGTTTTGTTTAAGTAATTAATTTCAATATTTAAATCGCAATTAATTGCTATATGCATTTAAAACAAAATAGAAGTTATAAAAATTTAGATAATAGGATGTTGCCATGTAAAGTATTAGAGTCGAAATTTGACATGTTGAATATGTCTTTCTCTATATTTTAATCATTTATACTAATGATTAATAATTATTCATAATTTATTTTTTTTATATTGATATAAAAATAAATTGACAAAGACGTTAGGACGCGTAAATTATTATTATTTTTTTTTATCACGCAGAAAAAACTAAAGGAGTTGAAAAAATTTAAAACCGTCAAAGCTAAGATTGTCAATCCCTATTTTAACTTATCCGAATATATCCAATGTTAATTCAATATGACAATTAATAGTACCTGCTTCGATATAACACTTATTCCATTTGCTTCTATCTGTATTTAAAAGTAGGTGAGTAAAAATTTAGATAATTTGAATAAACCCATAAATCTATCTGAAATTTTTCAATGATATCATTATTATTAAAAATTCAGTTAATTAAATTTTTAATTAAATCAATCAATATTTTATTAGTTTGATTTATTTGAATTTTGTTGAGAAATTTGATTACTGAAAAAAATTCAATTTAGTTTGATTGAGTCCAGTCCGATTATAATTGAATATTCAAGCTTAATATCTATACGTAGCTGTTAAGTATTACAGTTAATCTAACTACTGTAACAACATGGGGTGTTTTTATATTGATAAATATGTTAAAATATTTTTTAAACAAAATCCTAATAATGAAAATGATAACAATGGTGGTCCTGTCCGAGAGTTGAGTCGATAGACGCTGAGGATATGACGCTTTTGTTGACTGGTCGAAGACTCTGAAGACATAGATCTCTTGCTGACATGGATCTGCAAACAAAACGCCGAGCTAGGGTGGGTCCCCAACGTTGGCCCTTCGATGCTCAAGTAAGATCTCCGGCGGAAAGAAGTAGAGCAGAAAGGATACGAGAACTGTGGCTACAGTAAAGAAATGATCATACCTCCGTCGAAATCTGGGGGGTTCTTATATAGGGCTCCCCAAAGGCGTGTACGCTCCTCAAAGCATACCCGGAATGAATGTATCAAAAAAGCGTCCCCGACGCCATACCTTAATGTACGAGCATATCTCTGATGTGACAGTGGAAGTTTTCACCGTACGATTCTCTGTCTGACCATGCCGCCGACCATGTTTTTTGTCGACGGTACTGGTTCCTAGGAAGATATCGCCAACTGCTCCCTTTGTCCTTTACCGGGCCGAGCGGAGGCACCGCTCGGCTAGCGCCTTCCCCGGGCCGAGCGGAGGAACCGCTTGGCTAACGCCCTCCAGGCGACACCAAGGTCGGACCGATTTGGATGTCCGGTCGACCGGTGATTTGATATCCGACTCCACCCTGTCGAGCGAGGGAGCCTTAACTGCCGGGTTGATGCCGTGTCCCTTGTTAGCCGAGCGGGATGACCGCTCGGCCTTCGTCTCTTCCCGCTTTGCCTTATGAGCGTCGGGAACTCGGCGTCGAGCCGAGCTATCGAAATACTAGGTCAACTATTCTTCCTGCCGCTCGGGAAGGTATCTCGCCTGATCGGACGCCTACCCTGGATGTTGACCACTTTGACTTCCTATCGGGCGGGCCTCATCTTACCACCGGATCACGTGTCTCCCCCTTAAGTCTAGTCGAACGAGGTTGCAAGTCCGACTGACTGGAAAAGTAGCCTGGTGAATGGTGAGTCGGTCGGCTAATAGATGAGTTGGATCCCGCTCGATCTCCGTAGGACTGATCTTTCTCCCTCGGTCAGTGCTTCGTGCCTTTGTACTTGGATATTTTGGATACTTTTCCTCACCGCTTTCGAAAGGGCGCGAGCCGGTCAGCTAATGCTGAGGTCGTCCGAATCTCCTCGTGATGTGCGCAAATCACCTCCATTAAGGCCGAGCACATGTCCATTAAATGTTGTCCTGTGGGAGGACACCACGTGTCGTTGGTGCAATCACCGCACTTCCGAGGTGACAGCTACTGATGTGACGTTTGACGGTTCGAATTCAACGATCGAATGTGTACTCCGATTCCTGTGCCCTAGATCGAACGGCTCCGCTCAGTCGGACCCTATCTTTATAAAGCCACCTCGCCGACTCCAGCTCCATCATTGCTGCCTTCGTGTTCGTGTGTTCCGGCGATTGTCCACGTTCAGTGCTCCGACGATCCCCGACTTTCTCCTCCGGCACTCCATTTCCCTGTAAGCTTTAACTTCTGTTCCTTCGTCTTCCTTTCTGGCCTTTATCGTTTTCCTGTGTTCTGTCGTTCTGTTCAGTGAACCCCTTGTCGATCCTGCTCTATTTTTCCGGCGGTCCCCTTAGCGAATCCTTTTGCTTCTTTGTTTTCCAATTATAGCCAGTTCCTCCCAGCCAGTCGACCCGCCCCCTGGTCTCTAGTATACCACCATGGAGACCAAGTTTGATGCGGACGACGCGACACACCTTATTAACGCTTTTGACATCCCGCCCGACCACGAGATTGTCCTGGTCAGACCGTCCGATCGACCACACAACCCGCTGATCGACACTATTTGTTTCTTCCGAGACCAATTCGTGGTCGGTCTCCGGTTTCCCATCCATCCGTTCATCACCGAGGTTTGCAACTATTTTCGAGTCCCGCTTGCCCAGCTCGTTCCCAACTCTTTCCGCTTGTTATGTGGTGTGGTCGTGCTATTCAAAGTGCACAACATCCCCCTTAAACCTCAGATTTTCCATTACTTCTACTACCCCAAACAGTCTGAGCTGAGTACCTATATGTTCCAATCCCGCATAGGTCTAGTCTTTTTTGACAGGATGTCCTCCTCCAATAAACACTAGAAGAAGTATTTCTTCTATATGAGATTTCCCGAGCTGCCCCACTTCCGAACTCATTGGTAGACCGCCCTGCCACCCCCGCCCGAGCTGAAGAGATATAAGACTCAACCGGACTACCTCCATGCTGCTAATATGTTGGCCGGGCTGAAGTTCGATATCCACAAGTTGTTGCCAGAGGGAGTGATGTACATGTTCGGGCTGAGTCCGAGCCGAGTGAAACTCCCGAGCAGCCTAGGTATGAAGTTTCTTTAACCTTCTTCCTTTGAGTCTAACTGATTCTGTTCTTCTTTTGCAACCGACGTCATGATACGTGCCCGGGCGGTTGGTATAATGAAGGCCAAGTAGGTCGAAATCGAAGCAGCGGCAGCCAAGGAGATGGAGCGACTCGGGCTGCCTCCTGTTGGTTCACAAGAGGGCACAGTTGGGGGAACAACAACTACGGGTGACGAGACCACTGAGCAGACTCCTAGTGCAGGAGGGGTGACCGATCCAGGATCGGTCCGCGGAGCTCCTTCTGTCATTCCTGTTGAGGGTTTGGGATCCTCGGGCGATGAGGTACCGCTCTCCCGCAAGAGGCGTCAAACGGACGCGCCTTCCCGATCTGCCACTTCAGCCGTTTAGGCCTCTACGGGGGAAGGTGTCCCGTCTCCAACTCCCGCAACAGTGGAGGCTACTTCCTCCGATCGGACTCCTTCCGTGGCCGAGCTGCAAGAGCCACTCCCCATCCAGCCGATCACCTCCCTTCCTCCGGCTAGGCGGAGGATAATCTGATCCGTCGTTCTTCCAGTCCCCCCTGCTCAAGCCTCCGACCCGTCTGCCTCCGCTCAATCGGCGCCGAGCAGGAGACGATCTATCACTGCCACCCTTTGCCTGCCGACTGAGGACCTTCTTGCTCCAGGCGATCAACCCAGCTCTCCTCAGCATCAAGTCTACTTGCGAGATCGGCTTTCCTGCATCTAGGAAGAGGCGAGGGCAAGGACGACCTTGAAATCCCCTGGCGCACTTGCTGACAGCCATCTGGAGATGTCCACCGGGGTTAGTATTTTCAGTTGATCACTTTACAAATTACCTCCGATCGGTGCTAATATTTGTTCACAGTATTGGGTGGAGAACATCGTCATGTGCCAGCGGTTGGCACAAGTGGAGGATGAGCTGAAGAAGCTCAAAATTTCTGGAGAAGGCTCCTCCTCCTAGGGCCCACCATTCGCTCGGCTGAAAACTGAGCTGGAGAAGACCCAAAGGTTTCTCACCGAAGAACAGCAGAAGTTGGCCGAACAGACCAGTAGGATGGGCTAGATCGAGGCGCAATTGAAGACATATAATCATAAACTCGAGCTGACTTCCAAAAGGAAGCAACGAGCCATCGTCGATCTGGAGGAAAAAAACAAAGAGGCCCGACAACTGGCTGAGAAGCTGAAGAAGGCGGAGGACTTCCTGGTGGTCGAGCAGGAGAGCCGTTCGGCCAAGGAGGCTGAACTTTAAGGCCAAGTGAAGTGCCTTGAAGGGGAATTAGAGGCTTCAAGCGCTGCCCTGAAGACCTACTAAGAGGCCGAGTCGGGTCACTTTGCTGCCCTGAAACAACAGTACCTCCGCTCGGAACCATTCTTGGAGAAGGCGACCAACTGGATTGTCCACTCGTTCGAGCTGGCGATCGACGCTACGCTCCTCCAGCTTAAGACAAACGACCATATTTCTGAAGCTTTCTCCGACAAGGATATCAACCAAATTCAGCTTCTCGAGTCTATTCCTGACAAGGCTTTCGAATATATTGAGTGAACGAGAGATCGACGGAGCCTTTTTTTTGTTAAGCCTTGACTGTACCCCTGTCGTTCGGCAGCGCTTATTAATGAAATCCTTTTGTGCCTTTTTCGTATGACATCTATTTGTCAAGATTTGTCTATATAGTTCCGATCGGTTATTACCACACGTCCATATTGTAATATTCGCTGGGATTTATAGTCGCCGCTCGACTCTTGGATTTAACGTCACCGCTCAACGGTCTTCTATGCGAGGTTTTATAGTCGTCGCTCTGACTTTGGGATTTAACGATGCTGCTCGTCGGTCTTCAAGGCAGATATTTACAGTCGCTGCTCCGACTCTGGGGTTTAACGTCGCCGCTCGACGGTCTTCAAGGCAGGGTTTTTATAGTCGTCGCTCTTACTTTGGGGTTTAATGTCGCCGCTTGACGGTCTTTAAGGCGAATATTTACAGTGGCCGCTCTGATTTTAGGGTTTAACGTCGCCGCTCGACTGTCTTCAAGGCGGGGTTTTTATAGTCGCCGCTTCGACTCTAGGGTTTAACGTTGCCGCTCGACGGTCTTCAAGGCGGGGGTTTTATAGTCGCCGCTCTGACTCTAGGGTTTAACATCACCGCTCGACGGTATTTAAGGCGGGGTTTTTATAGTCGCCGCTCCGACTCTGGGGTTTAACGTTGCTGCTCGACGATCTTCAAGGCGGGGCTTTTATAGTCGTCGCTCCGACCTGGGGTTTAACGCCGCCGCTCGACGATTTTCAAAGTGAGGTTTTTATAATCGCCTCTCCGACTCTGGAGTTTAACGTCGCCGCTCAACGGTCTTCAGAGTGGGGTTTTTATAGTCGCTACTCCGACTCTAAAGTATAACGTCGCCGCTCGACGATTTTCAGAGCGGAGTTTTTATAGTTGTCACTCCGACTTTATAGTTTAACATCGCCGCTCAACGATTTTTAGAGCGGGGTTTTTATAGTCGTCGTTTCGATCTAGAGTTTAACGTCGCCCCTCGACGGTCTTCAAAGCGGGGTTTTTATAGTCGCCGCTTTGACTCTAGAGTTTAACATCGCCGCTCGACGGTCTTCAGAGCAGGGTTTTAATAGTCGCCGCTTCAACTCTAGAGTTTAAACGTCGCCGCTCGACGGTCTTCAGAGTGGGGTTTTTATAGTCGCCGCTTTGACTCTAGAGTTTAATGTCGCCGCTCGACGGTCTTAAGAGAGGGGTTTTTATAGTCGATGCTTCGACTCTAGAGTTTAACGTCGCCGCTCGACGATCTTTAGAGCGAGGTTTTTATAGTTTCCGCTCCGACTCTAGAGTTTAACATCGCTGCTCGATGGTCTTCAGAGAGAGATTTTTATAGTCGCCGCTTCGACTCTAGAGTTTAACGTCACTGCTCGACGGTTTTCAGAGCGGGTATTTTATAGTCGCCGCTTCTACTCTAGAGTTTAACGTCGCCGCTCGACGGTCTTTAGAGCAGGATTTTTATAGTCGCCGCTCCGACTCTAGAGTTTAACGTTGCCGCTCGACGGTCTTCAGAGTGGGGCTTTTATAGTCGCCACTTCGACTCTAGAGTTTAACATCGCCGCTCAACGGTCCTTAGAGCGGGGTTTTTATAGTCGCCGCTTCGACTCTAGAGTTTAACGTCACCGCTCGACGGTCTTCAGAGCGGGTTGGCCGCTCGGCAATAGCTTTGTGAACCCTTGGTTTTAATTTTAATCCTACAGCCGAAGGATGCAGAAAAATTGGAGACTACATGGCGTTAATTACATAAGTGCACCTTTCATCCAGCTTGGTACGGCTGGAGGTGGTTTGCACTCCACAAGCGCTTTAGCCTTCGCCCGTCCACGTCTTCTAGGTAATAAGCGCCTGACCGGAGCTTTTCCATGATCTTGAAGGGTCCGACCCAAGGAGCCTCCAGCTTGGTGACGTCGTCGACTGACTTCACTTTCTTCCATACGAAGTCGCCGACTTGAAAAGATCTAGGTATTACTCATCTGTTGTAGTTCTGGCGTATCCTTTGTCGGTAGGCTGTCAGTCGGACGGCTGCTTTCGCACATGCCTCGTCCACCAAGTCCAGCTCCAGGAGTCTCCGCTTGGCGTTGTCTTCACTATACTGCTGCACACAATTGGATTCAACTTCGACTTCCACAGGGACGACTGCTTCGTCTCCATAAACCAAGTGAAATGGAGTCACTCCCGTTTCCTCCTTTGGAGTCGTGCGGATTGCCTATAGCACGCCCGGAAGCTCGTCTACCCAGCTACCTCTGACGTGGTCGAGCCGAACTCGAAGAATTCGCAGAATCTCCTGATTGGCGACTTTGGTTTGCCAGTTGCTCTAGGGATATGCTACGGAGGTGAAGTCCTGCTGAATCTCCTACCCCTCGCACCATTCTCTGAGACGTTGTCTGGCGAACTGTCTCCCGTTGTCAGAGACAAGCCAACACGAGACTCCAAATCGACAAATGATATGTTGCCAGATGAATTTTGTAACCATCTGCTCGGTTATTCTTGCGAGTGGCTCGACCTCGACCCATTTGAAGAAGTAGTCCACTACGACGAGCAGGAACTTCCATTGGCCGACCGTCATGAGGAAGGGCCCCACTATGTCCATGCCCTACTGGTCAAACGGGCAGGATACCATGGACGCCTTCATCTCCTCCGTGGGTCGGTGCAAGAGGTTGTGGTACTTCTGGCAGGACAAACAGGTGGCTACTATTCGAGTGACATCTGCTTGGAGGGTCGGCCAAAAATATCCGGCTAGCAGTATCTTTCTAGCCAACGACCGACCGCCTGGGTGTCCCCCGCAAGTTCCTTGATGCACCTCCCATAGAATGTAATCGATGTCCTCTGGTTCGACGCATTTGAGCAAGGGTCGGGAGAAAGCTTTCTTGTACAGTTGATCCCCAATCATCGTGAATCTTCCTACCCTCCTTCTTAGCAGATGGGCTTCCTCCCGATCGGACGGAGTAATTCCCGATCGTAGGAACTCTATCAGTGCCACCCTGCAATCGTTTGGGAAAGTGAGTTTTTCCATTCGGTCTATGTGCGCCACCAGAGATACCTGCTCAATCGGTTGCGATATAACAATCGGCACTATGGAGCTGGCTAGCTTAGCCAGCTCGTCCACAACTTGATTCTCCGCTTGGGGTATCTTCTGAATAACCACCTCCCGGAAGTTGGTCTTAAGCTTTTTAAAGGTCTCAGCGTAGATCTTGAGTCGAGTGTTGCTTATCTCAAATGTCCCAGTGAGTTGCTGAGCGGCTAATTGGGAATCCAAGTGAATCAAGACTTTGATCGCTCCGACATGCCGAGCGGCTTGCAGGCCTACTATGAGCGCCTCGTATTCGAACTCATTGTTAGTTGCCCGATATTCTGGCCGAACGGACAGATGCATCCATTCTTCCCGAGGGGAGATCATGTAGTACACCAACTCCGCTTCCTTACCGAGTGGACGATCCATCCATATATTTCCTCCAAGTGGCTTCTGGCTTGAGATTCTGTACTTCTATGACAAAGTCCGCCAAGGATTGTGCCTTGATGGCCGTTTGGGGCAGATTTAGTTCAATGAATCAATAAGCCTGATAAGTTGGGAAATGGTATCACTTATAGTGTGTGTTGTTGATTATAGAAGGAAACTGTGTCCTAGAGATACTAGGTTGATAATGTCCTCAAGAGGAGCTCATAAGGATTGTCATGTTAAACCCTGCAGGTGGACTTAGTCCGACATGATGATAAGGTTGAGTGGTACTACTCTTGGACTAAGATATTAATTAAATGAGTTGTCAGTAACTCACTTAATTAGTGGGCATTCGATATCTTAAACACAGGGAGACTAACACACTCATAATAAGAAGGAGCCCAAAAATGTAATTTGGGATTGGTGCGGTGGTTCAATAATAGTTCTATAGTGGAATGAATTATTATTGATAAAATTAAGTTGTGTGTTCGGGGCGAACACGGGATGCTTAATTTTATCGGGAGACCAAAACCAATTCCTCCTCTCAGTCCCTATCGTAGCCTCTTATTTATAGAGTACTATACCCACCTATACCCACCTTCATACCCATGAGAAAGGGGTCGGCCAAGCTAGCTTGTGGTTCAAGCTAGGGCCGGCCAAGCCTTGGTTCATGGGTGGCCGACCCCCATTAAATTTAAAAGAATTTTAATTTTATTTTTATTATGTGGAAGATATAATTTATTAGAGAATTAATATTAAAATATCTCTTTTAAAAAGATCTACAAAAGATTAAAGAAAGAGATTAGATCTTTTCCTTATTTGTATATTGGAAAGATATTTTATTTTTCTCTCTGAAAATTATTCACATGTTGAAAATTAAAATTATAGAAATTTCTTTTTATCAACCATGAAGGGATTTTAAAAGGAAATTTTATTTTTTAAAATTTCCAAAGACAAAAAAGGAAGTTTTAATTGTTGATTAAAATTATCCTATTTGCTCTACATGAGGTGGCCGGCCACATACAATTAATTAGGAAAATTTATTTAATTTTTTCTTAATTAATTGTTGTCAAGGAAAGTTAAGGAAATTTTATTATAAATAAATTTCCTTATTTGCCAAAGCCAAGGAATATAAAAGAAGGGGTAGGGGTGCCTTCATGGTGAACAACCTCTATTATTTCTCTGTCTCTTTTGTTCCTTGGTGTGGTCGGCCATCATCATCATCCTCTCCCTCTCTTCCTCTTGTGGTGGCCGAACCTCTCTCTTCCCCTTGGAGCTCTTGTGGTGGCCGGATACTACTTGGAGTAGAAGAAGAAGAAGGAGAGAAAGCTAGCATCTCTTGGAGCTTGGTTGGTGTTTTGATTTTCTTCCTTGGTGAAGCTTCCTTATTGTGGCCGAACCTAGCTTGGAGGAGAAGAAGGTGGTTGGTGGTTTTCTCATCTCGGAAGATCGTTGCCCACACAACGTCCGAGGTTAGAAGAGGAATACGGTACAAGATCAAGAGGTCTTTCTAGAAGGTATAACTAGTAGTTTTTCCTTTTCCGCATCATACTAGTTATTTATGGAAATAATACTAAATACAAGAGGCTTACGTTCTAGTATTTCGAATATGTTTTTCGAAGTTGTGTTCTTTTGTTTTATTTTTCCTTGTAATTTGATTGTCCTTTTCGGTTAACCTAAAGTTATTTTAGGAAATTAAATATTATATTTCTATAAAAGGTTTTGTCTAGTCGGTAGTGGTTTCCCCCATATCCAAGAAGGTCATGTGCCTCGCCACGTCAGTACTGGGAACCAATTATGGAAATTAATATTTAATGGAATTAATAACTTAAGGTGATTTGGGTCGAACGTGTTAAGTTCCGCAGGAGATCCAAGTCAAAACCTAAAAGAACAAATAGATTAAGTTTTGGATCAAACGTGTTAAGTTCCGCAGGTGATCCAAAATTTAATTTAAAAGAACAGATGGTAGGTAGGAAAAGGTTCAGACCTTTGTACAAAATTTTTGTACAGTGGAACATCTAGGCTTTCCGAGTAGCAACCAACAATTGGTATCAGAGCTAGAGTTTTGCCTCTGTGTATTTGGTATTAGTTTAATTATGCACATGTCATACATAATTTAGGCAGGTTAATAGTAGGATGTGCTAACTTTGTGGATGCAGGATCCAACTATTATGACTTTTAGTTATTATGTGTGTGATTGGACCCTTGGACATGTCAAGGGCATTTATTTGTGTGTGCATGATTGTATTAAAATACAGCAGGAGATGTATTTAGTTTTATTAGGATTTTATTTTTGATCTAGATAAATGTACATTCCTTTTATGGAATATAGGATCAAAAATATAAAATTCTATTTATGTCGCGGATCGAATCTTGCAAAGCGTGGAACCTTCTAAGGACCAGAGGCGCAGCGGAACTAGGAGCAAGATGGATGCGACAGCTAAAACCGGTGGCGGTGGCCAAATATGGCAGCAACTTGGGATGACAACACACGGAGGACAACTATAGATAAAAGTCATAATAGTTGAAAATTAGATTTTCTATTTATTGCTTTTATATTGTGCTGTGTGTGCATGTTAGTATACATGACTAGTAGGCTAGCATAGTTAAAATTCCTCGTTTATAAATAACTAAGTGGGAGAGAGATTTTTAAATAAATCCCATGGTCTCCATTACTGGTTTGTAAGTGATGCAAACAAGCTTGCGCGTTGGCTCTGAGTGCCTTCCTCCATAACGGATGAGCTTGTTTGTGGATCACTAGAACAGACTTCCATTTTTGGATGACTATAGGAAGTTAATTAAGAGCGTGTGATCTTCCCCAACGGAAGGGGCATAATCTTATTAATGGACTTAGTGTCAAGTAATGGTATACACTTAGACACATCTAATAGTATCCTCCCCATCGGAGTCATTGCTATTATTTGTGTGACCAAAAGACACCAACTATTAATTTTATTTGTTAAAAGTTAGGTTGACAAGATAATAAAATTAATGGGTTAAAACCCTCCTTTTACAAATGTTGAATTTGTATACGTCCACACTAACGTGACATATAAAATTCACGGTGTTTTGAGGTGTTGGTTAATTTAAAATAGTATTGTTTGAGGAATCAATATTATTCTAAATTTAGAGTTCTGACCAAAAGTTATTTGTGATTCTTAGGATGACTTTCAACCCACTGTCCATCATACTTCAACAGAATAGACTTACTGGACCTAATTACATAGATTGGAAAAGGAACCTGGATATTGTCCTTACTGCTGAAAGCTATAAATTTGTACTTACTGAGCCTTGTCCTGAAGCACCTACTGGTGAATCTACCCAAGAGAAGATTGAATATCATAGGAAATGGGTAAAAGCAGATGAGATGGCGCGGTGTTACATTTTGGCTTCAATGTCAAATGTATTGCAACATCAGCATCAAGATTTACCAACAGCCTATGATATTATGAACAATCTCAAGGAACTCTTTGGTCATCAAGATAGGGCTTCTAGACAAGAAGCCATGAGAAAGATAATGACAGCCACCATGCAAGAGGGTACTCCTGTGAGGGATCATATCCTAAAGATGATGGCTTATCTGAACGAGATACAGATCCTTGGAGGAGAAATTGATGGGGAAACCCAAATCGATATGATCCTCCAAACACTACCTAGAAGTTTTGAGCAATTCCGCCTGAATTACAATATGAATAAAAGGGTATATTCATTGGCGGAACTCCTGACAGCAAGCAGCAGAAGGATTATTTAGTCACAATGCTCAAATTCACTATGTTGAAAATGGTTCTACTTCTAAGCCGAGAGGAGAAGAAGAAGAAACAAGTCGGTTCAAGAAAGAAAGTGAATAAGTCTCAGAGTACTTTAAAGCTGGAGTGAAGAAGCAGAAGGGCAAGTGTTTCATCTGCAAGCAGGCAGGGGACTGTTCTCGTAGGAACCAAAACAAAGGTATATCTCATGCTCTAGTTGTTGAAACATGTTTAGCGGTGTTATCTACTAGCACCTGGTGTGTAGATACGGGAGCCACTGATCATGTCTGCAATTCCCTGCATGGGTTCCAGGAAACCCGACGACTATCTGAAGGAGAAATTATGTCTACATGGGCAATGCTACTAAGGTGGTGGCAATTGCAGTGGGAGACGTCTACTTATCTTTTAGTAGAAATAAAAATTTGGTTTTAAGAAATTGTCTTTATGTACCCAGTTTTAGAAAGAATTTAATTTCAGTTTCTAAACTGTTTTTAGATGGATATTCAGTTTCTTTCAGTAACGATGTAGTTATTAAAAGAAATAAAGTGATTATCTGTTCTGGTGCATTAGTTGACAATTTGTATATTTTAAATCCAATTTCTTCCACAAAGCAAAACATGGAAATTTATAACTCATCTTCTAACTCTAATAAGAGAAAAGAACCTTCGGAAATGAACCAAGCATATCTTTGGCATCTAAGGTTTGGTCATATTAACTTAAGTAGAATTCAGAGGCTTATAGCCGATGGACTTTTGAGTTCATTAGAGTTGGAAAATTTTCCAACTTGTGAATCTTGCTTAGAAGGTAAAATGACCAAGAGACCATTCAAGGCCAAGGGGTATAGAGCCAAAGAACTGTTAGAATTTGTTCATTCTGATTTGTGTGGTCCTATGTCTGTCCAGGCAAGAGATGGTTTTGAATATTTTGTCTCTCTTATAGACGATTATTCAAGATACGGATACATTTACCTAATGCGCCGCAAGTCCGAGTGCTTTGATAAGTTCAAAGAATACAAGGCTGATGTGGAGAAACGACTAGGTAAAAGTATCAAGACACTACGATCTGATCATGGTGGCGAATACCTCTTAGGAGAGTTTAGGAATTACTTATTAGAGGCCGGGATTCAATCCCAATTGTCTGCACCTGGAACACCCCAACAGAATGGTGTAGCAGAACGAAGGAACAGGACTCTTATGGAGATGGTTAGATCGATGATGAGTTATTCAGAATTACCAAATTCGTTTTGGGGATATGCTCTGGAAACAGCAATATACGTTCTGAACTTAGTACCTTCTAAATCAGTTTCTTCTACTCTCATAGAATTGTGGAATGGGCGAAAACCCAGTCTAAGACATATTCGGATTTGGGGTAGTCCAGCACATGTGCTGAAACCAGATGCTGATAAGTTAGAATCCCGTACAGAAGTTCGCGTGTTTGTAGGATATCCCAAAGGAACGAAAGGTGGTTTATTTTATAGTCCTAAAGACCAGAAGGTCATTGTTAGCACCAATGCCCAGTTTTTAGAAGAAGACTATATAATGGATCACAAGCCCAGTAGCAAAGTTGTTTTAGAAGAACTTAGAGAGGACACGTCTACTTCAGTACCAACAGTATGAAGTACCACAAGAGACTGCAACACGTGTCACACATGATACACAACCACAGACAGTGCCTCGTCGTAGTGGGAGGGTTGTAAGGCAGCCTGAAAGATTCATGTTTTTGGGAGAGTCTTCGGACTTGATCCCGGGTAAACATGAACCTGATCCACGAACATATGACGAAGCACTCCAAGATATAGATGCAACATCTTGGCAAAAGGCAATGAATTCTGAAATAGAGTCTATGTACTCTAATAAGGTCTGGGAGCTTGTAGAACCACCTGATGGTGTAAAAGCCGTTGGATGCAAGTGGATCTACAAAGGAAAAGAGGGACAGACGGGAAGGTAGAAACCTTCAAAGCTAGGCTTGTTGCGAAAGGGTACACTCAGAAAGAGGGAATCGATTATGAGGAAACCTTTTCACCGGTAGCCATGCTTAAGTCTATCCGGATACTCTTATCCATTGCTGCTCATATGGATTATGAGATTTGGCAAATGGATGTCAAGACAGCTTTCCTTAATGGAAGTCTTGAAGAGAACATCCATATGAAGCAACCAGAAGGGTTCATTGAAAAAGGCAAAGAGCACCTAGTGTGCAAGCTCAATCGGTCCATTTATGGACTGAAGCAAGCTTCAAGGTCTTGGAACATCCGGTTTAATGAAGTAATCCAGTCGTATGGATTTATTCAGTGTCCGGATGAGTCTTGTGTATACAAGAAGTGTAACGGAAACGTGGTGGTATTTCTTGTACTATACGTAGATGATATTTTGTTAATTGACAACAATGTCAAGGTATTATTAGACGTAAGGGTATGGTTGTCCAAACAATTTGATATGAAGGACTTAGGAGAGTGTGCACACATACTTGGGATCAAAGTAATAAGGGATCGCAAGAAAAGAATGTTGTGTCTGTCCCAAGCTTCATATATAGATACAATCCTTGCTCGTTTTAGTATGCAGGATTCCAAGAAAGGTTTCTTACCTTTCAGGCATGGAATAGCTCTATCTAAAGAGATGTCTCCTGAGACTTCAAAGGAGATAGAAGACATGAAAGCAGTTCCTTATGCCTCGGCTGTAGGAAGCCTTATGTATGCAATGCTATGTACGAGACCTGATATTTGTTTTGCCGATGGTCAGCAGATATCGAGTAACCTGGACAAGGACATTGGATTGCTATAAAGCATATATTAAAGTACCCGAGAAGGACTAGAGATTATATGCTAGTTTACCAAGACGATTTGCTCCCTATGGGTTACACGGATTCCGACTCGATAGGGACAATAGTAAGTCTACATCAGGCTATGTGTTTACTTTAGGAGGTGGAGCCATTTCATGGAGGAGTGTTAAGCAGAAATGTGTTTCGGACTCAACCATGGAAGCAGAGTATGTAGCAGCCTCTGAGGCAGCTAAAGAAGCAGTATGACTCAGGAACTTTCTAATGGACTTCGATGTGATTCCTGGTTTGCCCAAAATCATCACAATTTATTGTGATAATAGCGGTGCAGTTGCAAATTCGAAGGAACCACGAGCTCATAAGGTAAGTAAACATATAGAGCGTAAGTACCACCTGATACGAGATATCGTGAAGCGAGGAGAAGTTGTCATCGCCAAGATTGCATCAGCGGATAACCTGGCAGATCCTTTCACTAAGGCCCTTCCGGCGAAAGCTTTTGATCGACATGTGGAGGGAATGGAAATCAGATGTATGGTAGAAGATATGGCAGCTTAGTCATTAGTATAAGTGGGAGATTGTTGGAGTGTATACTAAAAGCCTAAGCTTTTGTAAACATTTATGTTAAATAAAGAATCACATTTGGTCAATTTATCTATATTTGTTTGTAGTTGTTCAATTAATTTATATTGTAGATAACATAGTATGTGGTGTCACATATAAAAGATGATGTTATCAGTACCTTATAAATTATAAACAGTAGCTCACGACCAAAATGGAAAGAAACAAACCATTGGAATGTCGTAGTGTAATTAGGAATTAGTTTATCTTGACTATATAATTACACTAGTACACTTAAAGTGTATTGAGTAGGACCATTTGAGGTCGTTTCTTTTATACTGACTTTATAAAGAAACAAAGACCTCGGTTATTATGGAAGTGTGTGCTCTTAATCCTAATATAATAACAAGCACATATATTTGATATTTATTTCTTTAATTTATCAATGGGTGAGATTTAGTTCGATGAATCAATAAGCCTGATAAGTTGGGAAATGGTATCACTTATAGTGTGTGTTGTTGATTATAGAAGGAAACTGTGTCCTAGAGATACTAGGTTGATAATGTCCTCAAGAGGAGCTCATAAGGATTGTCATGTTAAACCCTGCAGGTGGACTTAATCCGACATGATGATAAGGTTGAGTGGTACTACTCTTGGACTAAGATATTAATTAAATGAGCTGTCAGTAACTCACTTAATTAGTAGGCATTCGATATCTTAAACACAGGGAGACTAACACACTCATAATAAGAAGGAGCCCAAAAATTTAATTTGGGATTGGTGCGGTAGTTCAATAATAGTTCTCTAGTGGAATGAATTATTATTGATAAAATTAAGTTGTGTGTTCGGGGCGAACACGGGATGCTTAATTTTATCGGGAGACCAAAACCAATTTCTCCTCTCGGTCCCTATCGTAGCCTCTTATTTATAGAGTACTATACCCACCTATACCCACCTTCATACCCATGAGAAAGGGGTCGGCCAAGCTAGCTTGTGGTTCAAGCTAGGGCCGGCCAAGCCTTGGTTCATGGGTGGCCGACCCTAGCTTGAACCCAAGCTTAGGTGGCCGACCCCCATTAAATTAAAAAGAATTTTAATTTTAATTTTTATTATGTGGAAGATATAATTTATTACAGAGAATTAAAATTAAAATATCTCTCTTTAAAAAGATCTACAAAAAGATTAAAAAAAAAGAGATTAGATCTTTTTCCTTATTTGTAGATTGGAAAGATATTTTATTTTTTCTCTCTGAAAAATTATTCACATGTTGAAAATTAAAATTATAGAAATTTCTTTTTATCAACCATGAAGGGATTTTAAAAGGAAATTTTATTTTTTAAAATTTCCAAAGACAAAAAAGGAAGTTTTAATTGTTGATTAAAATTATCCTATTTGCTCTACATGAGGTGACCGGCCACATACAATTAATTAGGAAAATTTATTTAATTTTTTCTTAATTAATTGTTGTCAAGGAAAGTTAAGGAAATTTTATTATAAATAAATTTCCTTATTTGCCAAAGCCAAGGAATATAAAAGAAGGGGTAGGGGTGCCTTCATGGTGAACAACCTCTATTATTTCTCTCCCTCTTTTGTTCCTTGGTGTGGCCGGCCATCATCATCATCCTCTCCCTCTCTTCCTCTTGTGGTGGCCGAACCTCTCTCTTCCCCTTGGAGCTCTTGTTGTGGTCGGATACTACTTGGAGAAGAAGAAGAAGAAGGAGAGAAAGCTAGCATCTCTTGGAGCTTGGTTGGTGTTTTGATTTTCTTCCTTGGTGAAGCTTCCTTATTATGGCCGAGCCTAGCTTGGAGGAGAAGAAGGTGGTTGGTGGTTTTCTCATCTCGGAAGATCGTTGCCCACACAACGTCCGAGGTTAGAAGAGGAATACGGTACAAGATCAAGAGGTCTTTCTAGAAGGTATAACTAGTAGTTTTTCCTTTTCCGCATCATACTAGTTATTTATGGAAATAATACTAAATACAAGAGGCTTACGTTCTAGTATTTCGAATATGTTTTTCGAAGTTGTGTTCTTTTGTTTTATTTTTCCTTGTGATTTGATTGTTCTTTTCGGTTAACCTAAAGTTATTTTAGGAAATTAAATATTATATTTCTATAAAAGGTTTTGTCTAGTCGGTGGTGGTTGCTCCCATATCCAAGAAGGTCATGTGCCTCGCCACGTCAGTACTAGGAACCAATTATGGAAATTAATATTTAATGGAATTAATAACTTAAGGTGATTTGGGTCGAACGTGTTAAGTTCCGCAGGAGATCCAAGTCAAAACCTAAAAGAACAAATAGATTAAGTTTTGGATCAAACGTGTTAAGTTCCGCAGGCGATCCAAAATTTAATTTAAAAGAACACATTGTAGCTAGGAAAAGGTTCAGACCTTTGTATAAAATTTTTGTACAGTGGAACCTCTAGGCTTTCCGAGTAGCAACCAACACCATTGTCCATTTGATCAGCCGCCTGAACGCCTTTGGATTCAGGAGGACTCTACCCAGAGGGTTGTTGGTCATTACTATGATTGTATGTGCGAGGAAGTATTGGTGAAGCATCCGAGCGGCAAGCACCAAAATAAAGGCAAGTTTCTCAAGACCAGTGTAGCGGGATTCAACATCTTTTAAAATATGGCTCAGGAATACACTAGTTGTTCATCGTCGTTCTGCCCACCAACGTCGAACTGACAGCGTTCTCGGTTGAGGACAAATAAATGCGGAGCGACTCGCCGGCGGTTGGCTTAGATAATACAGGCAAGGAATTCAGATATGCTTTTAGTTCTTCAAACGTCCGGTTGCATTCTTCATTCCATTGGAAGTTGGTAGCTCGACACAGTATCTTGAAGAAAGGAAGGCTCCGGTTGGTAGACTTGGAGATGAACCGAGATAAGGCAGTTATCCGACCGGTGAGGCGCTGAGCTTTCTTCAAATTCCTTGGTGGCGGCATATCTTACAGTGCCTTCACCTTACTAGGGTTTGCCTCGATGCCCCGCTCGGTGACTATATAGACGAGGAATTTTCCCCCCTTTGCGCCGAACAGGCACTTGCTCGGGTTCATCTTGATTCCGTATGCACGGAGTATATGACAAGTTTCTTCTATATCTGCATAGAGATCAGCAGCTCGAAGGGACTTGATGAGTATGTCGTCGACATATACCTCCATGTTTCATCCGATCTGCTTCTAGAACACCTTATTCATAAGCCGCTGGTAGGCAGTCCTGACATTCTTTAGTCCAAACGGCATCACGTTGTAACAGTAGGTATCGTCCGCCGTGATGAAACTTACCTTCTCTTGATCCTCTCAGGCGAGCGACACTTGATGATACCCCTGATATGCATCCAGTATGCATATTAACTTGCACCCTGCTGTGGAGTCCACCAACTGGTCGATCCTTGGTAATGGGTAAAAGTCCTTCGGGCAGGCCTTGTTGAGGTCTCGAAAGTCAATGCAGACCCTCCACTTGTTGCCCGACTTCGAGACCAACACCACATTCGCGAGCCAGCTCGGGAACTGGACCTCTCGGATGTGGCCGGCTTCCAACAGCTTCTCTACTTCAGCTCCAATGATCTGATTCTGCTCAGCAATGAAGTCCCTTTTCCTTTGCTTTACCGGCCTAATGTCTAGCCGGACGTGGAGCTCATGCTGCGCTATGCTCGGGGAAATGTCGGGTAGTTCATAAGTAGACCAGGCGAAGACATCATGATTTTGCTGAAGACACCTGATCAGTTTGGCCTTTTGCTCAGCTTGTAGGTTGCTCGCTATGAAAGTCGTTGCCTCCACTCGCCCAGGGTTTATCTGCACCTCTTCTTTCTCTTCATAAACTAAAGTGGGAGGTTTTTCGGTTATGGCGTTTACTGTTGGTCCCTTTGGAGGCCGGCAAGAGGGGAGGGGTGAATTGCCCTACAAATATTAAACACAAAATCTTTCTCGGATATTCAACTAATTAACAGACACTTGTAATAAAAAAGAAGAGACTAAATTGAAAGATCAGACACAAGAGGGTTTACTTGGTTTGCAATCAGAGGATTGCTAATCCAAGGCAAAGATGGCGCACTATCTGATTCTCCTCTGGGCGGAGTAGCCTCTTACAGCGTTGACAGTACAAAAGAATAGAAAGCACAGAAAGAAATGAATTACAAGTGAGTTAAATAATCTGTGCAAACCAGTGTTATATTTATAGCACTGGTCGGGGTGCCCCGAAGGGGTTCCGGGCACCCTGGGGGGATAAAAATTTATCCCCCAACGTTCAAATCAAGTTTGACTCAATTTGGTCAACATCTTCAGTCCGGGCGCCCCGGTCAGCTCCGGGCTCCTCGGACCCCAAAAGTCAACTCTGGTTGACTTTTTCCGTCAGGTCGCTCTGCTTTGGTTCAGCTCGTCTCGGTCCGGGTCTTCAACTCCGGCTCCGCTAGCTTGGGTGATCTCGGCCATCCGGAATAGGGCTCACCCGAACCCAAGTTCCGGCCTTCTCCTCGAGCAACCTTCCTTCCCGGTTTCTCGTCCCTCGAACGCCACACACGTTCTTCTCATCCACCGGTGTATTCTTCCGCGGTCACCTCGTCCCTCGGACGCACCGAGCCCGTCGACTCTCTCCCCGTGCCGTTCTTCTCGCTAGCCGCGTCTTCCGCTTGACTTCCTGTGTTTCTAAGCTCCTGCACACTTAGACACAAGGGTTAAACAAACGCATGACCTAACTTAGCTTGTTTGATCACATCAAAACACCTTGGGGTTCCAACAATCTCCCCCTTTTTGATGTGAGCAACCCAAGTTAAGTTAGGGTAAACATATGCAATAAAAACAATTTATATTCAAATAAGTTCAAATATTTTTCAATTGAAAAATTATATTACCTCCCCCTAGACTTAACATACTTCTCCCCCTTTGATCACAAAAAAATTGGGGTTATAAACAAGTCTAAGGTAAATTCTAAAAAAAATTTTAAGTGTAATAAAATTTTAAAAATGTCTAAATAAAGACACTCTTCAGAATTTTTCTTTTGAAGAAAAAAATTTAAGTAAAACATTTTTCTGAAAAAAACAGTCATAAGTGTTAACAAAATTTTCTAAAATTTTAAGTTTGAAACTTATTTCAACATTTCCTAAATTTTTTTTTTCTAATTTTCAGAAAAAAATTTCTAAGTTAATATTCATAAGAAACAATTCTAAGTCAATTTTTTTAAAAAAAATCTAAGGCAATATTATCATAAAAAAATTCTTAGTCAATTTTTTTTTAAAAAAAAAAAATCTTAAGGCAAAAAAAAAAATATTCTAAGTTAACTTTCATAAATAATTTCTAAGGTAATTTTTAAAAAAATTTCTAAGTCAAGTTAAAAAAAATTTAAATATTTTCTAACACAAATTGAATAACTCTTTTAAAGCATTAAGTAATTTAAATTAATGCTTTTCCAGTTAGTCAATTAAAATTTTCATTTTAATACTTGACTTCCAGGTCGTGGCGAGGCACTAGGCCTTCTTGGTTATTGGAGCAACAACCACTTCCTTAGACAAAGTCTCATAATGAAATTAGTTGTTTAATTTCCTTGCTGAAAATGCTAAGTCTAATTTTAATTTTAAATTAAACAGGTTTTTGGAACCCAGTAGAGGTTCCTACCTACAGAATTAACCAAGTATTTCCTAGGTACATAGATTTTTGATATATTTCTAATTTGACTTTGATGAAATCTATAATACCAATTTAAACCTCTATCATTTCTAAAAGTACAAATATTTAGACCATTAGATTTTTTCAATCTTTCTATTTCTTCTTTTAGTTTTTCATTTTCAATTTTTCAAAATCCTCTATAAAACATGATTTTGCCAATATTCTTTTTGTTTCTAAAATTCCATTTTCTAATTTGGTATTTTTATTTTCTAATTTGTACATGGATTTTTCCATTACCTTAATACCAAAGTAAAATTCATCAGGTGGTAAGAGGCATACCTCACTTACCATATCATACTTGAAGCCTGAATCTCCCCCTGCTTCGCTACTTCCATCTGAGGTCGCTCCCCCTTCATCGATGCTGGGTTCTGATGTACTCTGTCCTTCGTAGCTTGCCATCAGTTCTATCCCGACATATTCTTGAATCTCGAACTCAGATGAAGAAGTGTCGTCTCAAGTAGCTTTTAGGTTCTTGTGCTTCTTGGGAATCTTGCCTTTGTCCTTCTTTAGTTCTGGGCAGTCTTCTTTTAGGTGTCCTTCCTTTTGACACTGGTAGCAACGCATCCTTCTTCTATTTCTTGGATTCTTTTTATTCTGCATTTCTTTAAATTTATTAGCTCTAAAAAACTTTTTAAAGTTTCTTACCATGTACGCTTCCTGATCATCCTCTGAGTCTGACTCGGGTTCATCCCTTTTGGTTGCGTTTAGTGCAATCATCTGGCTTGATTCCTTTGTTCCTGCACACCTGGTTTCATGCAATTCAAGAGTGGAAAACAGTTCTTCCAAACTACTTACCTCCAGGTCTTTCGAAATGTAGTAGGCGTCGACGATTGATGTCCATTCTGAAGTTCTGGGAAACGCATTGAGTGCGTAGCATATTGTGTCCCGATTTGTAACCGTTTCTCCGAGGTTCTCGAGACCAGTAACTAGTTCTTTTACCTTCGCGTGTAAATTGACTGCCTTCTCACCTTTTTCCAGACGTATGTTCATCAGCTTGTTCTGGAGGATGTCTCTTCTAGCGAGCTTTGCTTCGGACGTGCCTTCGTGGAGTTCCAGGAACTTCTCCCAGAGTTCTTTAGCGGATGAATAACTTCCGATGTGGTTAACCTCTTGAGGCGGTAACACGCTCAGTAGGTGATATTCCGCACGGCTGTTTGCTACAGACTCATTCTGCTCCTTCTTTGTCCAGTGGCTCTCTTCTTTTTCTTCTCCGTCTTGATTCATCGGAGCTACAAAACCATACTTCATAATAGACCGAAGTTCAAAATCAGTTCTTAGGAATACCTCCATACGTCGCTTCCAGTCTGCGAAGTCCCCCTTGAATTTTGGTGGAACGATGCTTGGTCCGACCATCTTGTTGCTATGATCGGCGATTAGTCCTCTTGAAGCGTCTTGCTCTGATACCACTTGTTGGTCCCTTTGGAGGCCAACAAGAGTGGAGGGGTGAATTTCCCTACAAAAATTAAACACAAAACCTTTCTCAGATATTCAACTAATTAACAAACACTTGTAATAAAAAAGAAGAGACTAAATTGAAAGATCAGACACAAGAGGGTTTACTTGGTTTGCAATCAGAGGATTGCTAATCCAAGGCAAAGATGGCGCACTATCTGATTCTCCTCTGGGCGGAGTAGCCTCTTACAGCATTGACAGTACAAAAGAATAGAAAGTGTAAAATATCGAAAATATACGAATATTAATAAGAGAATTTTCCAGAATTTTTGGAAATTTTTCGAAAATTTTTCGGAGCTCGTATGGATGAGTTAACGGGGACAAGAACGGGGCTGGGAAAAAGCCTGTTTAGGCGACCCATTTAAGCGAGGAATTGTTTCTTTTATAAATTCCTTATTCCTTTTCTTTTTCATTTATTTTCTTTTTCCCTGTGCCTAAACTTCCTTCTCACCCAACCCTACTCGCGCCGACGCCTCCCTCCCCTCGCGCTCGTGACTGTGCCCTAACCGCCGGCCCGACGGTTTCTTCCTCGCCGAAACCTGAAATCCCTCGACCACTTCTCTTCTCCTCTGCCCATTGCCCCTCGTGGAGGTTCCTCAGACGATTCTGCTCCTTCCTCGCTTGCCCTAGCGAGCCATTCACTGTCGCCCGCAACTCATAGTGCTGGCCAAATTCTTCTCCTCGTCGACATTCGAGTCGTCGCTGGTGCCCTAGCCTCAGCCGCGACACCCATCTCCACGGTGTCACCTTGCAGTACAACGCCGAGCTTTCTCCCCTCTGTGCTGCTAGCGACCCTCACAGCCGACAGTTTCGTGCTGCCCTTCTACTTTTCTGCCGCTTCTCCTCAGCCCTAGCCAATGCTGCCGGAGTAGTGCCGACGGTCGCCTCCTTTGTGCCGGCAACCGAGTCTAGCGCCAGCTGTTCTTCTCTGCCCTAATCTGCCGCCGGCCGAGTTCCTACTTCCCGCACGAAGCCAGTACATCCGAGCCCTAGCACTGTTGTTGGCCATCAGATTCGACCCAAAGTCGTTGTTGATACCCTGGTTCACCCCTATACGGTGGGTTTCTTCCATTTCCGGTCAAGGGTAAGCTGCTAGTGTGAAATTGGGATCTGATTTTATACATTTTGTTAGGTTTTTGATCACCTCAGTGGAGGGTTTCCAACAGCTACCTCATCCTGTAGCAATCAACTTTGACTGTGAATTGAGGTAAGATTTAGGGTTTTGATCTTTGTGGTAGATTATTGCTAGTGTGTTAGCAATAATTATTGATTTAGGTTTAGAAGGTATATAACGGTGTAGTTGGGGGTTAATGAAACTAACCCTAACTGGTCAGTGGATTAGAAATTAGTTTAGCTATTTGCTTATACTTAAATTTAGCTAAACTATACGGTTTATTACAGGACTTTGATTCGAAACGAGCATCTCGACGTCCGAGTTGGACCGGACCGATCTTATTTTCCTATTAGAGGCGGGTACTTTGACTTATGTCTTTGATATGCATAATAATATGTTTAACATATAGCAGTGATTGTGTAATCATTTTGTTCGGTTGGTCACTACATGATAGTTACATGGTTGCTTGTTTATTTATTCTGCACTACATATTATTTACCTAATCATATATGCTTTAGGTAGTGACCCAACCACATGCTATGTTATCTTCTGGATCTAGGGTTTATTTGATGCCCTATCTGATTTGTGTACCTTCTATCTGATACATCTTCCAGTGGTACACACTTTGTATTATTTATTTGGTCATTACTATGTTATTCATGAGATTGTCATGCTTAGTGTCATGCATTATGATTGCATGCTGTGCGATTGTCGGCTCCACTATGGTTGAGCCCATCGCCAGTTACATGTACTGCACACGCCACCACCCATGGATTAGTGGTATATCAGGCAGGTGTGTGGCGGTTCTGCTGTTTGGCTCCGTTGGTCAGGTGACTCAGCGTGGTAGCCGGCAGTCAGTTCCGCTCTGTTTGGCTCCGTTGGCATTTAGTGTAGCAGCGTGGTAGCCGACAGATGGTGGACTCTGTTTGGCTCCGTTGGTCAGTTGACTCAGCGTGGTAGCCGGCAGAGATATCCTCCCCGTCATCGTGTACCGGGAGATGAGAGCATTGAGCTCCCCCATTTATGATTTGGGGTCAGAGGACAGGAGTACTCCGACAGCATCCCGTCCACTCGGTCGCTCATCAGGAGCAGTGATGTCAGAGTGCACGGTCACCATATGCATTTATTGCATTTATTGTTTGTGATTGCTGCATTTACTTGCTGCATTTATATGGATGCATATGATTGACATGCATACAGGATTATGACTTCCCCGGTCTGACGACCCTGTTACCTTTGTACTTTGATTCCGGTTAGTACAGTTATCTCCTGATTTCGTTTCAGTTGCATTTATCCTTCTTGTATTCAGGAGACTGTACGCATGATTAGTGTTGTCTGTTATTTGTTTTATTATGCATATCAGTTGTACATGCTGAGTGTTGGACTCACCCCATTTCCATTGCTGATATATTTTCAGGTTGAGGCTGTCAGGAGCAGTTCCAGTCGCTGGTTCCCACAGCATGTAGTGCTAGTCCTCTGCTAGTTTTGAGTTGTTATTTTATTTTAGTTTTTCTCTATCAGACTTTGTTTTAGTCTTGTTTTGGATTTTACATATGGATATTGTATGGAATCCTTCCGTTTGATGGACTTTTGGTATGATTTGGATTTTATTCTACTACATGCCTGCCTGGACGGCAGAAGAGGTGAGTTCGTCAGATTTGAGCTTTACGAGTGTAGTTGAGTAGGGTGGATTTCGAGTCAGAGTACTATTGTTTGTGATTACTATTATTAGCTGCGTGGTTGTGACAGCCAGAGGCTGAATATCTATATAAACTGCGTGGTGATTGTTTTTACTTATTGTTAAAATTCCAGCTGCCTGTGGCTGAGGTATATGTGTTATGTAGAAGTTTCAGATTGTCCGCCGTACAGGGGAGATGCTGCCAAAATTTCTTCGGACAGGGACTCCTCTGGGGCGTGACAGAAAGCATAGAAAGAAATGAATTACAAGTGAGTTAAATGATCTGTGCAAACCAGTGTTATATTTATAGCACTGGTCGGGGTGCCCCGAAAGGGTTCCGGGCACCCTGGGAGGATAAAACTTTATCCCACAACGTTCAGATCGAGTTTGACTCGATCTGGTCAACATCTTCGGTCCGGGCGCCCCGGAGGGTTCCGGCGCCCCGGAGGGGTCCGGGTGCCCTGGTCAGCTCCGGGCGACCCGAACCCCAAAAGTCAACTCTGGTTGACTTTTTTCATCCGGTCGCTCTACTTCGGTTCAGCTCGTCTCGGTCCGGGTCTTCAACTCCGGCACCGCTAGCTTGGGTGATCTCGGCCATCCGGAATAGGGCTCACCCGAACCCAAGTTTCGGCCTTCTCCTCGAGCAGCCTTCCATCCCGGTTTCTCGTCCCTCGAACGTCGCGCACGTTCTTCTCGTCCACCGGTGTACTCTTCCGAGGTCACCTCGTCCCTCGGACGCACCGAGCCGTCGACTATCTCCCCGTGTCGTTCTTCTCGCTAGCCACGTCTTCCGCTCGACTTCCTATGTTCCTAAACTCCTGCACACTTAGACACAAGGGTTAAACAAACGCAGGACCTAACTTAACTTGTTTGATCACATCAAAATACCTTGGGGTTCCAACATTTACCTCGAGTCAGGGAGCTTTCCGAGCGAACTTAGCCTCCGCCTTTACCATTTCGACATAGCAGCGCCGAGCAGCCAGTTGATCTCCTTTGACTTCTCCGACCCGATCCTCCACAGGGAACTTGATCTTCTGGCAATAGGTCGAGACTACCGCTCAGAATTCGTTGAGGGTCGGTCGACCCAGAATGACGTTATAAGCTAATGGGGCGTCCACGATGATGAAGGTGGTGGTAGTCTTGGTCCTTCGGAGCGGCTCCTCTCCGAGTGATATGACCAACCTTGTCTGACCAATCGGCTGGACCTCGTTGCTGGTGAACCCGTACAAAGGGATTGTCATCGGTAACAACTCGGCCCGGTCGATCTGGAGCTGGTCGAAGGCCTTCTTGAAGATGATGTTGACCGAGCTCCCTGTGTCAATAAATATGCGATGAATAGTGTAGTTGGCAATTACCGCACAGATAATGAGGGTGTCATCGTGCGACACTTCAATCCCATCAAGATCCCTGGGGCCAAAGCTGATTTCGGGCCCATTCGCCCTCTCTTGGCTGCATCCTATAGTATGTACCTTCAATTGTCGAACATCTGACTTTTGGGCTCAGTTGGAATCCCCGCTGGTTGGTCCATCAGATATGATGTTGATCTCACCCCGAGCGACGTTACTTTGGTTTTCCTCCTCCCGAGCGGAGTGCCTGACCCGCTGGCGTGGGACTTGTTCCTTGCTTGATGATGATGCTGCCGCTCAGGGGATCGCCTGGTCTCCTCTCGCCGTCCGACGCTCAACCACCTGTATCGCAGGTCGGGGGAAGGTGATCGGCGACGATAACCCCTGGGAGTTGGCTGAACGACCGTAGGGATTCCGCGACAGTCGCGGGTGTTGTGGGTTGCCAATTAGTGAAAGGCACAAAACATAGGAGTCCATACCTTTCTCTTGGGCCTTGGCTGTTCGGAAACCACGTGTTGGACGATGTGTAGCCTTGCTTATGCGGTCGTGCCACATCGGCTCGGGGCCCTCTCGGAGGCTGGTGGCTAGTCGGCGGCCTTCGTTCGGCGTGCACCGTTGGTTCTGATGGCGCTTCCTTCCTTCGGGCCGCCTGAGCTTCCTCCACGTTGATATACTCGTTGGCCTTCTTCAACATATGGTCGTAATCACGGGGTGGCTTCCTGATGAGCTAGCGGAAGAAGTCCCTGTCGATGAGCCCTTGGGTGAAGGCATGCATCATAGTTTCAGACGAGACCATGGGGATGTCCATGGCCACATGATTAAAGCGTTGAATGTAGGCCCGCAGAGTCTCCCTCGACCCTTGCTTCATAGAGAACATACTGACACTAGTCTTCTGATAGCGCCTGCTGCTCGCGAAGTGGTGGAGGAAGTGTTAGAGTGTATACTAAAAGCCTAAGCTTTTGTAAACATTTATTTTGAATAAAGAATCACATTTGGTCAAATTATCTACATTTATTTTTAGTTGTTCAATTAATTTATATTTTAGATAACATAGTATGTGGTGTTACATACAGAAGATAATGTTATCAATACCTTATAAATTATAAACAGTAGCTCACGACCAAAATGGAAAGGAATAAACCATTGGAAGGTCGTAGTGTAATTAGGTATTAGTTTATCTTAATTATATAATTACACTAGTACACTTAGAGTGTATTGAGTAGGACCATCAGATGTCGTTTCTTTTATACTGACTTTATAAAGGAACAAAACCTCAGTTATTATGGAAGTGTGTGTTCTTAATCTTAATATAATAACAAGCACATATATTTGATATTTATTTCTTTAATTTATCAATGGGTGAGATTTAGTTCGATAAATCAATAAGCCTGATAAGTTGGGAAATGATATTACTTATAGTGTGTGTTGTTGATTATAGAAAGAAACTGTGTCCTAGTGATCTAGGTTGATAATGTCCCTAAGAGGAGCTCATAAGGATTTTCATGTTAAACCCTGCAGGTGGACTTAGTCCGACATGACGATAAGATTAAGTGGTACTACTCTTGGACTAAGATATTAATTAAATGAGTTGTCAGTAACTCATTTAATTATTGAACATTCGACATCTTAAACACAGGGAGACTAACACACTCATAATAAGAAGGAGCCCAAAAATGTAATTTGGGATTGGTGCGGTGGTTCAATAATAGTTCTCTAGTGGAATGAATTATTATTGATAAAATTAAGTTGTGTGTTCGGGGCGAACACGGGATGCTTAATTTTATCAGGAGACCAAAACCAATTCCTTCTCTCAGTCCCTATCGTAGCCTCTTATTTATAGAGTACTATACCCACCTATACCCAGCTTCATACCCATGTTGTAGGGGCCGACCAAGCTAGCTTGAGGACCAAGCTAGGGTCGGCCAAGCCTTGATCCATGGGTGGCCGACCCTAGCTTGAACCCAAGCTTAGGTGGGCGGCCCTATTAAATTAGAAAAGAATTTTAATTTTAAAATTTTCTTATGTAGAAGATATAATTTATTGGAGAGATTAAAAATTAAAATATCTCTTTTAAGTTTCTACAAAAGATTAAGAAAAGAGATTAAATCTCTTTCCTTATTTGTAGATTGAAAGAATATTTTATTTTTCTTCTTTATAAATTATTCACATGTTGAAAAATTAAAATTATAGAAATTTCTTTTTATCAACCATGAAGGGATTTTAAAGGGAAATTTTATTTTTCTAAAATTTCCGGAGACAAATAAGGAATTTTAATTGGTTGATTGAAAATTATCTTATTTGTTCATCCATGAGGTGGCTGGCCATGACATGGGTAATTAGAAAATTTTATTTAATTTTTCTTAATTAATTCATGTCAAGGAAAGTTAAGGAAATTTTATTGTAATTAAATTTCCTTATTTGCCAAAGTTAAAGATTATAAAAGAGGGGGTTTTGGGTGCCTTCAAGGTGAACAACCTCTATTATTTTTCTCCCTCTTTTCTTCCTTGTTGTGGCCGGCTCTTCCCTTTCTCTTCTCTCCATCCTTGTGGCCGAAACTCTCTTCTCTCTTGGAGATCAAGTGGTGGCCGGATCCTAGCTTGGTGAAGAAGGAGAGAAAGCTTGCATCCCTTGGAGCTTGGTTGATGGAAAAAGATCTTCATCCTTTGGAAGTCTTGCTTGGCCGAAACTTGAAGGAAGAAGAAGAAGGTGCTAGGTGGTCCTCGTCTCGGAAGATCATTGCCCATACAACGTCTGAGATTAGAAGAGGAATACGGTAGAAGATCAAGAGGTCATTATCTACTAAGTAAGGTATAACTAATATTGTTTTCCGCATCATGTTAGTTTTATCTCCATGTAAAAATACCAAATACAAGAAGCATGCGATTCTAGTTTTTCGAATTAGTTTTCGAAATTGTGTTCTTTTGTTTTTTTTTCTTTTCCTTGTGATTTGATTGTTCTTAGAGGTTAACCTAGGGTTACTATGGGAAGGTTAAATATTTAATTTCCTTAAAAGGTTTTATCTAGTCAGTGGTGGTTGCTCTCATATCCAAGAAGACCATGTGCCTTGCCATGCAGTACTCGAAGCCGATTTTGGAAATAGATATTTAATTGTCTTCGTGACCTAGGTGATTTGGATCGAACGTGTTAAGTTCCGCAGGAGATCCAAGTCTAAACTTAAAAGAACAAATAAATTAAACTTAGGATCAAACGTGTTAAGTTCCGCAGGCGATCCAAGTTTAATTTAAAAGAACACATGGTAGCTAGGAAAAGGTTCAGACCTTTGTACAAAATTTTTGTACAGTGGAACCATTAGGTTTTCCGAGTAGCAACCAACAGGAAGGCCGTTCGGAAGTCCTTGAAGCTCTGAATCGACCCGTTCGGCAATCTCCGAAACCAACGTTGTGCCGAGCCGAATAACGTAGTGAGGAAGACTTAACACTTAGCTCCATCTGTGTATTGATGAAAGGTTGCGACATTATCAAACTTACCGAGGTGGTCGTCCGGATCAGTCGACCCATTGTATTCGTCGATCGCCAAGGGTGCGTAGTGCCTTGGCAGAAGATCCTGCAGAATTACCTCGGAGAATTGGCAGTTAATCCGATCGGGGGATGAGTCAGCTCTGTTGGTTGCTACTCGGAATACCGTCCTAGTTCCCCTGTACAAAAATTTGTACAAGCATAGAACTATCCTAGCTACCCATGTGCTCTACTGAAGTTAAATTTGGATTGCAAACGATGCTTAACATTATTAATCCAAATTGTCCTTCAGAAGTTAAACTTGGATTGGAAACGATACTTAACATTTTTACTTCAAGTTTAACCGATGTGATCTTCCTAAGTTAAACCATATTACAGAAGTTAATCAAATATCTATTTCAAAGATCGGCTTCCAGGTTAAACATGGCGAGACACTAGGCCTTCTTGGATATGAGATCATCCACCACTTCCTAGACAAAGCCTCACAAAGAAATCGGATATTTAACTTCTTACAATAAACTAGATTTAACTATAGAGACCTCAATAGAAGCACATTATCGAAACATGAAATCGGAAAATAAAATCGATAACAAAAATGATAACTTAAAATCGATAGCCTCTTGTGTTTGGTTTTTCAAGATCTATACAAAGAACATGAACTAGTTATGATGCAGAAACAAATAACTAGTTATACCTTTCTTTGTTGCTAAAGACCTCTTAATCTTCTGTTGTATTCCTCTCCTCCTCTTGGATATTGTGTGGGCAACGATCTACCAAGATGGAATCCACTCGAATCGCTTCTTCTCCTCCAAGACTCTCGAGCCACCAAGGGATGCAAAAATAGGAAATTTCCTTCTTCTTCTTCTCCTCCAAGTAACCGGCCACCAAGTGCTTCTCCTCTTCTTCTTCCTCTCCAAGCAACCGGCCACAAGGATTTTCCAATCCTTGATGCCGCCGGCCCTAAGGAAGCAAAAGAGGAGACTAGATGAAGAGGTGTCGCCGACCTAAGAGAAAGAGAGAAGGGGAGAGGCAAGCCTCACCAAGGATAGAGAGAGGAATAGAATAGGGTTATTCTCATGAGGCACCCTCTCATTCTTTTTTATAATCCTTGGTCAAGGTAAAAAAGGAAAGTTTTAAACATAATTAAACTTCCTTATTTGTGACATCCCTTTTAAAAAAGGAAATTTTAACAACAATTAAAATCTCTCTTTTCTAAATTTCCTATTGTACATGGCAATAAAGGGAAGTTTTAAAATTAATCTCTCTCTTTTAAAACATGTAGACAACTATAAAAAGGAAAGATTAATTAAAACTTCTCTTTTTAAATCATGGTTACAAAAAGGAAAGTTTTATCAAAAATTAAAATCTCTCTTTCAAACATTATAGATAACTACAAATAAAGAAAGATTTTAACAAAATTAAAATCTTTCTTTAATCTTTTGTAGATAACTATAAAAAGAAAGATTTTTAAAATTTAAAACTCTCTTTGAGGATGGCTATAAAAGGAAATTGAAATATTTCTTTTATCCATTGTAGATAACTACAAAAGGAAAGATTTTAACAAAATAAAATCTCTCTTTTAACCATTGTAGTTAACTACAATTAAGGAAAGATTTTATCAAAATTTTGTTTCAAAACAAAACTTCCTTTTCCTTTTATTCTTCATGAGGCCGGCCCTTAGCTTGGGCACCAAGCTTTGGCCGACCACTTCTTGGCTTCCAATCCCATGCTTGGCCGACCCCCTTGCACCAAGCAAGGATGTGTCCGACCCATTATTTGGGTAAGAAGTGGACTTTGTGAATATAAGGATTTATAGAGGCTACAACAGGGACCGAGAGGAGAAATTGATTTTGGTCTCCCGATGAGCTTGAGCTTCTTGTGTTCGCCCCGAACACCCAACTCAAGTTCATCAATAATAACTCATACCACTAAAGAGTTATTATTGAACTACCGCACCAATCCCAAATTATATTATGGACTCCTTCTTATTATGAGTGCATTAATCTCCTTGTGTTTAAGATATCGAATGTCCACTAATTAAATGAGTTACTGGCAACTCACTTAATTAATATCTAGCTCCAAGAGTAGTACCACTCAAATTTATTGTCATGCCAGACTAAGTCCACCTGTAGGGTTTACATGACAATCCTTATGAGCTCCTCAAGGGGACATCATCAACCTAGATTACTAGGACACAGTTTTATTCTATAATCAACAACACACCATATAAATAATATCATTTCCCAACTTATCGGGTCTATTGATTCAACGAATTAAATCACACCCTTTGATAAATTAAAGAAATAAATATTAAATATACGAGCTTGTTATTATATCATGATTAAGAGTACGCACATCCATAATAATAGAGGTTTTGTTTTTTTATATAGTCAGTATAAAAAGAAACCACCTCAAATGATCCTACTCAATACACTTATAGTGTACTAGTGTAATATTATAGTCAAGATAAACTATTACCAATTTACACTACAACCACTCCAATGATTTGTCTCATTCCATCTTGGTTATGAGCTATTATTTATAATTTATAAGGATCTGATAACATGATCTTCTGTGTGTCTCCTCACACCATGTTATCTACAATATAAATTAAATGGACAACTACACTTAGCATAAATGTAGACATTTGACCAATATGATTCTTATTTCTAAATAAATGTTTATACAAAAAGCTAGGCTTTTAGTATACATTCCAACAAGCTCGGGGCGCTTTGCCCTTTCTTGTGTCCCGAGCGGGAGCTTCGTCTGATGAGGACCGGTCCCAATTCGCTTGCGCGATTTCAGATGGCGTTTGGAACAAGGCTCGATGGACTGGAATCGGGGTGGGTGAAGCCTCTGCTTGTGTACCGGTTGGACCCTTGTTTTGGCCCCATATAGAGAGCTGTTCCGGCCGATCCTCGTACACCGCTCGACCTCCAGATGCTGAGGTTGCTTGTTGCGTCATCCGATTTGCTATCGTCTTCTGTTGCTACTCTATTATCTTGGCCGCTCGCGCTTGTATGAGTGCGTCGAGCTCCTCTTAGGAGAGCGTCACAGTGTATTGACGTCTAGCTTCTTCCATCTCCTTGACTCAAATTCAGGTACGTTCCCATAGACGATGCCAAATTTGATCCTGTCCGAAAGCTGAGTCGATGGATGCTAGGGATGTGGTGCTCCTGTTGACTGGTCGAAGACTCTAAAGACGTAGATCTCCTGCTGATGTGGACCTGCAAACACAATGCCGAGCCGGGGTGGGGTTCCCTGGCGATGGCCCTCCGACGCTCAAGTAAAATCTCCGGCAGAAAGAAGTAGAGCAGAAAGGAAATGAGAACTGTGGCTACAGTAAAGAAGTGAGCTTACCTCCGCCGAAGTCTGGGGGTCCGTATATAGGGCTCCCCAGAGGCGTGCGCACACTCCCTGAGGTGTGCACGCTCCTCAAAGCATACCTGGAATGTATGTGTAAGAAAAGCGTGTCTGACGCCATACCTTAATAGCACGAGCATATCTCTGACGTGACAATGAAAGTTTCCACCGCACGATTCTCTGTCTGACCATGCCGCCGACCATGCCTCTTGTCGGCGTCACTGGTTCCTAGGAAGATATCACCAACTGCTCCTTTTGTCCTTTATCGGGCCGAGCGGAGGAACCGCTCGGCTTGCGCCTTCCCCCGGCCGAGCGGAGGAACCACTTGGCTAACGCTCTCCAGGCGACACCAAGGTCGGACCGATTTGGATGTTCGGTCGGCCGGTGATTTGATGTCCGACTCCACCTTGTCGAGCAAGGGAGCCTTAACTGCCGGGTTGATGTCGTGTCCCTTGTTAGCCGAGCAGGATGACCGCTCGGCCTTCGTCTCTTCCCGCTTTGCCTTATGAGCGTCGGGAACTCGGTGTCAGGCCGAGCTGTCGAGATGCCGAGTCGGCTATTCTTCCTGCCGCTCGGGAAGGTATCTCGCTCGATTGGATGCCTACCCTGGATATTGACCACTTTAACTTCTTACCGGGCGGGCCTTGTCTTACCACCAGATCAAATGACATTTTAAAAGTTTTTACTAGAATATATATATAATGCTTAAAACATGCTACTTTGCTAAGTTTTTTAAAAAAATTAAAGGTAATCTGAAATAGAGGTAAAATAGGGGCAAAATCAAAATTTTCCTACTTTTATAAACGATACGTTTTTTCTCGACTATACTTTTATATTCTTTAAGAAACCTACTATCAACCGTTCAACAGTGCAATCAAGATGGTCTTCTATAATGTTTGTTGTTTCAAAACTTTTGTTTTAGTATAGTTCTAACGGATGAGCCAAATATTAAAAACTAAAAAAGTGAGAACAAAATAATCAACAATATATAATTATTAATAAAAGAAAAAAAAAATTATGAGATATAGAAGATAGAACTTGAAACATCCCCAGTTTTTTTTATTTTATTTTATTTTATTGTTATTTTTTTATCCCTCTCATCAACTACTATAGCATGATCATAAGGCAGTACTATCAAAGAAGTTATCATAACCAATGGGCACGATAGCATCAAACTAGGTTTATCAAGATGAACAAAAACTCCTCAAACATTTCCCACCCGAATGATAAAGAAATGAAAAATCTCTCGCAATAAACCCAGTAGGCTCTGCACTCCCGGACAACGGACAAAACCATGCGTCCATCCCGCCTCCTCGTCTACTCCGTCCGAAGGTCTTCCGGCATAACCTGGAAGTCATCCTCACCTGTAATAAAAATGTAGTGAGTCTACGACCCAGCAAGTACAGACCAATATGCATAAGAGGATATCCATAAAGTAGAGGAGGTAGTAACTAGAAACCAAACGAAAGCATAAGTCAGATATCATATAGTAGAAGAAATACTCATTGCACAAGTCATCCTATATAGCTAATATGGTGAATATGTCACATATCCGGTAACCACAATTTGAGCCAGTCAACATTCCCATGATCCTAGAGGCGTCCCTACTAGAGATCATGCATCCAGTCATATAGCCGAAGATAACAATAAATTACCAGTCAAGTTTGGATGGGCCCTCCCCGGAGCTCATCCCGGGTCACCCATCCCGTACTGCTACCACATATGCTCATATTCATTCTATTAGCTATGTAGAAAACCTTAGACAACTACCTTATCATATAACAATTTATCATGCATAACCCTTTCATTCTTACAGTCAACATATCCATTCACAATGCCCGTTCCATATCCGTATCATATACAACATAGCTATACACAATATAAGCATGCGTATCAAACCAAGAACCATCACAGTTTTTATATTATTATGGTAGAAAGCAGCCACGATTTTTAAAATGAAACATGAAATCTTACAGGAAATTAAAACACAAAGCTAATAACAGCCAAGAAGTCAATTTGTGTACTTCTACCACCAAATTCCCACTAGTATACTACAGCATAATCTTGACCAAAAACCACAACCAAAACACCACTGCTCGGAGAAATCAGAACTCATTAAAATCAATCCCATCAACGCCGAGACAATTCCGAAGAGAAAACAAAACTGAACTACAATTTCAAATCATATTTGGAATCCCGGCCACCATAGACTCACCTTCTTGCTTCAAAGCTCACCCACATTTCCAAACCAATTTCAGAGTCCAGAACACTACAATTGAATTTCCGAACCAAAATCTCAAGAAGGAAGCGAAACAAATAACAAGAGTCAACTTGAGGACATCGCAAGAGTCAACACACTAGAACTCCACAGAAATCCCAAATCAGAACGCACTCCATCAACCAGCCTCTAAGTCAAGAATATCAACAAACAGGTATCGTGCAAGACACTTACCACCACAACAGCATAGCGGAACTCGATTCAAACTCGATCACAGTAAATCAAACATTGCAAGATTCATATTAAGAACGTTCCTGTGTTCATCAAGCTTCAACAACAACAGAAAACACCAACCAGATATTGAATTCAAAGGAAATCAGGCGATTTCAACAGCACTTTGGAGAAACTTCGATTCATAGCATTAAATCTCAGAAAGAACCAAGTACAATTTCATTCACAGTCCGGCGAAATCCATAAGATTCTCAATAGAATAGACCACCGGAAAATCAAACTCCAACGAGAACAGAACGCGGTGACAAAACACAGAAACCTTGCGATTCAAACCAAGAAAACCCCCAATGAAACCTCAACGAAACTAGGCTCTACCGTATGAAATCCTTTCGCAAAAAACATTTCACCGATCTCCATACCTGAGAGAAACGTTCAACCCCTCCTAAGTTCCTACCTCCTTACCTCACAGATCTCGCACATTCATAAGGAAATGAACTTGCCTCCCTTTCCTTGGGTCGCCTTCCTCGCCTTTGCGTTGTCCCGTCGCCGATGTGATGGTCGATAGTCTCCTCGCCGTTCCCTTCAAGCTCGCCGACGTGAGGAGCTGCTTGGCCGGAGTTGCGATCCTCGGTAGAGAGCTCCGTCGCAGATCCCGTGCGAAGCGTGGAGTCGACGAATTTGAGGAAGGGGCGTGAGAAATGGTGCGTGAGAAACACTAAGGTTAGGGTTAAATACCTAGATCCATTAAATCCCAACTTAGTTAATTGAGCTCAATTAACTCCTAACTTAACTTAATTGGGTATTCCTAAATAGGCTTTTCCATACCCAATTATACCCCTTAAAATCTAAAATAATTCCCTAAAAATTCATAAAAATTTCAGTAAACTCCATAAATTCATATCAATTTAATTCCTGATAAATCATCCATAAAAACATATCTATTTTTCCTAAAAATAATCTAATTATATTATATTTTAATTATTTACACCTTTATCCGTATATTTGGTATTTAATAACCTTATGTATTTATTCTATACTCCTCCAAGCCGTACAAAGGTTACAAGTTATCTCACCAAATCCTCCTTTTATATATATATGTAACTTTTATGCATATTTAGGTTATGCAATTTATTTAAGTTTGGATATACTGTAACCTATTTTATTAAACATAATTAAAGCTAGCCACTTAACTTAAACTCCATTCTAGCTATACCCGAACCAATTAAATAATTTCTTTTATTTAAAACAATTAGTGTAGGACATTATAATTCCTCCCCCTTAAATAAAATTTCGTCCTCGAAATTGAATCTTACTCAATAATTCTAGATAGTGGCTTCCCATATCTCCCTTGGTTCCATCATACCTAATCTCTTATCGTGGTTGAAACCTTTAGAGTTATTTCTACATGATATTAACTCAATTGACTATAAAATGGATACTTTCTCATTTTCAAGCAATTAGGTTTACTAGGAGATAAAACAAATGAAGCTAGTTGAAAATGAGTCGATAAAGTCCTAGCCATTGGTGTCAATACCGGATTGAAAATGATTTTAAACCTCTTCTCAGAGCTTACCCTTTTCACTAGAACTTTACCAAATTCAATGATGAGAAGGTGATTAAAGAAATAACCATTTTATGAAAATAATTTTACGAAGATTCTGCAATGCCTTAACCAATGTTAGGTGTGAGACCTGTCCATACTATTCTATTACAAAAAAAACAGAAAGTCTAATCAATGAGATGAATTAATTTAAAGACTAATTTTTAATTGCTTAAATGAATCTATCAGCAATTGGCCTTCCCTTTACTAGCTGAATCAGCTACGTGATGTCAGGTCCATAGTCCATTACTACCATTTCGGTGATTCATTGACTATGAAAACCCAGTTACCTATTTCATCACTTAACTCATATGAACAAATTCGGAGACTATATTAATGCTGATTGCAGCATTTAGTAGCTTATTTAGGGTTTATATTATTAAGTCTAAATGATAATGTTTTAATTAACCAATTTCACTTTTCAATAACAGTGAACCATTGAACAAGTATCTTGTCCTACAAAAGTCTATCTATCCCACTTTTGGATCTCCAAGTTGTTAGTGTATAATTAAGCATAACATTCTACACCTTGATATGAATGTGCCTTACTATGATTTGATTATAATAATCTTTCCCAACCTTACTGATTGAGCTTCATAGAACTCATACTTATCCACCTTTCATATTTTCTAGTTGCACTTGCTTATGGGGTCAATTCTAATATTGTACAATCCAAACTTGTTGGTAGACCTAATTTTGCATTGCCTCAGCCTTAAAAATAAAGATTCTGGCTTCTACAACTACCGAATGTGTTTAGAACTAGTTAGCAAATTGATCACAAATCAAACTCCTTGCAACTGCGCTATAAGTTTGCCATGTTTGTCAAATTTAACCTTATGATCATCTATCCTATCATTTATACTGATGCATATATTATAGCTTAATTCAAACATGACAATTTTATAGAGGTTATATTTAAACTTGGATAACAACTATTCTCTTCAACCAAGCATGTGCCAAATATATTAACTATAAGGTATCAAGATATGGTGATCCCGGATTCCATCCTAACATTTTCTAGTGATGCATATCCGTACATGGACAAGACAATATCTAAAGAAAGGAAATAGAACTTATGAACATACCTCACAAAAATTCAGTTCTGGGAACTAACTCCTAATAGAAGCAATAGAACACATTGCTATATGATGTTACGGTTCTATAGAGCATAATTAAATTCATTCATTTTATAAAATTATAAATGTGGCAATATAGTTATGAAGGTGTTGCATTCTAATGTAGCAAAAATAATGAAAGCTAGAAGGATTCTTCAAATCAAAAACAACATAACTAAATAAATAAAAGAAAATATTCTTAGACAACAAATTTAGGCCTTAGGATTTCTTGAATGATGATATAGAATTTACATAATGTTCCCCTTTCTGTGAATGTCATGATGAAAATGTGTGTAAATGTAACTATATTCCACTATGTCAAAGTTGTTAGGATTAGATCTACCTAAACATGAGATCCCAAACCAATCAAGATCCTACTAGAGATATGAAATCAGTAAACCAATTTTTAACACAATTGCAAAACATTCTAGGGCATCTCCTATAATTCGTCCAATCGTAAAATTAGCAAAGGTTAGCATTTGCATGGAGCTAAAATGTATATCCATTTCAACACTCAATAACTGGCTTATCTTCAGTTTGACAAGTATTAAGTATATCAATGTAGTAATAGTATCAACATGAGGGTTTGTCTCTGTAACCTAAATATCCCTATATGCTTTATGAAATTACATTACCTTCCCATATAAACCCGCACCCCACTGAGCATTTGCTTTGTTCTATTACAACTCTCTCTAGGGATCCCTTGCATTCATATATGAATTAATTTGGTTGTTAACTGATCCTATGGTTAGGCATTAACTTGAAGAAGAATGCTTTGCTTAGTTGCTAATAGAATTGTAACCTTAATCTTCACTAAAGAAGGAGAAACTTAACCTTCACGTAGAGATAAAAAAAATACTTCCAACTCAACATTCAATAACTGGAACATTTCTAGTGGCATTAGCTTAATTCTACAGAATTCCCTAAATCATAGGCAGCGATGGATATTGAATTAAAATGAAGTCACTAATTTTGTTCAGGATAATACAAAAATAAATCAATCAACAATACTAACAATGATTCTTCATATGACCTACAGATCCTTGATGAAAATCTAAAGGGAGACAACAAACAAAGGTAATATGATATGACACTTTAGTTCCTAATAGCCAAAATGATAAATCAAAAGCTATTGATCATGATTTCTGAATAACATACTCCAGCGACAATAAACAAATCTAAACTAATACGATGTCCAAGATCAAGGGCATAAGACATGTTAACTATCAGCATGAATACAAGTGAATTGAATAACAATCCACTACCAACTATCAAGAATTCCTTTTTAGGTATCTTATCTTTCCATTTGGTCTTTGCCTTGTTGACCTAGGGAAATTTCCTGAACACATTTTGCATCTAATGACCAAGGACCTCCAGGCATAAGCTAAAGTTGTTTATTTAAACACGTTATAATTCACCATTCCAATCTAGAACTATAATGAAAGAAATCTTACAAACTTTGTGGACAAAAGTAATCGAGTTCTTGACGAGATGGCGTGCGCATGCTGTCCCTTAGGAGTTGCTCTGATACCAACTGAAACATCCCCATTTTTTTTTTTATTTATTTTATTTTATTGTTATTTTTTTATCCCTCTCATCAACTACTATAGCATGATCATAAGGCAGTACTATCAAAGAAGTTATCATAACCAATGGGCACGATAGCATCAAACTAGGTTTATCAAGATGAACAAAAACTCCTCAAACATTTCCCACCCGAATGATAAAGAAATGAAAAATCTCTCGCAGTAAACCCAGTAGGCTCTGCACTCCCGGACAACGGACAAAACCATGCGTCCATCCCGCCTCCTCGTCTACTCCGTCCGAAGGTCTTCCGGCATAACCTGGAAGTCATCCTCACCTGTAATAAAAATGTAGTGAGTCTACGACCCAGCAAGTACAGACCAATATGCATAAGAGGATATCCATAAAGTAGAGGAGGTAGTAACTAGAAACCAAACGAAAGCATAAGTCAGATATCATATAGTAGAAGAAATACTCATTGCACAAGTCATCCTATATAGCTAATATGGTGAATATGTCACATATCCGGTAACCACAATTTGAGCCAGTCAACATTCCCATGATCCTAGAGGCGTCCCTACTAGAGATCATGCATCCAGTCATATAGCCGAAGATAACAATAAATTACCAGTCAAGTTTGGATGGGCCCTCCCCGGAGCTCATCCCGGGTCACCCATCCCGTACTGCTACCACATATGCTCATATTCATTCTATTAGCTATGTAGAAAACCTTAGACAACTACCTTATCATATAACAATTTATCATGCATAACCCTTTCATTCTTACAGTCAACATATCCATTCACAATGCCCGTTCCATATCCGTATCATATACAACATAGCTATACACAATATAAGCATGCGTATCAAACCAAGAACCATCACAGTTTTTATATTATTATGGTAGAAAGCAGCCACGATTTTTAAAATGAAACATGAAATCTTACAGGAAATTAAAACACAAAGCTAATAACAGCCAAGAAGTCAATTTGTGTACTTCTACCACCAAATTCCCACTAGTATACTACAGCATAATCTTGACCAAAAACCACAACCAAAACACCACTGCTCGGAGAAATCAGAACTCATTAAAATCAATCCCATCAACGCCGAGACAATTCCGAAGAGAAAACAAAACTGAACTACAATTTCAAATCATATTTGGAATCCCGGCCACCATAGACTCACCTTCTTGCTTCAAAGCTCACCCACATTTCCAAACCAATTTCAGAGTCCAGAACACTACAATTGAATTTCCGAACCAAAATCTCAAGAAGGAAGCGAAACAAATAACAAGAGTCAACTTGAGGACATCGCAAGAGTCAACACACTAGAACTCCACAGAAATCCCAAATCAGAACGCACTCCATCAACCAGCCTCTAAGTCAAGAATATCAACAAACAGGTATCGTGCAAGACACTTACCACCACAACAGCATAGCGGAACTCGATTCAAACTCGATCACAGTAAATCAAACATTGCAAGATTCATATTAAGAACGTTCCTGTGTTCATCAAGCTTCAACAACAACAGAAAACACCAACCAAATATTGAATTCAAAGGAAATCAGGCGATTTCAACAGCACTTTGGAGAAACTTCGATTCATAGCATTAAATCTCAGAAAGAACCGAGTACAATTTCATTCACAGTCCGGCGAAATCCATAAGATTATCAATAGAATAGACCACCGGAAAATCAAACTCCAACGAGAACAGAACGCGGTGACAAAACACAGAAACCTTGCGATTCAAACCAAGAAAACCCCCAATGAAACCTCAACCAAACTAGGCTCTACCGTATGAAATCCTTTCGCAAAAACATTTCACCGATCTCCATACCTGAGAGAAACGTTCAACCCCTCCTAAGTTCCTACCTCCTTACCTCACAGATCTCGCACATTCATAAGGAAATGAACTTGCCTCCCTTTCCTTGGGTCGCCTTCCTCGCCTTTGCGTTGTCCCGTCGCCGATGTGATGGTCGATAGTCTCCTCGCCGTTCCCTTCAAGCTCGCCGACGTGAGGAGCTGCTTGGCCGGAGTTGCGATCCTCGGTAGAGAGCTCCGTCGCAGATCCCGTGCGAAGCGTGGAGTCGGCGAATTTGAGGAAGGGGCGTGAGAAATGGTGCGTGAGAAACACTAAGGTTAGGTTTAAATACCTAGGTCCATTAAATCCCAACTTAGGTAATTGAGCTCAATTAACTCCTAACTTAACTTAATTGGGTATTCCTAAATAGGCTTTTCCATACCCAATTATACCCTTTAAAATCTAAAATAATTCCCTAAAAATTCATAAAAATTTCAGTAAACTCCATAAATTCATATCAATTTAATTCCTGATAAATCATCCATAAAAACATATCTATTTTTCCTAAAAATAATCTAATTAGATTAGATTTTAATTATTTACACCTTTATCCGTATTTTTGGTATTTAATAACCTTATGTATTTATTCTATACTCCTCCAAGCCGTACAAAGGTTACAAGTTATCTCACCAAATCCTCCTTTTATATATATATATAACTTTTATGCATATTTAGGTCATGCAATTTATTTAAGTTTGGATATACTGTAACCTATTTTATTAAACATAATTAAAGCTAGCCACTTAACTTAAACTCCATTCTAGCTATACCCGAACCAATTAAATAATTTCTTTTATTTAAAACAATTAGTGTAGGACATTACAGAACTACAAGAACCAATACCATATTTCTCTAAGGAAACAACAAATCATCATGTTATTATGACATATTTTTGAGAAATAAGAAGAAGAAATGGAGTAAAATAAAATTGGTTTCTCACAATTATTTTTTTCATTGCTTATTAATCCGAGCTACATAATTAGCTCAAGCTAGAGGTGTATTTGGTTAAAATTGAACCTAATAAAAAAATAATTTATAAAAAAATTATTTGATATTTTAATTTATCAGAAAATAATAAATCTTATATCGATATAAAAAATTTGATATACTGAAATTTATGAATGATATATATCAATATATGATATATAAAATGTATCAGTCAGTAACTTATTATACATCGAACACACAATTTCATAACATACCGAACACAAGAACCTCTTATACACAACAGGAGTACCTAGTTGAGTTGATATGATGAGGAAAGAAATCAACGACTTAAAGCATATACCATCGTAACAAATCTTGATAAAGGTAATATATATGTATTTAAATATTCAAATCTTTTAATAAATTAAATAATTTATTATTATTTATTCATAACAAATTTTTTTATTTTTAGGTGGGAAATCACGAAGATCAAAGAAGGCGGTTGCTGCTGTTCTCTACCCGCGAGATTGGCATTGTATGGTGTTGCTTTGTGCGAGACGAAAGATAGAGACCAGAAGTAGGAAATTGCAGTCTTTACTTTTGAATATATTCACACTAGCAGTTTTTGTATGATGGATGTTTTATTATTATTATTATTATTATTATTATTATTTAACGTTGACAGGTGAGTAAGACTTGACGACTGCTATCAACAATTTTTTATTTTTTATTTTTGGCATTGAGACGGATGCGGTGATAAAGGAGAGCACATCTATTATGTGTCATTTGACATGATGTCGATTAAAATCAAGACGGTCAATATCGGGGTTTATCAAAAGAGCCTCGGTCAAAGGTGGTTGTCTGATTATCCCGGTCGGTAAAGAAGTAGTCGAGCGGATCACCCGACCGGTCAGACGAATGGACATCCTAGACCAATTGGAAAAATGAATAAACCCGTAGCCGGTTGTTTTGATCGACAGGAAAACTAGCTGCTTGGAACGCCCGTCCGACGCAATGAATGACATTACACAGGAGGGGACGAGAAAACAAAAAAGAACACTCCGTCTATCATTAAATATGAAGAAGCCAAGACAAAGAAGAACACTCCATCTATCATTAATACACGAAAGTCAAGACAAAGAAGTATCCCTCTAACAATTAATATCATTAAATAAGGGCAGATGAACGATTACAAAGAAAGGTATAAAAGGATACGTCAGGTATGAGGAAAGGCAAGATTTATCTATTTCTTAATTACTCATTCTCTCTTCCTGATTCTAACTTGAGCGTCGGAGGGCCAACGCCAAGAACCCCTCCCCTGGTTTGGTTTTGTTTTGCAGGATTGAGGTCTTCATCCCGTCAGTAGTCACCCCATCCCTGACTTTCCAGCTTCCCTCATTTGGACAGGATCATTTTGGCGCCATCTATGGGAACGTAGCATGTATCCGAATAAAAAGATAGAAGACGCTGGATGACTCATAACAGTGACGTTGACGCAAGAGGATCTTGATGCACTAATTCAAGCTTGAGTGACGAAGATATTGGAGCAACGGCAACAGGCGTTGGCCGATCGGCCAAGGCATGAACCTGCTGCCTCTACAGCAAGTCGACAGGCTGAAAGAGGAGATCGAGCGAATCAACTTTCCGCTCGGGAGTCAAATAGGAGACTGATCGGCTCCTATGGGGGCTCCTGTAATACGGCAGTCCCTTTCGACCGAGCGCTATCGTGGGCTCCCCCAGAAGAAAGGGGTCGAGCGGATAGAGACCGGGGATCTTCCTTGGATGAGGCGCTCATACGGAATGCACGAAAGGGAAAAGCACCGAGGGAAGACAACTCGCCCGAGCGGGTCTATCAACAATTTTCAGAGGAGATCCTAAATGATCCTCTGCCAAAGCATTACACCCCGTTGACGATCGGGGAGTACAATGGAGCGACCGATCCCGACGACCATTTATCCAAGTTTGACAACGCGACCACCCTTCACCAGTACATAGACGGGGTGAAATGCCGAGTCTTTCTTACCACTCTATTTGGATTGGCGCAACGATGGCTCAAACAGTTGCCGAACAGCTCGATCCACAACTTCAAGGACTTCCGAGTGGTATTCCTACATCACTTCGCTAGTAGCCGCCGCCACTAGAAGACGAGCATGAATATATTCTCGTTGAAGCAAGGGTGTAAAATACGACAACAAATAATAATTAAATAATAAGGTTTAATAGACGAAAAACTTAATAGAATTTATAGGAATTTTTAGAAATTTTTTGGGATTTAATCGGAGCTCATATGACGTATTTAAAGGGGATACATTTACGGGCTTGAGAAAAAGCCTGTTTAACATACCCGAATGTGGGAGTTGATTGAGGAATTGATCTAGGGTTTAATTTACAACCCCCTAAGTTATAAAAGGGAATAACCCGTGCCCTAGCTTTCCCTCGCCGATCTCCCCTTCCCGAGCCCTCATCCTTGCGACACCGCCGAACCTCTCCTCTTCCTCCCGATCCCTCACATCTCGACGCCGCCCCGCCTCCATCGCCGGCTCTCCTCCTCACGCGCAAGCACCAAGATGCCGCCCCTTCCTGATCTTCGCGACGCTGAGTTCTCCACCTGATCCACTGCCGCTGGCTGACCATTGGCGCTACCCTCTCCTCTTTGCACCGCTGTTGACCACCACCGCCCCACAACCAGTCGCCGTTGCTAGATGCCGACGACCACCCTCTCCCTCTCGCGAGTTTTCTTCCTCACTGAGCCGAGGTTGGATGGTGCAATGGGTTGGTCTCTTCCCGATGTCTCTCGACGATCTCTTGCTCTTTGTCAATGGCTTCGTTGACATCCCAATTCTCACCAATAGCTACTAGTTCTTGGGTCTCCCTGCCGTTTGGGACGTTGGCACTAACAAGAACGCTGCCCATTGGGGTCGCTTCTTCCAAGATGTGTTTAAGAGGATAAGTGGCTCCAGTCATTATGAAGAATCGCTAAACAAACTTGACAAAGCTTTGAGGGATATTGAATCCAATCCATCTTTCCCACAGGCAATCATGGAGATGTGATGATTGCTAGTTATGGTAGCATTCAAGTATTGTTAGCAGAAGACCCACAGCTCCGATCACACTCTTCTATTAGTGAAACTTTTCCGGCTATGATCTACTGATGATCACCTTAGACTTGGATAAGTTTTGGAGGTATTTTCTGTACAAACTAACTTTGACTTAGTTGTGGAATGCTTAATGTTGTTGGATTTAATCTAGTGATGGAAGAGGTTAAATTTGTTAGGGAGATGGAGATTTGATTTTAGTTTCCTGTGGCATTTAGGCTGATTAGATGATTTAGATGATTTCATGGTCATTATTAGGATCATCAAATTAAGATGGGTTGGTGGATATGGATTTTTCTTTTGTCAGATTTTGTTGGATGCATGTTGATGTTAGGATCATTGATTTGTTGTGGATGAATTAAGTATGTATTGATCTTAGTGGATTGTCTATGGTTAAGGAAACTAACCTAATTGACTTAAGTTATATGTAGTTAGGGTTAATGATCATATTGAGTAGGGTTTTCCCTAATTAGTTTGGGAATTTTATTTAGCTATTTAATTCATATGAATTTAGCTAAATAAAATATGTATATATTATTGATTTATGCAGGACGCTGATTCGAGATGAGCATATTGATGCAGGGCTTTTGATTCGATCTTCTTGCTAAGGTGGGTACTTCTTGTTTTGTTTCTTTTAGTACTTTGACCTTGGTGCATGAACTATTTTGGATAAGAAATTATTTTTACCTTGACTCCACTCTTATTTTCCTACGCTTGATACTTCCACGCGATCTTTGAGAAATTCGTTTTCATATCTATATAGTCTCTTGTTATTGTCCATGATCGGTAGCAGATACTAGATACCATGTTTGTATGCTTTGACTATTGTTTATTATGTACTATATTGAGCATGCTGGCTTCATGTAGCATACCTAATTTTTATTTATATTTGTATGATGATTATTGCATTTGGCGCATCATGTCATGGCATGTATGTCAATGACCAATTCTCCCTTGCGGTCGAGAGAGTCGTTGACCAGGGCCGCATCCTCGGCCACTCGAGAGGGTGGTAGCTGGAGTTGATGCCGCTTGTATTGTCGTGCCGCACTCGGCCACTCATGGGTAGTGGTAGCTGGAGTTACGAGCAGCGGGGACCCCCGTGGCAGATTTAACTAGTTAGCTACTATGCAACTGTCCCCTCGGCCACTCGTGAGAGTGGTAGCTGAAGTGGTGTACAGTCTGTCACTGATCCGACCTCTCGACTATACAGGGGTCATAGTGCAGAGGGGTGGGCGGGAGTGACCATCCGTGCATACACTGTTATTATATTTGCTTTGGCTGCTGCTGTTTATATATGTTGTTATTGCTTACTTACTGCTGTTGTCCACATATGCTGATATGCTTACTTATGTTGAGATATATTCTCATTGTAGATGTTTAGTGATTGGAAATTTGTATATACATTGCTTATTACCTCTGTAGTTATGAGCAGTACTGTAGCAGATTAGTACCATTTCTAACCTTCTATACCTAGCCTAGGATATGATTTCAGGTATGAGCATTTATTATGGTTCTATTTTAGTATCTGTTATTTCTTTTATGAGACTGTATACTCTTGGCTCACTTTCTATTTATATATTATGTTCATGCACTATCTTTTCTTTACCCGCTGAGTTCCAATACTCACCACCTCGTAAATTAGTTTTTTCTTTCGCCAGGTAGCAAGTAAATGAATTATGGATGCTTGGAGAGTCCCGGCTGCCAGTCCCACGTCACACTCGAGGACAGTTACTTTTCGATTTTATTTCTATTTGATAGTATAGTGATTTTGCACATCTTGTTTTTTCAATAAGTCGATGTGGATTTTGGAGTCTAGTGTGGTGGTCGCAAGCATTTTTGGTTAGTGACTTTGTTGGTCTTACGTTCGTATTATTTTGTGTTTTCCGCTGCGTTTACTTACAACCATGTGGGATGTTATTATACCGCGTGGTTGTGTGTTTATTTTGTTCCAGCCGAGTGGACGGATGATATAAACTACGTGTTATGTTGTTTCTATTTTGTTTATGTTCCAGTTGTGTGGGCTGATGAATATACTATATGTTGTGCGTATATGCATATATGTTTCATATTGTCACCGGTACAGGGGAGATGTTACCGGATTTTTGTCTGGCAGGGACTCCTCTGGGGGCGTGACAAAGGGACCCGAGAGGCCCTGAGGGTCTATATCCAACGTTTCAATCAGGTAGAGATGAACATTCCGACAGTCTCCTCAAGCTTATGGGCATGTGGGAAAGATTGACCTTAGGTATGTAATTAATCAAATAGACTACTGCAGCAAAGACATAAGGCCAGAAAGTGAGTGGAATAGAAGAGATGTAAATTGCGAGCGTTAGGCAGAGTAATTGGAGGTGGTAAGTTTCAATGGTGTTTGAGCATTCACGTTGAGAACCACAAGGGTAGAATGTGAATCAGGAGTATTTGTGAGAGATAGCACTACAAAAAAATGACTTTTCGCAGTGTGCAAATTCACTTTCCGCAGCGCGCATTGCGCGCTACACAATTAAAATCTATAGAAAGTCCTAAATTATTGGCAGCGTGCTTTGTATGCCACAAAAAATATTATCTGTAGCGCGCAATGCATGCCGCGAAAAATAATATTCGTAGCGTGTGTTGCACGCTGTGAATAATATTTTCCACGGCGTACATTGTGCGCTACAAAAAATATACTATGGATAATAATCCGCAGCATGCAAACGTACTTTGTTGATGATCTTATTTATATTAAAAAAAAATTCATTGAAGAAAACAATAAGCCACAATTTTACAACAAATTCAGTGCAAATCAAATCCACACATAATTAATAAAAGTCATAGTTTTTCATTATACCAAAATAAGGTTTGAGAATCCAAAACAAGATACAAAATCTCAAACAAACTAGCTATTACATAATCATGTTAAATTATGAGTTTTTCATTAAATTCTGCTATTACAAACTAGCTATTAATAAAAGCTATAATTTGTAAGAACATATTTGAAGAGAAAAACATTATCTTGTTAAATTATGAGAAAATATAGTGAAATTTAATTGTACTTGTCCACTATAGTTTTCCCTTGTTCAAACTTCTTCAACAATTCAAATGCTTGATCTAGTCTTCCTAAATAGAAGTTAGCCTTTGCCTTCAGGAGCTAATGCCAGCGATATAGAGGAAAAAATTAAAGATTTTCAGAGTTATCTTCTTTGTTTGACTGTACATTGGCTCCATAAGATAAAGTGTTAACTTCAACATGCCCTATAGTCTACTCACAGAATTTGATTACTTCTTCATACATTTGAAAATGTAAAATTGAAGAACAACATTCAGGATACTAAAATTGATCTTCAAATCATGTATCTAAGATAATATGAATCCTTTTGCTACTTTCCAATATATATTCGAACAGAAGAGAAGAATGGTGATTATGGTACTAAGGATGCTATTCAAACCATAGACAATTAAATTTAAAATTACAAACCATGAGAAGAGCCTCAACTTTCATTTCCATCAATTTTTTTGAATGTGCACTTGTTATTAAGGACTCAGACATCAGTTGTAAGGTTTTTGTCAGTCCATCAAATGTCCTTTTGAATAAAAGCTCCTCGGCCTAGCTCATGTGATCAACCACTTGCTATGACACCAAAGAAGTATTCTAGTCTACCAATTTGTGAAGGCAAAGGTAATCGAACAAAAAACACACACAATTATCATAACTAAAGCAAACAATAATCCAACATAAAAATTTTATTTGTTGAGGATTAGCACATATAGCAACAGTCTAGCAATGTTAATCATCAATTAGTTGTGAGAACCAAACCATAAAAAATCAGCAGGTAACTCTTTCTTCCAAATAGGTTACTTTATAGTTAATTATTATGGTTCATATGTGGCTGGAATGAACCAGCAGCAAAGCATAAATACACATTTGTTCCTTTTTCAAATTACTCAAACCATTCTTATGTATATCTTAGACACTCAGTGGATTCTTCTTATACTTGGACCCTTCAATCAGGTAAAAATATAATTTGCAAGAGAAACTAAGTATGACGATTATAAGAATGGTGACCCACTGGGTTAGATGCATAAGAGGCCAGAAACACAAGTTTTTCTCCTTGCACCTTTCTCATAATCACAACTATTATTAATTTATGGTCAACAAAAAGGATTTTGAGCCAAAAATATAGAAAATACATAAGCATAATGAATCACACTATCTTTATAATTATAATATCAAAACAAAAAAAACACACCTTTCCTCTTCCTAAAAATGCACAGGATCAAGAAATTATGAAGAACCAAGAAACATGGAAAATAGCTGAAGTTTACACAGGGTGATGCACATATACAATTCTTCATAGTTGTGTAGAAGAAATGACATCAAAAGATAAAACAAAACTTTTTTTTTTAGTTTAGAAAACATAAAGATGTCAGAGCCCTATTTCAAACTCTCATATATGATAATTACCTTTAAATGGGAAATTACATTATGTACATGAAAACCAGAGTTCATGAATTCCTTATGCTTAACCAATGTCAATTGTAATACCAATTCATATTAGTCTTTCAAGTGATGCTTCATTGAGTTCAACTGTAGAAGACTATTGGCTAGTAATATATCACCAAGCAATTAGTTATAGAGAAGAGTCTACTTGGACAAGCTCTAGATCATTTTGAATGCACCATGAGATCCACATGCTGTCATATAACTTAAAATTTTGCAAGTATTGATATTAGGAACAAAACCATCATAGGAAGTAAGAATCAAGATGCATGAAAACAACTCTGTATCCTCAGTAGGGACCGATGAATGTTAATGAAAATCTAGCAAAAATACTACAAAAAACACTATTTCAAAATACCAAAATTATTTCAAAATAGCCTAAATTTGAAACCACTAAGAATGATTTCTATAACAACATTGTGCATAACCATGAAAAAGCTATTTGCAATCTCCGGACCCTGTGCAACTCACCCCATCACCACTTGCCCTCTTAGCCGTCGTGATTTACCTCCCTCGTGATGGCCTGGGGTCTGGTGCGATGGGGGTGAGTGATATCGCCTTTTGCCACATGAAAAAGCCATATGCAAGATACAATTTCTATCTATGATCTCTCAAATTTCTTTACAAGCAGATAATGTTCTCTACAGATAATATTAAGTCCTAAAAGAGGATAAATGCTTAAACCTATTCCCCATCGTTATCACAATTTAGGCTCGACCAATAAAGAAGAATAAAAAAAAAGAAATTAAGAGGGAATCAAAGAGAAGGAGACTAATGCAAGAATAATTGCATCGAACACAAAACCATAGACTAATACCATTAATGAAGGCACATAGCGGGTGAGGAGGAGGCAATGAAGAAATACTAACAGAGAGGCGGCCCCAGTGAGGATGAGGCAAGGAAGATGGCTGAAAGTCAAGGCGGCGAGGAGGAGGCGGTGAAGATGATCGAAAGTTGAGGCCAAAATTAGAGACGGCGATGAGGGAGATGACGAAGAGGGCGGCGAGTCGAGGCGTGCACGAGGGTTCGCAGAAAAAAATAAGGTAGAAAAAACATAAAGAGGTAAAAAAAAACTAAGGCGGAAAAAACAGGCGGGAAAAAAAAGTAGAAAAAAATCAAACGTCTCTTGTAAATCCATTTGTAGCGTACCGTGTGCGTTGTTGATAATAATCATTATTATTAATTATTTATAGCGAGCATTAATATACATGTCTTTAATAATAATATTAACGACATGCTTTTAATATGCGTTGTTAATGTCTCTCTTTTTTTTCTCCAAATTTATACTATTAACAGTGTACGTCAACATGCATGTCGTTATTAATATTATTAATGACGTGCTTTCAATGTGCGCTATTAATAACATGTTGCGAAAAACCATTTTTGTTATAGCGTAGCCGGCGAGTGATGTTGTCGACAACAACCATTCTAGAAGGTGGCCGGTGGGTATTGTGGAGAAAAGAAAAAAAAAAGATTGTTGTTAAGCTTAGTGCTCTGATACCATGTTGACGATAGAATTTATACACTTTATTAATGAAAATATGTGGTATATAAATACTATTACAAGTGAAAAATAGGAAAACATATAAAATACTAGAAAATAAATAAATATTTCCTAAAAATAATTATTCTCTAATAATTAGGAAACAAATAAATATTTCCTAATAATAATTATTTCCTAATAACTAGGAAATAAATAAGCATTTACTAATAATAATTATTTCCTAATAGTGGCTTACAGCCTTTGGATAGTTTTTCATCTAGTACCTTTTGAGAGAAAGACATGCTGAGTTGTTCATGCATTGCACAAAAGATTAGGGCTTTCCCTTTCCTGGGGTCTCTTGAAAGTGTGTTGTCGGCTGAGGAATACTATGATTGCGTGATCTTGGTGCAATCTTCCCTCAGCGTTCGATAAAGTGTCCGAGAAAAATCGTATGGTTTCTTCCTCTTAGACCCTCTCTCCGAGGTAGGGGGCCCTTCCTGAGGCCGCGGGAGCTCGGCGGGGGTGAGAATCCCCTGTTCTTCTTTTCGATGCAGCTCATACTTTAGTAGCCTTAAAAAGCGCATACTCCTCCGGTGTCATGGCGATGTTAATTTTATCAGTATTCTCCATCTTCACGTCCCGGAACATGCTGAGAAGAGCTTCCCATAGATGTTGTCAAATTTGATTCCGTCCAGAAGTTGAGTCAGATGGGGGTATCGATGACGAGGCGATAGCGTTGACAAAAGGAGGACCTATGCACACCACAGACCAATCACACAGGAGTGTTAGCACCCAAAATCAGGGAAGAGCTCATTGGCGAAGGCTCTCTGATGCTCAAGTCAGATTGAGAGCCTCATGAATTGTAAGAATGAAGTAGATACGTATGTGTGTGTACCTGGCCAAAGGGAAGGACCTCTCTTTTTATACTACATTTTCTAACCTCCGTAATGATGAGGGATTAGAGAATATTGGATGTTAGAGTATACTGGGTGGTGGATGAAGTACGATAAACTCTCATTGGGTAGAGGAAGGTTTCGTGTGGTGCAGGTGGCATGGTATCAGAATATTCCCTGACGCATAACCGTTATTCTCTAGCGAGTGGTTACGATTCTTTGACAACATTGTCACCGACCTATGGTCAGAACAGTGTTAGGGCCGCCCGGGAGTTTAGGAAGCTTCATCTAGGAACAAAGGACAACTTTGAGAACCTCTGGCTGAGTAACTAGCCGGACGTTAGTTAGGGCCATATCCATGAGCAAGGGGAGGGGACTGCACCCTAAAGATCGATCGGCTAAGAAGTCGACCGAGTATTTTTGCTAGGGCGGTGCCCGGGAGTGGATAAGGGGACTAAGCTCTAAATGCTCAATCGGTTGAGAAGACGGTTGAGACTTTTAACTGGGACAGTGCCCAGGAGTAGATAAGGAGCTTGAGCCCTGAAGGTCCATCTTGATGAGAGCCGGCTGGGAGTTTTGACTATGACGGTGCCCAGGAATGGATAAGGGGGCTAAGCTCTAAAGGCTCGACCGGCTAAAAAGTCGACTAGGACTTTTGACTGGGATGATGCCCGGGAGTAGATAAGAGGCTTGAGCACTGAAGGTCTAACTTGATGAGAAGCCGACCGGGAGTTTTGACTGGAACGATGCCCAAGAATGGATGAGGGGATTAAGCCCTGAAGGTCTGGCCTGATGAGAAGCCAGCCATAAGTTTTGACTGAGACAGTGCCTAGGAATGGATGAGGGGATTGAGCCCTGGTCCGACCCGCTGAGAAGCCGGTCGGGGGTGGGCCTTGAGACCTCTTATGTGGCTCGTTGATGCGGCCCTTGAAAGACTCTCCGGTCTTAGTTGCCACCCCTGAAGGCGTTGAAATTCCGTTATGTTTCAGTTTCCTTGTACAAAAATTGTACAAGTACAGAACTTTTCCTAACAACCCGCATGTTCGATCAGACATGTGTTTGATCAATCAAGCAAGTTCTTGACGGATCAAAGCACACCTTGATCGAAATATAAGATCGCTGGCTTCTTGTGTTGGTATTCAGAATCGATACAAAGAAAACTAAACTAATTATGCAGCGGAATCAAAGAACTAGTTGTACCTTTCCTTTGTAGACAAAAACCTCTTGATCTTCTGCTGTTTTCCTCTCCTTTTCCTGGACATCATGTGGGCGACAATCTACCAAGACAACAAACATCCTTCCCTCTTTGGATCCAAAACCGCCGACCACCAAGTGAGCTCTAGGATGGGGCGCCTTCTCCTCTTCTTCCTCTTCTTCAAGCCGCCGGCCACCAAGGAAAGCAAGAGGAGGCGCCGATCTTCTGAGATTCGCAAAGTAATTAAATTGGTTGGGTCAATAAAAAAAAATTTGGTTGATGATTCCAACTCTGAAATCTCGTGTGTGAAATGCCGATCTTCTATGAGATTGGCAAAGAGACCTGTAAATCATGTAACTAGTCCAAGACATCAGGTAACTCCTTCAACATACTGTTGTCAAAAACACACTTGGGATGCCGTCATTTTTTCATTAATCTTTTTTACAAAGTAGTTAAACTTTGCATTAGTGTCACATGGTGCTCAGTAGAAGGTTAAACATTGGTATCTATATATTTGTACCAAATTTTTGGAGTGAGATTCTTAGGTTTCAAATAAACATTTTGAAGGAGATGATGCTATCCAATTGTGCTCCTTAAACCTTTTATTGTGATTGATCGATAAAGTAAAGTCCAAACGCTTTAACTTATTTGTTGTTGTCTTTAAACACGCACCTTAAAGATAATTGTTGATTGATCAATAATTGTTATCCAATTCAATGTTTTTTCTTAATAAAAATTATTTTGGTTTAGTCGATTTGGTATGGATTATGAAATTCAAAATTCAATTGAATATATTAAATTTAACTGGATTTATTTTTTTTTAAAAAAATGAATAATTGGCAATCGACTAATGGTTATGATATATCAATTGTTAGCGAGAGCGCTGGGGCGAATAAATCGTTTTTTTACCACCATGATATATCAATTGATGGCCCAAGTCTATGACAATTCAAAAGACATGTAGTTGAGTAGTGAGTTTATAAATTGAGCATGAATCGATTTGATAGTAGATTATAACGAAAGTGTTGGGTAAATTATCATTAATTTTTTTTTAAAAAAATTGATTGATTAATTTTGGTTGTTTTCATTTATGAAAAAAAAAACAGTTAAACTAGTTGGGTCAATTTAATTTTAATCAAATGCTCGATTTAAATTGTGATTCATAGATAAAGTAAAATTCAAAAGCAGACTTATTTTCCTCCTTTTGGATACTCTTGGGCACTCATAGTGTTTCAATTATCTTTTAATTTATTTTGATGATTGATAATTTTTTTTTTTATAGAATCTAATTTATTATTTAAATTTGTACTTTGCAAATATTAATTACTTTTTTACTATTTATAAAATAGGTAAATTTGCACGGATCTACCGAAAACTAAGCACACGGAACTAAACAAATTTATGAGTGTGTCGAGAAACGAGTTTCATAACCTTTTTCCCATACGTTTCCCCTTGTCTTCCTTTTGCCCCTCTCCTTCTAACTTGTTGGCGGTAAAGGAAAAATACTAACGACGACCAGAGATGACAATGGGCTACGAACACAAGTGCAAATTGTGCAACATAAGCTCATTTTTGCAAAATAAACATAATTATTTTTTATTATAACAAAATTTTTCCTATCCAAATAAGAATATTTTGAAGGTAAGAGATTTAATCTCTTAAAAGCTTCAGTTAGATCATGATAAATTAAATTTGAAAGTTCTACTGGATTAATTCAATTTTTTAAAGTACGATTTCATTTTTAAATTCCAGAAATTGATTAAATTGAAATATTAGTTGACTGGTATATTATATAATTAGTCAATTGAAACAGATATGTCTAATTTAACCCTTCAATCTTGGTAGATCGATTGATAATATAATCAGTTAAATGATAATAAAAATCTGATTAATTCAATGATTATTCAATTTTATATCAAATTATTCAATTGATATTTATTTGATTTGTTAAATTTTTTTGTCAAAGTTCAGTCTTAATGTAAAAAATATTTTTGGATGGTTAGATTTTGAGCCGATTGAGCGTATGTCGGAATTATATGGACCGATTTGAATGGATTGCCCATTTACGGCCCAACTATTCAAACGCATCCCCGTCCTGCCTCTGTTTCACGACGCGAATTGGTACGCGACTGCCTTTCCTGATGACCTGGCCGCAGCCGACGGGTGAGTGGCGAAGCCATGCGTGTCATCGTGTCTTAAGTCGTCGTATTCATCGGGACGCGATGCGTTCGTCGTGTCTTCGACTCATTGACATCTCCCCCCTCGCCCTTCCTCATCGCCTCGTCTCGTCTCGTCTCCGCCCCCCGCCTCGCTTCCTCCCCTGTGCCGTGCTCCGCCAAGTTCCAGAAGGTACACTCTAGAACACGATTCCATCGAAAAAAAATTTCAATTCGAGTTTCTTCCTCCGTGAATCCGTCATTTAATTCCGTCGGCACCGTAATAAGGGAGGCGTTTGGCTTCGTTTCCTGAATTATAGCTATGAATTTGTTGGGTTGATCACAAGACGGCGGAACTTGTTGATCCAATCCGGCACCCTGCGAGCGGGACGTGATCCATTTTTTGAGACCCCTGCGGCTGGGGGCGTTGGCGAACGGCGACGCTCGAAGGTATTCGTTCCTTCTTCCTGCGCTTCTCTTGGACGGATAGGGTTTCTTCATGTGTTTTCTATTGATGTATTTCCTCGCCAGATCGGCTTCTCGAATCTGTTCTTTCAGGATGATTTTTTCTGCGGATTGTGTTTTGTAGATCTGTGTAGTTTTCAACCATCTGTATGGTTTGTGATCGTCAATAAGATATGGATCCGCGTAGCTTGATATTGTCAATGGGATCGATGCACTTGTATGCTGTGCTGTTCTATGTTTCTTCGCTTCAGATAGCTAGTATTGTCTTCATGGGATAATGTTTACTCAAGCCTTTCGAGATTTGTGTGCCACATGGGGTTTATTTATGACTGAAATGCCAACATAGCTGCATCATGCTGGGCATTCTTGGTCCTTAGTAGTAGGAAGCAATGGGTAATTCGCCTGTATTATTCTCTGGAAATTTTATTCCAGATTCCATGTTTAAGTATCCTTACTTTTGTTTCTTGTAGTGAGTTTGCTGATGCAGTTGGACTGCCAAGTTGTTGCATATTGCATAACTACGTATGCAGTATCCGAGTGCATTTGCTGACTACAGGCTTGCTCTTCAATTGTGGCTTTATTAGTTCTTTTCTCATTTGGATTTGCCGCTATGGAGTATTTTAGTGGAGATTTAGATCCTATTTATTATCTTTAAACTTGCTGTTATGCTTTGGAATTTGGAAGATTATTGACATTTGTCCAGAAGTTAGTGGCGATTTTTATCTGAATCATGTATAAGCATAAGCTTAGATTGACATTTTTAGAAAATTGTTTGACTATTTATCAATTATAAGATTTGGTGTAATGCAATATGAATCAGCAGGCATTGCCACTCAAGTAACTGGAAGCAGTATCTAACAACCACTAGGGATGGAACAAACAACTGTTCCAGGAAGACCCACCTCATCCTTTCCGACTGCTCCGCAATTTTCGTCACCTTTCAGATCCTCAGGTCCTATTGTTGGCTTGGATGGATCTGTTCCTTCTCGAGCTCCTACCCCTATTGCCTCTTCAGGCCCTGTAGCTGACTTTGGGTCATCAGTTACTCCACAAACTACATCACCATTTTTCTCCTCTGGTCCTCCTATTGGCATGCAACCATCTCACTTCAGAGTGCCACCACCATCCATTAGGTCAAACGGCCCTTCTGGCCCTCCATCTTATCCAGCACAGGATGTCAGTTCTTATCAGCAAATGCAAGCCCCGAGATATTATCCAGTTGCTCAACCTTCAGCTCCCTTGGGTTCTTCACCTTTTATCCATCAGCCACGTGGGCCACCGCCTACGGGATCTTTTCAGCCTCTATCTCAAACTCCTGCAGTTTCAATGGGCCCCATGCAAAGTTCATCGCAAATGGTACCAAGAAGTAATGTGCCCCAACTGTCAGAGCCATCATTTACTACAACTAAAATACCATCTCAACCACCTTTGCATGCATATTCGAATGTACCTCCAAGACCTAGCATGCCTTCATTTCAACCAGATACACAGTTTCATGCTTCTAGGCCAGTTTCACAACCGCCAATGCAGGGTGTTCCGCCTGCCCATGTTCCTGCCACACATCCATCTTATTATTCTCACCAAAGTATTGTGCCTCCACCACCTCCTGTTGGAGGTTCATTGGGTTATAGTTCAAGGGATCAGCTGCAGCATCCTATGACAGCACCTCCTATTGGAGGTGTTCAAGGTCTAGTTGAAGAATTTCAGTCATTATCTATTGGGTCAGTTCCTGGGTCTCTCAATCCTGGAGTTGATACAAACTTGCTTCCAAGGCCACTAAGTGGAGATGAAGTTTCAACTAAAATTCCTGAGATATACCCTATGAATTGCCATCCGAGATTCTTCAGGCTGACCACTCATGCATTACCAAATTCTCAGTCATTGTTTTCTAGGTGGCATTTGCCTCTTGGAGCAGTTGTTCATCCACTAGCTGAAACTCCTGATGGGGTAAAATTATATTTTGTGCTTATTGTTTAAGTCGATGCCTTCTCATACCTTGCAAGCATCATATCGACTATTTTCATTCAGGAAGAAGTACCAGTCATCAATTTTGGGCCAGTGGGCATCATTCGCTGCCGAAGGTGCCGTACATATGTAAATCCCTATGTAACATTCACAGATGTTGGAAGGAAGTGGAGGTGCAACCTCTGTTCTTTGCTCAATGATGGTATGTAAACCATAATATTTTTTACATTCTCATTATGTCCGCTCTGGCATTGTTATACATGTTTTTTTCCAAATAATATTTATTCTGTGTTGCTAATCTACACTTATATTTCATGCACGACTGACACTTATGAGATAACCATTGCCTTAAATCGCATTCACATGACCATTCCTTGAAAAGTGATGTAGGTTATCCATTAGCCTAACAATACTACAACCTGAAATATCATGGATCGCCTGATTATCAAATGTCATGGAGTTTAGTTTCAATCCTTCTGTAGGACAGTACAATAATGCTGAACTTATATTGTCTACTTATCAGCTCTAACATTTATTCTCTAAGTGAACATGACCTAGCTTAACTACTTGATCTACCTGAGAACCAGGGGATGTTTATGCTGCAACAAATATGGAATCACATTAACCCTAAAATGACTCAGCTGAAAGAAGTTACGAAGGTATAGATACCCTGTGTACAGTGATATGTATATTTTGATGAGATCAAATTCCTATGTCCATTATGGACATGCCATTATCTTGGAACATAAAAATGACTGTAGCCAGACTTATATAACACTGAAATATAACGTACTAGCATGGACACTATTTTTATTACATGAAATTTTATTAGAATGGTGTAAGACAACATGGCAGCTTTTCTTTACTTTTTGTCTTTGAAGCTGGAATAAGCCCTTAATTATGAGTATCTCTCTGATCAGTGCCCATGGAATATTATTGTGCCCTGGATGCCAATGGCAGAAGATGTGATATTGACCAAAGACCAGAGCTATGCAAAGGTAGTGTAGACTTTGTTGCTTCAACAGAGTACATGGTTCGACCACCCATGCCACCTCTATACTTTTTCCTCATTGATGTGTCAGTATCTGCTGTTCGTTCTGGTTTACTCGAGGTAATCTATTTGGAAGATAGTTCAGTTTCCAAAATTCATTTCAAGTTCATATATGTTAGCAGTTTTTTTACTTAATATTTGATATGGACCATGGAATTCAGTTTTTTTTTTTTTAAATGGTTTACAGATTGTTGCAAAGACCATCAAGTCCTGCCTTGATGATTTACCTGGATTTCCTAGGACACAAATTGGCTTTATAACATTTGACAGCACATTGCATTTCCACAATCTGAAGGTAAGTAGTGTTGATTTAAAAAGCTATGTCGTGTAATAAATATTTGTAATATATACCCCTGTTATTCATCTTTTTCCTGATACCATTGCTTGCATGGTAAAGTAATGCTTACAATTATCAAAATTATTACTGATTAATCTTTTCTTTCCCCAGTCTTCCTTAACTCAGCCTCAAATGTTGGTGGTAGCTGATCTGGATGATATATTTTTGCCATTGCCTGATGATCTTCTCGTTAACTTATCTGAATCTAGGCATGTAGTTGAAGCATTCCTTGATAGCCTGCCGGTTATGTTCCAGGGCTCTGCTAATGTAGAATCAGCCCTTGGGCCTGCTCTTAAAGCATCATTGATGGTTATGGTAAATTGTCTTTCATCTTATTGGTTCCTGTTTGTTGAGTTTAATGTTCATTTACATGTTTTTCCCTTTTCTGATAGAGTCAACTTGGAGGGAAGTTGCTCATATTTCAGAGTACTTTGCCATCTCTTGGTGTTGGCCGGTTAAGACTTCGTGGAGATGATCTTCGTGTTTATGGGACTGACAAAGAACATCCTTTAAGACTACCTGAAGATTCATTTTATAAGCAGATGGCTGCTGAGCTTACAAAGAACCAGATTGCTGTGGACATATATGCTTTCAGTGAGAAGTACACAGATATTGCTTCTTTAGGTGACATTCCAAAACTCTTCCAGCCGCTGTATAAGCAGATGCCATTCCACTTGTCTTTATGTGTTTTTCTTGTTTTTGCAGGATCTCTGGCGAAGTATACTGGTGGCCAGGTATATCATTATCCATCATTTCAGGTCGCTCTTCACCGTGAGAAACTTAGCTATGAGTTGGGTAGGAATCTTAGAAGGGAGACTGCCTGGGAATCTGTGATGCGTATAAGATGTGGCAAAGGTCACTAATAAAACTATTTTCCTTCTGTAGTTTCTTTTTTCAAGATAATGTGAACAAGCATTTGATTTTCTAAGCATTTTTTTTTTGTGTATGTGCTTGTTTTTTAGGTGTCCGCTTTACAAGTTACCATGGACACTTTATGTTACGATCAGCTGATTTGTTAGCCCTTCCAGCTGTAGATTGTGACAAAGCCTTTGCAATGCAGTTGGCTCTGGAAGAAAACCTACTGACAACTCAGACTGTATACTTTCAAGTTGCCCTTTTGTATCCTTTTGCTATTATGAAATGCATTATTTACTACTTTTTAAGAGACCAATTGGGTGAAAATTCTAGTCAGGTATATTCAAACAAAGTGTCAAAATACTTGGTGTCTCTCTGAGTGAACAACTTAGCAAGAAAGTTTTTAGATGATAGTTCACACCATTTCTCCTGTACAAGTTTTTAGATGAAAGCATTGTTGCTGCAATTTGAATTATTCAGGTGTCAATGCTGCTACACTAAAGTTTTGTGCCTGAAACCATTGTAGCACTATCATTTCCCTCTCTTATTGGACTATGCTTTTATATTTGACTTGCTAAAATAATAACTAAAATGCTTGCTTCATGCTAGTTGTGGATGTTAAGAAAAGCAATTCTGCTGGAAGTTTGCCTTCGCCATAAACTAGTGGCTGATCCCTGGCACAGTTTCAAACATAGTAGGGGAAGAACTCTACACGTTTACTCTTATGGTTAAAATATTCTCATATTCAAAATTTTAGCAGGATAAGAAGAATCTGTTTTTCTTGAAAAACTACTTATTTGAAAAATTTTGCGAATATTGAAATTTCTTGTCGTCTAGAGCCATGACGAATTCTATAGTGCACTGGTAATGATAAGTGAGTCCTTAGCTGGCATAGGTATACTTCCTCATCAGGTGAGAGACGAATTAGAGTTCACACAGCAGCTGCACCAGTAGTGACTGATCTTCATGAGATGTACAATCAAGCGGACACTGGAGCGATTGTCGCTTTGTTGGGTAGGATTGGTAAGTAGAAACACTGACCTCTGTAGTTTTGGAAACTTGATGTCTAGTTTCTTATTGCCAAGAATCCTGCAGCGATTGAGAGCTCACTATCACAGAAGCTGGAGGATGCTAGACAATCAATTCATTTGAAACTCGTGAAAAGCCTTAAAGAGTATCGGAATCTCTTTGCTGTTCAGCATCGTCTGAGTGGGAGACTGATATATCCAGAATCTTTGAGATTGTTGCCGTTGTATGTATTGGCTCTTTGTAAATCTGTAGCTCTTCGTGGAGGGTATGCCGATGCTCCTCTGGATGATCGATGTGCGGCTGGTTACAATATGATGATACTGCCTGTGGCCAGGATGCTGAAACTTCTCTACCCTTCCTTGTTTAGGATCAATGAGAATCTTTTGAAGGTAATTTTATATCACTGGTTTTTTTCTTTCGCTATTATGTACATACCTTTTATTATATCTTAAACAAAATTGTTTAAGTTCTCCTAAAGTTTAATCTACCAAATAAATAATAAAAATTTGAATGACATATTTTTTAATAATTCTCCTCATTTCATTCAATTTATTTATTTATTTTCTTTGTTTCTTCAAGGATTTTATGTACAGAATATTATGGCAAGCATCTATATTTTTAACTTTGTATAATTCACCTACTTGCAGGATTCAAAAGAATCTGAGGAATCATTGATACAGTTACCACTGACTGCCCTAAACTTGGATCCCAAAGGCATTTACATTTTAGATGATGGGTTCAACTTTATCATTTGGTTGGGCAGGATGCCCCAGTCTGATTTAGTGAACAATATCCTTGGAGTTGATTTTGCCAGCATCTCCGATCTATCCAAGGTACTCCATTTAACCTTTGCTTGTGTTGTTGAACTTAAACATATATGTGTTTGGGGTCATCACCTCAAGCTATATTCCTACTTTTTGAAGTCAGCTACATAAAGAATTATATGCAATACTATATTACAAATGACATTCATATTATGTTTACATGTTTTTCTCATTCGATCATCTACTAGTGCTACGCCCAACTCTTCTATTATAGTTTTTTTTTTATATATTTTATTTATACCTTAACCTGATCTTAACTGTCTCATCAGTGTTATTTTGACTTTCTGTGTATTATTTTCTAATTGTCTAACACTTCAATCCGTAAACTATGTCAAACTCTTCTTACCAAATTTTTCTTGCAACCTAAGGGGCTTAAGGGGCATGCAAGTATAACACAAAATTGCACAAGCTCCTCCCTAATCAACCACCCACTCTTTATGAAATGTTCAGAGGAGTTGTGGATTTGTAATGTAGCTTACCAGCTTACGAAACTAATTCATAAATAACATAGTCGAAGAGGAATCTCCCTCACTGTTGTGATTAAATTTTGAACTTGGAACTTGATCTTACTTAACTAAACTGGCTATTTTATTCGGTGGACAACTTCAATGAACTATTATTTAAATTAAATGTTTTTTTGGTTTCTTCTATCCGTTATAGTCCACTCTAATAGATTGAATTGTTCAAATTATGGGAACTATTTAGCTGTACAATCTTAATCTATTTTATTCTATGCTATCATCCATGCAACTTAATTGCTCTGGCATATCAATAGCATCTGTTGATTAAGGAATACCATAGATGGAATTCGTTTTAACTCAACATTGTTCGGCTCCAACCAAGTTGGGGACACAATTTGGTCGTAACCCATGACCTCTGCTACTCGAGAAGCTCACATGATACACTGGATAAGACACTCATTACCATATCCTTTTCTTCTTCTTTTTTTTTTTTCGTTTGTGTGACTGAGTCATTTTGTTTTGCAGGTTGTGGTTTCTGAACATGAAAACCCCATCTCAAAGAAGCTGATGAGGATATTGAACCAATTGAGAGAAAAGAACCGTTCCTCCTACCCGTCTTGTCGCCTCGTTCGACAGGGTGAGCAGCCAAGAGAGCTCTCCCTGTTCCTCACCAATCTCATTGAGGACCCAACTGCCGGGTCCAGCAGCTACGTCGACTGGATCCTTCAATTACACCGGCAAGCACAGAGCTAATAAACAAAAAAAAATGTCAGCAATTTCTCCCCTTCCCTTCTGCGTCGATCTCGGTGTGTGCTCGATCTAGCTCGACGAAGTCAATCTTTTTGGGATAGCGAAGGCATCTTTGAACTTGAAATGAGACAATGATAGATCTTATCTCGTGTCACAACTTGGAGTCTTCTTTTCTACGTCTTGTTTCTTGTTTGAATAATTTTGTTTCATATATATTGCGCAACCCGCGTGCTTAAACCTCTATTTATTCCTTTGTAGATTAAACATTTTCTTATAAATGTTAAATCATGCTGCACCCGAGATTATACCCTACTCGGATCGTGTGCCTTAATAGGAAATTATTTTGCATAAAGGCCATTCAGATTAGTTTGTTCCCTTTCTCTATAGTATCATGACTATCGATTAATAATAATAATAATAATAATAATAATAATAATAATAATAATAATAATAATAATAATAATACCAATCAGTAATTCTATATGTTTTTTTTAGCTTTTACTTTTTGTTTAAAATATATGCCCATGTAGTTTGTTTGGTTATGAAAATAATTCTCTGTTTACTATTTTTAAACGTTTTTTTAAGTTTAATCTTAGAATATCCATGTAAGTTTTATATAAATATATAATTTAGAATTAAAAAATTACTTTAGATATTCACTTTTCCCTTCACCCTGTATTAATTTTTTTATTTTTTATTATCTGTCCTCTATAATATTTAAGAAATAGAATATAAAGAAATAGGATATATTCTTCACATTTAGAGAAATATTATTTATAAATATAAATTTTAATGAATAAATAGGATAATTACTGATCATGTCCGAAAATCATGGAAACGGTAAGCTAGAGATGCGGTTGTTGCGTTGACTGGATGTAGACCACGCTCCGGCCTGCAAGCACAAGAAACGTCAGTGCCGAGCCAGGAAAGGAGTCCCCAACGTTGACCCTCCGATGCTCAAATCGGTCATAGGCACGAAGAAGAAGATGAAATTGTTGGTTGCTACTCGGAATATCGCACTGGTTCCCCTGTATAAAATTTTTGTATAAGTTCCGAATCTTTCCTAACAACCTATTGTATTTTTTAGAAATTAAACTTAGAATCACAAACAAAACTTAACATTATTGATTTCAAGTTCAACTTATCAGTTCTTAGAGGTTTAGACTTGGATCGCAAACGATACTTAACATTATTAATCTAAATCCACTCATGTTACAAAGTTGATTAAATATTTATTTCAAAGATCGGCTTCCAGGTTAAACATGACAAGACACTAGGCCTTTTTGGATATGGGATCATCCACCACTTCCTAGACAAAATCTTTCAACGAAATTCAATATTTAATCTCCTTATAATAACCCTAGGTTTAACCACTAAGAACAATCGAATCACATGATCGAAAAACAAAAGAAACACAAAATCGAAACATAAAATCGATTGCCTAAAACCGATAGCCTCTTGTATTTGGTATTTCAAAATCCATACAAAGAAAACTAGTATGATGCGGAATAAGACAACTAGTTATACTTTTCTTTGTACCTAAAGACCTCTTGATCTTCTGTATTCTTCACCTCCTCTTGGACGTTGTGTGGGCGACGATCTACCAAGATGAATTCCACCAGGATCACTTCTTCTCCAAGACTCTTGAGCCATCATGGGATGCCAAAATAGGAAATTTTCTTCTTCTTCTTCTCCTTCTCCTTCAAGCAACCGACCACCAAGTGCTTCTCATCTTCTTCTTATTCCTCTCCGAACAACCAGCCACAAGGATATAGCAACCCTCGATGCCGCCGTCCCTAAGGAAACAAAAAAGGTGACAAGATGAAGGTGGTGCCCCTGGCTACAAGAAAGAAGAAAGGAAGGGAGCATGACCGACCATCAAGGAAATAGAGAGGGAATAAGAATATGTTGTCTTAGCCATGAGACACCCTCTCCCCCTCTTTTATAATCCTTAGTCTTGGTAAAAAAGGAAAGTTTAATTAAAACTTCATTTTAATCTTCTTATGGCCGACCACATCATGATATACTAAAAAGGAAAATTTTTACAACAAAAAATTAAAGTTTCCTTTTAAACCATGATGTTTACAAAAGGGAAAATTTTAAACATAATTAAAACTTCCTTATTTGTGGTCTCCCTCTAAAGAGGAAATTTTAATAACAATTAAAATCTCTCTTTTTAAATTTACTATTGTACATGACAATAAAGGAAAGTTTTAAAAATTAATCTCTCTATTTTAAAAACATGTAGACAACTACAAAAAAGGAAAGATTAATTAAAACTTCTCTTTTTAAATCTAAAGGGAAATAAGGGAAGATTTTAACAAAATTAAAATCTCTCTTTAATCTTTTGTATATAGATATAAAAGGAAAGATTTTAAAATCTAAAACTCTCTTTTTAAAACCATGAGGATGATTATAAAAGGAAATTTTAAAAATAAAATTTCTCTTTTAAATCCCTTTCATGAATGACTATAAAAGGAAAAATTTTAACAAAAATTAAAATTTCCTTTAATCCTATGTGGCCGACCCCATGCTTGGACACCAAGCATGATTTGGCTGGCCACTACTTGTGCTCCAAGCCTATACTTGGCCGACCCCCTTGCTCCAAGCAAGGTTGTGTCCGACCCATTACTTGGATAAGAAGTGGACTTAGTGGATACAAGGTTTTATAGAGGCTACAACAGGAACCGAGAGGAGAAATTGGTTTTGGTCTCTCGATGAGCTTGAGCTTCCTGTGTTCGCCCCGAACACCCAACTCAAGTTCATCAATAATAACTCATACCACTAAAGAGTTATTATTGAACTACCGCACCAATCCCAAATTACATTATGGGCTCCTTTTTATTATGAGTGCATTAATCTCCCTGTGTTTAAGATATTGAATGCCAACTAATTAAATGAGTTACTAATAACTCACTTAATTAATATCTAACTCCAAGAGTAGTACCACTCAACTTTATTGTCATTCCGGACTAGGTCCACCTGCAGGGTTTACATGACAATCCTTATGAGATCCTCAAGGGGACATCATCAACCTAAATTACTAGGACACAATTTCATTCTATAATCAACAACACACCATATAAATGATATCATTTCCCAACTTATCGAGCCTATTAATTTATCAAACTAAATCACACCCTTTGATAAATTAAAGAAATAAATATTAAATATACATGCTTGTTATTATATCATGATTAAGAGTATGCACTTCCATAATAATAGAGGTTTTGTTCTTTTATATAGTCAATATAAAATGAAACTACCTCAAATGATCCTGCTCAATATACTCATAGTATACTAGTGTAATATTATAGTCAAGATAAACTATTACCAAATTACATTACAACCACTCCAATGGTTTGTCCCATTCCATCTTGGTTGTGAGCTACTATTTATAATTTATAAGGATCTGATAACATGATCTTCTGTGTGTCTCCTCACATCATGTTATTTACAATATAAATTAAATGAGCAACTACACTTAGCATAAATATAGACAGTTAACCAATGTGATTTTTATTTCTAAATAAATATTTATACAAAAGATAGGCTTTTTGTATACATTCCAACAGAAACAACAATAACACAAGCGCCAAAAGTGAATTACGTATACCTCCGTCGGTGTACATATCCTCTTTATATAATGCCTTGGTGGGTGATGTGCGCATTTTTCGAGTCATGAGCACGTTCTCCCATAGGTTGCAGACACGTTCCCCAATTGGTTCTGAACACGTGGTCTTGGACACATTCTCCAATTGGGCGTGGGCACGTCCTCCTATTTGTCTGTCGTACGATCCGCTTGTAGACCATGCCACGTGTTGGCGATGCCATCTCACAAAAGTATATCCAAATACACGTCAGCGGTCCCGCCACTCGGTCGAGCAGAATAGCTGTAAATACCGCAAAATTAAATAATAAATGTTATAAGATGAAAAATCTTATTGGATTTTTTTCAGAATTTTTAAAAATTTTTCGGGAATTAAATGGAGTCCGTATGACTCGTTCTGAGGAGATGAATCGGAGGGGCCAGTTGGAGGCCGGTTTGAAATACCAAATTAAATTAGGATTTGATTGAGGAATTAACGTAGGTTTTAATTACCTAAACCTAAGTTATATATCTTAATTTAAACCTAATTTCTCTTCTACCGATCCTCTCCGCATCTTCTTCCCCGATTCCAAACTTCTCCTCACGCGCGCACGATGCCGCCACCGCGCCAATCGCCGCGAGCTCACCGTCGGCGGCGGTTTTCTTCTCCAGTGTGCATCATCAACATCAAGCTACCAGGTGGCCTGAGCCTCCCTCCTCCCTCCACCTCTCGTGCTGCTACGATCCGTCGACCCACGAGACGCCGGAGCCAAGTCGCCCCCTTTTCGGATGTCATCATCGCACGGTCTCCAATCGCCTCTCCTCCTCACCAAATCTTGGACCAGGGGGGGGGGTACTACAACGCCTCGTCTCCCTTCGTCGGAGCCTTTCTTGAAGCTGTGCCCTAGCTCAAACTTGTTGTCGGCGACCATTATTTCCCCCACCTGGTGACTTTCGCTCGCTATCCTAGCCTTTGGAGTCAGATGTGGATCATTGCCGGTTACGCAGGAGAAGTGGTAGTCACTGTTCTCCTCTACCCCATTTTTGGATCTTCTTTTCTTTTTGGCGTTGAGAGCATTTTGTTACTCTATGGTGATCTTGGAGGTTAGCGATTAAACCTAGCATTTGATTTGGGTGTTTGATTTATGTAGAGTTGATTAGAGCAGTGACATTTCTTGTGCTTAACAGGTTGATATGGGTTAAGTTTCATAGGTCCCCGATAAGGAAGGGAAAGAAGATAATCAAAGGAAGTAGGCTAATATCGGCCGGTATATACCTCCAAAGGAGGTAGGTTTGTATCGACCGAAATATGCCTCCAAGGAGGAAAACTTATATTAATTGGCATATACCTCAGAGGAGGTAGGCTAATATCGGCCAGGATATACCTCCAAAGGAGGTAGGTTTGTATCGACCGAAATATGCCTCCAAGGAGGAAGACTTATATTAATTGGCATATACCTCAAAGGAGCTAGGCTAATATCGGCCGGGATATACCTCCAAAGGAGGTAGGTTTGTATCGACCGAAATATGCCTCCAAGGAAGGAGACTTATATTAATTGGCATATACCTCAGAGGAGATAGGCTAATATCGGCCGGGATATATCTCCAAAGGAGGTAGGTTTGTATCGACCGAAATATGCCTCCAAGGAGGGAGACTTATATTAATTGGCATATACCTCAGAGGAGGTAGGCTAATATCGGCCGGGATATACCTCCACAGGAGGTAGGTTTGTATCGACTGAAATATGCCTCCAAGGAGGAAGACTTATATTAATTAGCATATACCTCAGAGGAGGTAGGCTAATATCGGCCGGGATATACCTCCAAAGGAGGTAAGTTTGTATCGACCGAAATATGCCTCCAAGGAGGAAGACTTATATTAATTGGCATATACCTCAGAGGAGGTAGGCTAATATCGGCCGGGATATACCTCCAAAGGAGGTAGGTTTGTATCGACCGAAATATACCTCCAAGGAGGAAGACTTATATTAATTGACATATACCTCAGAGGAGGTAGGTTAATATCGGCCGGGATGAGTAATATAGAAGGGTACCGATAGAAGCCTCATGAGGAATAATAATCATTAACTAAACCTAGTCATGATTAACTTCGACCGATACAAGGAACCTTGGTACATTGAGCTATCCGCGATATAATAAAAGCAGGAGAAGTGAGAAGAAATGATAGAAACACTTTAAGAGGACTCATGAGAGAGAATATAGGTAAATATTTCAAATAAAATAATTAATGAAGATATCTGCAATATGTGATTCTATGACAGGTATTATATTTTGGCGGGAAATGCGTTTTAGATTGTTTTGCAGGTGCTAAACGACAAAGAAGGTACATTTGGGGTACAAGAAAGATTCCTTAAAAGTCATTCACCATAAGTACGCAGCTGACGTGATCTCCTAACAAACTCTAACAAACCGGTGTCCACTTCATGACTACGGAGGTTATATGAAGTGGTATAAAAGGGGGAATCCTCTCTGTTGGCTAGGTAAGTTCACATCATTGTGCACATTCGTAACCCTAATTTTGCAACTACTGTTCATCTTCTTCCTCCTTCTTCTTCTTCCACACAAAGAGAGATCACTGACTTGAGCGTCGGAGGGCCTAGCCAGGGATTCCCACCCCGGTCTTAGGTCACTGACGGTAGTGTTGGTCGGTCTCTTGTGCGCAGGAAGCTTTGGGAGCTCCGGATCTGGGTGTTCTTCGATCGGATTTCTTCATCGCCATTGGTATCTTGCATCGGGAGGGCACTCTTGTGGCTTCATCCTCTTGGATCCGCTTTGGGTTTCTCGGATCGGCGTTCCATAGGTATTATTCTCCATCAGGAGTAGGTTTTTTCTCCTGGCTCTCCATTTTGTCCAGCTTCTCAGACTGGATTAAATTTGGCGCTGTCTGTGGGAACTTCACCTGAATCTGAGACTACAGGATGGAAAAGGCCGGAAAATCAAACCTACTCACTATCAGTCGTGAGGATTTGGATTTCCTTATTAATTCCCACGTACAAAAAGCCTTACAACAACAACAACAACAACTTCAAGCCCACACTGGAGCTACTCTACCAACAGCTCATAACCCAGCAATATCAACTACCGAGCATCGGAAAGGAAAGTTGCCGGAAGAGGAGGAACAGGCATATTTTCCTACAACTGCTGTTTCTCCAACAAGGCGTCCACGAGCTTTCCTTCGCACTCCCATGGAGCAGGGGGGTAGGAGGCCCGTGTTCTAAGAATCCTCTGGCGAAGCATCAGACAAAGAAAAGCGTAAGATTAAAATGATAACTAGTGATAGCTCACCAGAGAAAGTCATCTCCCCATTCTCTCAAAGTGTACTGGATGATCCGCTTCCTAAGCGGTATCAAAATCTTCAGATCGGAGAATACACTGGAACAACAGATCCAGAAGATCATCTGTTGAAATTCGAGAACGTAGCATTATTACAACAATTCTCTAACGGGGTGAAATGTCGGATGTTTCTCACTACCCTCGGGGGAGCTGCACAGCGTTGGTTCAAGAGATTGCCAGAGAAGTCTATTCAGAAATTTAAAGACTTTAAGAAAGTTTTTCTACACCATTTCTCCAGCAACAAGAGGTACCATAAGACTCCTTGGAGTCTATTTTCAATTAAGCAGGCATCCAAAGAGTCCATCCGAGCATACATCAAAAGGTTCAATCAGGTAGCTATTGATGTACCTAATGGTACCACTGAAATATTAGTAAGCGCTTTCTCTCAGGGTTTAAATGATAATGATTTATTTAAAGATTTAGTAAGAAATCCTCCCGTTAATTTTGATTCCTTGATTGAGCGTGCTACCAAATTCATTAATGTGGAAGAAGCTCAAGCTGCTCGCAGGAAGGAGAGTGTTACCTCTTCTCCTATCCAGGTTAAGGAGAAAGCTCTGGCCCCTGTTCCTCCACCAAGAGGGCCTAGAGCAACTCATCCGCCTCATCGACAACCATAATATCGTCCACAAGCCGTACAACACGTGGAGATACAGCCAGAAGCACCAAGGAGATGTACTTATCATAAAACTAGCAGTCATCATACTGAAGACTATTTTGTTTTAAAAAATAAACGAGCTAATAGGGAGCGTTATTAGAGGCAAAATTATTATCGGCAGCAATACCCCAGGCAGCAAAGCCCACTCAAACTGGAATATCACCCGGTCGAGCCTCGGCAGGAGGCATTGCCAGGCCCGGTCGGTACAAGCCAAGTGTCAGAAAAGGCACCTTCTGAAGCTATGACGACGTGGCAGGAAGAAAACAAGAGTAATGCTGCTCGGGGCAATATCAATATGATTGCGGGAGGACCCACGGACGGGGATTCTAATAGGGCCAGAAAAGCACATGCCCGAAGACTGGAAATTCATGCCGTGGGATGTAGCATGGAACGAGCGGCCGACCCCGAGATAAGTTTTGGGCCTAGAGATCTCGAGGGGGTAGAAATACCCCACGATGATGCCCTGATTATCAAAGCCGTTATAGCCAACTACGCCATTTCTCGTACCTTCATAGACACGGGCAGTTCTGTCAATATTATATTCAAGAAGGATTTCGATCAACTACAAATTGACCCGAGTGAACTTTAGCAGATAGTCACTCCTCTATATGGGTTCACAGGCAATGAAGTGCAACCGTTAGGTCAAATAAAGCTAGCTATATCTCTGGGAGAAGAGCCTCTGATGAGAACAAGGAGATCTTACTTCATGGTAGTAGACGCTCCATCCTCCTATAATGTGATACTGGGTCGACCTGCCTTAAACGATTTTAGGGCGGTCGTTTCTACTTTTTGTCAGAAGATTAAATTTCCTGTGGATGACCAAGTCGGGGAGGTGCGAGGTGATCAGAAGATAACCTGAAAATGTTATGTAGAGATAATTCGGGCTGAAGCTAACACTGCCCGAAAAATTCGAAGAATGGAAGTTAATGTCATTCAGGAGAAGCAACCTGTTTTGGTCTATGAAGAAAAAGAAGAAGTTCATATCCAGACCGGTCGACCTGAAGATACTACATATATTGCGGCTGATCTTGATCTCACTCTGAAAGCGGAACTGGTACAGTGTCTGAAGAAGAATAATGATGTGTTTGCCTGGACGCCCAAAGAAGTCTCGGGCGTTTCTCCCACGGTCATGGAGCATGCCTTACATGTCTTCCCAGATGCCCGCCCGGTCATGCAAAGGAAGAGGAATTTTAGTGCGGAATCGAACCAAATCATCAAAGAAGAAATAACTAAACTTATGGAGGCTGGTTATATCAGGGAGGTACAATTCCCTAGCTGGTTAGCTAATGTGGTGCTAGTCTCTAAGCCAGGAAACAAATGGCGAGTGTGCATTGATTTCCGAGATCTCAACAAGGCTTGCCCAAAGGACTATTATCCATTACCCAGGATCGATCAGTTGGTAGACTCCACTGCTGGATGCGAGTACATCTCTATGCTAGACGCTTATCAAGGCTATCATCAGGTTCCCTTAGCTAAGGAAGATCAAGAAAAGGTCAGTTTTATAACATCTGAAAGTACTTATTGTTATAATGTTATGCCTTTCGGATTAAAAAATGCAGGAGCAACTTATTAAAGGCTTACGAATAAGGTCTTCTAGAAACAGATTAGTAGAAATATGGAAGTATATGTTGATGATATCTTAATTAAGTCTCTTCAAGCTGCTGATCTGTGCAGGGACGTAGAGGAGACCTGCAAGACATTGAGACAATATGGGCTCAAGTTAAATCCGAACAAATGTTTATTTGGTGCGAAAGGGGAAAAATTCCTAGGATATATGGTGTCCGAACGGGGAATAGAAGCCAATCCGAGCAAAGTCAAGGCATTGCAGAACATGGAGCCACCTCGCAACTTGAGAGAAGCTCAAAGATTAACCGGCCGAATTACAACCTTGTCTAGGTTCATTTCTAGGTCGGCCGATCGTAGCTTCCATTTCTTTAAAATACTCAGAAAGGCCAATAAATTTCAGTGGAATGAAGAATGTGATAAGGCTTTCCAAGAATTAAAAGATTATTTATCTACTCTCCCTATATTAACTAAGCCTATAGTAGGAGAGACTCTTTGGGTATATTTGTCGGCTAATGAAAACGCTGTAGGCACTGTATTAGTCAGACAAGAAGGAAAGGAACAACAACCTGTATATTTTTCTAGTCATTTATTAAAAGGAGCTGAGTGTAGATATAATACACTAGAGAAATTAGCTTATGCACTAGTCTTGACTGCTCGGAGGTTACGCCCATATTTCTTAGCACATGAAATTATTGTATTGACCAACAGTACTCTGGGACGGGTGTTACTCAACCCAGAGGCATCAGGTCGGTTGATCAAATGGACAACTGAACTTGGAGAATATGACATTCAATATCAACCTCGCTCGACCATCAAAGCACAAGCTTTGGCAGATTTCATTATAGAAGTTCAAGGCCCTGAGGAAGAAAGCATTTGGAAAGTTTATGTAGATGACTCTTCAACTAGACAAGGCAGCGGAATTTGTGTTCTTCTTATATCTCCAAGGGAAGACAGACTTCAACTCTCTATCAGATTGAATTATAGAGCTACTAACAATGAAGCAGAATATGAAGCCTTGATAGCTGGATTACAGGCTGCTCGGCATGTAGGAGCGACTCGGGTCCTCATCTATTCTGATTCTCAATTGGCAGCCCAACAACTATCAGGTAATTTTGAAATTAATAATGACCGACTCAGGTTATATGCCGAGGCATTTGATAGGTTGAAGTCTCAGTTTCAAGAAGTAAATATACAAAAGGTTCCCCGATATGAGAATCAGGTAGCAGATGAATTGGCTAAGCTAGCCTCTGCTATAGTACCATAGAGTCTAGATCGGCCCGTAGAACAAACTCTGTTAATATCCTATATCGAAAGACAGACTGAGGCAGAAATTCAAGGTGACTGAAGAGCTCCAATTATATTGTATCTACAACAAGGTATTCTTCCAAGTAATATAGAACAAGCAAGGGTATTTAAGAAGAGAGCTGCCCAGTACACTATGGTAGGAGAACAGTTATATAAGAGAGCTTTTTCTAGACCTTTACTCAAGTGTATTGGCATAGAAGATATACAATTTATTTTACAAGAAGTTCATCAAGGTTCATATGGTAATCATGTAGGAGGGAGATCCTTGGCTCGTAAAATCTTGTTAGCAGGATATTTCTGGCCTACTCTACATGAAGATGCCAATAAGTTGGTAAGAACTTGCATTTCTTGTCAAAAACATCAAAATATATTGCATCATCCAACGCAATTATTGAGAACCTCTATAGTTTCATGTCCCTTCGATCAATAGGGCATGGACATAGTAGGACCGTTTCCTATGGCAGCTGCACAGAGGAGGTTCTTATTGGTAGCAGTGGATTATTTTTCTAAATGGGTAGAGGCAGAGCCACTCGCTCGGATTACTGAAGATGCAGTTATTAAATTCTTATGGAAAAATATAATCTGCAGATTTGGCATTCCTCATAAATTAGTCTCTAATAATGGAAGGCAATTTCAAGGGGATAGAATCTTAGACTGGTGCAAAAGTTATGGTATTACTCAGGCTTTCACCTCTGTAGCTTATCCGCAAAGTAATGGTCAAGTGGAAGTGACCAATAGGGAAATCATAAGAGGTTTAAAAACCAAACTGGATCATGTCAGAGGTAGCTGGGTAGACGAATTACCCAGTGTTCTTTGGGCATACCGCACTACACTTCGAGAAGCTACAGGAATCACTTCTTTTCAATTAGTTTACGGAGGAGAAGCAATAATTCCCATAGAGGTGGGAGTGGAATCCGATAAAAGGCAATTATATGATGCAGACAATGAAGGTCGATGACTCATGGAGTTGGACTTGATAGAGGAAATCAAAGATAAGGCTGCTGCTTGTCTCGTATCATATCGACAAAGAATGAGACAAAATTACAACAAAAGGGAAATTTTCTAAGTAGGAGATTTAGTATGGAAACGTATTAAACCTGTCGGGGATGTTAGTAAGTTGGCACCGCAATGGGGTGGACCCTACAAAGTGGTGGAAAAGCTCGCATCAGGCTCATACTATCTCCAAGATGCTGAAGGAAGAATTCTGGAATGTCCTTGGAGTGCAAATCATTTACAACCTTACCGGATTTAACAAAGATCATGCTACTTAAAAATATGTCAAAGGAAACAAACCATGATTATCTGAAGTAAGTTTTCAATGAAAAGAAGACAAGTACTCCTACAGTTTATGTACTCCATTTCTTTCAATAAATGCAATGCAAAGCGAATACTACCACAAAAACAAATGTGGCTCATACAGATTGACCAATATTGGCAGAACTTTTATAATCTATGTTCAGGCAATCAACAGTGGGGAATCTTAAAAATTTATTCAGCCCCCCCCCCCCTTTTTTTCTTGAAGAATCCAGAAATTTTAATTATCATAAGGTCAGTGCAATCATAATTTTACAGCAGAACATAGTCGATCGGGAAATCTCATGAAGTAACTTGGACGGGTCTTCATGGGAGGAACCGAAGACTTTAAACCATCACAGAACATGGTCGATCGGGAAATCTCATGAAGTAACTCGGACGAGTCTTCATGGGAGGAACTGGAGACTTTAAACTATCACAGAACATAGTCGATAGGGAAATCTCATGAAGTAACTCGGACGGGTCTTCATGGGAGGAACCGAAGACTTTAAACCATCACAAAACATGGTCGATCGGGAAATCTCATGAAGTAACTCGGACGAGTCTTCATGGGAGGAATCGGAGACTTTAAACCATCACAGAATATAGTCGATCGGGAAATCTCATGAAGTAACTCGGATGGGTCTTCATGGGAGGAACCAGAGACTTTAAACCATCACAGAACATGGTCGATCGGGAAAGCTCATGAAGTAACTCGAACGGGTCTTCATGGGAGGAACCGGAGACTTTAAACCATCATAGAACATAATTAATCAGGAAATCTCATGAATTCAAAGCCTAATCAACCGGGATTACATTGGCATGAAGCCAAGATTTAAGGGGGTTCTATGTATATGACACATTATTCATCTGGAAGCCCATTCATATGGAAGTCTTTATTTAAAAATCATTCGGAGTATTGTACTCAGCGCGGAACTCAGGAGTTTTATACAGTTCCTTATCTAAGATCACTCGTGATTATTTATTCTTTTAGAAATATGGAGCACACTGGATGTTATCTGCAGAAGGATTCATTAAGACAAAGCTTAACTTCAAAAAGATGAGCAAGGAATTCTAGAATAAATCTTATACCTAATGCTCGGAAACATTTCAAAAGAAGCATTTTCAAACCAGCACAAAAGAAAAACAGGTAAGTATCAAAAATTTCTTATACATCGCAATCACTTAATTACCAGGCTTTGGTTACATTTCTTTTCATGACTAGTTTTTCATTTACAAGTCTTTTATGAATAATCTCTTTAGACATTTGGAAAAGGACCTTTTAGATCTGCGGGTAGTTCTTCGTTAAGCCTGCGACGATTTATGAAAGAAAGGGGAGGTTCCTTGGGTAAATAGCCACCCTCTCTTAATTGTTGAAGAACTCCCGATACAGAATGATTTAAAGCATCCACTATCCCGCGAACAAATTCTTGGGTAAATGCTGAAGACTTTAAATAAGCCTGATGCCACTCTTCCCATCGACTCTTCTCCTGCTCCTTATAGCTTTGAAAATCATCTTGCAGTTTTGCATTTTGATCTTTTTAAGCATCCTTTTCTGATTTAAGCTGTTCCAATTCCTTCTGGAGTAGTGACAATTCAATATCTTGAGCTTTCCTTTGTTCTTGTTCATGTAGGATAGTGAAATCATGAGAGGCTAGGTCTTGAGCTTGGTCATAAAGACAGGCATTATGAAACTTTTCTACTTTCTCTAAAATAAGACTTTTATGAGAAGCATCTGAGAGAGCTTTCTCTTTTAAAACAATCTCCAGCCGAAGACCAGAATGTAGTCGATCCACCTGTAATTCCAAAGTTCTTCTTGCAAGCTCTTTATCTTTCAATAATTGTTGGCACTCCTCCAATTCTTGTTTCAAGGTCCCCAATTGTTGATTTTGTAAGGCCACTTTCTCTTGCAACTGAGCCAGGTCGCTATTAGGAGAAGACGAAGTAGCCTTCAATGTTTCCAGTTGAGTTTTTAATTTGTTGTTCTCTTGGTCCTTAGCCACAAGTAGCTGGTCGATATGTAGACTTGAGGCAAGGAACTAAACAAAAGGATGATATAGTTAAAAAGGAGGATACAAGGTTGACAACATATAACTATAAATACTTACAGCTACCGCCTGACGACCATGGCGGTCAGCTCGATGTGGTAGACTAAGGCCTCTTAGTTGTTTTTGACCTTGTCGTCAAGATTCGGTTAATAGGCCTTGTAGTTGCAGAGAACCATAGCTAGGTGGATCAGAGGATTGGCCCAATTGAGAGGGTAGACCCACAGTCTGTTTAAATAAAGGTCGGGGAATGGAGGAAGAAGGAGGTATAGAAGAAGAAGATGCAATGGAAGGAAAAGAAATAGTAGAAACAAGAGAAGCAGAGGAAGAACTAGATGGAATAGAGGGTGACAATGTGGGAAAGGCCGATTCAGTTATGGAAGCACTAATAGCTGAAGGACTAGCACTTGGAGAAGATCGCCGGCAGGGTGTCCGTTTTGCTCGACGCCCAGAAGTCAAAGGGGGCAGGGCTAATGCGAGGGGTGCAGAAGACACAGAAGGGATAATGGCCACCTCAGAAGCAGAAGCAGAAGAAGCTGAAATAATAGAAGAAGAGGGGATGAGTAGATCGGGTCTCATCATCCTAAGAAAAGGATTAGAGATAATATGAGTAGGCGTTATTGGTACTTTACCTCTCTCGAGAGAAATAGGCGCCGGGACAAGAGGAGCTTGCACAAAAGTATCAAAGAAATCGCTAAAAGGAGAATCCTTAGTAAGATTTGGCTTTTTTACTAAGGCAATAAAAGACTCTTCTTCTTCCTCTTCCATGGCTGCGACAACCCTTGCCCATTGTTCTTCTTCAGATAGCAAACCCAAGGTGGAGGAATTAGGATCGGATCGGCGGGCGCGCAACCATCCTTCTCCAAGATTATTGACAAAGGATTTAGTCATAGCAGGATGCTTGTACATAAAAGCTGGAAGAAGAACATCAGCTGAAATATAGGAATTAAACGCCATTATAAAAGAGATATATTAATCAGTAAATATGGACCAAAGTGTTTACCCATACCAAAAGATCCATCCAAAGGGGTGTCAATATTGCTTATCCCGAAAGGGAACATTAAACCCTCCACAATTAGATGCGACAAGCTGAATTTCGCTCCTCTCAGTTTAGGTAAAGCAGAAGCCACGAGGGGATCATTAAGAAGATTTTGGGTACTAGGAAGTGGAGGTAAATCATGTATCTATCAGATGGGAAACGGAGGAGGAGAAGGAAGACGCATATAGAAAAACTTGTGATACCATTCCCCTTGAGGAGGGATTCGGTTGAACAAAATGGCCTTCGGACGAGATTGGAATTTGAAAACACCAACATCTACCCGACGAGGAACAAAAAAGTGATGAAAAAGACGAGGAGACAAGGGAAAATCCAACAGTTTGGATACCCCGATAAAGCCCATGAGGATAGAAAAGGATTGAGGGATAAACTGATTAAGTGGAATGTTAAAATAGAGACTAACATTACAGAAGAAGGGGTGGAGAGGAAATCGAAAACCTTGCAGGACTTGGTCTTGGAAGATAGATATACACCCTAAGGGAGGAAGATGCGGACCATCATGAGGATTAGGACGGATTATGTAAGAAGGAAAACCATAGGTCGTCGTTAAATCTACTTCTTCTGTATCTATGAGATCAGAAGCGCACGAGAGAAACCATGCAGGAGAGGAAGTTGCCATAGAGAGATAGTAAAAGAAAGAGGAATCAAGGAAGATGAACAGAGGTAGGGGAAAGCAGAAGAAAACTTCGTAAAACCCTTATTTTTCTTTCGGCCCTGTGCTAAAACCCCCAAATAGGAACGACAGCAGAAAAGAAGGAAAGAAAGGGTACTTAGAATTCCAATCGTCATAAATGAGTGATAAAATCAAGAGAAAAAGGTAAAGTTAAGTAATCTTCCTTGAAAAATGTGTAAAGCTTCCCTAAAAATAATTCTTAAGAAAGCTTGACGGATATAAAGAAAAATTAATCCAGTAATTATAAGTTCAGGTTATTGGTGTAATAAAATAAGGAAAAGTTAAGCGCAAGTCAGCAGACAGGACTTGATTAGAGGCTACTGAATGAGGTCCGTAAATATGAATCGGGCGGTTCTGATAGATCGACAGAGATAAAGACCACCCAAATATGTTGACCAAAATCTTATCATAATAAGTCAAATAATATACACTATGATAAAATCATATGAGACTCGATTAATACATAAAATAACGTATGAAGATATAGGTGTAAATCGATCAAGTAAAATAAATCGACCAATACTGGGGACATCATGATAGAACTGAGTTAAATCGGGCAAGACGTAACTAATCTATGAAATATCGGGCGATACTTATCAATCTTGATATATACCGTCCGGTCATGAGGAAATGATCTAAGACATGATAATCTGTTGGGTAAGGTTGTATGATGACCAGCCAAGCAACATTTGACACATTTAAATAAAACAGATAACTATCGTGCGAAAGAGTGAAATTAACAACAAAAAGGGAATAATCAGCGTTACATGAGTTTGTCAGATCGTCATTACAGAGTTTCGGTCCTCCTCTCTACAAGAATTTGAATTTAAGTCAAAGTCAGCTTAGGGTATATATCAGGGGGTTTGTTCTCAATAAGTCTGCGACGGTTTAGGAAATTAGGAGGAGGGACACGAGATAAGTAGCTCTCCTCTTGCAGTTGATGAATCGCCCCTTTTGCTCTAGCAGTAAAGGTTGATAAGATGGACTTCACAATTGGCCTGTTGAATTCGGGAGATTCAATCATGGCAGTGGCCTGCTCCTTGTAACGAGTATCTTCGTTCTCCTTGTAGACCACCAAAGCCAGTTGGGAGGTTTTCAGTTCATTTTCTTTGGTAGAAATCTCGGCTCTAACTGAATTAAGGGAGGTATTCAGGGAAGTTATTTCATCTTCCTTCAGCTGCAGGGCTTTGAGTTTTTCAGTCAATTCTGCCTCATAATTATCCTTTAGCTCGCCAATTTTAGAAGTCAATTCTTGGTTGAGGTCCGTAGTCAATTTAAATTGTGCTTGAATACTGTCAATCTGGGCTTCAAGTTGTTTCTTGGCAGCAACGGAGAACTCGGCAGAAGATAACTCAGTGACCTGTTGTCTCAGCTTATCATTCTCAGATCTTAATCTCTTGTTCTCGTTGTATAGGTTGTGCATCAGTCGAGAAAAACCCATGTTTTCTATCCATCGCTAGAAATATAATAAAAGGCTATGAGATGATCGCTAAGAAATAGAGAGTAGACATTAGCAGACATACCTGATTCTCCTTACGGGAAAAACGATCAATTGCTTCAAGAGTATTAAGTTCTTCAAAAATGGGACGGACTTCATCCCAAGCACCGGCGAAGGAACCTCCTAGCAATATGGGAAGAACAGGAATGGTAGAAGAACCAACCGAGAAGGAGGAAGTAGGAATAGATGGGGGAGCAAAGACTAAATAAGAAGAAGGTGAGGAAGGTAAAGATCCAGAAGTCGGAATAGATAGGGGAAAAGTAAAAGAGACATCACCAGAAGCACTAGCATTAGAGAAAGGTGAGGCAGGAAAACTAAGAGAAGGGTAAAGTTCGACTAATGTGGGTTCATCAGAAGGAGGAACAAAACCTTCTGAAACCTGTTCATCAGCCGGAAGGACAAGCCTCCTTTTTGACGGAGGAGCCCTAGTAAGTTTGCGCCCGGGACGCTTGCTTGTAGAAATTCCAGTTATCGATTTACCGGGGCTATCAGGAGACGTGAGCTCAATGAGGGGAAGAGGTGTAGATGAGGAGACAGCAGCAGCCGCTGGTGAAGTAACAGCAGGTAAAGAAATGGCAAGGATCTCTGCAGAAGGACCTTCAGGAGCCTCAAGAGCTTCAAGAACCCCCAAAGAGCTGGGTACTTCAGCCAAAGGAGCTGGCTCTTCGATTGAGTGGGGAGGAACAATAGCAGCCAGAAGTTCAGCTTCTTTGGCACGAATGACGTCCTCTTCCAGACGTAATTCTTCATCAATCAAAGCGTCATAAAAGCTCTCCACTGTATAGAAAAGAAAATAGTTTAGTTAGTTAAAAGCAAGAAGAAAGAAACAAGGTGTTACCTAAAGGAACTTGAGTATCAGGTTTGACGGAGCTTAATCCAAAGAGGTATAGAAGATCGACTCTCAACCATTTAGGAATAGAAAGTCGATGGCCTAGCAGTTTCTCACAATAAACAGGAAAAGAAGGATGAAGATGAAATTCCTTGACGTCGGGCAAGGGGGGCAAGAAGGATTTCCAGGCATGAGACCAAGGAATGGGTCCTGGAAACTTTAGGAAGAAAAAAATGAGATTTCTAAGCTTTGAGAGACGAGGGCATATCCCCAAAAAGAACCATTTAGTCCATGAATGAAACAAGAAAACCCCGGGTTCTGAACATTTGGGATAAGAAAACATGAAGAAATTTTGAGGAGTAGGTGGAATATCTCGCAAGCGAAACAGCATGTAAGTACCACATAGATAACGAAATGTGTTGGAGGCAAATTGTTGCAAAGGAATATCAAAATACTGACTTATTTCAATCAAGAAAGGAGGAATAGGGAATCTTAAACCTCCTATCAACTGATCCTTGAAGAAGGTTACACAATTAGCAGGAGGATGATGAGGACGATCATCCGATTTGGGGATTATGATGTCATACTCTCGGGGAATTTCATACTGACGACGGATGTTCACCCTAGCAACTTTATCAAAGGAGGAAGACAGGTGGACATACCAAGGAGCAATTGCTTCTTCAGCCATGGACCGGAGTATAGGCTAGCAAAACAACAGATTACTTACTGAAAACAAGAAAGAAGATCGTCGAAAGTCGGTGAGCACGAGATTTGGTCGAAGACTGCAGCAAGAAAAGAACGTTAAGGAAAAGAGAAGAAAGGACAAATTTGAAAAGAAGACGAAGGGTTTAGGGTTTGGAAAACACACAACAGTCGTCAGATCAAAACACTTTTATCTCGGCAGACGCTGAGGATTACAGGAAAAAGGCAAAGGCTTATGTGACATGGCGGCCAGAGAAAGTATGTGTCATATCATCATAAAAAAACATTTATACCGGATGCGACAGATCGGATCACGCTGGGGTTGGTAACACCTCGTGGTACTCTTATAACATTCTCTCACCCAAAGAAAAGCCAATCACTAGCTAGTAAGCTTCGAAAGGAGACGTAATTAATTGAACATAATAAAGTGAAAAGGACTGAGTTTTGACTAAGCCCAGGCTAAGGACAAAAACATTTAAGGATAGAGATTTAGGCTAATAGCAGATTTTAAATCAACATCCTTACAAAATGCATACTCGCATTGATCAAAATAATTTTATACTGGCTGGCATAACTTTGGTTATGCTAGACAAGTATAATATTAGTGTAAATAGCATTATTTATGATCAACAAGACAATACTAGTCAGTATAATGTTAGTTACAACAGATGAATGTAACATCGACTAAAATAGTTTTGTTTATGATAAATCAAGCTAATATTGGTTGATATAACATTTAGATATGATACAGAAGTATTCCAACATTTAATATAGCCCCAACCATGATAAATGACACATATGACACACGAAGGGGTAATGAGTACAACATCACATTTATCCTTATCAGTTATAGAAGGATTCAATAGAATCACTCAATTCAATACAAAAGCTTGTTTTTACACTTAGAATCTGATCAAGTACATAATATTACATTTCCCCTCAGAACAGTAAACCTTAAACAGATAACGAAGATTACAAGCATAAGCTCTTGAGACACTTAAAAAATTTTTTTAGTCCCACTGGATTCAAACTTACCATGGAGCAGAGATGGAAACATTTTACTTCGCCCAGGCTTGTCAAGGCACATAAGTGGAAATATTTTACCTGAGACGAAGAAAGCAACAAAGAAGAAAGACTCAAGGGCAAGGGAAGGGGAGGGATCTATTCAGACCATGATGGAAAAGTAAATATAAAAGCCACTTCCCCTCTCAAGCCCTGGAGTTCTGCAACTAGAGCAACCAAACATAGCCCAAGGGTAACATGTGTTGTGCTCTTCACACAACATCCATGGGATATTTAGTTGCCCCTTCATGAGTAGTGAAAATCTCTCTGAAGTTTCTTGAGTCCTTCAGAGCATCGGCATCTTTGGATGAAAAGTCTGGACTGTGAAGCTTCATCTCTTAAAGCAATCCCTTGAACCCTAGAGTTAGTCGGAGCAAAAATCCCACTAAACTCATATATAGATCTCACCTTGTCCGACAAAAGTCGCCTCTCAAGAGGAGGATCCAAGACCATAACCTTAGCAATGAAAGTTAGCAAAGAAGGAAAAGAACTAAGATGGATGGTGAACGAAGAGAAGGTTGTAACCCTATTTAAAGGATCAAAAGACTCAAGGAATCACTGTGCTAAGGCTCACGGGATCACTACACTTAGTGTCGTCAGATGGTTGTACACAAAATCTATGAGGTCATTTTAATATCTGGGGCAGAGTCACGGTAGGAAAAGACAAAACCAGACTTGTGTCTAGTCAGTCGTCTACACCTCCTTCGACTAGACTTGAAGGGAAGGCTAGTGGTATGAGTTAACTTTCATAGGTCCCCGATAAGGAAGGGAAAGGAGATAATAAAAGGAAGTAGGCTAATATCGGCCAGTATATACCTCCACAGGAGGTAGGTTTGTATCGACCGAAATATGCCTCCAAGGAGGAAGACTTATATTAATTGGCATATACCTCAGAGGAGGTAGGCTAATATCGGCCGGGATATACCTCCAAAGGAGGTAGGTTTGTATCGACCGAAATATGCCTCCAAGGAGGAAGACTTATATTAATTGGCATATACCTCAAAGGAGCTAGGCTAATATCGGCCGGGATATACCTCCAAAGGAGGTAGGTTTGTATCGACCGAAATATGCCTCCAAGGAGGGAGACTTATATTAATTGGCATATACCTCAGAGGAGGTAGGCTAATATCGACCGGGATATACCTCTAAAGGAGATAGGTTTGTATCGACCGAAATATGCCTCCAAGGAGGGAGACTTATATTAATTGGCATATACCTCAGAGGAGGTAGGCTAATATCGACCGGGATATACCTCCACAGGAGGTAGGTTTGTATCGACCGAAATATACCTCCAAGGAGGAAGACTTATATTAATTAGCATATACCTCAGAGGAGGTAGGCTAATATCGGCCGGGATATACCTCCAAAGGAGGTAGGTTTGTATCGACCGAAATATGCCTCCAAGGAGGAAGACTTATATTAATTGGCATATACCTCAGAGGAGGTAGACTAATATCGGCCGGGATATACCTCCAAAGGAGGTAGGTTTGTATCGACCGAAATATGCCTCCAAGGAGGAAGACTTATATTAATTGACATATACCTCAGAGGAGGTAGGTTAATATCGGCCGTGATGAGTAATATAGAAGGGTACCGATAGAAGCCTCATGAGGAATAATAATCATTAACTAAACCTAGTCATGATTAACTTCGACCGATACAAGGAACCTTGGTACATTGAGCTATCCGGGATATAATAAAAGCAGGAGAAGTGAGAAGAAATGATAGAAACACTTTAAGAGGACTCATGAGAGAGAATATAGGTAAATATTTCAAATAAAATAATTAATGAAGATATATGCAATATGTGATTCTATGACAGGTATTATATATTTTGGCGGGAAATGCGTTTTAGATTGTTTTACAGGTGCTAAACGACAAAGAAGGTACATCTGGGGTACAAGAAAGATTCCTTAAAAGTCATTCACCACAAGTACGCAGCTGACGTGATCTCCTAACAAACTCTAACAAACTGGGGTCCACTTTATGACTACGGAGGTTATATGAAGTGGTATAAAAGGGGGAATCCTCTCCGTTGGCTAGGTAAGTTCACATCATTGTGCACATTCGTAACCCTAATTTTGCAACTACTGTTCATCTTCTTCCTCCTTCTTCTTCTTCCACACAAAGAGAGATCACTGACTTGAGCGTCGGAGGGCCTAGCCAGGGATTCCCACCCCGGTCTTAGGTCACTGACGGTAGTGTTGGTCGGTCTCTTGTGCGCAGGAAGCTTTGGGAGCTCTGGATCTGGGTGTTCTTCGATCAGATTTCTTCATCGCCATTGGTATCTTGCATCGGGAGGGCACTCTTGTGGCTTCATCCTCTTGGTTCCGCTTTGGGTTTCTCAGATCGGCATTCCATAGGTATTATTCTCCATCAGCAGTTGGTTTTTTCTCCTGACTCTCCGTTTTGTCCAGCTTCTCAGACAGGATCACATGTGTTCGACAAAATGCCTTAAGTTTCTTGTCTCCTCTGTTTGTGTCGGACCAACTACGAATTGGTGGGGAAGCTCCATTTTTTTCTCCACAGCAACTTCAGATTTCTTCATCAAAGGATGTGGATCTATTTTAGGTTAAGGTAAGACATACGTTATTTAATTTTTCAGAGGTTGGATTTCATTTCTGGTTTTTGGGAGATTATGAGTGTGATTTTGTTTGTAGGATTCCAGCAGATACACTGTTGTATGATTTCTTCTTGGACTGATTTTTGGAAGAATTGGAGTATAGGTTTCTTTTGTAGCATTTGAGGAGAGGCTGCTACTGGATTTACTGGTATACCTCTTGTATAGGTGCGTGTGTGCTCCTGTAGCTTATGGACAGGGAGTGATAGGGTTGTGAGCTACTGAATTTGCTACTACCTCCCAAGGTAATTGATGTTCCAATGAAGTGTTTCGGTTGGTTTCATTAGTATGTGTTATTATGTGGTGGTTTGGTTAGTTGTTGATGATGAGATTAGGTTGATGTGGATTTATGATGGAGATTTGATCTTATGATAGGTTTTGTGGTTGATGTCATTATGTGGTGGATTGGTAATTAAGAGAATAGATTTATTATTCGATTAAATAATGTGTTGATTTAGAGGAGTTTTGGAGATGTATCATGTATAACCTAATCTAATTAGGTTGTATTATGGTTAAGGTTAGTTGGGGGATTAATCCATAATCATGTTTGATTAGGGTTATTCTAATTAGGTTGGGGGGGGGGGGAGTTGTTTAGTTAATTACTTTCTAGGTAATTAGCTAAATATACTATGTGATCGCAGGACTTGGATTCGGGACGAGCGTCTCGACGTGGGATTTTCGGACACGATCTACGTATTAAGGCGGGTATTTCTTCCTTGGTCTTTATGTAGTTTCCTTTGAGCTTAGTGCATGGTTTATTTGATGGATTAGGCTGTTGTACCTTATATCGTGTTCGTTTGTTACTTTCTTGTTTGATACTTATGCTTGATCTTTGAGGTTTTCTAGTTATATCATATACAGTCTCTACTCTTGATATCTACTCTGCTATGTTCACATCTGTAGACTATGTATTGTAGGGATTGTCGGGTTGTTTGTATTATCATGCTGATTGTGCATATGATGAGGATTGTACGCAGGATGATATGTGTTATAGGAGTCATCATGTTGACCTTACATTTACATGTTGTAAGTACGCACGTGTTTGTTATGTACTTTTGGAGGAGTTATGTTGATTGTATGTCTGTGGTTTATACACGTGTCTGATGTGTTTTTACTGGAGGATACTGTTGATACAGTCTGACCTGGCTGTTGTTTTGATGTTGACACTGATTTAAGTTTGTATCAGATATTAATTTAACTCAGAATGACTAGTGATCGAGGTTGATCAGTTGGGAGGGAAAGTCCTGGTGAGTGAAGCCAGGCAAGGGAAATCCAGATGGGTCAAGGTTGACCAGACATCTGGTAAAAAGTCCAAGCAGGGAGCTTGGCACGGGAAAAGTCCAAGTATGGTGACTTGGCACGGAATGGTTAGAGAGGGCTCGGTAGCTCGTTCTCTGGACCGGATGAGGTCGGAGAGGGCTCGGTAGCTCGTTCTCCGGACTAGGTCAGAGAGGGCTCGGTAGCTCGGTCTCGGGACCAGGAAGACCTCAGGGTTTCGGGCTGGAAAGCTGCAAAACTCACTCGGTAGCATTGGATCGGTCTGCAGACCGATCCAGTGATACTCCAAGATCACTGATCGGTCGGGTGACCGATCAGTAACCACACAGACTTTCTGTGGGCTATCTGATCGGTCTGGTGACCGATCAGGATCCACACAGAAACATTCTGTGGGTTAACTGATCGGTCTGTGGACCGATCAGTAACCACACAGAAGTATTCTGTGGGTTAACTGATCGGTCTGTGGACCGATCAGTAACCACACAGAAGCATTCTGTGGGTTATCTGATCGGTCTACAGACCGATCAGAAAGAAGTGATCAGAAACGCTGAGAAAGGGTGGAACGGTCTGTGGACCGATCCACACATAGTCTGATCGGTCCACAGACCGATCAGGATCTTCCCGGACCGATCTCCTGATCGGTCCAGAAACCTATGGATCGGTCTGCTGACCGATCCACAGTGATGTCGCACGTCTCCTGCTACTTCTCTGATATTTCTGACTCGTTTCTGATGCATCTGATCTAACATCTGCTTGTGAGCTTTTTGAGTTACAGGCTGCAGGTACCATGGTGATGTTTGAATTCAAATCAATGACTATCAAAGGAATAAAACAAAATGGTTTGTCTACTGGTTATCGCTGCAAATTGTGCAAAAGAAGCGTCAACGTTCACTGGCTTGTTCAGTTGGTTCACTGGCTGCGATCAGCTTGACTCTTCCTTATTGGTTCGAGCTCAGAGACACCAGTGAAGACCAAGGATGGTATTGGTGTGAGTTCAGATGAGGAAGAAGCGTGATTGGCGACGCCTGGTTTGGCGACAGTGATACGCTACTGGTTTGCAGTGATTCGATGCAGGCAAACGCAGTGAAGAAAGCAGAGAAATAAGAAGGAGGAAGAGGAGAGGATGGAAAAAAACTCTCTGGAAAAACTCTCTCTGTCGTTCAAGCAAGAGGCTGTGCGTTTTCGTTGAGCTCTTGGCTGATTCCTCCTGTAGTTGTTTTTCTGCTTCGTGGCTGTAAGTTAAACTGTTCAATCCTTTAGCCACACTCTGTAAGTAATTGTGCTTCACTTTCAAATCTACTCTTGTGATCTTTGTGGAGAGGTTACTCCACCGAGAAGGAGGATCTTTAGCCGGAATTTATCCAGGGTGCGATCTACCGAAGATCAAGGAGTCGTCCACCTTACGGATACGCCGAGGAGTAGGGGCAAGTTATCCCCGAACCTCGTAAATCCTAGTGTTAGTGTGCTTATGTTTTTCTCTCCTTTAGTTGTCTAATTCCGCTGTGCTAACGATTATCTGTGTAGAAGTTTTCGTTTAAGTTTTTAAAGGAGCTATTCACCCCCCCTCTAGCCATCTAAGATCCCATCAAGTGGTATCAGAGCCTGGTGCTCTTCATTTCGGCTTAACAACCCAAAGAGCTAAACAATGGCCATGAAGGAGGGACTCAGCACCAACCGTCCACCCTATTTCGATGGTGCAGATTTTCAATACTGGAAAAGCCGCATGGAGTATTACCTCAAGACCGATATCTCCATGTGGTTCTCCGTCAAGGAGGGATTCTCACCTCCAAAGGACGAAGAAGGTAAGGAACTTGACTCATCGAGATGGTCAACCTAGCAAACTCGCAAGGGACAAGCCGATGCCAAGGCGGTTGTCACTTTGCAATGTGGGATAGCCAAGGATCAACTTGTCAAGGTTGGTCCTTTCACAAGTGCGAAGGATCTATGGAACAAGCTCATCGAGCTCCAAGAAGGGACTCGAGACTCTCGGATTGCCAAGAGGGATTTGTTCCTAAACCAACTACAGAACCTTGTCATGAAGGAAAATGAAACTGTAAGTGAGATACATGGAAGGTTCAAGGAGATCATCAATGGTCTCCATTCGGTAGATGAACGAGTAGAAAACCGTGACCTCGTAAGGTATGCTCTAAAAGCTTTTCCTAGGAATGCCTTGTGGTCATCTATGGTGGATGCCTACAAGGTATCCAAGGATCTTTCCATTGTTAAGTTAGATGAATTTTTTTGTGAAATGGAATTACATGAACTTGCTAACAAAGGGCAAAAAGAGAAAGGTATTGCTTTGGTTGCAGAAGAAAAGAGCAAGGAGGGAAGAAGAAAGAAAGAAAAGAAGAAGGAGAAAGAAATTGTTTCATCTTCATCCTCCTCCGAGTCCGATGATGAAGGTGAATCATCATCAAGCGAGATGGCCAACTTCATGAGAAGAATCATGAGAAGGAGCAGAAGATACAAAGGGAAAGGTAAACCTAGTGAACAAAATATTGACAAAACTAATGTTACATGTTATGAGTGCAGCAAAAAGGGACACTATCGGAGCGAGTGTCCCAAATTAAAAAGGAAGGAGGAACGAGCCAAAAAGAAGGAGGAAAGAGTCAAGAAGAAGAAGGCTCTAAAAGCTACATGGGATGAGTCTTCTTCAAGTTCATCTGAGGAAGAGAAGAGGGAGAAGAGTACACGGCAGTTAGCCCTCATGGCAAGAGAGGAGTCCGAGTCCGAGAGTGAGGACTCAAGCTCTTCAACCGCGACTTCATCATCTTCGGATGATGAAGAGGTAACATCTCCCCATTTAGAAAAGTGTTATAAAACAATTGCACATTTGTCTACTTCCCTTAAAAAATCAAAAACAGAAACTAAACTGCTAAAAGATGAAATAGAGAAATTAAGGGCCCTTAGGGAAGATGAGGTCGATGACCTTTATCAAGAGGCCCTAGAGGATGAAAACAAAACCTTGAAGGGTGAAATTGAGAAGCTCAAGAAAATGCTTGAGAAATTCTCAACCAGCTCTAAGACCTTAGACATGATTCTAAATGCCCAAAGGGCGGTCTACAACAAGGCTGGATTAGGATACCAACCTAAGGAGTCTAGTTTTATTTCTTTAGTGTCAAGAACCCAATTTCATAGAACACATGTTTCTAGGGTTCATGAGACTAGGAAGAAGGTGACTAAGGCATGGGTGCCTAAGTCTCTCATTGTAGATGCATTAGGTCCCAGAATTTGGGTACCTAAAACATCCGTCTTTCGTGTCTTGTAGGCATTGGTCGAGGGAGCGTCTATCAACTTGGTTTGTTGATAGTGGATGCTCCAAGCACATGACAGGGGACAAGTCACTATTCTCTACCATACAAAATAAAAATAGAGGTAATGTGTCTTTTGGCAATAATGGTAGTCTTAAGGTTATAGGGGTTGGAGACATTCATATATCCGAATGTCTCCACATCAAGAATGTTCTTCTAGTCAAGGGGATGACTTTTAATCTCCTAAGTGTCAGTCAATTGTGTGATACAGGTTACACAATTGAATTTCATTCAAGTCAATGTTTGGTTAAACACATTGACACACTTGACACGGTACTAGTAGGCACAAGGGTTGATAATATTTATCAAGTATCGTTTAAAAGTGCTACTAATGCTTTGATTAAGTGTTTCATGTCAAAAGAAGAAGAGTCTTGGCTTTGGCATAGAAGGTTGGCACATGTAAACATGAAGAACATTCGAAAGTTGGCCAACAAAGGACTAGTACGAGGCTTACCAAGCATCAAGTACCAAAAGAACAAACTATGTGATGCATGTCAAATGGGTAAGCAAACAAAAGCATCTCATAAAGGTAAAAGCATTGTGAGTACATCTACTGCCTTAGACTTATTACATATGGACTTGTTTGATTGTAACAATGTTATTTCATTGAATGGTAGTAGATATTGTTTAGTAATTATTGATGATTTTACTAGATATACATGGACTTTCTTTTTGAAAACTAAGGATCAAACCATAGATATTTTTATTTCTTTCTGTAGAAGAACTGAAAATGAAAAATCAACAACAATTAAAACCATTAGAAGTGATCATGGTGGTGAATTTCAAAACCATAGGTTCTTAGAATTTTGTCAAGCAAAAGGGTATAGACATGAGTTCTCAACTCCAAGGACCCCACAGCAAAATGGGGTTGTGGAGAGAAAGAACCGAGTCTTACAAGAGGCTGCACGAAGCATGCTCAATGAGTACTCACTACCGAGTTACTTGTGGGCTGAAGCTGTGAATACAGCTTGCTATGTGCAAAACCGAATCCTGATACATAGGTTTTTAGGAAAGACTCCTCATGAACTTTGGTTTGGGAAACCACCTACAATTAAACATCTTAGGGTGTTTGGTTGTAAGGTGTTTATTTTGAACACCAAGGACCATCTTGGAAAATTTTCGGCCAAGGCTGATGAAGGGATACTGGTCGGGTACTCGCTCACCAGCAAAGCCTATCGAGTCTACAACAATAGGACTAAATTGATTGAAGAGTCCTCTGATGTAGCTTTTGAAGAAATCCCTAAATCAAATGATCAATCAAGGGATGTAGGAGAAATTCAACTTGAACTTAGAAATCTAAGTTTGAATGATCAAAATGAAGAAAGAGTCGAGGTTGACTCTGATGACGATGAGCAAAGGCAACAAAGGGCTCACTGATCCCTTGCCCGATATTGAGTCCTTGCCCGTGCCTAGTGAGACCATTCATGAGGCACCACCAACACCAAGACAATCTAGGATAACCACTAGTCATCCCCAAGACCAAATTGTGGGAGATATCCAACAAGGGGTTAGGACTAGGTCATTCTTTAGAAATGAGTCTAATGAAGTCGCATTGATTTCAGAGATTGAACCAAAATTAGTTGATGAGGCATTGCGCGATCCTGATTGGATCATAGCTATGCAAGATGAGTTAGGTCAATTTGAAAGGAGCCAAGTGTGGGACTTAGTTCCTAGACCTAAGAAGACCACCATTATTAGAACTAAATGGGTCTTCAAAAATAAGTTAAATCAAAAGGGCGAAGTTGTAAGAAACAAGGCAAGACTTGTAGCCAAGGGCTATAGTCAAGTCGAAGGTCTCGATTATGATGAGACTTATGCTCCCGTGGCCCGATTAGAATCCATTCGTCTGATGCTAGCTTTTGCTGCACATAGAGGTTTCAAGCTCTATCAAATGGATGTTAAATCTGCCTTCTTAAATGACTTCATTAAAGAAGAGGTCTATGTTGAACAACCCCCGGGGTTTGTGAGTACCGAAGCTCCAAACCACGTATACAAGCTCAAGAAAGCTCTTTATGGGCTTAAACAAGCACCTCGAGCTTGGTACGAAAGGCTGTCAACTTATTTACTAGAAAAGGGCTTTGTAAGAGGCCAAATAGACCCAACACTATTTCTACGTAGAGATGGTGAAAATATTTTTGTAGCCCAAGTATATGTCGATGACATAATTTGTGGCTCAAATAACAAGGGCTATTTGAATGAATTTATTTCTCACATGGAAAGTGAGTTTGAGATGAGTCTAGTAGGAGAATTGACATTCTTCCTTGGACTTGAAATCAAACAAACTCGAGATGGCATTTATGTCCATCAGACGAAATACACTCAAGAGATGCTTAGAAAATTCAATATGAGTGACTCTAAGGAAATGTCCACTCCAATGGCGACAAGCACTCGCCTTGACAATGATGAGAGTGGAAAACCAATTGATCTAACGCAATATAGAAGCATGATTGGTAGTCTTCTATATCTCACAGCTAGTCGACCAGACATACTTTTTGCTGTGGGCATGTGTGCTAGATATCAAGTCTGTGCCAAGGAATCTCATTTAATTGCAGTTAAGAGAATATTGAGATACCTTAAGGGCACAATTCGAGTAGGTCTATGGTACCCTCGTACAGAGTCTTTTGACTTGATAGGCTATACCGATTCCGATTATGCTGGGTGCAAACTGGATCGGAAAAGCACTAGTGGGGGTTGCCAATTTTTAGGTTCATCATTAGTTAGTTGGTCAAGTCGGAAGCAACATTGTGTGGCTCTCTCCACGACCGAGGCTGAATACATTGCCATGGGAGAGAGTGTATCACAATTGTTGTGGATGATTCACACTCTAGAGGATTATGGACTTTCCTATAAGGGTGTACAAGTGCTATGTGACAACATTAGTACGATCAACCTAACTAAAAATCCAGTCCATCATTCGAGGACCAAACACATTGAGGTGCGTCATCACTTCATAAGAGATCACGTAGCTAGGGGAGACATTGTGCTCACATATGTGGAGTCAAAGTCAAACCTAGCCGACATTTTCACCAAACCCCTTCCGGAGAATGAATTTAGTCATTTAAGGAGGGAGTTGGGAATGTGTTTGGCTCCTTAGGTCATTAGAACTTCACCATGATCAATAAGGACTATTAAAATGACAAGAGTAATTGGGACAATAATTTGGGAAACTTGGGAACATCTCACATAAACTATAAGGTTTAACAAAATATTTTTGTTTGCTAGAAATGGGGTGAGATGCTAGGATCAACCCAATTATTCAAAATGTATCATGCATCCCTTGAATAATTAGGTTGAAGAGACATTAATTGAGTATGGGGAAGGCCATTACATAATTCATGTGTATTTGGCTCCTAGATCTTACTCATATATTCCAACCAAGGAATCTTGGTTGGACTTTTGCCTAGAAATTTTCTAATCATGGTTGATGGTTGATGTGTTGATTGATATTGTTGCTTGGTTCAAGTCATGACTTTGATTGATAAAACGATAGGGTATTAAAGGAAATAATAACAACTTGTTTATATTTTGACAAACTTGAACCTGATCATAGAAATGAGTTTTGAACTCTTAAGGACCAAGAAGACAGAACCCCATATGGTTGGAGTTAGTGTGAGGTTTTTGTTTGATAAGAATCTGAAACCTTAAGACTATAAACAAGTTCAGACCATAACTTTTAGGTAAGAGTTATGCTTGTAGGTTCTAGGCTCTGAACATGGAAGTTTTCCTAGAGAAACTTCCACGAATTATCGAACACAAGTTACTGAAATTACAGCTTTCAGTTACCGGAATTACAACTTTCAGTTACTGAAATTACGGGAGAAATCAGACACTGATCGGTCTACGGACCGATCAAGTCAGTCTAGCACGCTACTGATCCCTTTCTGATCGGTCTACAGACCGATCAGAGAGATCCCTGATCGGTCCGGAGACCGATCAGATCAATTCGGCACAAAAGCCACTGATCAATCTCTGATCGGTCTACCGACCGATCAGGAAGCTCGCTGATCGGTCTCAGGATGTTCCTGGATCGGTCCAGGGACCGATCAGGAGGCTTCTGACACCTTCTGATCGGACAACCGTCCGATCATTTCTTCACTGTACACCCATCTAAACCCTTAAAACCTCCCGATTCCTTCTTTTCCTCGTTCCCGCGAACCCTAGCCGACTCTCCCCACCAGTCCACCTTTTTCTCTTCTCTTTGCACGCCAAACCCTACCCGAAGCTCTAACCCTCGGAAGCCCTAGTCTAAAGTTCAAATGGCACCAAGGTAACTTCTTACCTCTCTAGAACTTGGCATTATGTTTCTCACTGAATCTGTTGTTCTGTTGTTTCGGTCCTTAATTGTTGGTGGCTCCTGTGCTTTTCATTTTTCCTATTGTGTCCCCTTAGGAAGAAACCCACTGATGGTGAGGGAACCTCTAAGGAACCAACCAAGACATCCAAATCCAAAACTTCTGCTGCTCCTTCCCGACCCCAACCAGCTAGTTCCAGTAGATTCCCAAACCGCCAGTCTGAGCAAGCTTTTCAACAAAGGACATTCAAATTACTCCCTTGTAGGTCCGTGGATAGAAAATTCATGGACGAATTTTGCCCACAAGTGTCCGAAATCATAGCATACTACAAACTCGATTCACTAGTCTACTTGGAACGGGATATCAACTATGACTTGGTCTCTGAGTTCTATAATAACCTTCATGAGACTAATGATCAAGGTTTTAAAACAAGAGTTGCTAAGCGGACTCTTGATTTCAGTATCTCATCTTTCTTTGAGTATCTCAATTGTCGGAGGTGTTCCGGTGATGTCTTTTCGATATTTCCTGACTTACCAGATCAGTTACTTCCACCGTTTGATATCTCACCTGACGATATATATGAGTACTTCTTCAGACAGCCTAGACAAGGGCTAGATGAGCTAGATGTTGACTTCCCTACTTTTGCAGCCTTGAGATTATCTCCTCAAGATTACATTCTTTTTAAAATTATCACGAACTGCCTTCTACCTATCACATCTAAACCATTATCTGAGATCCGATCATATCATTGTCTTATGCTTTATGGTTTGCGTCGGCGTCTCGATTTTGATATCATGTCGAGCATCTACTCCTCGATCATATCATATTCTCAGCCTAGCGGCTTCACCATCTATATGCCTTTTGGACATGTAATTACTGACTGGCTTGAGACCCTGGGTATTGATGTCTCTAAGGGGAGGATAGTAAAGATGGTTAAGCAGGATTGTCGACTTGGGAAACGTGCGTTTTCCAAGTCTGGAATCATAGGGAAAAATGGGGATGTTCAGTGGAAGGATGGGAGAGCTTTAGGTGAGTTACCACGGGGACCTCCACGACAGGTTGCAGCTGCTCCTCCTGCTGACATTGGTGAGGCGGATCCAGACCTGCGCTGGCAGATCGCTGAGTTGGAGAGCCGATTTGATCGTCACGAGGAGATGGTGGCTGCTGAGTTCGATGGACTACGCATACGGATTGACCAGCGCTACGATGACCTGCGCGGGCATATTGACCAGCGCTTCGATGATATGCGCAGTCATCAGGTGGTGACACAGCGTTGCTACTCGGATGGATGGCACGCTACCCGCCTCCGCAGTCTTACCCAGGCTATTCATCCTCCGGCATGCCGCCTCAGGATTTCACCCCTCCTGCCGATGATGGTGATATTCCTCAGTGTGAGGATGTTGATTGATACAGTTTGTTTGTTGGCTGTCTGTATTTTGGATGTTATTTGTTAGTCTTTATGACTGACCTGGATGTTTGCACTTCTGATGCTACTCCTGTATTTATGCTACTCCGTTTTCTTTTTGCTTGCTCTTTATTATGCTTCATTTTCTATTGGATATTAATATGTTGTTCACTTGCATGTCTTGTTTGTCCTTTATTTCTTTATCACTATCTCGTAATACACTTAGAGGCATTTTGGGGGATTAAGAAAGAAAACAGTATGGGTTAAGGGGGAGTCTTTTAACATTTTCTTACTTGGTTCGCACCTTTTCGGTGTTTGACAAAGGGGGAGAAGGTAACTAAGTTTAGAATTAAATGAAAGTTTGAGTTAGGGGGAGAATCATGATTCTCCTATTCTTACATGGTACTGTATCTGTCTTAGGGGGAGGATCTTGATTCCCCTAAAATTATGAAAATTTGAACAATTCTGATCTAAACTTAAATCATGTTGTCAAACAACAAAAAGGGGGAGATTGTTGATACAGTCTGACCTGGCTGTTGTTTTGATGTTGACACTGATTTAAGTTTGTATCAGATATTAATTTAACTCAGAATGACTACTGATCGAGGTTGATCAGTTGGGAGGGAAAGTCCTGGTGAGTGAAGCCAGGCAAGGGAAATCCAGATGGGTCAAGGTTGACCAGACATCTGGTAAAAAGTCCAAGCAGGGAGCTTGGCACGGGAAAAGTCCAAGTATGGTGACTTGGCACGGAATGGTCAGAGAGGGCTCGGTAGCTCGTTCTCTGGACCGGATGAGGTCGGAGAGGGCTCGGTAGCTCATTCTCCGGACTAGGTCAGAGAGGGCTCGGTAGCTCGGTCTCGGGACCAGGAAGACCTCAGGGTTTCGGGCTGGAAAGCTGCAAAACTCACTCGGTAGCATTAGATCGGTCTGCAGACCGATCCAGTGATACTCCAAGATCACTGATCGGTCGGGTGACCGATCAGTAACCACACAGACTTTCTGTGGGCTATTTGATCGGTCTGGTGACCGATCAGGATCCACACAGAAACATTCTGTGGGTTAACTGATCGGTCTGTGGACCGATCAGTAACCACACAGAAGTATTCTGTGGGTTAACTGATCGGTCTGTGGACCGATCAGTAACCACACAGAAGCATTCTGTGGGTTATCTGATCGGTCTACAGACCGATCAGAAAGAAGTGATCAGAAACGCTGAGAAAGGGTGGAACGGTCTGTGGACCGATCCACACATAGTCTGATCGGTCCACAGACCGATCAGGATCTTCCCGGACCGATCTCCTGATCGGTCCAGAAACCTATGGATCGGTCTGCTGACCGATCCACAGTGATGTCGCACGTCTCCTGCTACTTCTCTGAGATTTCTGACTCGTTTCTGATGCATCTGATCTAACATCTGCTTGTGAGCTTTTTGAGTTACAGGCTGCAGGTACCATGGTGATGTTTGAATTCAAATCAATGACTATCAAAGGAATAAAACAAAATGGTTTGTCTACTGGTTATCGCTGCAAATTGTGCAAAAGAAGCGTCAACGTTCACTGGCTTGTTCAGTTGGCTCACTGGCTGCGATCAGCTTGACTCTTCCTTATTGGTTCGAGCTCAGAGACACCAGTGAAGACCAAGGATGGTATTGGTGTGAGTTCAGATGAGGAAGAAGCGTGATTGGCGACACCTGGTTTGGCGACAGTGATACGCTACTGGTTTGCAGTGATTCGATGCAGGCAAACGCAGTGAAGAAAGCAGAGAAATAAGAAGGAGGAAGAGGAGAGGATGGAAAATACTCTGGAAAAACTCTCTCTGTCGTTCAAGCAAGAGGCTGTGCGTTTTTGTTGAGCTCTTGGCTGATTCCTCCTGTAGTTGTTTTTCTGCTTCGTGGCTGTAAGTTAAACTGTTCAATCCTTTAGCCACACTCTGTAAGTAATTGTGCTTCACTTTCAAATCTACTCTTGTGATCTTTGTGGAGAGGTTACTCCACCGAGAAGGAGGATCTTTAGCCGGAATTTATCCGGGGTGCGATCTACCGAAGATCAAGGAGTCGTCCACCTTACGGACACGCCGAGGAGTAGGGGCAAGTTATCCCCGAACCTCGTAAATCCTAGTGTTAGTGTGCTTATGTTTTTCTCTCCTTTAGTTGTCTAATTCCGCTGTGCTAACGATTATCTGTGTAGAAGTTTTCGTTTAAGTTTTTAAAGGAGCTATTCACCCCCCCTCTAGCCATCTAAGATCCCAACAGATACATGTTGATTGTACTTATGCCTTGCGTATATGTGTCCAGTAGGATTTTTGGAGATCTTTGGGTGATTATACGTGTGTAGTTGTGTACATGTGTTTGGTGAGATGTGTGGAGGCATCATGACGATTATACTCATGTTAGAGGTACTTATGTGGATTTAGAGGTTGCATGGATGATGACGGTGTATGTATCATGATTATATATATATCATGTTCATCATTCATTGCATCTGACGACTATTGTTTCCCTTGTGGTGAGAGAGTTGTCAGTTGGTTTGGTTTAGCGCCATACACTCAGCCACTCATGGGTAGTGGTAGCTGGAGCAGTTGCCGCTCTTCCTGTCGTGCCACCCGGTCATGAGGTTTTGTGATATCCGGCGTTGTGAGCAGTCAGGGACCCTGATGCTATGTAGTTAGATAATTACTTAGCATTCCGTCTGCCTCAGCTGCTTTATAGAGGTATGGGGTATGAGGCTAGTACGACTTGTCACTGACCCAAGCTCTCGGCCATACAGGGGTCGTGGTGTCTAGAGAGGTGGCGGGGGTGACCATGGAGCATGCATGCACTTTCGCATATGATGCGTGGTGCATCTGGGGAGTTATATCTGCATACATGCGCAGTAGATACTAGTTGCATGTGATTGTGATTTGTTGCATTTGATTGAGCTATGGTTGTCATGCTGCATACATGTCATTTATTTTACATGTATATGTAATTGTATTTATATTGCACAGGTGTCATGGGTATGTCTGTTGCAGATCCGGTGAGTTTACTAATCATTGTACCATGTGTCGATTCCATATTGGGTATGTATCTGTCATTATGTCAGTTTTGGTTTGTATAGTTTATATGTCAGGTTATTATGTCAGATATGTTTAGGTGCATTGATTATGATAGTATGATCATGTTCTTTATTCCCTACTGAGACAGTATACTTGTGATTTCCATGTTTGTTTATGGACCATGCATTATCTTGTCTATTACCTGCTGAGTTACCTATACTCACCACCGCATGTATACCTTTATGTTTTCAGGTAGCTTGCAAATGGTTGGTGTCGCTCGGAGTATCCTGTCTGTCGGGTCCTACGTCACATCTGGAGACGGTTTCACCTAGTGTTTATTTTCTTTTGTATATCCTTTAATTATTTTTGGCATTGTATTTGTGTGAGATCTCGAAAAAAATTTAATTAATAGGGTTATTTGGAAAATAGCCTTATAGAATTTTTTCGAAATTTTTAGAAATTTTTTGGGGATTTTTCGGAGTTCGTACGACGGGTTTTGAGGGGATCAATTTCGGACACGGATAAAGCCTGCTTGGAATACCCGTTTAGGAAAAGTTTTAATATAAATACTTTTCTTTTCTTATTTCTTTTCCCTAAACCTATCACCGAACCCGAGCTCCTCTTCTTCCCCGACTCTTCTTCTCTATTCCTCAAGCGGTCTGTTCCGGGTGATCGACGACTCTTCCCTCGTCTTCTCGGCGTCGCCGGCGCAGATCGGGTCTCGGAGCTTGGAGGATAGGAGCTAGCTGGTTTCTTTCTCCCCGTCGATTAGCAAGCGGTAGGATATCGTCTCCTTGAGCCAACTGCCGACGCCGCTGGATCGATCCAGATTCATCGATTGCTGGCGTGGAAGATGCCTTAGGGTTTCGAGGGTAAGTGACATTCCTAGTCCTTCTTCCCTCCTTTTTCTCTGGATTTCCTTCAACTCGTGCCCTAGCAGTCGGTGATTCTAATCCCTGTCTTTCTACATCGCCGGATTTCACTAGATTAGGGCTTGATTTTGGTTATCTCCGGCCGATTGACCTTCATTTCCTTCTTCTTGAGTTGTTCACAGAATGATCCGTGTATCCTCAAGTTGGATCGGATTGGGTGATACCTGTTGGTTGCTACTCGGAAAGCCTAACGGTTCCACTATACAAAAATTTTGTACAAAGGTCTGAACCTTTTCCTAGCTACCATGTGTTCTTTTAAATTAAACTAGGATCGCCTGCGGAACTTTACACGTTTGATCCTAAGTTTAACTTATTTGTTCTTTTAGGTTTAGACTTGGATCTCCTGCGGAACTTAACACGTTTGATCCAAATCACCTAGGTTACGAAGACAATTAAATATCTATTTCCAAAATTGGCTTCCAGTACTGACGTGGCGAGGCATATGACCTTCTTGGATATGGGAACAACCACCACCGACTAGACAAAGCCTTTTAAGGAAAGCTAATATTTAATTTCCTTAAATAACTCTAGGTTAACCAAAAAGAACAATCGAAGCACAAGTTCGAAAAGAAAACAAAAGAACACAACATCGAAAACTAATTCGAAACTTAGAATCACATGCCTCTTGTATTTGGTATTTTTACAAAGAAATAAAACTAATATGATGCGGAAATTAAATACTAGTATACCTTTTCTTTTGCAAACAAAAACCTCTAGGTCTTCTACCGTATTCCTCTTCTAATCCCGGACGTTGTGTGGGCAACGATCTTCCGAGACGAGAACCACCAAGCGCCTTCTTCTTCCTTGCAAGTTTCGACCATCAAAACTTCTCCTAGGATGAAGAGGTTCGGCCACCACCACCATGCTCCAAGGGATGCTAGAAACAAAGCTTTTTTTCTCTCCTTCTTCTTCTTCTTCTCTAAACTTGATCCGGCCACCATATGAATCTCCACAAGAAGGATGAGGTTCGGCCATCAAAGAGAAGAGAGGAGGAGAGGATGGCCGGCCACACCAAGGAAGAAAAAGAGAGGAAAAATAGAATAGAGATGTTCACCATGAAGCCTCCTCTAGCCCCTCTTTTACAATCCTTGGTCTTGGCAAATAAGGAAAATTTAATAAAAACTTCCTTAATTCTTTTGCCATTGAAAAGGAAAATTTATTTAATTAAAATAATTTTCTCTATTCAATTTACAATGGCCGGCCACTAATAAAATCTCCAAACAAATAAATTTTTTAACACAAATTAAAACTTCCTTATTTGCTTTCGGAAATTTATAAAAAATTTCTCCAATAATTTTCCCTTCATGATTGGTTAATAAAAAGAAAATTTTATAAATTAAAATCTTTCTATTAAACATGTGGATAAAAAGAAAGTTATCTTGTAAAAATTAAAATATCTTTTAATCTACAAATAAGGAAAGATATCAAATCTTTTCTTAATCTTTTGTAGAAACTTATAAAAGAGAATATTTAATTTTTTAAACTCTCTTTTAAATCATGAACATTGTTAAAAAGGAAAGTTTTCTTAAAATTTAAAATCCACCTTTTAATCAACAAATAAGGAAAGATTTCAAATTTTAAACTCTCTTTTAAACATGTAGATGATTTACAAATAAAGAAAGTTTTTACCAAAAATTAAAACCATCCTTTTAATCTACAAATAAGGAAAGAGATTAATCTTTTCTCTTAATCTTTTGTAGAAAGCTATAAAAGGAAATTTTTAATTTTTAAACTTGATATCCACATAAGAAATAATTTGAATAAAAATCCTTTTTAATATTCTAGTGGTCGGCCACCTAAGCTTGGGACCCATGCTTTGGCCGGCCACCAACTTGGCTCATCCACTTGGTTTTGGCCGACCCTAGCTTGGGTTCCAAGCTAGCTTGGTCGACCCCATTGGATGGGTAAGAAGGTGGGTATGTGGTGGGTATAAATCTCTATATACAAGAGGCTACGATAGGAACCGAGAGGAGGAATTGGTTTTGGTCTTCCGATGAAATTAAGCATCCTGTGTTCGTCCCGAACACACAACTTAATTTCATCAATAATAATTCATTCCACTAAAGAACTATTATTGAACTACCGCACCAATCCCAAATTACATTTTGGGCTCCTTCTTATTATGAGTGTGTTAGTCTCCCTGTGTTTAAGATAACAAATGTCCACTAATTAAGTAAGTTACTGACAACTCACTTAATTAATATCTAGCTCCAAGAGTAGTACCACTCAACTTCATCGTCATGTCAGACTAAGTCCACCTGCAGGGTTTAACATGACAATCCTTATGAGCTCCTCTTGGGGACATTCTCAACCTAGATTACTAGGACACAGTTTCCTTCTATAATCAACAACACACACTATAAGTGATATCATTTCCCAACTTATCGGGCTTATTAATTTATTGAACTAAATCTCACCCATTGATAAATTAAAGAAATAAATATCAAATATATGTGCTTGTTATTATATTAGGATTAAGAGCACACACTTTCATAATAACTGAGGTCTTTGTTCCTTTATAAAGTTAGTATAAAAAGAAACGACCTCTAATGGTCCTACTCAATACACTCTAAGTGTACTAGTGTAATTATATAATTAAGATAAACTAATACCTAATTACACTACGACCTTCCAATGGTTTGTTCCTTTCCATCTTGGTCGTGAGCTACTGTTTATAATTTATAAGGTACTGATAACATGATCCTCTGTGTGTGACACCACACACCATGTTATCTACAATATAAATTAATTGAACAACTATATTTATCATAAATGTAGACATTTGACCAATGTGATTCTTATTTCTAGATAAATGTTTATACAAAAAGCTAGACTTTTAGTATACATCATAACAATCTCCCACTTATACTAAAAGACTAAGCTGCTATATCTGCTGCCATACATCTGATTCCCAACCTTTCAATATGCCCATCAAAAGCTCTTGCCTTAAGGGCCTTAGTGAAAAGATCTATAGGTCATCATCTAGGCAGCAACAACTTGTCCTCATTTATACGATTTCTCGTATTGGGTGGTACTTGCGCTCTATTGTGTTTACTTGCCTTATAGACTCATGGTTTCTTCGAGTTTGCTACTGCACCACTATTATTACAATAAATTGTAATAATCTTTGGACAAACCAGAAATCATATCTAAGTCTATCTTGAGGTTATTGAGGCATTCAGCTTTTATGACTACCTCAAAGGTTTGCCATATACTCAACTTCTATGGTGGAGTTCGAAAAGCACCTATGCTTATCACTCTTCCATAGTTATGACTTTACCTCCTAAAATAAACACAAAACCCTGAGGTTGACTTACTATTGTCCCTATCCGATTAGAAGTCAAAATCTGTGCAACCCATAGGGACCAAATTAACTGCCTTGTAAGCTAGCATATAATCTCTAGTGCCTCTAAGGTACTTCAATATATGCTTTACTGTAGTCCAATGTCCTTGTCTAGGGTTACTTTGATATCTGCTAACTATGCCCTTGGCAAAACAGATTTCTGATCTCGTGCATAGCATACATTAGGCTTCCGATAGCCGAAGCATAAAGAATTGCCTTTATATCCTCTATCTCCTTTGATGTCTACGGAGACATTTCTTTAGATAAAGTTACTCCATGCTAAAAAGGTAAGAAACCTTTCTTGGAGTTTTGCATACTTAAAATGAGCAAGGATTTTTTTTTCGATATACGAAGCTTGGGATAAGTAAAATATCCTTTTCTTGCGATCCCTTATTACTTTGGTCCCAAGAATATATACATTCTCCCAAGTCCTTCATATCGATTTGTTTGGACAATCATACCCTTACTTCTGACAACATTTTGATATTGTTTCCAACTACCAAAAATGTTATCTACGTATAGTTCAAGAAATACCACCATGTTTCCATCACACTTTTTGTATACACAAGACTTATCCGGTTACTAAATAAATCCATAGATCTGGATTCCTTTGATAAACCGGATGTTCCAAGACCTTGAAGCTTTGCCTTAGTCCGTAGACTGATTGAGCTTGCACACAAAATGCTCTTTGCCCTTTGCAATGAACCCTTCTGGTTGCTTTGTATGGATGCTTTCTTCAAGACTTCCATTAAGGAATGCTGTCTTGATATCCTCTTGCCAAATAGATAAAAGAATCCGGATAGACTTAAGCATGACTACCAGTGAAAAAGTTTCCTTTTTCATCAAGCCTTGCTTTGAAAGTTTCCACCTTCCTGTCTATCCATCTTTTCCTATTGTAGACCTATTTTCACCCAATGGCTTTTACACCATCTGGTGGTTCTATAAGCTTCCAGATTTGATTAGAATACATATATTCTAATTCTGTATTCATTGCTCTTTGCCAAGATGCTGCATGTTTATCTTGGAGTGCTTCATCATATTTCTGGGATTAGACTCATGTTCATTTGGGATAAAGTCCAAAAACTCTCCCAAAACATGAATCCTTTTGGTTGTTTGACAACCCTCCCACTACGATGATGCACTGTCTATAATTGTGGATCAATTGTGATACGTGTTGCAGTTTCTTGTGATATTTCATCTTGTACAGTTGGTACTAGATTAGACATGTCCTTTATAATTTCTTTAAGAACAAATTTACTTATGGGCTTGTGGTTTATTACATAGTCCTTTTCTAAAAATCGGTCATTGATGCTAACAATAACCTTATGATTTTTAAGACTATAAACCTACTTTCATTTCTCTAGGATAACTTACAAACAAGTGAATTCCTGTCCAACTTATCATTGTCTCTCTTCAGCATATGTGCTGGACTACCTGAATCCGAATATGCTTCAAAATAGGCTTATGCCTATTTAGCAATTCTATATGAGTAGAGAGTTCTGACTTTGGAAGGTACAATGTTCACTTCCGTTTCCAGAGTATATCCTTAAAATGAATTTGGTAATTTTTCAAATAACTCATCATCAATCTACTTATTTCCATAAAAGTCCTATACCTTCCTTTTTCTACACCATTCTGTAGGGGTGTACCAGGTGCAGTTAGTTGGGATTGAATCCCTACTTCTGATAAGTGACTCCTAAATTCTCCCAAGAGGTACTTGCCACTACGATCTCACCGTAGTGTCTTGATACTTTTACTTTGACGTTTCTCCACATTAGCCTCGTACTCTTTGAACTAATCAAAGCACTTAGACTTGCGACACATCAAGTAAATGTATCCGTATCTTGAATAGTTATCTATAAAATAGACGAAATATTCGATACTAACTCTTGTCATGGATCACACAAATCAGAGTGAACCTATTCCAATGTATCTTTGGCTCCATACCCCTTATACTTAAAAGCTTCTTGGTTATTTTTCCTTCCAAGTAAGACTCGCAGGTTGGAAAGATTTCCACTACCAATGAACCCAAAAGTTCATCAGCTACCAATGAATCCTACTCAAGTTAATATAACCTAGCCCTAGATACCAAAGATATAATTGGTTCATTTCCGAAGGTTTCTTTCTCTTAAAGTTAGAAGATGTGTTACTAATTTTCATTTGTTGCATCGTGGGAGTTATTAAATTGCCAACCAACGTACCAGAACAGATAACTTTCCTCTTTTTCTTAATAACAACTTTGTTATTAAAAGAGGCAGAATATCAAGTTCTTTGAATAGTTTAGAAACTAAAAACTAGTTCTTTCTAAACTTGGTACGTAAAGACAATTACTTAAAATCCATATTTTATCAAAGGATAAACATCTCCTACTGTAACAGCTGCCATTTTTATAGCAGTGCCCATGTGGACGGTATTTTTATTTTCATTTAGTTGTCGGGTTTCTTGGAACCCTGCAATGAATTACGGACATGATTAATGACATCTGTATCTACACTCCAGGTTCTGGTAGATAACACCACTAAACATGTTTCAACTAATGAATTAAATACACCTATATTGTTCTTTAGTTCTAAAAAGACAGACTACCTTAATGCCCAAGTCCTATTTCCAATCATTATAATCGGGACTACTAAGTCTTTTCTATAGTATAACAACTAAGGAATTGACAAACATTTTAAATCCTAAGAATCACAAAAATATTTGGTCAAGATCAATTCCTTAAAATCCCCATGAATTTTGTATGCCACGATAGTGTGGACGTATACAAAATCAAAGAAGAGATTTTATCCATTAATTTTATTATCTCGTCAACTTTACTTTATGACGAATAAAATTAATAGTTGATCTTTCTTTGATCAAATATTTGGTCAAAACTTTTGAATTTAAAATAACATTGATTCCTTAAACAATATTATTTAAATTCACCAACACCTCAAACACCGTGAATTTTACATGCCACGATAGTGTGGACGTATACAAAATTAAACATTTGTAAGAGGAGGGGTTTACCCATTAATTATCTTGTCAATAAATCTTTATGACAAATAAAATTACCTCAAACACCGTGAATTTTGTATGCCACGATAGTGTGGACGTATACAAAATCAAACATTTGTAAGAGGGGTTTTAATTTTATTATCTTGTCAACTTATTTATTTGACAAATTAATAGTTGGTTTTCTTCAGTCGCACAAATAATAGCAGTGACTCCGATGGGGAGGATACTATTAGACGTGCCTAAGTGTATACCATTACTTGACACTAAGCCCATTAATAAGATTGTGCCCCTTCCGATGGGGAAGATCACACGCTCTTAATTAACTTCCTATAGTCATCCAAAATGGAAGTTTAATCTAGTGATCCGCAAACAAGCTCATCTGATATGGAGGAAGGCACTCAGAGCCAACGCGCAAGCTTGTTGCATCACTTATAAACCAGTAATGGAGACCGTGGAATTTATTTAAAAATAAATCCCTCTCCCACTTAGTTATTTAAAGTGAGGAATTTTGACTATGCTAGCCTACTTAACATGCATACTAACAAGCACACAGAGCACAACATAAAAAGCAATAAATAGAAAAACTAATTTTCAACTATTATGGCTTTTATCTATTGCTGTCCTCCGTGTGTCGCCAACCCTAGCTGCTGCCATCTTTGGCCACCGCCATCGGGTCTAGTTGTTGCATCCATCTTGCTCCTTGTTCCGCTGCGCCTCTGATCCTCAAAAGGTTCCATGCCTTGCAAGATTCGATCCGCGACATAAATAGAATTTTACATTTTTCGATCCTATATTCCTCGAAAGAATGTACATGTATCTAGATCAAAAAATAAAATCCTAATAAAACTAAATACAACTCCTACTGTATTTTATAATACAATCATGCACACACAATAAAATGCCCTTGACATGTCCAAGGGTCCAATCACACACACAATATCTATAAGCCATAATAGTTGGATCCTGCATCCACAAAGTTAGCACATCCTACTATTATCCTGCCTAAATTATGTATGACATGTGCATAATTAAACTAATACCAAATATACAGAGGCAAAACCCTAGCTCTGATACCAATTGTTGGTTGCTACTCAGAAAGCCTAACGGTTCCACTGTACAAAAATTTTGTACAAATGTCTGAACCTTTTCCTACCTACCATGTGTTCTTTTAAATTAAACTTGGATCGCCTGCGGAACTTTACACGTTTGATCCTAAGTTTAACTTATTTGTTCTTTTAGGTTTAGACTTGGATCTCCTGCGGAACTTAACACGTTTGATCCAAATCACCTAGGTTACGAAGACAATTAAATATCTATTTCCAAAATTGGCTTCCAGTACTGACGTGGCGAGGCACACGACCTTCTTGGATATGGGAACAACCACCACTGACTAGACAAAGCCTTTTAAGGAAAGCTAATATTTAATTTCCTTAAATAACTCTAGGTTAACAAAAAAGAACAATCGAAGCACAAGTTCGAAAAGAAAACAAAAGAACACAACATCGAAAACTAATTCAAAACTTAGAATCACATGCCTCTTGTATTTGGTATTTTTACAAAGAAATAAAACTAGTATGATGCGGAAATTAAATACTAGTATACCTTTTCTTTTGCAAACAAAAACCTCTAGGTCTTCTACCGTATTCCTCTTCTAATCCCGGACGTTGTGTGGGCAACGATCTTCCGAGACGAGAACCACCAAGCACCTTCTTCTTCCTTGTAAGTTTCGGCCATCAAAACTTCTCCTAGGATGAAGAGGTTCGGCCACCACCACCATGCTCCAAGGGATGCTAGAAACAAAGCTTTCTTTCTCTCCTTTTTCTTCTTCTTCTCTAAACTTGATCCGGCCACCATATGAATCTCCACAAGAAGGATGAGGTTCGGCCATCAAAGAGAAGAGAGGAGGAGAGGATGTCCGGCCACACCAAGGAAGAAAAAGAGAGGAAAAATAGAATAGAGATTGTAACACCCCAAATTTCACGATTTGGAGTCCTAAAAGACATTATTAAAATCTATAAATGCTTTAGAAAAATTCTAGAGATTTTTAGGAATTTATAGAATATTTTTATACAATTTTTGGAGGTCGTTTGATATTTTTACTAAACGAAAGAAGTTTCGACAAAAAAATGTCCAAGCTGAGGCTTGAACCGGCAACCCCTGACCCGAGCAAAACCCGGCTAACCAAATGGGCTAGCAGTTATTACTTGATCAAATAAGGGTCGAATTGTATTTAAGTAATAAATAGTTAATAGCAGAATAAATGGAGAATAAAAGGCTTGGCTGGGGATTTGAACCTGCGACCTTTCGCTCGGTCAAAACCCTGCTGACCAAGTGATCCAGCCACCGGTTCTGTTTAGAAAAGGTAGGAAATTTTATTTAAGGAAGTTAATGGAATCCGGGAATTTAAAAGAGAAACTTAAGGCTTAATTTTCCCGTGACCTAAACCTAATCCTTTTCCCTCCCGATCCCTTCCTCTCTCGCGCGACAAAGGCAGCTCGGGCGGAAACAAGCCGCGGCTAGGGCACGATTCCGGCGGCCGGCGGGTGGCTAACTCGGGGTGGTTCTTCACCGTCGTGATCCTTGCGTCGAGGAGGAACCGTAAGCACGAAGGAGTCAAAGCTTGCAATTTTCTCAAGCCCTAGAAGTTGTTCCGGTTGTAGGTTTAAGAAGAGGTAAGTCGCTACTCACCTGCAATAGAGTAGTTTCGAATTCGAATTAGAGTTTTCCTTGTGTCTCTTGATCTTTTTGGAGCATGCTATGAGGTTGATTTCTTGTGAAGCTTGCTGCCGAGAATCTCAAGGAAAGGAATTAATTGGTTTGTTAGGCATATGTTTTGGTTTCTACAGATTTCAGATTTATGCTGTAAAATTCTGTTTAGCACAGCATTCACTTCCTTTGGTTCTCTGCCGTGAGTTACAAAGGAAGTATATGAAAAAGGATAAGTGTGTAGAGTATTTTGCTTCCTTTGGTTTTCTGCCGTGATGGGCACATTCGACTCATGTTGAGTTTTGCAGGTTTTGTTTTTATGATGCAATGGGTTTGAACAAGTTTTATATAGGTTTCAAGCTTTTGCAGGTTTTGGTTTTTAATGGCTATGTCTAGCGTTTTGGTTTCTTTTAAGTTCCAGCAAGTTTTGGCTTTTGTTTGTGCTAGGTATGAGATAGGAACAGCCTCATTTGAAGCTTAGAACAACCTAGTCCTCTTGTGCTTTACGATGAACAAGAACATCCCCCCTTGGAGCTTGTTGCAGTCCGGATTTAATGGTTTCAATTTATGTTGCTGATTCTGTGAATTTCATGCTGTTAACTTTGTAGTATTAGTATTTTATCTCACTGCCATGTATAAGAATGGTTTTTTAATGAATAATGCAGTAAGGTAGTTTGTGCTTATTAGTCTTTTGTCTAAAGGACTTATAGGGATGAACAATCCGGTTCTGTAAATTTTGATTTGCTTTAGAGATTATAGTGCAGAAATTTATTAGCTAAGAATGCAGAATTCCGAGTAGCATGTTATGTAGATTCTTAGTTAAGCTTTGTATTAGCAGTAGACTTGTACCATATTCATGTAGCAGTGTAGATTTTTCAATTCGTAGTAGAGCAGATTTTTGTTTTGTAGCATGCATATTTTTGTTAGTTATATATGCAGATTTCTATTTAAGCTTCAAGGCAGGTTCTATTAAAGCTTATAGTATGCAGAATTTTGTAGCGAAGTATGCAGAACTTTAGTGCAATTTAGATCTCTTGGTTGTGCAGTTTAGTACTTCAATGTTATAAATTGTTTTAAACATTTCAGTGTCTTTTTAAGAAGCATTCTTTTATGAGAAGTATTAACAAGTATAAGAAAGATAAAGAAAAGAAAGAAAGAGGCCAAGACCTTAAGTAGAACTCAAAGTCAAGACTTTAGGGATTTTAGCACACAAGGTGCTAAAGAAAATGCAGAGGCATTATATAGAAGTATTAAAAGATAACAAGTATTTTACTTTTATTAGTGGCATTGTGCTGGACTCTTAGTTATCCTTGGGTTGGGCTCCCATAGTCGTCCCTAGATTTAGATAACCTAGTAGTAACGGCACGGCCGACGGTCGACGGTCGACGACCCGAGGGTCACCAAATGGGTTGCCAAATGGGCCGCCAAATGGGTCGGGTCGTTACAAAAGTAAAAGCACAGTTGCCGGGCCCAAGAAGAAGTTGATTATTATTTTGAAGTATTATAAGTATAAGTTTTTGAATAAGTAAAACGAGTTTTACATAAACATAAAGTATTAAAGATTAAGTTAGAACAAATGAAATAAGTTTCATATAGTTCTGAAAATCAGTAAGTTTAGTTCTTTATTCTACCATGTTTATCTAGTGGATGAGTAGTTTTCATGTTTACCTATTAGATGAGTAGCATGATTAGCTATTAGAATTACATGAGTAGATTCCTTAGCTTTTCTTTGCTATTAGTTTGACATGAGCAGTTATGTTTATGCTTTATTTCTTTTTAGAGCATATAGTTTCTAGTTCTTTTCGTATACATGCACATTCATGATTTTGTGAGTTAGATAGCGCTTACTAAGCAAATTTTGCTTATAGATTGCACTTCCTCTTACTGCAGATACAGGAAAGGAAAAGATATAGAAAGGAAGGCGACAAGGAGGTGTTCGAAGGATGTGTGATGCCAGGACTATGTAAGCCTTGGGACTAGGAAAGAAGTTTTAATTTTAGTTTCCGCATTTTAGTTATTGTAAACATTTGAGTTGTATTTTAAGTTCATGTCATTTGAGATTATTCTTTTTAGATTGCATGTAGGATGAGTCCAGTTTAGTAAGTAGATATTTGTGTGTTTGATACTTATTTAACTGCGTGGTTGATTGATATGTGTTCCAGCCGCTTGTGGCTGAGTATATATTGCATGTATTGTTGAATATGGTCACCGGTACAGGGGAGATTCTGCCGAAATTTTTCAGTAGGGTTTCCATGTAATTTTTAATCATACCGGTTAAGTAGGGTTAGTAGTTAAGTAACGGTCATCCTTAGAGTGTAGTAGTAGTAAGAAGGGTGGTCGTTACAGTTGGTATCAGAGCAGTTTCCATTCTCCAGCATCACACATCAGCACCATCATTGCCGTCTTCAAGTAAGAAAGTATTTAATTTTCTTTTATGCTTTCTTTATTATTTGCAATATAGAATATTTGCTTAGAAATGTTTAAGTAAGATAGAAGTTCTTGATTTTTTTTTGTTTACATATGTATATATGTCTAGAAAGCATAGGGACGATTTTAAGTTTCTTTACATAACTAGATGTCAAGAAGAGGACGTCCCCGTACCATTAGGACCGAGCACAGGAGAACGAAGAGTCCAGAACAGTTTCCAGGACCCGATATGGACACTACGAAGTTGTAGTCATGCCATTTGGTGTGACCAATGTGCCTGTGGTCTCCAGGGACCTTATAACAGGTCTTCCAAAGGACTACTAATGAGTACGATGTGATAGGGGTGATAGTGGACAGTGAAGTTAAGAGACTAAGGAACAAAAGAGTATCATTAGTGGAAGTCATTTAGAACCAGAAGCATGAGAAAGTATGAGATAGAAATATTCGGAATTATTCTAAGTTCGAGGACGAACTTTTTATAAGGTAGGGAGGATTGTAACACCCCAAATTTCACAATTTGGAGTCCTAAAAGACCTTATTAAAATCTAGAAATGCTTTAGAAAAATTCTAGAGATTTTTAGGAATTTATAGAATATTTTTATGCAATTTTTGTAGGTCGTTTGATATTTTTACTAAACGAAAGAAGTTTCGACAAAAAAATATCCAAGCTGAGGCTTGAACCGGCAACCCCTGACCCAAGCAAAACCCGGCTAACCAACTGGGCTAGCAGTTATTACTTAATCAAATAAGGGTCGAATTGTATTTAAGTAATAAATAGTAAATAGCAGAATAAAAGGCTCGGCTGGGGATTTGAACCTGCGACCTTTCGCTCGGTCAAAACCCGGCTGACCAAGTGATCCATCCACCGGTTCTGTTTAGAAAAGGTAGGAAATTTTATTTAAGGAAGTTAATGGAATCCGGGAATTTAAAAGAGAAACTTAAGGCTTAATTTTCCCGTAACCTAAACCTAATCCTTTTCCCTCCCGATCCCTTCCTCTCTCGCGCGACAAAGGCAGCTCAGGCGGAAACAAGCCGCGGCTAGGGCACAATTCCGGCGGCCGGCGGGTGGCTAACTCGGGGTGGTTCTTCACCATTGTGATCCTTGCGTCGAGGAGGAACCGTAAGCACGAAGGAGTCGAAGCTTGCAATTTTCGCAAGCCCTAGAAGTTGTTCCGGTTGTAGGTTTAAGAAGAGGTAAGTCGCTACTCACCTGCAATAGAGTAGTTTCGAATTCGAATTAGAGTTTTCCTTGTGTCTCTTGATCTTTTTGGAGCATGCTATGAGGTTGATTTCTTGTGAAGCCTGCTGCCGAGAATCTCAAGGAAAGGAATTAATTGGTTTGTTAGGCATATGTTTTGGTTTCTACAGATTTCGGATTTATGCTGTAAAATTCTGTTTAGCACAACATTCACTTCCTTTGGTTCTCTGCCGTGAGTTACAAAGGAAGTATATGAAAAAGGATAAGTGTGTAGAGTATTTTGCTTCCTTTGGTTTTCTGCCGTGATGGGCACATTCGACTCATGTTGAGTTTTGCAGGTTTTGTTTTTATGATGCAATGGGTTTGAACAAGTTTTATATATGTTTCAAGCTTTTGCAGGTTTCGGTTTTTAATGGCTATGTCTAGCGTTTTGGTTTCTTTTAAGTTCCAGCAAGTTTTGGCTTTTGTTTGTGCTAGGTATGAGATAGGAACAACCTCATTTGAAGCTTAGAATAACCTAGTCCTCTTGTGCTTTACGATGAACAAGAACAGCCCCCCTTGGAGTTTATTGCAGTCCGGATTTAATGGTTTCAATTTATGTTGCTGATTCTGTGAATTTCATGCTGTTAACTTTGTAGTATTAGTATTTTATCTCACTTCCATGTATAAGAATGGTTTTTTAATGAATAATGCAGTAAGGTAGTTTGTGCTTATTAGTCTTTTGTCTAAAGGACTTATAGGGATGAACAATCCGGTTCTGTAAATTTTGATTTGCTTTAGAGATTATAGTGCAGAAATTTATTAGCTAAGAATGCAGAATTCTGAGTAGCATGTTATGTAGATTCTTAGTTAAGCTTTGTATTAGCAGTAGACTTGTACCATATTCATGTAGCAGTGTAGATTTTTCAATTCGTAGTAGAGCAGATTTTTGTTAGTTATATATGCAGATTTCTATTTAAGCTTCAAGGCAGGTTCTATTAAAGCTTATAGTATGCAGAATTTTGTAGCGAAGTATGCAGAACTTTAGTGCAATTTAGATCTCTTGGTTGTGCAGTTTAGTACTTCAATGTTATAAATTGTTTTAAACATTTCAGTGTCTTTTTAAGAAGCATTCTTTTATGAGAAGTATTAACAAGTATAAGAAAGATAAAGAAAAGAAAGAAAAAGGCCAAGGCCTTAAGTAGATCTCAAAGTCAAGACTTTAGGAATTTTGGCACACAAGGTGCTAAAGAAAATGCCGAGGCATTATATAGAAGTATTAAAAGATAATAAGTATTTTACTTTTATCAGTGGCACTGTGCTGGACTCTTAGTTGTCCTTGGGTTGGGCTCCCATAGTCGCCCCTAGGTTTAGATAACCTAGTAGTAACGGCACGGCCGACGGTCGATGGTCGACGACCTGAGGTCGCCAAATGGGCCGCCAAATGGGTTGGGTCGTTACAAAAGTAAAAGCACAGTTGCCGGGCCCAAGAAGAAGTTGATTATTATTTTGAAGTATTATAAGTATAAGTTTTTGATTAAGTAAAACAAGTTTTACATAAACATAAAGTATTAAAGATTAAGTTAGAACAAATGAAATAAGTTTCATATAGTTCTGAAAATCAGTAAGTTTAGTTCTTTATTCTACCATGTTTATCTAGTGGATGAGTAGTTTTCATGTTTACCTATTAGATGAGTAGCATGATTAGCTATTAGAATTACATGAGTAGATTCCTTAGCTTTTCTTTGCTATTAGTTTGACATGAGCAGTTATGTTTATGCTTTATTTCTTTTTAGAGCATATAGTTTCTAGTTCTTTTCGTATACATGCATATTCGTGATTTTGTGAGTTAGATAGCGCTTACTAAGTAAATTTTGCTTATAGATTGCACTTCCTCTTACTGCAGATACAGGAAAGGAAAAAATATAGAAAGGAAGGCGACAAGGAGGTGTTCGAAGGATGTGTGATGCCAGGACTATGTAAGCCTTGGGACTAGGAAAGAAGTTTTAATTTTATTTTCCGTATTTTAGTTATTGTAAACATTTGAGTTGTATTTTAAGTTCATGTCATTTGAGATTATTCTGTTTAGATTGCATGTAGGATGAGTCCAGTTTAGAAGTAGATATTTGTGTGTTTGATACTTATTTAACTGCGTGGTTGATTGATATGTGTTCCAGCCGCTTGTGGCTGAGTATATATTGCATGTATTGTTGAATATGGTCACCGGTACAGGGGAGATTCTGTCGAAATTTTTCGATAGGTTTTCCATGTAATTTTTAATCATACCGGTTAAGTAGAGTTAGTAGTTAAGTAACGCTCATCCTTAGAGTATAGTAGTAGTAAGAAGGGTGGTCGTTACAGAGATGTTCACCATGAAGCCTCCTCTACCCCCTCTTTTATAATCCTTGGTCTTGGCAAATAAGGAAAATTTAATAAAAACTTTCTTAATTCTTTTGCCATTGAAAAGGAAAATTTATTTAATTAAAATAATTTTCTCTATTCAATTTACAATGGCCAACCACTAATAAAATCTCCAAACAAATAAAATTTTAAACACAAATTAAAACTTCCTTATTTGCTTTCGGAAATTTATAAAAAATTTTCCAATAATTTTTCCTTCATGATTGGTTAATAAAAAGGAAATTTTATAAATTAAAATCTTTCTATTAAACATATGGATAAAAAGAAAGTTATCTTGTAAATATTAAAATCTCTTTTAATCTACAAATAAGGAAAGATATCAAATCTTTTCTTAATCTTTTGTAGAAACTTATAAAAGAGAATATTTAATTTTTTAAACTCTCTTTTAAATCATGAACATGGTTAAAAAGGAAAGTTTTCTTAAAATTTAAAATCCACCTTTTAATCAACAAATAAGGAAAGATTTCAAATTTTAAACTCTCTTTTAAACATGTAGATGATTTACAAATAAAGAAAGTTTTTACCAAAAATTAAAACCATCCTTTTAATCTACAAATAAGGAAAGAGATTAATCTTTTCTCTTAATCTTTTGTAGAAAGCTATAAAAGGAAATTTTTAATTTTTAAACTTGATATCCACATAAGAAATAATTTTAATAAAAATCCTTTTTAATATTCTAGTGGCGGGCCACCTAAGCTTGGGACCCATGCTTTGGCCGGCCACCAACTTGGCTCATCCACTTGGTATTGGCCGGCCCTAGCTTGGGTTCCAAGCTAGCTTGACCGGCCCCATTGGATGGGTAAGAAGGTGGGTATGTGGTGGGTATAAATCTCTATATACAAGAGGCTACGATAGGGACCGAGAGGAGGAATTGGTTTTGGTCTTCCGATGAAATTAAGCATCCCGTGTTCGCCCCGAACACACAACTTAATTTCATCAATAATAATTCATTCCACTAAAGAACTATTATTGAACTACCGCACCAATCCCAAATTATATTTTGAGCTCCTTCTTATTATGAGTGTGTTAGTCTCCCTGTGTTTAAGATAACAAATGCCCACTAATTAAGTAAGTTACTGACAACTCACTTAATTAATATCTAGCTCCAAGAGTAGTACCACTCAACTTCATCGTCATGTCGGACTAAGTCCACCTGCAGGGTTTAACATGACAATCCTTATGAGCTCCTCTTGGGGACATTCTCAACCTAGATTACTAGGACACAGTTTCCTTCTATAATCAACAACACACACTATAAGTGATATCATTTCCCAACTTATCGGACTTATTGATTTATCGAACTAAATCTCACCCATTAATAAATTAAAGAAAATAAATATCAAATATATGTGCTTGTTATTATATTAGGATTAAGAGCACACACTTCCCTAATAACTGAGGTCTTTGTTCCTTTATAAAGTCAGTATAAAAAGAAACGACCTCTAATGGTCCTACTCAATACACTCTAAGTGTACTAGTGTAATTATATAGTTAAGATAAACTAATACCTAATTACACTACGACCTTCCAATGGTTTGTTCCTTTCCATCTTGGTCGTGAGCTACTGTTTATAATTTATAAGGTACTGATAACATGATCCTCTGTGTGTGACACCACACACCATGTTATCTACAATATAAATTAATTGAACAATTACATTTATCATAAATGTAGACATTTGACCAATGTGATTCTTATTTCTAGATAAATGTTTATACCAAAAGCTAGACTTTTAGTATACATCCTAACAATACCTTCTGGAGACAATCGATTGAGGTAAACTTAGGTCTTCTTCTATGTTACCGATACTCTATTCTTGATCCTCATCTTCTTGTGGTGATTTAGGTCTCAGTTGAAGATGATGGGATCATTTGAGCTGTCGGCAGAGGCTAGGAGAGTTCTTGCTTGATTCAATTGATCCAGTGAGGTTAGGTTCTGTGATTCGTGAGGTGAATCCATTAGTGAGGATCTGTTGAGTGTGATCTTGGTTCCAGTTGTGTTTCCGTGCCAGCAGCAATCTCATCTAGCAGATTGCTTGGTTTCAGCAATCCACAGTAGCTTGATCGAGGTAAGGTGTGTAGGTTTTGTTCTTTGTTTTAGATGATTGATCTTAGTGTGGATGAATTAGGTTTATGTGTAAGTTTGAATTGGAGATGATATGGATTACTAGATGGTTAGTATATCATTAGTTGATTCATGTTGTATTTAGTTGCTAATTTGTAATTAGATTTATTTGCTTAGATAAATCTAATGGAATGATTAGGGTTAAGATAATTAACCCTAGTCAACTGTTAGATTTAATTTAGATTTGGATTGCTAATCTAGTTGGTGATTAGGGATTATGTAACTAATCCTAATTAACCATTAGATTAATTAGGTAGATTGAGGTTGTGTTGATTAGGGTTTTGCCCTAATTTAGTTTTAGGGATTTTATTTAGCTATTCATTTGGATTTAGCTAAATAAAATATATATATATTGTTTGTTTGACACAGGACTCTGATTCGAGATAGGCGTCTCGACGTTGGATTTGGCGTGATACTTCCTGCTATTTGAGGCGGGTACCCTTTGACTTATCTCTTGATAGTGTCTTATGATATATGCAGTTTATATATACTTACTAGTGTTGGTAGTTAGTATTTCCTTGGTTTAGTTTAGTTGATACCTATCATGTTTCTACTGTTAATTGTTTTACATTAGAACTGGATGCTCTTATCTTTTGCCATGTGTATCTATGTTTATAGAGATGGATATGTATTTATAGTGCTCCACTATACTGGATTAGTTGCTTTATATGTTTGATACGTGCTCTTGGATTCATGATACTTATATCATTGTTATATGTGATGTTCTTGGATTTATGCTGTTTATACCATGGTTATATATATATGTTTACCTTTTTGGCACACACATATATGGAGGAGGCTATGTTCAGGTATGACATACTTAGCATCATGCACCATCCCGCATGATTGCATGCTGGGCGATTGACGACTCCATTATTGTTGAGCTCGTCGGCCGGCTACACGGGCCTGCACACAACGTGACCACTGCATGGGTAGTGGCACAGCACCCAGGGTGTGTATGGCAGTTGCTCTGTAGTGCTCCGCTGGTCCGCTCATGGGTAGTGAGACTGCAGCGTGGTAGCAAATAGGGATCCCTTCCCGTCATCGCGTACCGAGAGATGAGAGCATTGCGCTCCCTCACTATGTTTGAGGTAGGAGGATAGGTGTACTCCGACAGCATCCCGTCCACTCGGTCACTCATCAGGGGTAGTGACGGCAGAGTGCACGGTGTCACAGCCCTACCCACTCGGTCTCGCCATCGCGTGTGAGACGGTTGACTGGCGTCAGGGGTGACCATGTCATATGCATCATATGCACGGATTGCATTCTTTATGATTGATGCATTTTGGTGATTGCATATAATTGACATGCATACAAGATACATGCTTTTGCTCTGACTATTTTTATCTGTGTATGTTCACAGTCAGTTGCACAAGCCTCGCAGGTGAGTACAGTTTATTTCAGTTATACATTTTCTTATTATTCTTGCTATAGACTGTACTTTATGCCTATTGCTGGTTATTACAGTTTATTTTAGCTATGCATATCTGTTATACTGTTAGGAGACTGTACCGTAGGTTGTACTGTTAGGAAACTATACTGTAGGCTCTATGGTTTAGTGTACTGTACCATAGGATGTTACTAGTGGTTATATGTTGTTGTACATATCTATTGGATTACCTACTGAGTTCTTTGAACTCATCCCGTTGTTACTATTTTTCAGGTTGAGGGCGTCGGGAGATATTCCAGTCGCTAGCCCCATTATCACGAGGATTTTCTTTGTCGGATTATATTTTGCTTTTGCATCTTATATACGTGTATTGTGGGTTTGTATTGTGGACATTTAACATTCGGGTTTGCTACTTTGTTTTCCGCTGCAGATTTTTTCATTACTTTGTGGATTTTGTTTTCTTCGTTGTAGTGGAGTATGAGGTTTACATATATCTTTGAGGATTCTTTATCGTCTTTCTATATTAAACTGCGTGGATTGATGATATGTTGAACTGTGTTGAATGTTGATATAAACTACGTGGTTTGTTTCTTATTTGTATTGTATTGTTCTGGCCGTGTGTGGCCGAGGTATAGATATATGTATTCTGGATTCATATTGTCACCCGTACAGGGGAGATGCTGTCGAAATTTCTTCTGACAGGGACTACCTGAGGCGTGACAATTTGCGTTTAGCCATGTGGCTTTCTTGTGGTTTTGGTGTTATTTTTGTGTTTAAGACGTGTCGGCATGCATTGTATTTATTTGGTTTGTGTGGGCTTTCCTTCATTTTTCCGCTGTATTTTTAGTACAGCCGTGTGAGCTGCTTTATATATAACTGTGTGGTTGTGATTATTTCATTCCAGCCGAGTGGGCTGTGATTATAACTACATGGTTGCATATATATATATATATATATATATATATATATATATATATATATATATATATTCCAGTCGCATGTGGCTGATGTATTTTATTTGTATTGATGTTTCAGATTGTCACTGGTACAGGGGAGTTTCTGTCAGATTTTTGTCTGGCAGGGACTTTTTTGGGGCGTGACAATTTTTGGTATCAGAGCAAGGTATACGATACTTGCTATGCGTTCTGAATTTTTGAGATTTATCTGATACCAATTAGTGGTATCAGAGTAGGTTCGATGCCTGTTATTCGTGTTTTGGATTTCGTGTTTCGATTTTCTTGATGTGACTTTTCGAGTTTTGGGACCAGGCAGCAGCAGGACATCTCCAAGTTTTAGGAGGTATGTTTGCATATTGTTATCTTACCTTTCTGTTAGTACATGCATGGTTGTTCTGATAGTTATAGCGTGTGTTAGTACTCTTTTTAGTACCTATCTAGTTGCGTGTAGTATGCATTTCATGTGTTGGGTCAATCACTGATCACGGTTGACCTTAGTGGAGATCAAGGATTTATAGTCTCAGTGGATTTCTTCATATCATACTACCAGTTGTGTTAGTTACTGCTACTACTAGTTGGTTGAGATTTAGAGTCACATACCAATTTCTGTTATTATTAGCTGGATAGTGGAGGGTATCTGTGTACTCATATTGATTCGGTTAGTAGAGTGTCGGTTTACTCCTGTTGGTTCAGTCAGTTTAGGATTGATTTACCTAGTTGACTGGTGTAGTTGTGGTTTGACTTATTTTAGTTGGTTCTGTGTTCCTGTTAGTTCGATCAGTAGAGCACTAATTTAGATTCATTTGGTTCTGTCTGTAGAGGACCAATTTACCCAGATTGACTTTGGTAGTTGTGTATCGATTTACCTTAGTTTCATCAGTGACGATTGATTTACTCTTGTTGGATTAGATAGTAGTTGACGGAGTTCTTTTGTTGTCCCGATCAGTAGAAGACCAGCTTACTCTATTTTAGAGATTCTGTTTTGGGTTATACGTGCTTAGTTAGATATCCTTAGCACATTTGGGTGCATGGCTTGTACCAACTTAGAAAGACTGAATTAGCCATATACAATTGTCGGCTTGATCAGTCTATAGAGGATTGATGTATCTTAATCCATGGGGACTTTGACCATGGATTGTCTGTACCTAGTTGGATGACTTGGGAGGTACATTCGGGTAGGATACCTCTACCGTCGTCGAAAAGTGTAAAGCTACCTGCTTAACACTTATGAGATACAACCATTACTAGGGGTATAATTTGGAGAGTACATTTGGATATATGATTTGTACTGTCGTGAGAGAGTTAAAGATAGCTGCTTAACCTTTACGTGATCTGGTACTATGTGAAGGAAGAAGCAGAGAATGCTTTTTGGAGATCAGGTCATCACTTAGTGATTTCTTTGAGGTGTTTGGAGAGAGAGTAGTTCTCTACCTCTTTCGGTAGCATGGTGGTTTATAAGGCGATGAGACTCGCCTAACATTGATCTATGGGAGATCCTGACTCACAGACCTATCAGGTGTAGTTAGATATCATCTTTGTACCTAGAGATCTACGACCCATAATGATACAGAGAAGGTGGTGTTATTTGATTAGATTATGATGATCTTCGAGGAGTAGAACGTCGGCTGACAGACTTTTTGACCAGCTATTTAGCTATAGTGTTCCTCTATGTTTGTGTTCATTGCTTGATACTGGAGGTTACTGAACCTCAGGGTGGAGTAATCACAGTATGATGGGGTACAAGATAATGATTAGACGACTCAACTAACATTATCTCTATCAAGTAACTCAAGACCTTGACCCAATGATCATCTTACCAGGTCTTGTAGTCTATATCTCATATTAGAGGGTTTGATCTTTTATCGATATTTGTCGAGGGACATTTATGGGATGATTATGAGAGTTGTGGAGATATTTTCTTGATGGATAGACTCTCAGTCAGGAGGTTGTGTAAATCTTTGGACTTGAGATTGATATTCTTTTACTGTGGATATTTGAGTATCTAAGAGGATGAGATGATGAGATTTGGCAGACCTTTTGGATATGTTTAGTTTTTTGGTAGTGGGGCTGAAGGTTGGATGCTTTCCTTTGACTCTATCTTTGTTTAGGAGACTATCTGGTATGATTGATTGATGTTGAGGATGATTGGAGATTGGTGGATATTGGGAGATCAGGTGTGGTGATAGGTTGTCTTTTGATGATCTATTAGTGGATATTTGACTTGATGATCTATTATTTGGTGTTTGATGTTGATAGTGACATTGAGTGTAGTATGTCTGTGATATATAGATTTAGTGATTTGTAGTTGGTGATCCGATCACAGACTTGTTGTTGGAGATCCTACGGTTGAGTGAGCCTATTATACGTACATTATGGGTCCTTGGTGTTACCATTTTAGGCATACCGTGCCCTAGATGTTTTATGGACTCGATGTATTTGGTATTCCTAGGGTATTTGGATCAGTTTTCATTATCTTCATTGACGATGTTGTGATCTATTCCCGATCCGAGGTGGATCACGTATACTATCTTCGTATAGTTCTAGAGATGTTTCGACGGGAACATCTATATGTGAAGTTCAGTGGTGCGTATTTTGATTGTCTTCTGTGAGATTTCTAGAACACATGGTTACCAGTAGAGGTACACCTGTGGATCCATAGAAGATAGAGGCTATTACCAGTTGGGAGTAGTTGTAGTCTATACAGGAGACTCACAGCATCCTTGGTCTAGCTGGATATTACCAGAGATTGGTTGAGGGTTTCTCTAGCATTGCTATGTCGTTGAATGGATTGTCTAGGAATGGTATGAAACTTTCTGGGATAGATGCTTACGAGATCAGTTTCAGGAGTTGAAATGAGAAGCTGATAACTGCACCCGTCTTAGTATTACTTTCTAGTGTAGACGGATATGTACTCTACACAGATGTATCATACCTGGGTATTGGTGTAGTTCTGATATAGCATGAGCGGAGCAGTCTTGTGTCAGTAGTTAGAATTCTCGTGTAATGAGAATGAGATCTTTATTTTCGTGGGATATTATGTGTGTTTCTGAGTCACTTCTTATCCGGGAGGAGTTACTGCAGGAAAGACATTGATATGGATTTACGATATATTCAGTTGACACCTGATGTATGGAGACTTGGAGCATTCTTATTGGTGGAAAGATACGAAGAAAGACATCGCGGATTTTATAGCTTGATGTCTAGCATGTCAGCAAGAGAAAGCTGAATATCAGATATTAGTAGGATTGTCTCCGTTGATTCGTATATTAGAGTGGAGTAAGAAGCATGTTTTGATGGATCTTGTGGTGAGATTATCTAGGACATGGAGAAGATATGATCCTTTGGGTAATCTTTGTTGGGTTGACGATTTTGCTCCATAGTTATTGATTTGTAGGACGGATTCTTTTGCATTGAGTAGCAGGATTATACTTGGAGGGATTATCGGACCGAATGATGTATCTCTGAGTATTGTATCGGATAAAGATCCGCGACTTCACATCATGGTTCTGACTGAGATTATAGCAGACTTTGTGTTCGGAGCATCGCTTTAGTATAGATTTTTACCCTCAGATTGATGGATAGTTTGAGTGCCATATACAGATGTTAGAGGATCTATTGATAGTGGATTATGGATTTCAGAGGTAGTTGATTTATCCACAGTGGGTTAGATACAAGTGTGGAAGTAGCGGAAGCATGGTGAGCTCATAACCCACAGAGTCATCCTTTACGGTTGGAGATTTGATCATTATACTTAGAGTGAGTGGTATATGAGTATGTGGTTTGGATGTTACCCTTGTTCCCTGAGTTGAGCAGTAAATTTGGGGACCAAATTTTTATTAGTGGGGGAGAATGTAAGATACCGCAAAATTAAATAATAAATGTTATAAGATGAAAAATCTTATTGGATTTTTTTTCAGAATTTTTAAAATTTTTTCGGGAATTAAATGGAGTCCGTATGACTCGTTTTGAGGGGATGAATCGGAGGGGCTAGTTGGAGGACGGTTTGAAATTCCAAATTAAATTGGGATTTGATTGAGGAATTAACTTAGGTTTTAATTACCTAAACCTAAGTTATATATGTTAATTTAAACCTAATTTCTCTTCTACCGATCCTCTCCGCAGCTCTTCCCCGATTCCAAACTTCTCCTCACGCGCGCACGATGCCTCCACCGTGCCAATCGCCGCGAGCTCACCATCGGCGACGGTTTTCTTCTCCAGCGTGCATCATCAACATCAAGCTACCAGGTGGCCCGAGCCTCCCTACTCCCTCTCCCTCTCGTGCTGCTGCGATCCGTCGACCCACGAGACGCCGGAGCCAAGTCGCCCCTTTTTTCGGATGCCATCATCGCACGGTCTCCGATCGCCTCTCCTCCTCACCAGATCTTGGACCAAGGGGGGGGGGGGGGTACTACAACGCCTCGTCTCCCTTCGTCGGAGCCTTTCTTGAAGTTGTGCCCTAGCTCAAACTTGTTGTCGGCGACCATTATTTCCCCCACCTGGTGACTTGCGCTCGCTATCCTAGCCTTTGGAGTCAGATGTGGATCATTGTCGGTTACGCAGGAGAAGTGGTAGTCACTGTCCTCCTCTACCCCATTTTTGGATCTTCTTTTCTTTTTGGCGTCGAGAGCATTCTGTTACTCTACAGTGATCTTGGGGGTTAGTGATTATGTTGGGGGTGTATACTAAAAGCCTAGCTTTTGTAAACATTTATTTTTGAAATAAAAGAATCACATTGGTCAAATGTCTATATTTATTTGTTGAATATAGTTGTTCAATTAATTTATAAAGTAGATAACATGGTGTGTGGTGTCATACATAGAAGATCATGTTATCAGCTCTTTATAAATTATAAATAGTTGCTCATGACTAAGATGGAAAGGAACAAACCATTGATATAGTCGTAGTGTAATTAGGTATTAGTTTATCTTGACTAATAAATTACACTAGTACACTCTAAGTATTGAGTAGGACCATTTTAGGTAAGTTCTTTTTATACTGGCTTAATAAAAGAACTACACCTTAGTTATTATGGAAGTGTGTACTCTTAATCCTAATACAATAATAAGCATATATATTTAGTATCTATTTCTTTAACTTATCAAAGGGTGAGATTTAGTTTGATAAATCAATAGGCCCGATAAGTTGGGAAATGATATTACTTATAGTGTGTGTTGTTGATTATAGAAGGAAACTGTGTCCTAGTTATCTAGGTTGAGAATGTCCCCAAGAGGAGCTCATAAGGATTGCCATGTTAAACCCTGAAGGTAGACTTAGTCCGACATGACAATGAAGTTGAGTGGTACTACTCTTGGAGCTAGATATTAATTAAGTGAGTTGTCAGTAACTTACTTAATTAGTGGACATTCGTTATCTTAAACACAGGGAGACTAACACACTCATGATAAGAAGGAGCCCATAAATATAATTTGAGATTGGTGCGGTAGTGCAACAATAACTCTCTAGTGGAATGAGTTATTGTTGATGAACTTGAGTTGTGTGTTCGGGGTGAACACGGGATACTCAAGCTCATCGGAAGGCCAAAACCAATTTCTCCTCTAGGTCCCTGTTGTAGCCTCATTAAAGTCTCAAGTCCATCCAAATAAAAGCCCTTCTTGGTGTCCAAGAAAGGAGGCCGGCCCATTGCTTGGTGACCAAGCAATGGCCGGCCACTATCTTCTTAAGAGGGCCGACCCTCTTGCTTGGTGACCAAGAAAGTAGGGGTTGGCCATAATAAATTCAAATAGGAGGGGTGTTTGAATTTTTAAAATCTTCTCTTTGTAGAAAACTATAAGTTTTAAAAGACAGATTTTAATTTTAAAAACTTTCCTTATTTGAATTAGGCCACATTGTTTAATAGAGAGTTTTAAAAGTTTTAAAACTTTCCTTTTTTTAACCATCCTCATGATTTTAGAAAAAAAGGAAGAGAAGTTTTAAAAATTAAAATTTTCTATTCATGTTAAAAAAGAAAAATTTTGAAGAGAAGTTTTAAATTTTAAAACATGGTTTTAATTTTTTAAAACTTTCCTTTTTAACATCCACTTTAGGAAAGAGAGCTTGTAAAATTTTAGAAGAGGATTTCTTCTTGTAAAATTTTATAAAAAAATTATTATTCCCTCCTATAAATGGCCGGCCACCCTTGCTTAGTGCCCAAGCAAGGGGCCGACCAAGATTAAATCAAGCCAATCATTGATTTGGTGATTGATTCAATGAGAGGAAAGAAAAGGAAAAAGAAAAACTAAAGATTTTAATTTTTGTAAAAATTCTTCCCTTATTTGCCTTGGGTAAGTAATATAAAAGAAGGGGTGAGGAGGCCTCATGAGAACAATTCTTATTATTTTGTTGGTGGTCTCTTTGGTGGTCGACCCTCTCTCCTTCTCTTCTCCCTTTGCTCTCTTTTTATCTTTAGTGGGGGTGGCCGAAAGTTTGAGAAGGAGAAGAAGTCTTTGGGTGGTGTTCATCTTGGAGGATCGTCGCCCACACGACGTCCAAGGCGAGGCGAGGAATACGGCAGAAGATCTTGAGGTCATTAGCTTGCAAAGAAAAGGTATAACTAGTAATTTTCTTCCACATCATGCTAGTTATTTTTCTTTGTTAGAATTCCAAACATTGTTAGAGTGTATACTAAAAGCCTAGCTTTTGATATAAACATTTATCTAGAAATAAGAATCACATTGGTCAAATGTCTACATTTGTGATAAATGTAATTGTTCAATTAATTTATATTGTAGATAACATGATGTGTGGTGTCACACACAGAGGATCATGTTATCAGTACCTTATAAATTATAAACAGTAGCTCACGACCAAGATGGAAAGGAACAAACCATTTGAAGGTCGTAGTGTAATTAGGTATTAGTTTATCTTAACTATATAATTACACTAGTACACTTAGAGTGTATTGAGTAGGACCATTAGAGGTCGTTTCTTTTATACTGACTTTATAAAGAAACAAAGACCTCAGTTATTATGGAAGTGTGTTCTCTTAATCCTAATATAATAACAAGCACATATATTTGATATTTATTTCTTTAATTTGTCAATGGGTGAGATTTAGTTCGATGAATCAATAAGCCCGATAAGTTGGGAAATGATATCACTTATAGTGTGTGTTGTTGATTATAGAAGGAAACGTGTCCTAGAGATACTAGGTTGAGAATGTCCCCAAGAGGAGCTCAAAGGATTGTCATGTTAAACCCTGCAGGTGGACTTAGTCCGACATGACGATGAAGTTGAGTGGTACTACTCTTGAGCTAGATATTAATTAAGTGAGTTGTCAAGAACTTACTTAATTAGTGGACATTTGACATCTTAAACACAGGGAGACTAACACACTCATAATAAGAAGGAGCCCAAAATATAATTTGGGATTGGTGCGGTAGTTCAATAATAGTTCTTTAGTGGAATGAATTATTATTGATGGAATTAAGTTGTGTGTTCGGGGCGAACACGGGAAGCTTAATTTCATCGGGAGACCAAAACCAATTCCTCCTCTCGGTCCCTATCGTAGCCTCTTGTATATAGAGATTTATACCCACCACATACCCACCTTCTTACCCAACCAATAGGGGCCGGCCAAGCTAAGCTTGAAGCTCAAGCTTAGGGCCGGCCAAGCCTAAAGGTGGTCGACCAATAGCTTGGAGCCCAAGTTTAGGTGGCCGGCCACAACATATTAAAAAGAATTTTTTATTAAAATTATTTCTTATGTGGATATCATAGTTTTAAAAGAGAGTTTAAAAATTAAATCTTTCCTTTTAAAGCTTTCTACAAAAGATTAAGAAAAGATTTGAAGTCTTTCCTTATTTGTAGATTGAAAGGAGATTTTATTTTTAAGAAAAACTTTCCTTTTTAACCATGATAATAATTTAAAAGAGAAGTTTAAAAATTAAATATTCTCTTTTATTAGTTTCTACAAAAGATTAAGAAAAGATTTGATATCTTTCCTTATTTGTAGATTGAAAAGAGATTTTAATTTTTAGAGATAACTTTCCTTTTGGAAATTATCCACATGTTTAAAAGAAGAATTTTAATTTATAAAATTTCCTTTTTATTAACCAATCATGAAGGGATAAAAATTATTGGAGAAATTTTTATATTTTTCTAGAAACAAATTAGGAAGTTTTAATTCTTGTGTGAATTAAATTTCCTTGTTTTGGGGAATTAGAAGTGGCCGGCCATTATTATTAAAAGAAGAAAATTGTATTTTAATTAAAATAATTTTTATTTTTTATGACAAAAGAATTAAGGAATTTTTTATTAAAATTTCCTTATTTGTCAAGACCAAGGATTATAAAAGAGGGGGTAGAGGTGCCTTCACGAGTGATCAACTCTATTATTCTTCTCCTCTCTTTTCCTCCTTGGTGGCCGACCCTAGCTTCTTCCTCTTCTCTTCTTCTTATGGCCGGCGGCAACTTCTCTTGGAGCTCTTGATGGTGGCCGGTTCTAGCTAGGAGAAGAAGGAGAGAAAGGTGGTTTTGTTTCTTGCATCCCTTGGAGTTTGGTGGTGGTGGCCGGACCTCTACTTCTCTTGGAGAATTGTGGTGGCCGAAACTTGCAAGGAAGAAGAAGGTGCTTGGTGGTTCTCATCTCGGAAGATCGTTGTCCACACAACGTCCGAGGTTAGAAGAGGAATACGGTAGAAAATCAAGAGGTCTTTTTAGAAGGCATAACTAGTAATTTTTCCTTTCCGCATCATGCTAGTTATTTATGGAAATAATACCAAATACAAGAGGCTTACGATTCTAGTATTTCGAATATGTTTTTCGAAGTTGTGTTCTTTTATTTTTCTTTTCCTTGTGATTTGATTGTTCTTTTTGGTTGACCTAAAGTTATTTTAGGAAATTAAATATTAGCTTTCCATAAAAGGTTTTGTCTAGTCGGTGGTGGTTGTTCCCATATCCAAGAAGGCCATGTGCCTCGCCACGTCAGTACTGGGAACCAATTATGGAAATTAATATTTAATGGAATTAATAACTTAGGTGATTTGGATCAAACGTGTTAAGTTCCGCAGGAGATCCAAGTCTAAACCTTAAAGAACAAATAGATTAAGTTTTGGATCAAACGTGTTAAGTTCCGCAGGCGATCCAAAATTTAATTTAAAAGAACACATGGTAGCTAGGAAAAGGTTCAGACCTTTGTACAAAATTTTTGTACAGTGGAACCTCTAAGTTTTCCGAGTAGCAACCAACAATTGGTATCAGAGCTAGGGCATTGCCTCTGTGTATTTGGTATTAGTTTAATTATGCACATGTCATACATAATTTAGGCAGATTAATAGTAGGATGTGCTAACTTTGTGGATGCAGGATCCAACTATTATGGCTTATAGTTATTATGTGTGTGATTGGACCCTTGGACATGTCAAGGGCATTTTATTGTGTGTGCATGATTGTATTATAAAATACAGCAGGAGCTGTATTTAGTTTTATTAGAATTTTATTTTTTTGATTTAGATACATGTACATTCCTTTTATGGAATATAGGATCAAAATTGTAAAATTCTATTTATGTCGCGGATCGAATCTTGCAAAGCGTGGAACCTTCTAAGGACCAGAGGCGCAGCGGAACAAGGAGCAAGATGGATGCGACAGCTAGACCCGGTGGCGGTGGCCAAATATGGCAGCAGCTTGGGATGACAACACACGGAGGACAACTAGAGATAAAAGCCATAATAGTTGAAAATTAGATTTTCTATTTATTGCTTTTATATTGTGCTGTGTGTGCATGTTAGTTTACAAGTTTAGTAGGCTAGCATAGTTAAAATTCCTCATTAATAAATAACTAAGTGGGAGAGGGATTTTTAAGTAAATCCCATGGTCTCCATTACTGGTTTGTAAGTGATGCAAACAAGCTTGCGCGTTGGCTCTGAGTGCCTTCCTCCATAACGGATGAGCTAGTTTGCAGATCACTAGAACAGACTTCCATTTTTGGATGACTATAGGAAGTTAATTAAGAGCGTGCGATCTTCCCCAACGGAAGGGGCATAATCTTATTAATAGACTTACTGTCAAGTAATGGTATACACTTAGACACATCTAATAGTATCCTCCCCATCGGACTATTATTATTTGTGTGACCAAATGAAACCAACTATTAATTTGTCATAAAACTAGGTTGACAAGATAATAAAATTAAAGGGTTAAAACCCCTCTTACAAATGATTGATTTTGTATACGTCCACACTAACGTGGCATACAAAATTAACGGTGTTTGAGATAATTTTATTTGTCATAAAGTTACGTTGACAAGATAGTTAATGGGTAAAAACCTCCTCTTACAAATGTTGATTTTGTATACGTCCACACTAACGTGGCATGCAAAATTCACGGTATTTTGAGGTGTTGGTAGATTTAAATAGTATTGTTAGAGGAATTAATATTATTTTAAATTTAGAAGTCTTGACCAAATATTTGATTAAAGATAGACCAACTATTAATTTTATTCGTCATAAAGTAAGGTTGACGAGATAATAAAATTAAATGATAAAATTTCCTCTTTGAATTTGTATACGTCCACACTAACGTGGCATACAAAATTCATGGGATTTTTAAGGAGTTGGTCTTAACCAAATATTTTTGTGATTCTTAGGATGATGGTCAATCCCTAGCTGATATACTTTAGGATAGACTTAGTGGTCCCAATTATAATTGATTGGAAATATGATTTGGACATTAAGGTAGACTGTCCTCTTAGAACTAAGAACAATATAGGTGTATTTTATTCATTAGTTGAAACATGTTTAGTGGTGTTATCTACCAGAACCTGGAGTGTAGATACAGATGCCATTAATCATGTCCGCAATTCATTGCAGGGTTCCAGAAACCCGACAACTAAATGAAAATAAAAACACCGTCCACATGGGCACTGCTGTAAAAGTGGCAGCTGTTGCAGTGGGAGATGTTTATCTTTTGATAAAAATAAAACATGGATTTTTGAGTAATTGTCTTTACGCACCAAGTTTAGAAAGAACTAGTTTTCAGTTTCTAAACTATTCAAAGAACATGATATTCTGCCTCTTTTAATAACAAAGTTGTTATTAAGAAAAAGAGGGAAGTTATCTGTTCTGGTACGTTGGTTGACAATTTATAAATCCAATAACTCTCACGATGCAACAAATGGAAATTAGTAACACATCTTCTAACTTTAAGAGAAAGTAACCTTCGGAAATGAACCAATTATATCTTTGGCATCTAAGGCAAGGTTATATTAACTTGAGTATGATTCATTGGTAGCTGATGAACTTTTGGGTTCATTAGTAGTGGAAATCTTTCCAACCTGCGAGTCTTACTTGGAAGGAAAAATAAACAAGAAGCTTTCAAGTCTAAGGGGTATGGAGTCAAAGATATGTTGAAATTGGTTCATTCTGATTTGTGTGATCCTATGACTATCCAAGCAAGAGGTTGTTTCAAATATTTCGTCTATTTTATAGACAACTATTTGATATACAGATACATTTACTTGATGTGCCACAAGTCTAAGTGCTTTGATTAGTTCAAAGAGTATGAGGCTGATGTGGAGAAATGTCAAGGTAAAAGTATCAAGACACTACGGTGAGATCGTAGTGGCAAGTACCTCTTGGGAGAATTTAGGAGTCACTTATCAGAACTAGGGATTCAATCCCAACTAACTGCATCTGGTACACCCCAACAGAATGGTGTAGTAGAAAGAAGGTAAAGGACTCTTATTGTAACGACCCAATTTTCCTTATTTCGAGTTCCAAATGTCCATAAAAATATTTGGAAATGCTTTTAAAATATTCTAGAGATTTTTAGAAATTTTTAGAGTATTTTTGCGTAATTTTTGGAAGTCGTTTGATATTTTTATTAAACGAAAGAAGTTTAGCTCAAAAAAATGTGCAAGCCAAGGTTTGAACCCATGACCTCGACCCGAGCCGAACCTCAGCCGGACCAAGCCAACCAACTGGGCTGCGGTTATTTCGTGAAAAGATGGGAACCGAAATGTAATTAAGATATAGTAAGGGACAGAGATAAGCCTAGGTATTAAAGGATAAGTTAAGGAGAGGAAATTTAACCCGAACCCTAACCTCTCTTCCTCTTCTCCTCACGCGTGCGTCGGCGCTTTTGGGCTCGGGCGGAAACGCAGCGAGCTAGGTTTTGGTCTCCGGCGCCGGCGAAGCCCTTTTTCTGGCCGGCCTTTGACCGTGGGTGGTCATCCCGACGAGGGGATCTCGGAAGCACCAAGGAGCCGCCGAGTTTCAAGCTCCACCCGGAACCCTAGCCGCCTCTCCCCTTCGGTTGTAAGTCCAAGAACCCTCGGTAAGTACTACTCACCTGTGGTAGGAGTTGCTCCGAGCTTCGATTTTCTTCCTTACTCCGAATTTAGGGTTTCCGTTTCCTTTTGTTGCGGATTTTGCTGTGCCGAGTGGATTTATAAGCTAGGGTTTTTCTTCCTTGCTTTGTTGAGATTCCTTGTTCCAAATTATGCCATGAGATTCCTTGTTTCCAAATTTCTGTTGTGAGTTCGGTAGGTTTGTGAAGGTTGCTGCCATAATATGAATTTATCAGATTGGGTGTGGACAGGTTTCAGTTGGGAATTTCGTGTAGCACTTTGATTTAAATAGCTTGCGTAGCATGAAGTATGGTTATTCTTGCTATTAGGCAATATACATGAGATGGTATAGATTTCCTTTTTAGCATGTAGTGTTGGATTGTGCTGTTAAATTGGCATGAACAGCTCAGTTTTGAGTTGTTGTACAGTTAGTGATTTGGAAGTGCAGTTTCAAAATTCGGTTGTTTGGTTTTTAGATAGCTGTGAGTTATTCCTCCTCCATCATTTAGCCATGACCATTAGTGTTTAATGCTTGAAACATTGATGTTTTGTGCTTCTGTGGGCTTTGAAGGAAGGAGAAGAAGGGACAGGTTGTGGTCACTGGGATGGATAGTCATGGGTAGCATTTTTGGTCTCTTTTGCTTGTTACCAGGGTGCTGAATAGTGGCAGGAGTAGCCTATATAAGTAGAAGAAGTATTGCAGATTTGGTTTAACTTATGCGGTTTGCATTATCTCGGATTAATGGGGCTGGTAGTTAGTTTTCTTTTGCTCTATTTTACAGCATGTTTAGAAAGTTCAAAGTTGCATTCTTTTGCCCTATTTTTATAGCATGATTAGCAAGTTTGAATTAGCTTTCTTTTGCTCTATTTTATAGCATGATTAGCAAGTTTGAATTAGTTTTCTTTTGCCCTATTTTACAGCATGTTTAGTAAGTCCGAGTTAGTTATCTTTTTGCCTATTTTATAGCACGTTAAAGAAGCCTGAAGTTGTATTCTTTTGCTTTATTTATAGCATGATTAGAATCATTCCATACTTGATTTTACAGCATGTTTAGAAGCACTAAAATAGCATCCTTTGCCATGTTTTCACCGTATGATTCAAAGGCTTTAAATTGCTTTCTTTAGTTTAGCTTATAGCATGATCAGTAAGCTTTAAATTACTTGTTTTATTCTGTTATATAGCATGGTTAGTTGATTATACACCCATACTTGTTAAGTATATTTAAAGGACTCCCACAATCTTTAATAAAAGATAATAAGGAAGATAAAAGAATAAAAAAGATAACAAGTAAGTCAAGCAAGAGGCTAGTACCCGACATCCAAGAGCTTGTCGTTAAACAAATCCAGGTGACCATTTCCGAGGTCTTGGCCCTGGTAGACCGAGGTCTGCTCTTTTAGGATTGGTGGCTCGCAACCCCAACTTATTAGGGAACGCGCATGAGATGGTACTAAGCTTGGGCCCAAAGAAAAGAAACCCAAAGAAAAGAAAACCTAAGAAAAGAAAAGTTAAGTAAGAAGGAAGAAAGAAAAGAAAAGTTAAGTAAGAAGGAAGAAAGAAAGAAGAAGAAAGTAAAAGATAGAAATTAAAAGATTAATTTCTAACACAAGGATACAAGAAATGAAATAAGTTCCAAGCTTAGAATAAATAAGAATGGTTAGTTTTCTTTGATTCTAAGTTTACATTGTTAGTTTCTTGTTATCCTGCTTGATACTGAGTATGATTTGTATTCTGTTCATTTTCTGTATACCATGAGCACATGCAGATAGCTTTATTATTTCAGTTTCAGCACTTGTGCATTTCATTTATGCATTTCGAGTTTTGTGAGATAGATTAGTACTTACTAAGCGCTTATAGATCTTGTCTTCTTTCCTCCTACTGCAGATAAAGGAAAAGCTAAGATATGAAGGGAGGCGACAGGGTGGTGGTGATGATGGATGTGTGTGGTGACTGAACTATGGAGAGGTCCAGAGGGGACTAGCAAGACTTATTTATTTAGAGTTTATGTCTAGTTCATTTTCCTTATTTCTGTTATGAAATTATGAGTTTATGATTGAGTTTGATGTGCATTGTAGCTTATTATGCTTCATTCTGGGAGCTTGAGTTTAGTTCATGTTGCTAGATTAGTTTTTGATTATGATATGATTTATTACTGCGTGGTTGTGAATAAATTGTGATCCAGCCGCATGTGGCTGTGTATATATCTTGTGTATTATAGATTTGGTCACCGGTACAGGGGAGACTCTGCCGAAATTTTTCGGTAGGAATTTCTCTGAACCGTGATAAATCTAAGTGTCGCTAATAATAGCATAAGTGACACTAGTAAGTAGAGTAGGAGTTAGGTAACGGTCGCCCTTAGAGAGTAGTAGTAAGAAGGGTGGTTGTTACAGTTGGTATCAGAGCAGTGTTCCATTCTCCAGCATCACACACACATCAGCATCATCCTCGCCGTCTCCAAGTAAGAAAGTATTTAAATCCTTTCTTTATTCTGCTTTCCTTATTATTAACTGCAGTATAGAGTACTTTTTTTTTGAGTACTAAAGTAAGATAGAAGATTTAGTTTCCCTTTTCTTTATTCATATTTATGTATGTTTAGAAAGGATAGGGAAATGTTTAGAAGTACCTACTCATAGGCGTTGAAAGTCAAGAATCATGTATAAGTAAGATATATCTAGAAAGTATAGTGATAATTGTAAGTTTTCTTTTCCTCTGCCTGACTTGATGTCAAGAAAAGGACGTCCTCGTACCGCTGGTACTGAGAACCAAGATCAGGAGAACGAAGAGCTTAGATCAACTGAGCCCAATCTCTCTGAAGTTGTTGCCTAACTCCAGAGACAAGTAGCAGAACAACCGCAAGTGATTGCCAATCTAATGGCCAATCAGAAGCCAGCTACTCCCACTCCCCCAACCATTAATGTGGAAACCCCAGTGGTGATTGAAGTCTTATCGGTTGCCCTGGCAGTCGCCACAACACCTAGAAGACAAGAAGCATACCTTATCCAGTGGCTGAAGCTGAAACCAGAAAGATTCTCAGGCACGACTGAGCCTTGGGATGCCCAGACTTGGTTTAAACACTAGAGAGCACTATGGAGCTTCTTGACTGGCCAGAAGTCGAGAAGGTCAAGTGCGCTTCTTTCTGCCTGTCTGGAGATGCTCGTATGTAGTGGGAGAGGATAAAGACCAAGAGAGCAGCCGATCAGATGAGCTGAGCATATTTTCAGTTAGAGTTCTATGAAGAGTTCTATCACCAACAAGCACTATGAGGAGTTTATAGAGTTCAAGCCAGCCAAGGTAGAAGACAAGACAGTAGGGAGCTTGGAGCCCTAGTCAAGTAAGTGCAAAAGAACAGAAACAAGGTAAGAAAGAGGGGGTTCGGGTGGTCTGTGAATATCCCGAAGTATTCCCAGCAGATCTACCCGGACTACCTCCCGATAAATGAATGGATTTGAGATTGAATTGGTTCCTAGAACCGGTCCAATTTCAAAAGCTCCGTATCGCATGTCCCCAGCAGAGCTGAAAGAGTTACAAGAGCAACTACAGGAGTTACTTGACAAAGGCTTCATTCGCCCTAGTCACTCACCTTGGGGAGCTCCTGTGTTGTTTGTCAAGAAGAAAGATGGATCAATGCGGATGTGCATAGATTACAGAGCTTTGAATCAAGTGACGATCAAGAACAAGTACCCCCTTCCCAGGATCGATGACTTATTTGATCAGTTAAGAGGAGCGACGGTGTTCTCGAAGATAGACCTGCGCTCTGGGTACCATTAGCTGAAGGTGAAAGAAAGAGATATACCCAGAACGGCATTCAGAACCAGATATGGACACTACGAGTTTGTAGTTATGCCATTTGGAGTGACCAATGCACCTGCGGCCTTCATGGACCTAATGAACAGAGTGTTCAGAGAATATCTTGACAAATTTGTCATTGTATTCATCGATGACATTCTGGTCTATTCAAGGACCTCAGAGGAGCATGACACGCACTTGAGGATAGTACTGCAGACTCTTCAGCAGAAGCAGCTTTATGCTAAATTCTCAAAGTGCGAGTTCTGGTTAAATCAGGTGGCGTTTTTAGGTCACATTATCTCTAAAGAAGGTATTCAAGTGGATCCAGCCAAAGTGGAAGCGGTCAACAACTGGAGTAGACCCAAGAACGTCAGAGAGATCAGAAGCTTCCTTGGTCTAGCAGGGTACTACAGGAAGTTCGTGGAGGATTTTTCCAGGATAGCTTCTCCGCTAACAGCCCTCACCAGAAAGAACAAGAGATTCGAATGGTCAGATAAATGTGAGCAGAGCTTCCAAGAGCTAAAGAAGAGATTGATCAGTGCTCCCATTCTGACTGTTCCACAGAGCGACAAGAGTTTCGACATCTACAGCGATGCTTCCAAGATGGGTTTAGGAGCTGTACTCATGCAAGAAGGAAAGGTCATAGCTTATGCTTCCAGACAACTCAAAGACTATGAGAAGAACTACCCTACTCATGATCTCGAGCTGGCAGCTGTAGTTTTTGCACTTAAACTCTGGCGACATTATTTGTATGGAGTTCAGTGTAGAATCTTCACAGATCATCAGAGTCTTAAGTACTTCTTCACTCAGAAGGACTTAAACATGAGATAGCGCAGGTGGTTGGAGTTGGTCAAATATGATGACTGTGAGATCCTCTACCACCCAGGCAAAGCTAACAAAGTGGCAGATGCACTCAGCAGAAAATCTAGTGCATCACTGATGTCCTTGTCATCACTAGCCCTGCCACTGCAGAAGGAGTTGTCAGATTTTGGACTTGAAATTATCGAAGGACAGCTCTCTACATTGACCTTAGAGTCTACATTGCTTGTGGAGATGCAGAGAAAGCAAAGTGAAGATTCGGACATCCAGAAGATCAAGCAAGGGATACAGAAAGAAGACAACTCAGAGTTTAGAGTGACAGATAGCGGAATTCTTTATCAGGGGAGTCGCATTTACGTGCCCAATGATGAAGAACTGAGAAAGAAGATCTTAGAGGAAGCTCACAGTACACCATATTCCATACATCCTGGTTCTTCTAAGATGTACCAAGATGTGAAACAGAGGTTCTGGTGGGCAGGACTCAAGAGAGACGTTGCTAAATATGTTAGTACCTGCTTGACATGCCAGAGAGTCAAAAGCAGAAGACCAGGAGGAGTTCTCCAGCCTCTTCCAATACCAGAATGGAAATGGGAAGACATTTCCATGGACTTCATAACAGGTCTTCCAAGAACCACCAGTGGATATGATGCGATATGGGTAATAGTAGACCGATTGACCAAGTCTGCTCACTTCCTAGCCATCAAGGTGTCCCACTCCATAGAGCAGTTGGCCCAGCTATATGTTAAAGAGGTAGTCAGACTTCATGGAGTTCCTAAATCTATCGTTTCTGATAGAGATGGGCGCTTCACCTCACATTTTTGGGAGTGCGTTCAGAATGCACTAGGCACCAAACTCAAGTTCAGCACAGCTTCCATCCACAGACTGATGGACAGACAGAGCGAGTGAATCAGATTTTAGAAGACATGCTCAGAGCTTGTGCGCTAGATTTCAAAGGAAGTTGGTGCAAGTATTTGTGCTTAGCTGAATTCGCTTACAACAATAGCTATCAGGCTACCATTAAGATGGCACCTTATGAAGCACTATATGGCAGGAAATGCAGATCACCCACATGCTGGCAAGAAGCAGGAGAGAGAAAAGAGATAGAAGCAGAGTTGGGCAGAGGTGATAGATGAGACTACTCAAGCAATCCAGAAAATCAGACAGAGAATTGAGACTGCCCAGAGCAGACAGAAGAGTTATGCTGACATACGCCGTAGGCCATTGGAATTCCAAGTAGGAGATTCGGTTTTCCTCAAGGTCGCTCCTATGAAGGGAGTGATGAGATTTGGCAAGAAGGGCAAATTAAGTCCTCGCTATGTAGGACCTTACCCGATCATAGAGAGGATTGAGAAAGTAGCTTACAAGTTGGACTTGCCACCAGACATGTCAGCAATACACAATGTATTTCATGTCTCCATGCTAAAGAAGTGTCTCCACGACCCGACCCAAGTGATTCAGCCTCAGTCAATGCAGATCCAAGAGGATCTTAGTTATGAGAGCAGACCTACACAGATAGTGGACAGAGCAGTCAAGAGATTGAGAAACAAAGAAGTACCACTAGTGAAGGTCATCTGGTAGAACCAGAAGCACGAGGAAGTCACTTGGGAGCGTGAGGACAGTATGAGACAGAAGTATCCAGAGCTATTCTAAGTTCGAGGACGAACTTTTTATAAGGTATGGGGGATTGTAACGACCCAATTTTCCTTATTTCAAGTTCCAAATGTCCATAAAAATATTTAGAAATGCTTTTAAAATATTCTAGAGATTTTTAGAAATTTTTAGAGTATTTTTGCGCAATTTTTGGAAGTCGTTTGATATTTTTATTAAACGAAAGAAGTTTAGCTCAAAAAAATGTGCAAGCCAAGGTTCGAACCCATGACCTCGACCCGAGCCGAACCTCAGCCGGACCAAGCCAACCAACTGGGCTGCGGTTATTTCGTGAAAAGATGGGAACCGAAATGTAATTAAGATATAGTAAGGGACAGAGATAAGCCTAGGTATTAAAGGATAAGTTAAGGAGAGGAAATTTAACCCGAACCCTAACCTCTCTTCCTCTTCTCCTCACGCGTGCGTCGGCGCTTTTGGGCTCGGGCGGAAACGCAGCGAGCTAGGTTTTGGTCTCCGGCGCCGGCGAAGCCCTTTTTCTGGCCGGCCTTTGACCGTGGGTGGTCATCCCGACGAGGGGATCTCGGAAGCACCAAGGAGCCGCCGAGTTTCAAGCTCCACCCGGAACCCTAGCCGCCTCTCCCCTTCGGTTGTAAGTCCAAGAACCCTCGGTAAGTACTACTCACCTGCGGTAGGAGTTGCTCCGCGCTTCTTCCTTGCTCCGAATTTAGGGTTTCGTTTCCTTGTTGCGGATTTTGCTGTGCCGAGTGGATTTATAAGCTAGGGTTTTTCTTCCTTGCTTTGTTGAGATTCCTTGTTCCAAATTATGCCATGAGATTCCTTGTTTCCAAATTTCTGTTGTGAGTGCGGTAGGTTTGTGAAGGTTGCTGCCATAATCTGAATTTATCAGATTGGGTGTGGACAGGTTTCAGTTAGGAATTTCGTGTAGTACTTTGATTTAAATAGCTTGCGTAGCATGAAGTATGGTTATTCTTGCTATTAGGCAATATACATGAGATGGTATAGATTTCCTTTTTAGCATGTAGTGTCGGATTGTGCTGTTAAATTGGCACGAACAGCTCGGTTTTGAGTTGTTGTACAGTTAGTGATTTGGAAGTGCAGTTTCAAAATTCGGTTGTTTGGTTTTTAGATAGCTGTGAGTTATTCCTCCTCCATCATTTAGCCATGACCATTAGTGTTTAATGCTTGAAACATTGATGTTTTGTGCTTCTGTGCTTGCTGCCGTGGGCTTTGAAGGAAGGAGAAGAAGGGACAGGTTGTGGTCACTGGGATGGATAGTCATGGGTAGCATTTTTGGTCTCTTTTGCTTGTTACCAGGGTGCTGAATAGTGGCAGGAGTAGCCTATATAAGTAGAAGAAGTATTGCAGATTTGGTTTAACTTATGCGGTTTGCATTATCTCGGATTAATGGGGCTGGTAGTTAGTTTTCTTTTGCTCTATTTTACAGCATGTTTAGAAAGTTCAAAGTTGCATTCTTTTGCCCTATTTTTATAGCATGATTAGCAAGTTTGAATTAGCTTTCTTTTGCTCTATTTTATAGCATGATTAGCAAGTTTGAATTAGTTTTCTTTTGCCCTATTTTACAGCATGTTTAGTAAGTCCGAGTTAGTTATCTTTTTGCCTATTTTATAGCACGTTAAAGAAGCCTGAAGTTGTATTCTTTTGCTTTATTTATAGCATGATTAGAATCATTCCATACTTGATTTTACAGCATGTTTAGAAGCACTAAAATAGCATCCTTTGCCATGTTTTCACCGTATGATTCAAAGGCTTTAAATTGCTTTCTTTAGTTTAGCTTATAGCATGATCAGTAAGCTTTAAGTTACTTGTTTTATTCTGTTATATAGCATGGTTAGTTGATTATACACCCATACTTGTTAAGTATATTTAAAGGACTCCCACAATCTTTAATAAAAGATAATAAGGAAGATAAAAGAATAAAAAAGATAACAAGTAAGTCAAGCAAGAGGCTAGTACCCGACATCCAAGAGCTTGTCGTTAAACAAATCCAGGTGTCCATTTCCGAGGTCTTGGCCCTGGTAGACCGAGGTCTGCTCTTTTAGGATTGGTGGCTCGCAACCCCAACTTATTAGGGAACGCGCATGAGATGGTACTAAGCTTGGGCCCAAAGAAAAGAAACCCAAAGAAAAGAAAACCTAAGAAAAGAAAAGTTAAGTAAGAAGGAAGAAAGAAAAGAAAAGTTAAGTAAGAAGGAAGAAAGAAAGAAGAAGAAAGTAAAAGATAGAAATTAAAAGATTAATTTCTAACACAAGGATACAAGAAATGAAATAAGTTCCAAGCTTAGAATAAATAAGAATGGTTAGTTTTCTTTGATTCTAAGTTTACATTGTTAGTTTCTTGTTATCCTGCTTGATACTGAGTATGATTTGTATTCTGTTCATTTTCTGTATACCATGAGCACATGCAGATAGCTTTATTATTTCAGTTTCAGCACTTGTGCATTTCATTTATGCATTTCGAGTTTTGTGAGATAGATTAGTACTTACTAAGCATTTTCGCTTATAGATCTTGTCTTCTTTCCTCCTACTGCAGATAAAGGAAAAGCTAAGATATGAAGGGAGGCGACAGGGTGGTGGTGATGATGGATGTGTGTGGTGACTGAACTATGGAGAGGTCCAGAGGGGACTAGCAAGACTTATTTATTTAGAGTTTATGTCTAGTTCATTTTCCTTATTTCTGTTATGAAATTATGAGTTTATGATTGAGTTTGATGTGCATTGTAGCTTATTATGCTTCATTCTGGGAGCTTGAGTTTAGTTCATGTTGCTAGATTAGTTTTTGATTATGATATGATTTATCACTGCGTGGTTGTGAATAAATTGTGATCCAGCCGCATGTGGCTGTGTATATATCTTGTGTATTATAGATTTGGTCACCGGTACAGGGGAGACTCTGCCGAAATTTTTCGGTAGGAATTTCTCTGAACCGTGATAAATCTAAGTGTCGCTAATAATAGCATAAGTGACACTAGTAAGTAGAGTAGGAGTTAGGTAACGGTCGCCCTTAGAGAGTAGTATTAAGAAGGGTGGTTGTTACACTTATGGAATAATTAGATAGATGATGAGTTATTTAGAAAATTACCAAATTTGTTTTAAGGATAAAACTCTGAAAACGAAAGTGAACATAGTACCTTCCAAGCTAGAACTCTCTACTCATATAGAATTGCTGAATAGGCGTAAGCCTATTTTGAAGCATATTCGGATTCGGGTAATCCATCACATATGTTAAAGAGAGATAATAATAAGTTGGATAGGAGTTCACTTGTTTGTAAGTTATCCTAGATAAACAAAAGTAGATTTATAGTCTTAAAAATCAGAAGGTCATTATTAGCATCAATGATCGATTTTTAGAAAAGGACTATGTAATAAATCATGTGCCCATAAGAAAATTTGTTCTTAAGGAAATAATAAAAGACATGTCTAATCTAGTACCAACTGTACAAGATGAGATACCACAAGAAAACTACAACACGTATCACAAATGATACACAATTGTAGAAAATGCCTTGTCGTAGTGGGAGGGTTGTTAAGCAACCTTAAAAGATTCATGTTTTGGGAGAGTTTTTTGAACTCGATCCCTGAAGGACATGAACCTGATCTCCGGACATATGACGAAGCACTCCAAGATAAATATGCAGCATCTTGGCAAAGAGTAATGAATAATAGAATTAGAATATATGTATTCTAATAAAATCTGGAAGCTTGTAGAACCACCAAGTGGTGTAAAAGCCTTTGGGTGTAAAAGGTCTATAATAGGAAAAAAGAGGGATAGACAGGGAGGTAGAAACCTTCAAAGCAAGGCTTGATGAAAAGGAAACTTTTTTTACTGGTAGCCATGCTTAAGTCTATCCGGATTCTTTTATCTATTTGGCAAGTGGATGTCAAGACAGTATTCCTTAATGGAAGTCTTGAAGAAAGCATCCATATAAAGCAACCAGAAGGGTTCATTGCAAAGGGCTAAGAGCATCTTGTGTAAAGCTCAATCAGTCTATGGACTGAGGCAAAGCTTCAAGGTCTTGGAACATCCGGTTTATCAAAGTAATTCAGACCTATGGATTTATTTAGTAACCGGTAAGTCTTGTGTATACAAAAGGTGTGATGGAAGCGTGGTGGTATTGTACTATACGTAGATAACATTTTTGGTAGTTGGAAACAATATCAAAATGTTGTCAGAAGTAAGGGTATGGTTGTCCAAACAATTCGATATAAAGGACTTGGGAGAATGAATATATTCTTGAGATCAAAGTAATAAGGGATCGCAAGAAAAGAATATTTTACTTATCCTAAGCTTCATACATCGGAAAAATCCTTGCTCGTTTTAAGCATACAAAACTCCAAGAAAGGTTTCTTACCTTTTCAGGATGGAGTAACTTTATCTAAAGATATGTCTCTGTAGACATCAAAGGAGATAAAGGAAATAAAGGCAGTTCTTTATGCTACGGCTGTTGGAAGCCTAATGTATGCTATGCACGAGATTAGAAATCTGTTTTGCCAAGGGCATAGTTAGCAGATATCAAAGTAAGCCTGGACAAGGACAGTGGACTGCAGTAAAGCATATATTGTAGTACCTTAGAGGCACTAGAGATTATATGCTAGCTTACAAGGCAGTTAATTTAGTCCTTGTGGGTTGCATGGATTTTGACTTCCAATCGGATAGGGACAATAATAAGTCAACCTCGGGGTTTTGTGTTTACTTTAGGAGGTAAAGTCATAACTATGGAAGAGTGATAAGCATAAGTGTTTTTCTGAACTCCACCATAGAAGCTTAGTATATGGAAAGTCTCTGAGGTAGCCATAAAAGCTGAATGACTCAATAACCTCAAGATAGACTTAGATTTGATTTCTGGTTTGTCCAAAAATTATTACAATTTATTGTAATAATGTTGGTGCAGTAGCAAACTCGAAGAAACCATAAGTCTATAAGGCAAGTAAACACAATAGAGCGCAAGTACCACCCAATACGAGGAATCGTATAAACGAGGAGAAGTTGTTGCCGCCTAGATTGCATCAGGTGATGACCTATAGATCCTTTCACTAAGGTCCTTAAGGCAAGAGCTTTTGATGGGCATGTTGAAGGGATGAGAATCAGATGTATGGCAGCAGATATGGCAGCTTAGTCTTTTAGTATAAGTGGGAGATTGTTAGAGTGTATACTAAAAGCCTAGCTTTTGATATAAACATTTATCTAGAAATAAGAATCACATTGGTCAAATGTCTACATTTGTGATAAATGTAGTTGTTCAATTAATTTATATTGTAGATAACATGGTGTGTGGTGTCACACACAGAGAATCATGTTATCAGTACCTTATAAATTATAAACAGTAGCTCACGACCAAGATGGAAAGGAACAAACCATTTGAAGGTCGTAGTGTAATTAGGTATTAGTTTATCTTAACTATATAATTACACTAGTACACTTAGATTGTATTGAGTAGGACCATTAGAGGTCGTTTCTTTTATACTTATAAAGAAACAAAGACCTCGCTTATTATGGAAGTGTGTGCTCTTAATCCTAATATAATAACAAGCACATATATTTGATATTTATTTCTTTAATTTGTCAATGGGTGAGATTTAGTTCGATGAATCAATAAGCCCGATAAGTTGGGAAATGATATCACTTATAGTGTGTGTTGTTGATTATAGAAGGAAACTGTGTCCTAGAGATACTAGGTTGAGAATGTCCCCAAGAGGAGCTCAAAAGGATTGTCATGTTAAACCCTGCAGGTGGACTTAGTCCGACATGACGATGAAGTTGAGTGGTACTACTCTTGGAGCTAGATATTAATTAAGTGAGTTGTCAGTAACTTACTTAATTAGTGGACATTTGTTATCTTAAACACAGGGAGACTAACACACTCATAATAAGAAGGAGCCCAAAATGTAATTTGGGATTGGTGCGGTAGTTCAATAATAGTTCTTTAGTGGAATGAATTATTATTGATGGAATTAAGTTGTGTGTTCGGGGCGAACACGGGAAGCTTAATTTCATCGGGAGACCAAAACCAATTCCTCCTCTCGGTCCCTATCGTAGCCTCTTGTATATAGAGATTTATACCCATCACATACCCACCTTCTTACCCAACCAATAGGGGTCGGCCAAGCTAAGCTTGAAGCTCAAGCTTAGGGCAAGCCAAGCCTAAAGGTTGGCCTTAAGGTGGCCGACCAATAGCTTGGAGCCCAAGCTTAGGTGGCCGGCCACATCATATTAAAAAAGATTTTTTTAAAATTATTTCTTATATGGATATCATAGTTTTAAAAGAGAGTTTAAAAATTAAATCTTTCCTTTTAAAGCTTTCTACAAAAGATTAAGAAAAGATTTGAAATCTTTCCTTATTTGTAGATTGAAAGGAGATTTTATTTTTAAGAAAAACTTTCCTTTTTAACCATGATAATAATTTAAAAGAGAAGTTTAAAAATTAAATATTCTCTTTTATTAGTTTCTACAAAAGATTAAGAAAAGATTTGATATCTTTCCTTATTTGTAGATTGAAAAGAGATTTTAATTTTTAGAGATAACTTTCCTTTTGGAAATTATCCACATGTTTAAAAGAAGAATTTTAATTTATAAAATTTCCTTTTTATTAACCAATCATGAAGGGATAAAAATTATTGGAGAAATTTTTATAAATTTCTAGAAACAAATTAGGAAGTTTTAATTCTTGTGTGAATTAAATTTCCTTGTTTTGGGGAATTAGAAGTGGCCGGCCATTATTATTAAAAGAAGAAAATTGTTTTTTAATTAAAATAATTTTTCTTTTTTATGACAAAAGAATTAAGGAATTTTTTATTAAAATTTCCTTATTTGTCAAGACCAAGGATTATAAAAGAGGGGGTAGAGGTGCCTTCACGAGTGATCAACTCTATTATTCTTCTCCTCTCTTTTCCTCCTTGGTGGCCGACCCTAGTTTCTTCCTCTTCTCTTCTTCTTATGGCCGGCGGCAACCTCTCATGGAGCTCTTGATGGTGGCCGGTTCTAGCTAGGAGAAGAAGGAGAGAAAGGTGGTTTTGTTTCTTGCATCCCTTGGAGCTTGGTGGTGGTGGCCGGACCTCTACTTCTCTTGGAGAATTGTGGTGGCCGAAACTTGCAAGGAAGAAGAAGGTGCTTGGTGGTTCTCATCTCGGAAGATCGTTGTCCACACAACGTCCGAGGTTAGAAGAGGAATACGGTAGAAGATCAAGAGGTCTTTTTAGAAGGTATAACTAGTAATTTTTCCTTTCCGCATCATGCTAGTTATTTATGGAAATAATACCAAATACAAGAGGCTTACGATTCTAGTATTTCGAATATGTTTTTCGAAGTTGTGTTCTTTTATTTTTCTTTTCCTTGTGATTTGATTGTTCTTTTTGGTTGACCTAAAGTTATTTTAGGAAATTAAATATTAGCTTTCCATAAAAGGTTTTGTCTAGTCAGTGGTGGTTGTTCCCATATCCAAGAAGGCCATGTGCCTCGCCACGTCAGTACTGGGAACCAATTATGGAAATTAATATTTAATGGAATTAATAACTTAGGTGATTTGGATCAAACGTGTTAAGTTCCGCAGGAGATCCAAGTCTAAACCTTAAAGAACAAATAGATTAAGTTTTGGATCAAACGTGTTAAGTTCCGCAGGCGATCCAAAATTTAATTTAAAAGAACACATGGTAGCTAGGAAAAGGTTCAGACCTTTGTACAAAATTTTTGTACAGTGGAACCTCTAGGTTTTCCGAGTGGCAACCAACAAACATAAGAGGCATTAGATCTAGTTTTTTTGAATTAGTAATTCGTGTTTGTGTTTTTTCTTTGTTTTTCGAATTTGTGATTCGATTGTTCTTTTTGGTTAAACCTAGAGTTATATAAGGAAATTAAATATTAGCTTTCCTTACAAGGCTTTGTCTAGGCGGTGGTGGATGCTCCCATACCCAAGAAGGCTATGTGTCTCGCCATGCAGTTCTGGAAGCCAATTTTGGAAATTAATATTTAATTGAATTTATAACGTAGGTGGATTTGCATCAATAGTGTTAAGTTCCACTTGCGATCCAAGTCTAAACCATTAAGAACAGATAAGTTAAATTTGGAATCAATGATGTTAAGTTCCGTTTGCGATTCCTAATTTAACTTCTAAAGAACATAATAGGTTGTTTACGAAAGGTTTGACACTTGTACAAAATTTTTGTACAGTGGAACCGGTACGATCTTCCTAGGACCAACTAACAATTGGTATCAAAGCTAGGGTTTGCCTCTGTGTGTTTTGGTTTTCAAATTAATTATGCACATGTCATATATAATTTAGGCAGGATAATAGTAGGATGTGCTAACTTTGTGGTTGTAGGTTCCAACTATTATGGCATATAGATATTGTGTGTGATTGGACCCTTGGACATGTCAAGGGCATTATTTTGTGTGCATGATTGTATGTATCAAATACAGCAGGAGCTGTATTATTTTTAGAATTTTATTTTTGTTCGATCTAGAATATATGTACATTCCTTTTTGGAATATAGGATCGATATATGTAAAATTCTATATTTGTCGCAGATCGTATCTTAGCGAGGTGTGGTGCTTTTGGAGGACCAGAGACGCAGCGGAATAAGAAGCAAGATAGTTGCGACAACTCGACCCGATGGCGGTGGCTAAAGTAGACAGCAGCTAGGGTGGGAGCATACTGAAGACAGTGATGGAAAATACCATAATAGTTGGAAAATTAATTTCTAAATTTATTGCTTTTATTTACTGTGATGTTTATGTGCATGTGATGTATGCTAACATAGGTTAAAATCCTCAATTTTAAAAAACTAAGTGGGAGAGGGATTTTAATAAATTCCACGGTCTCCATTACTGGTTTGTAAGTGATGCAACAAGCTTGCGTGTTGGCTCTGAGTGCCTCCCTCCACAACGGATGGGTTTGTTGCGGATCACTAGATCAAACTTCCTTTATGGATGGTTATAGGAAATTATTTAGGAGCGTGTGATCTTCTCCAACTGAAGGGGCACAATCCTATTTAATGGACTAAGTATCAAGTAATGGTATACACTTAGACGCATTCAATAGTATCCTCCCCAACGGAGTCACTCCTATTGTTTTGTGTGACCAAAGAAAAACCAACTATTAATTTTATTTGTTATAAAGTTAGGATGACAAGATAATAAAATTAATAGGTTACACCCTCCTCTTACAAATGTTGAATTTGTATACGTCCACACTAACGTGGCATGCAATATTCACGGTGTTTTGAGGTGTTGGTAAATTTAAATAGTATTATTTGAGGAATCAATATTATTTTAAATTTAGAGTCCTGACCAAAATTTATTTTGTGTTTCTTAGGATGACTTTCAACCCACTGGCCATTATTCTAAAAGAGAATAGATTTACTGGTCCCAACTATATAGATTGGGAAAAAAACCTGGATATTGTCTTAACTGCTGAAAGCTATAAGTTTGTACTGTCAGAGGTATGCCCAGATACACCTAATGGTGACTCTACCCCAGAGGAGATTGAGTATCATAAGAAATGGGTAAAAGCAGATGAGATGACGCGATGTTACATTTTGGCTTCAATGTCAAATGTATTGCAACATCAACATCAAGATTTACCAACTGCTTATGATATAATGAACAATCTCAAAGAACTCTTTGGGCACCAGAGTCGGACTGCTAGGAAGGAGGCAATGAGAAAGTTAATGACAACCACCATGTATGAGGGGGCACCCGTAAGGGATCATATCCTCAAAATGATGGCTTATCTGAATGATATACAAGTCTTTGGAGGAGAAATCAATGGGGAAACCCAGGTCGATATAATTCTCCAAACGCTACCCAGAAGTTTTGAGCAGTTCCGCCTGAACTATAACATGAACAAAAGAGAGTATACGTTGGCGAAACTTCTGACAAAACTACAGGCAGCAGAAGGTATATTTCGTCATAATTCATTATACTGAAAATGATTCTACTTCTAAGTCGAAAGGAAAGAAGAAGAAGAAACAGATTTTTTCAGCAAGGAGAGTGAATAAACCTCAGGGTACAGGACAAAAAATTGGAATGAAGTGTTGGAGTGTATACTGAAAGCCTAAGCTTTGTAAACATTCATTATGAATAAAGAATCACATTTGGTCAAATTTTCTACATTTAGTTGTAGTTGTTCAATTAATTTATATTGTAGATAATATAGTATGTGGTGTCACATACAGAAGATGATATTATCAGTACCTTATAAATTATAAACAGTAGCTCACGACCAAAATGGAAAGGAACAAACCATTAGAAGGTCGTAGTGTAATTAGGTGTCAGTTTATCTTGACTGTATAATTACACTAGTACACTCAGAGTGTATTGAGTAGGACCATTTGAGGTCGTTTCTTTTATACTGGCTTTATAAAGAAACAAAGACCTCGGTTATTATGGAAGTGTGTGCTCTTAATCCTAATATAATAACAAGCACATATATTTGATATTAATTTCTTTAATTTATCAATGGGTGAGATTTAGTTCGATAAATCAACAAGCCCGATAAATTGGGAAATGATATCACTTATAGTGTGTGTTGTTGATTATAGAAGGAAACTGTGCCCTAGAGATACTAGGTTGATAATGTCCTCAAGAGGAGCTTATAAGGATTGTCATGTTAAACCCTGCAGGTGGACTTAGTCCGACATGACGATAAGGTTGAGTGGTACTACTCTTGGACTTAGATATTAATTAAATGAGTTGTCAGTAACTCACTTAATTAGTGGACATTCGATATCTTAAACACAGGGAGACTAACACACTCATAATAAGAAGGAGCCCAAAAATGTAATTTGGGATTGGTGCGGTAGTTCAATGATAGTTCTCTAGTGGAATGAATTATCATTGATAAAATTAAGTTGTGTGTTCGGGGCGAACACGGGATGCTTAATTTTATCGGGAGACCAAAACCAATTTCTCCTCTCGGTCTCTATCGTAGCCTCTTATTTATAGAGTTCTATACCCACCTATACCCACCTTATATACCCACCCAATAGGGGCCGGCCAAGCTAGCTTGGGAACAAGCTAGGGCCGGCCTAGGTATGAATTTGGGTGGCCGGCCCTAGCTTGAACCCAAGCTAGTGGGGGCCGGCCAAATTAAATTAAAAAAGAAATTTAATTTTAATTTTTATTATTATGTGGAAGATATAATTTAAAGAGAATTAAAATTAAAATATCTCTCTTGTAAAAGATCTACAAAAGATTAAAGAAAGAGATTAGATCTCTTTCCTTATTTGTAGATTGGAGAGATGTTTTATTTTCTCTTTAAAAAAATTATTCACATGTTGTAAAATTAAAATTATGGAAATTTCTTTTTATTAACCATGAAGAGATTTTTTGAAGAGAAATTTTATTTATAAAATTTCCGGAAACAAATAAGGAAAGTTTTAATTGTTGATTGAAACTTGTCCAATTTGCTTCCTCTTGATGTGGCCGGCCATTAGAGTTTATTTGGGAAATTTTATTTTATTTTTCTCAAATAAATCATGTCAAGGAAATTAAGGAAATTTTATTGTAAATAAATTTCCTAATTTGCCTAGGCCAAGGAATATAAAAGAAGGGGTGAGGGTGCCTTCAAGAGAGACAACCTCTATTATTTTCTCTCCCTCTTTTGTTCCTTGGTGTGGCCGGCCATCCTCTCCCTCTCTTCCTCTTGTGGTGGCCGAACCTCTCTCCCTTCCTTGGAGCTCTTGTGGTGGCCGGATACTACTTGGAGAAGAATAAGAAGAAGGAGAGAAAGCTAGCATCTCTTGGAGCTTGGTTAGTATTTTGGTTTTCTTCTTTGGTGAAGTTCTTCCTTTGTGGCCGAACCTTGCTTGGAGGAGAAGAAGTTGGTTGGTGGTTTCTCATCTCGGTAGATCGTTGCCCACACAACGCCCGAGGTTAGAAGAGGAATACGGTAGAAGATCAAGAGGTTTTTCTATAAGGTATAACTAGTAATTTTTATTTCCGCATCATGCTAGTTATTTATGGAAATAATACCAAATACAAGAGGCTTACGTTCTAGAATTTCGAATATGTTTTTCGATATTGTGTTCTTTTATTTTTTCTTTTCCTTGTGATTTGATTGTTCTCTTTGGTTAACCTAAAGTTATTTTAGGAAGTTAAATATTAGCTTTCTATAAAAGGTTTTGTCTAGTCGGTGGTGGTTGCTCCCATATCCAAGAAGACCATGTGCCTCGCCACGTCAGTACTGGGAACCAATTATGGAAATTAATATTTAATGGAATTAATAACTTAAGGAGACTTGGGTCGAACGTGTAAAGTTCCGCAGGAGATCCAAGTCAAAACCTAAAAGAACAAATAGATTAAGTTTTGGATCAAACGTGTTAAGTTCCGCAGGTGATCCAAAATTTAATTTAAAAGAACACATGGTAGCTAGGAAAAGGTTCAGACCTTTGTACAAAATTTTTGTACAGTGGAACCTATAGGTTTTCCGAGTAGCAACCAACATGAAGAAGCCGAAGGGCAAGTGCTTCATCTGCAAGCAGTCAGGACATTGGAAGGCAGACTGTCCTTGTAGGAATCAGAACAATAAAGGTATATCTCATGTTCTAGTAGTTGAAACATGTTTAGCGGTGTTGTCTACCAGCACCTGGTGTGTAGATACGGGAGCCACTGATCATATCTGCAATTCTTTGTAGGGGTTCCAGGAAATCCGATGAATATTTGAAGGAGAGATAACCGTCTACATGGGCAATGCTACTGTAACGACCACCCTTCTTACTACTACTACACTCTAAGGATGACCGTTACTTAACTAGTAACTCTACTTAACTGGTGTGATCGAAACCACGAGGAATCTCTACCGAAAAATTTCGGCAGAGTCTCCCCTGTACCGGTGACCATATCCGTAAATACATACAGAGTATACTCAGCCACAGGCGGCTGGAACATATATTTTCACAACCACGCAGTTTAATAAATCAAATCATGTAAGTAATGAAAAGCGGAAACATAACTTCTTACTACAAAATTTTCTTATCAACTTAATAAGAAATTAAACTAAACAAATTCTTAAACTAAGTGAGTTCTTTAGCTAAGTCTCAAGGATCTCCATAGTCCACACATCACACACCGTCACAGCATCTCCTTGTCGCCTTCTTCCTTATACTTTAGCTTTTCCTTTATCTGCAGTAGGAGGAAAATAGTATCTATAAGCTAAAAGCTTAGTGAGCGCTATCCTACTCACAAAAACTCGATATGCATGTATATAAATAAAAACATGCTAAAACTGAATGCTAACATGTAAAGCTACTCATGCTCACAAATAGCAAAGAAATCAACTAACTGAAAAGCTAACATGTATAGCTACTCATGCTCATAAATAGCAAAGGAATCATGCTAACTGAAATACTAAACATGTATAGCTAATCATGCTCATAAATAGCAAAGGAATCATGCTAACTGAAATACTAAACATGTATAGCTAATCATAGAACTATCATGTGTACCAATAGGAAACTGAACTGATACATTAGCTGAACTAATTAATGCTAAACTGAGTCTAACTTGTATTCACATAACTAATTTGTGAAGTTTTGAAAACTATTTACATAATAGATCAAAATAGTAATCATGGTGCTGATGGGCCCGACAACTGTACTTGCTGTGCGCGCATCCCTAACTAAACCCGGGATTGCAAGTTCTGAGTCTAGTAGGGTTTACTAGGTTATCTAAACCTAGGGACGACTGTGGGAGCCCAACCCAATGGATATCTAATCCAGTACAGTGCCACTGCTGAAAATAAAATACTGATTTCATAATTAATTTTCTTACCTTGCTTTAACTAGGTTATCTGAACCTAGAACTAGGTTATCTGAACCTAGAGGCGACTGTGGGAGCCCACCCATTGGACCGTAGTCCCATATAAGCTGAAGCAAGACTAAATAAGTTATTTTAAATGCTTCTACTGCATTAACTGAGCTATTAAAATGCCTACTGTAGCATTATATTGAGCTAAGCATTTTATCAAGCAGTTGGTGTGCACTAGAACACACCCTGCTTACTGAAAATCTGTATACAAAGCTTAACATAAATCTGCATGCAAAGCTTAACAAAAATCTGCATATTAAGCCTATCAAAAATCTGCATACTTTACTTATAAAAATCTGCATGCTATAAAAATAGGACTGCTCATGTCATTCCAATAGCAAATAGGAAACTAGAACAACTTAAGCATGCTGTGATAGTAAAACAAATTCAACTACTAGGCATGCAATAGAATCTAGAAAATAAAGGAATCGTTGCTGCATGGAATTAACAGAATATCATGCTACATCAGGAAATACTGAGAATTCGTACTAAGGTAAAGCTAGAAAAGGAAAACTACACTTCTATTAGCAATGGAAAAGAAATCTGCCAATGCTAAAAAAAAACTATTCTTACTAAGCAACCAACAACAAGATCTCAAGGCTAATATGAAATTCATGAGGCATATCAAAAACTGAGATACTACAACTGAGATACTCAAAATTGTTCCGAAGTCATGAAAGGAAGACTAAATCCCTAGCAACAATTCTATACAGCATGATCCAAAACATGAAGGGAAACTAAAGCTCTATCAATTCCTTAATTCTGTACAGCAAGTTCCAAAACAAAGGAAAAATCTAAACTAAGATGCTTCCCAATGCCACTAAACTGCATGCTCCAAATTAAACCATTTCATGTTCTTCCTTGAACCTCACGACAGCAAACAAAATCCTTAAACATGCTTCACAGCAAAACTCGAACAAACAAGGAAACACCAAAACAAAAACTCTTCTATCTTCTTTATGTGATTCACAGCAGAAATCAAAACCAACCATCCTTAACAACATGCTACGAAATCATGGAAAACAAGAATCCGATCAAAAACACAACCACCTACAATTTATCCCAAAGCTTTCGGAAAAGAAAGGAACAATCGGAGCTATCCTACTGCAGGTGAGTAGCAACTCACCTTCGGTTCTTGGACTTAAAACCGAGCAAGACAGCTTCTAGGGCTTCGGAGAAACTCACGATCTCGGCCTCTTCCTCGCGTCTTCGAGTTCTCCTTGTCGAGAGGATCACAAGGAGATGAAGAAGCCTTTGGATGGGTCTTTGGCCGGCCACCGGAGGTGCCCTAAAGCTCGCTGCGTTTTTCGCCCGAGAGAAAACGCCGTCGCCGAGAGAAAGGGGAGGAAGAATTTAGGTTTTGTGATTAATCCCTAAGTTCTTCCTTTTAATACCCCAAGGTTTCTGTTAACTAGTACTACTTAAATATATTTCGATATAGGTTTAGTTAAGAAAAGTTCGGATGGTCTGTTGGTGGGCTGCGTTCTGCTTAAGGCATAGCGCATGGGTTCGAAACTTGGCTGCAACCATTTTTCCTTCCTATTTATTTCCTATTCATTAACTACTTCTTAAATAGAATATTTCTCCTTTCTTAATAAGAAACGATCGCTAGCATACTTGGTCAGCCCGGCTTTAACCAAATCCCAGGTCGCGGCTTCGATTCCTCAGCCGCGCACTTTTCTTTCCAATTTATTTTACTGTTCCTAACTACTACTTAAATATATATCGCTCCGTATATGATTAACAAAACATCTGTAGACCAGATGGTTGGGCTGAGTTCGTTAAGATTTGGTTCGGGTCCGAGGTCTTGGGTTCAAAACCCGACTTCAACACTTTCTTTTTAAAACTTCTTTCTCTTGGTAAAAAATACCAAACGAACTCCAAAAATTCCATAAAAATACTCTAAAAATTATAAAAAATCTTTATAATTTTTCTAAAGCATTTCTAGATTTTAATAAGGTCTTTTAGGACTTCAAATAGTGAAATTTTGGGATGTTACAGCTACTAAGGTGGCGGCTGTTGCAGTGGGAGACGTATACTTATCTTTTGATAGGAATAGAAGTTTGATTTTAAGAAATTGTCTTTATGTACCCAGTTTTAGAAAGAATTTAATTTCAGTTTCTAAACTGTATTTGGATGGATATTCTGTTTCCTTTAATAACAATGTAGTTATAAAGAGAAATAAAGTGATTATCTGTTCTGGTGCATTAGTTGGCAATTTATATACTTTAAATCTAATTTCTCCCACAATGTAAAATATGGAACATCTTCTAACTCTAATAAGAGAAAAGAACCTTCGGAAATGAACCAAACGTATCTTTGGCATCTAAGGCTTGGTCATATTAACTTAAGTAGGATTCAAAGGCTCATAGTCGATGGACTCTTGGGTTCATTAGAGTTGGAAAACTTTCCAACCTGTGAATCTTGCTTGGAAGGTAAAATGACCAAGAGACCTTTTAAGGCCAAGGGGTATAGAGCCAAAGATGCGTTAGAATTGGTTCATTCTGATTTGTGTGGTCCTATGTCTATCCAGGCAAGAGGTGGTTATGAATATTTCGTCTCCTTTATAGACGATTATTCAAGATATGGATACATTTACTTAATGCGCCGCAAGTCTGAATGCTTTGATAAGTTCAAAGAATATAGGGTTGATGTGGAGAAACGTCTTGGTAAAAGTATCAAGACATTACGGTCTGACTGTGGTGGCGAATACCTCTTTGGAGAGTTTATGAATTACTTATCAAAAGCTGGGATTCAATCCCAATTGTCTGCACCTGGTACACCCCAACAGAATGGTGTGACAGAACGAAGAAATAGGACTCTTATGGAAATGATTAGATCGATGATGAGTTATTCAGAATTACCAAATTCATTTTGGGGATATGCTTTAGAAACAGCAGTGTACATTCTGAATATGGTACCTTCTAAAACAGTTCCTTCTACTTCCATGGAATTATGGAATGAGCGTAAGTCTAGTCTGAATCATATCCGGATATGGGGTAGTCCAGCACATGTGCTGAAGGGAGATACTGACTAATTGGAATCACGTACAGAAGTTTGTCTGTTTGTGGGATATCCTAAGGGAACGAAAGGTGGTTTATTTTATAATCCTAAAAATCAGAAGATCATTGTTAGCACCAATGCTCGATTTTTAGAAGATGATTATGTAATGAACCATAAGCCCATGAGTAAAATTATTCTAGAATAAATAAGAGAGGATACGTCTACTTTAGTACCAACAGTATAAGATGAAGTACCACAAGAGACTGCAACACGTGTCACACATGATACACAACCAGAGGCAGTGTCTCGTCGTAGTGGGAGGATTGTAAGGCAACCTGAAAGATTCATGTTTTTGGGAGAGTCTTCAGACTTGATCCTGGGTAAACATGAACCTGATCCCCGGACTTATGACGAAGCACTCCAAGATATAGATGCACCATCTTGGCAAAAAGCAATGAATTCTGAAATAGAATCTATGTATTCTAATAAGGTCTGGGAGCTTGTAGAACCACCAAATGGTGTAAAAGCCGTTGGATGTAAGTGAATCTACAAAAGGAAAAGAGGGACAGACGGGAAGGTAGAAACCTTCAAGGCAAGGCTTGTTGCGAAAGGGTATACTCAGAAAGAGGGAATCGATTATGAGGAGACTTTTTCGCCGGTAGCTATGCTAAAGTCTATCTGGATACTCTTATCCATTGCTGCTCATATGAATTATAAGATTTGGCAAATGGATGTCAAGACAGCTTTCCTTAACGGAAGTCTTGAAGAAAACATCCATATGAAGCAACCAGAGGGATTCATTGAAAAAGGTAAAGAGCTTCTAGTGTGCAAGCTGAATCGGTCCATTTATGGACTAAAGCAAGCTTCAAGATCTGGGAACATCCAGTTTAATGAAGTAATCCAGTCATATAGATTTATTCAATGTCCGGATGAGTCTTGTGTATACAAGAAGTGTAACGGAAACATGGTGGTATTTCTTGTACTATACGTAGATGATATTTTGTTAATTGATAACAATGTCAAAGTATTATCGGATGTAAGGGTATGGTTGTCCAAACAATTTGATATGAAGGACCTAGGAGAATGTGCACACATTCTTGGGATCAAAGTTATAAGGAATCGCAAGAAAAGAATGTTGTGCCTATCTCAAGCTTCATATATAGATACAATCCTTGCTCGTTTAGCATGCAGAACTCCAAGAAAGGTTTCTTACCTTTTAGGCATAGAGTAGCCTTATCTAAAGAGATGTCTCTAAAGACATCAAAGGAGATAGAGGACATGAAGGCAGTTCCTTATGCTTCGGCTGTGGGAAGCCTAATGTATGCAATGCTATGTACGAGACCTGATATCTGTTTTGCCGTGGGCATGGTTAGCAGATATTAGAGTAACCCTGGACAAGGACATTGGACTGCTGTAAAACATATATTGAAGTACCTGAGAAGGACTAGAGATTATATGCTAGTTTACCAAGCAGACAATTTGCTCCCTATGGGTTACACGGGTTCGGATTTTCAATCAGATAGGGACAACAGTAAATATACATCAGGCTATGTGTTTACTTTAGAAGGTGGAGCCATTGCATAGAAGAGTGTTAAGCAGAAATGCGTTTCAGGCTCAACCATGGAAGCTGAGTATGTGGCAGCCTCTGAGGCAGCCAAAGAAGCAGTATGTCTCAGGAATTTACTAATGGACTTAGATGTGATTCATGGTTTGCCCAAGATCATCAAAATTTATTGTGATAATAGCAGTGCAGTTGAAAACTCGAAGGAACCACGAGCCCATAAGGCAAGTAAACATATAGAGCGCAAGTACCACCTGATACAAGACATCGTCAAGCGAGGAGAAGTTGTCGTCGCCAAGATTGCATCAGCAGATAACCTGGCAGATCCTTTCACTAAGGCCCTTCTGGCGAAAGCTTTTGATTGGCATGTGGGAGGGATGGGAATCAGATGTATGACAACAGATATGGCAGCTTAGTCTTTTAGTATAAGTGGGAGATTGTTGGAGTGTATACTAAAAGCCTAGTTTTTGTAAACATTTATTTTTGAAATAAAAGAATCACATTGGTCAAATGTCTATATTTATTTGTTGAATATAGTTGTTCAATTAATTTATAAAGTAGATAACATGGTGTGTGGTGTCACACATAGAAGATCATGTTATCAGCTCTTTATAAATTATAAATAGTTGCTCATGACTAAAATGGAAAGGAACAAACCATTGGTATAGTCGTAGTGTAATTAGGTATTAGTTTATCTTGACTAATAAATTACACTATTACACTCTAAGTATTGAGTAGGACCATTTTAAGTAAGTTCTTTTTATACTGACTTAATAAAAGAACTAGACCTTAGTTATTATGGAAGTGTGTACTCTTAATCCTAATATAATAATAAGCATATATATTTAGTATCTATTTCTTTAACTTATCAAAGGGTGAGATTTAGTTTGATAAATCAATAGGCCCGATAAGTTAGGAAATGATATTACTTATAGTGTGTGTTGTTGATTATAGAAGGAAACTGTGTCCTAGTTATCTAGGTTGAGAATGTCCCCAAGAGTAGCTCATAAGGATTGCCATGTTAAACCCTACAGGTAGACTTAGTCCGACATGACAATGAAGTTGAGTGGTACTACTCTTGGAGCTAGATATTAATTAAGTGAGTTGTCAGTAACTTACGTAATTAGTGGACATTCGTTATCTTAAACACAGGGAGACTAACACACTCATGATAAGAAGGAACCCATAAATATAATTTGGGATTGGTGCAGTAGTGCAACAATAACTCTCTAGTGGAATGAGTTATTGTTGATGAACTTGAGTTGTGTGTTCGGGGTGAACACGGGATACTCAAGCTCATCGGAAGGCCAAAACTAATTTCTCCTCTAGGCCCCTGTCGTAGCCTCATTAAAGTCTCAAGTCCATCCAAATAAAAGCCCTTCTTGGTGTCCAAGAAAGGAGGCCGGCACATTGCTTGGTGACCAAGCAATGGCTGGCCACTATCTCCTTAAGAGGGCCGACCCTCTTGCTTGGTCACCAAGCAAGTAGGGGCCGACCATTATAAATTCAAATAGGAGGGGTGTTTTGAATTTTTAAAATCTTCTCTTTGTAGAAAACTATAATTTTTAAAAGAGAGATTTTAATTTTAAAAACTTTTCTTATTTGAATTAGGCCACATGGTATAATAGAGAGTTTTAAAAGTTTTAAAACTTTCCTTTTTTAACCATCCTCATGGTTTTAGAAAAAAAGGAAGAGAAGTTTTAAAAATTAAAATTTTCTATTCATGTTTAAAAAGGAAATTTTTGAAGAGAAGTTTTAAATTTTAAAACATAGTTTTAATTTTTTAAAACTTTCCTTTTTAACATCCACTTTAGGAAAGAGAGCTTGTAAAATTTTATAAGAGGATTTCTTCTTGTAAAATTTTATAAAAAAATTATTATTCCTTCCTATAAGTGGCCGGCCACCCTTGCTTGGTGCCCAAGCAAGGGGCCGGCCAAGATTAAATCAAGCCAATCATTGATTTGGTGATTGATTCAATCAAGAGGAAAGAAAAGGAAAAATAAAAAGGGAAAAGGAAAAACTAGAGGAAGATTTTAATTTTTGTAAAAATTCTTCCCTTATTTGCCTTGGGCAAGTAATATAAAAGAAGGGGTGAGGAGGCCTCATGAGATACAATTCTTATTATTTTGTTGGTGGTCTCTTTGGTGGCCGACCCTCTCTCCTTCTCTTCTCCCTTTGCTCTCTTTTTCTCTTTAGTGGGGGTGGCCGAAAGTTTGAGAAGGAGAAGAAGTCTTTGGGTGATGTTCATCTTGGAGGATCGTCGCCCACACGACGTCCAAAGCGAGGCGAGGAATACGGCAGAAGATCTTGAGGTCATTAGCTTGCAAAGAAAAGATAACTAGTAATTTTCTTCCGCATCATGCTAGTTATTTTTCTTTGTTAGAATTCCAAACACAAGAGGCATTAGATCTAGTTTTTTTGAATTAGTAATTCGTGTTTGTGTTTTTTCTTTGTTTTTCGAATTTGTGATTCGATTGTTCTTTTTGGTTAAACCTAGAGTTATATAAGGAAATTAAATATTAGCTTTCCTTAAAAGGCTTTGTCTAGGCAGTGGTGGATGCTCCCATACCCAAGAAGCCCATGTGCCTCGCCATGCAGTCCTGGAAGCCAATTTTGGAAATTAATATTTAATTCAATTTATAACGTAGGTGGATTTGGATTAATAGTGTTAAGTTCCGCTTGCGATCCAATTCTAAACCATTAAGAACAGATAAGTTAAATTTGGAATCAATGATGTTAAGTTCCGTCTACGATTCCTAATTTGACTTCTAAAGAACACAATAGGTTGTTTAGGAAAGGTTCGACACTTGTACAAAATTTTTGTATAGTGGAACCGGTACGATCTTCCTAGGACCACCCAACAGATTAAACCTAACATTTGATTTGGGCATTTGATTTATGTAGAGTTGATTAAAGTAGTGGCATTTCTTGTGCTTAACAGGTGTTTGACAAAATGCCTTAAGTTTTTTGTCTCCTCTATTTGTGCCGGACCAGCTGCGAATTGGTGGTGAAGCTCCATTTTTTTCTCCACAGCAACTTCGGATTTCTTCATCAAAGGATGTGGATCTGTTTTAGGTTAAGGTAAGACATATGTTATTAATTTTTCAGAGGTTGGATTTCATTTTTGGTTTTTGGGAGATTGTGAGTGTGGTTTTGTTTGTAGGATTCAAGCAGATACACTGCTATATGATTTCTTCTTGGACTAATTTTGGGAAGAATTGGAGTATAGGTTTCTTTTGTAGCATTCGAGCAGAGGCTGCTACTGGATTTACTAGTATACCTCTCGGATAGGTGCGTGTGTGCTCCTGTAGCTTATGGACAGGGAGTCATAGGGATGTGAGCTGCTGGATTTGCTACTACCTCCCAAGGTAATTGATGTTCCAATGAAGTGTTTCGGTCGGTTTCATTAGTATGTGTTATTATGTGGTGGTTTAGTTAGTTGTTGATGATGAGGTTAGGTTGATGTGGATTTATGATGGAGATTTAATCTTATGATAGGTTTTGTGGTTGATGTCATTATGTGGTGGATTGGTAATTAAGAGAATAGATTTATTATTGGATTAAATAATGTGTTGATTTAGAGGAGTTTTGGAGATGTATCATGTATAACCTAATCTAATTAGGTTGTATTATGGTTAAGGTTAGTTGGGGGATTAATCCATAATCATGTTTGATTAGGGTTATTCTAATTAGGTGGGGGGAAGTTGTTTAGTTAATTACTTTCTATGTAATTAGCTAAATATACTATGTGATCACAGGACTTGGATTCGGGACGAGCGTCTCGACGTGGGATTTTCAGACACGATCTACGTATTAAGGCGGGTATTTCTTCCTTGGTCTTTATGTAGTTTCCTTTGAGCTTAGTGTATGGTTTATTTGATGGATTAGGCTGTTGTACCTTATATCGTGTTTGTTTGTTACTTTCCTGCTTGATACTTATGCTTGATCTTTGAGGTTTTCTAGTTATATCATATACAGTCTCTACTCTTGATATCTACTCTGCTATGTTCACATGTGTAGAGTATGTATTGTAGGGATTGTTGGGTTGGTTGTATTATCATGATGATTGTGCATATGACGAGGATTGTACGTAGGATGGTATGTGTTATAAGAGTCATCATGTTGACCTTACATTTACATGTTGTAAGTACGCATGTATTTGTTATGTACTTTTGGAGGAGTTGTGTTGATTGTATGTCTGTGATTTATACACGTGTCTGATGTGCTTTTACTGGAGGATACATGTTGATTGTACTTATGCCCTGCGTATATGTGTCGAGTAGGATTATTGGAAATCTTTGGGTGATTATACGTGTGTAGTTGTGTACATGTGTTTGGTGAGATGTGTGGAGGCATCATGACGATTATACTCATGTTAGAGGTACTTATGTGGATTTAGAGGTTGCATGGATGATGACGGTGTCTGTATTATGATTATATATATATCATGTTCATCATTCATTGCATCCGATGACTATTGTCTCCCTTGTGGTGAGAGAGTTGTCAGTTGGTTTGATTTAGCGTCGTACACTCAGCCACTCATGGGTAGTGGTAGCTGGAGCAGTTACCGCTCGTCCTGTCGTGCCACCCGGTCACGAGGTTTTGTGATATCCAGCGTTGGGAGCAGTCAGGGACCCTGATGCTATGTAGTTAGATAACTACTTAGCATTCCGTTTGCTTCAGCTGCTTTATAGCGGTATGGAGTATGAGGCTAGTACGGCTTGTCACGGACCCCCTAGCCTCTCGGCCATATAGGGGTCGTGGTGTCTAGAGAGGTGGTGGGGGTGACCATGGAGCTTGCATGTACTTTTGCATATGATGCGTGGTGCATCTGGGGAATTATATCTGCATACATGCCTAGTAGATACTAGTTGCATGTGATTGTGATTTGTTGCATTTGATTGAGCTATGATTGTTGCATATGGTTGTCATGCTGCATACATGTCATATATTTTACATGTATATGCAATTGTATTTATATTGCACAGGTGTCATGGGTATGTCTATTGTAGATCCGGTGAGTTTACTGATCATTGTACCATGTGTCGATTCCATATTGGGTATGTATCTATCATTATGTTAGTTGTGGTTTGTACAGTTTATATGTCAGGTTATTATGTTAGATATGTTTAGGTGCATTGATTATGATAGTATGATCATGTTCTTTATTCCCTACTGAGACAGTATACTTGTGATTTCCATGTTTGTTTATGGACCATGCATTATCTTGTCTATTACCTGCTGAGTTACCTATACTCACCACCGCATGTATACCTTTATGTTTTCAGGTAGCTTGCAAATGGTTGGTGTCGCTCGGAGTATCCTGTCTGCCGGGTCCTACGTCACATCCGAAGACGGTTTCACCTAGTGTTTGTTTTCTTTTGTATATCCTTTAATTATTTTTGGCATTGTATTTGCATTTAGCCATGTGGTTATTTTTTGGTTTTGGTGTTGTATTTGTCTTTAAGCCGTGTCGGCATGCATTGTATTTATTTGGTTTCTGTGGGCTTTCCTTTGTTTTTTCGCTGTGTTTTTAGTACAGCCGTGTGGGCTGCTTTATATATAACTACGTGGTTGTGATTGTTTCATTTCAGCCGAGTGGGCTGTGATTATAACTGCATGGTTGCATATATATATATATATTCCAGACGTATGTGGCTGATGTATTTTATTTGTATTGATGCTTCAGATTGTCACCGGTACAGGGGAGTTGCTGTCAGATTTTTGTCTGGCAAGGACTTCTTTGGGGCGTGACAATAGCCGCTCGGCTGAGTACTCCTTTGCTCCTAAATACACGTCAGCATTCTTGCCGATTGGTCGAGCGGGATAACCGCTCGACCGAGTATTCCTCTATTCGGCTGCTCTTCCTTATGACAACGAGTCTAGATAGAATGCTCACGCCCAACCGATTCCTCTGTTCGGCTGCTCTTCCCTACGACGACGAGTCTAGATAGAATGTTCACGCCAAACCGAAATAGCGATCCAGTCATCTACACGTGCCTTCACTTGGCTCATCCCATTGCCAGTTGGGAGACTCATGCCCGATCAACCCTTGATGTAGGGGTTCGCTCGGCTACCATTTAGTGAACCCGTTGGTCCTCTAGCGTTAACCTCCTTGACTTTGACCTTCACGTCGGCTGCTATCTTCTTCCTTTGGCCCACACTTGGTGGACCCTCTTTATCACCGCATCACAAGCCTTCCCCTCAAGTCGAAGGAGGCGGCAAATCCGACTGACTGGACAACTAACGTATCGGGTGACCTCCTCCGATCGGACACTATCCATGGCCTGATAGTTGTTTAGAAGGCCGACCGATCATTCCTTTGTTGGGGATGATAGTTGCCGTTCGGATGACACCTCATAAGTTTGTTGTTGGATCGGCCGTTTGACTATACCATAATCGAATATTTGTGTCGATCAAGGTGGTTGACGCCATAGTTTATAGAATCGTGATCCTATGTAGAATTGATTTAGGGTCAGGATCGGATCGGTCGAGATGGGATCGTAGAATCGTACGATCCTACTAAAAACCCTTAAAATCTTATCATACATGATTAATAATTAGAAAAAATACCTAAAAAACTCATTTACATATAAATAGATAACTAATTTTGCATATATATGCAATCATTTATACTCAACATATCAAATTACATTACTACATGTACAAATTTAAATTAACTAGTAATTTAACTATCATTCTCGCATAGTAATAATATTTATATTTGAATATCATAAAATGAAAGAATATAAAATTTCTATTAACACAATAATAATAGAACATTCAACGTCAAAAATTATTTCCTTGGTTTATAAGATGATCCATTTAAAAGCCAACAAAGCACCTAATGTACATAACAGAAACTATTGAATCATTTGATTCAAATATGAATGCCGGAAATAATCTTCTAAAGACTAGTTGATGCCACATAATACTAGACAATAGACATTCAAAAATTCATCATTTTAGGAAAAAGAAATGAAGAATATTATTAATAAAAAACTAACTTAAAAATAATTAAACATATGTTTAAATAATTTAAAACCCTAATAAAATGAAAAAAAAGATAATAAAAAAAAGATAAAATCTTTTGGACATCCGAAAATGGTTTAAATGATATTTTTAGGTTTGAAATAGGTGGTTAAGGATACACTTTGAAATTTATTAAAGATCTCTAAATGAGCTTTAATTTGATATATTATAGGCCCTGTGATTCAATCCGAGTCAAAAGTTATGATCTCTCAATGCTTCCATCGATCCTGCTTCGATTCTGCTCCGATCATGTTACGATCCTACTGATTCTATTTTGATCCTACCGATCTTGCTGCGATGCTACTGTAAAAATCGATTATGCACGATCCTGGATCGATTTTGGGTTTCCGGATCGTAGGATTGTACGATCCTATGATCTGGATCGCGATTTTGCAAACCATGGTTGACGCCCATACTTAGCGGGTTTCTTCCATTTCTCTAGACTTTCTTGGCTAGGTGCCCAACGATAAGGGCTGTCGTCATCTCAATTTTTAGAAGACCGTGCAAATCTCTGAACATTATGGCTAAACACGCCGTCCATGCCTTTTAATTAAGCCTCATTAATGCGCCGCTATGACCTGCTGACAAGTGTCCCCCTTTCTGTCGCCGCACGCTCGATGTGACAGGCGAATATCCACTGATGTTGTGGTAGGCGCCGTTTTAAATTCTACGGTCGGATCCTCTCCTAGTTTTTTGTAACCCTTGATCGGATGGCTCAGGGCAATCGACCGCGAGGTTTATAAACCTTACTTCATGTCACCGTCGTGTTCACTCCTTCGATTTTCATCTTCGAGCAGTGTCTGCGACGTTTCTTCTCCTCTTCTTCTCCAGCGACCATTCTTAGTAAGCTCCTTCTTTTCCTTCGTCGAATCCATTCGTTACTTCTTCCCGATTTCATTTCTTTCGATGGCTAGTTCCTCGCAACCACCGGTACTCGTCCCCGGACTCTGGTATACTTCCACCGAGTCCACATACCAATTTCCCTCTTCTTATCAAGTTACCTTTCCTTCCTCTTACAACTGGCCACATGAGCCGCCAGCCGGCTTTTTGACTTTCTTTAAGGATCATTTTTCTATCGACCTTCGGTTCCTCGTTCATCCCTTCTTTTCCACTGTGTGTAAATATTTTCATATTTCCCTACACCAATTAGTGCTAAACTCCTTTAGGTAGTATGCGAAGTAGTAATTTTCTTCCGCTTGCACGACCTTCCTTTGACTCCTCGACTCTTTCATTACTTCTACTTCCCTAAATTGTCTAAGACGGGGACCTTCTTGTTCCAAGCCCGAGTGGGCTCAGTCTTCTTCGACAAAATGTCGTACTCCAATAAGCATTGGAGGGAGCATTATTTCTTTGTTCATTTTCCCGAGCGGCCGAACATCCCAATCAAGTGGCAAATGGAAGTGATGATGGCTCCATCACTCAGGAGATACATATTAGCTAGAGCCCTAGAGCCAATCATTTGATGATTGTATTTTGGACTTGTTGTATCATATTCTATATAAATAAAGGCATTTGGTTTTTGGTTATTATACTTACTTGTATTGGTGCCAAATAAACTAAGTATAATAACGTCCTTGAGTAGAAGGTTCTCACCTATATCAATCGGTTAGTTGAACCGATAGTGAGATGATATAGGGAACACTACTCTTAATCATTCCTATTCGAGTATTAACATTCAGGGACAATGTTAATGCAATAAGACTAGCATGTAGGTCAACTCGATGACTTGATCTCACAAGTCATGGATATAGAGATATCAAGTTGACACATGAGTATGCATTGGAGAATGTATACTGAATGACCCGCCATGAGAAAGTATCATGGATCGTTATATGAGTGTCATATACTTTCTCATGTGGCTATTAGTATGACTACTAGTCCTTAGACCTGAAGTCACCATGGTTCCCTACATAAGGAGTTATGTACTTTAGTTTCGTCAAACGTCACCCGTAACTGGGTGGACTATAAAGGCGATTACTGGGTATGTAACAAATTATGCGGAGGGATGTGAGTGATGTAGATGAGATCTATCCCTCCTATATGACGGGAGAGACATCGGTATTCTTGATAGAGTGAGACCACGAAGTGCATGGCCATGCCCAAATGAGTCAATATGAGATATTGAGCTCATTTGATTGAGTGAGTCTACTTGGAGTTCAAGATTTAGATTGATTAGAGGATGACATGGTCTATGCCACACATTGATCAATCTAGATGTCTAGGATAGAAGGACACTTGTCATATATTGTGAGGAGTCACAATTAGTAGTCACAAGGTGATGTTGGATCTCAACATTCTTGTAACTTGGGTAGTAATGATGTATTGCTAGATACCGCTCATTACTTATGCTTATAAATGAGTTTAGGGGCATTGCCAACGTTACAAGAACCTATTGGGTCACACACAAAGAACAAGTGGATGGAGATTAGGTTCATATGATGAACCAAGAGGATTAGATTCATTTGATGAATCAAATTGGATTAAGAGTAATCCTAATTGGGATAATTGAGTTGGACTCAAGTTGATTCATGTGTTCAATGAGTCTAATTTAGATTATGACTCATTGAATCAATTTAATTAAATGAATTAGATTCATTATATTAAATTGGCTTGAATTAAATGGTTGGATTAGATCAACCATGAGAGAGATTAAGTCAAGTTTGACTTGACTTGAGAGGAAGATGAAGAGTCAAGTTTGACTTGACTTTATGCCTCCTCATTGGTGAGTTGGCATTAAGTGGACCAATGATGATGCTCCACATCATCATGGTTACTTAAGTGAAGTGCCACCTCATGGGAGTTACCAAGAGTTGTGACTCTTGGTATCCCATGGAGGTTACAAACCACTTAATTAGATGAAAAGAGTTTCATTTTGCAAGTGTAACTCTCATTCAAGTGATCTTCCTCCTCCTAAGCTCTCTTCTTGCTCCTTCTCTTCTTTTGGTCGTGGGTTTCAAGCAAGGGAGAAGAAAGGAGAGTGAATCTAATCCAAGAAGAAAGGTTAGTGAAAGTCACATAGAGATTTTAGAGGAGTGTGTTCTCTTCTTTTCCTTTCTTCTTCTTCCAATCCTACCCGAGAGCCCTAGAGAGTGCTAGCACACTTGTGGTGCTCTCTTCTCCATCCTTGAGTGTTAGAGAACACTTCTTGTTCGTGTGGATATCACTAGAGAGTTGTCTATGTTGACAACTTCGAGATTCGGCGTACCGTTGGACGAGCGGGATTTGCGAGGGCACGCTTCAAAGGTATAAAATGGTTTTCCTTTGTAGATCTACTGTAGATCATAGTTTGAAACTCGTACTCATATTTTTGAAATCTATCCTTCGCACGAGATCCAGTGGCATGGGTGATTCGGGGTTTCCGCGACGCGAAAAGCGGTTTTTGCGGCCCGAAAATTCCAACAGTGGTATCAGAGCCACGTGCGAAGCTTGTACGAGTTTAGTTTTTCTTTTTATGACAAAAATTCAGTTCTGTGATATTATGTAATTTTATGGGTTTTAGAGTTTTTATGGGTATTTTTCTCGTAGAAGCGAAGCACAAGTGTTTCGGCACTTGTAGGCTTCGACTACCGAGAAGAATTTTTCAAAACGGCAAAGTTTCTCCCCAAACATTTTTGGGACAGCGGGCTAAGGCACTCTTGGATCACTTAGGAGCAACTCGCGATGGTTAGATCGCTGGTAGGGGTACTGCTCCTAACCCCGCAAGGGGATTTGCTCCGCGATTATACCCGAAATCGCTAATCGGGACCGCCGGGAAAAATTTACTCATAAAATCTGTAAAATTATAAAAAAATATTATAGAAAATTATAGAAATATATAATTTTGAATTATATATTATTTTTGTGATAGTCATGGCCCAAAGACCCAATTTGATTGGATAATTCGTGTTGTAATTCATAATACGGTCTGCGTGCCGTGATGTGATGTGCGTGTTGTATTTTTATTTTTCGCGACCTGCGCGTCGTGCCTTTCTCTTTTATTCTTGTTGTAAATTAGATTTAGACTCAAATGTAACTCGAGTTTCAAAATTGTAATGTACAAAATTAGAGCTGTGGAAGGTCCACTCGAGACGGAGTTACGAGGAGGGCGCGCGCAACACAAGGTGGTCAAAGGACGGAGCTTGAGAAGCTTTTGACCTTAGGTTAACCATCCGATCTTCTCATTGGCTTGAGAAGATCGTAGTAGGGCCATGACATAATCACAAAATTATTTAATTAATTACTTGTGTATGTGATGCATGTTTAATTAAGTAATTAATTAGTGCCTTACGATTAGATTAGATCTAAGTCGTGCACATGATGCACCCTTCGATTAGATTAGATCTATCGAGTATATGATACGCATCATCGTTTAGATTAGATCTAAATCACGTCAACTCGTAATTCCTACCATGCCGTGATACCTACCACTACCTCGATCGCATGTTGTTGTTGAATCTGCCAAAGCAGAGCAACACATACTATCTTGGTAGGGTACGGAGGGACAATCTTGGTCCCGCCTATCAACGCATGGGTGAGTACAACTCAATTAGATTGAGTATTCCTAGTTAACTCGGTTGGACCGAGTATAACTATAGGCATTCTTCCAACGGTTGGAAAGATAGGTCAAAATCACATATATATTAACTCTCGGGCGTATTAACTCGAGTTTTAATATAAATGCGGGTTTTGATCCTATAAACAAGAGTTGCATAGAGATGTAATTGGTAATCGTTACCTACCGATCATACTAAATCTTGGGCGTATTAGCCAAAGCTAACTCAAGGGTTAGTATGATGTGGATCTTGTCCCACATGAATTATAGAATTCAGTGGGAGCATCATTTAGTTAAAGGCCTAATTAAATGATTAAGAATATGATACTTATTTCTGCATTTATTTCTGTTGTAGAATTGCCATGACGTCAAATACGAACACTTTCTCTCTGCGATCTGTCCTTAAGAAGGACAAGCTCAATGGAGAAAATTTCCTGGACTGGTACAGGAACCTGAGAATAGTTCTCACCCAAGAACGTAAACTGTACGTTCTAGAGCAGCCCATTCCAGAGGCTCCTCCTGCCACTGCCACGCGAGCAGACCGAGATGCTTACAAGAAGAATCAAGATGACGCATTAGATGTGTCCTGTCTTATGCTTGCAACCATGAACTCTGAGCTTCAGAAGCAACATGAGTTGATGGGCGCTTACGATATGGTTGAACATCTTTGTCACCTATATCAAGGACAAGCAAGGCACTGGAAGAGGATCTCCAAAGAATACCTGGAAGATCTTAAGAAGAAGAGAAATAAGATTTCTACTTCAGGTATACATGTTATAGAAGTCAACCTCTCTATTTTTTCATCGTGGGTATTAGATACCGGATGTGCTTCGCACATTTGTACTAATGTACAAGCACTGAGAAATAGCAGGGCATTGACGAAGGGTGAGATAGACCTACGAGTAGGCAATGGAGCACGGGTTGCTGCTATTGCTGTAGGAACTTACCATCTATCTCTGCCCTCTGGGCTTGTACTAGATTAGATGATTGTTGTTATGTGCCTTCCTTGACTAAGAACATAATTTCAGTTTCTTGTTTGGACAAGAAAGGATTTTCGTTTACAATAAAGAACAAATGTTGTTCCGTCTATTTAAACGATATGTTCTATTATAGTGCACCTCTGATAAACGGACTCTATATTCTAGACCTTGAGAGCCCTATATATAACATAAATACCAAGAGGTTCAAGTCAAATGACATGAACCAAACCTACCTCTGGCACTGTCGCTTAGGTCATATAAATGACAAGCGCTTATCCCAGCTCCATAAGGATGGTTTGCTGGACTCATTTAATTTAGAATCATATGAGATATGCGAGTCATGCCTACGAGGCAAGATGATCAAGACTCCCTTTAGTGGGCATAGCCAGAGAGCAACTGATTTGTTAGGACTCATACATAGTGATGTATGTGGCCCTTTCAATGTTACTGCTAGAGGCAGTTATAGATACTTCATCACATTTACTGATGACTTCAGTAGATATGGTTATGTGTACTTGATGACACATAAGTCTGAATCCTTTGAAAAGTTCAAAGAATTCAAGAATGAAGTACAGAACCAGCTTGACAAGAGTATTAAGATACTTCGATCCGATCGAGGTGGAGAATACCTTAGCCATGAGTTCCGTGACTACTTAGCCGAGTGTGGGATCCAATCCCAACTCACTCCTCCTGGAACACCACAGTGGAATGGTGTATCCGAAAGGAGGAATCGTACCCTATTAGATATGGTGCGATCTATGATGAGTCACACAGATCTTCCGACATACCTTTGGGGTTATGCTTTAGACACGGCAGCTTTTATACTCAACCGAGTACCATCCAAGACCGTGATGTCTTTCATGAGGATTTGGGGTTGCGAGGCTTACGTTCGACGTCAAGTCTCAGACAAATTAGGACCCAAATCTGACAAGTGCTATTTCATTGGATATCCCAAGGAAACTAAGGGATATTACTTCTACATTCCCAGTCAGCACAAGGTAGTTGTGGCAAAAACTGGAGTCTTTCTAGAAAGGGACTTTGTTTCTAGAAAGACTAGTGGGAGCGCGTTTGATCTTGAAGAAGTTCAAGATGCGAACAATAGCACTGATGCCTCGATGAAAATTGAACTGGAACCACAAAGTGTTGTGGATGATGTTGTTCCACAAGGAGTTGAGGAACAACAAGCAGTTCAAGTAGACATACCTCTTCGCAGGTCTGATAGGGTACGTCGTCAGCCTGAGAGATACTCATTTCTCTTGTCTGACCATGATGACGTTGTGCTCATAGAGGATGAGCCTACCACCTATCAAGAAGTTGTGATGAGACCAGATTCCGAGAAATGGCTAGAGGCCATGAGATCCGAAATGGAATCCATGTACACCAACCAAGTATGGACTTTGGTTGATCCACCTGAAGGGATAAAACCCATTGGGTGTAAGTGGGTCTTTAAGAGAAAGACTGACATGGATGGACTTATCTATAAGGGTCGCTTGGTAGCTAAAGGTTTCAAGCAGATTCATGGTATTGACTATGATGAAACCTTTTCTCCAGTAGCGATGTTTAAGTCCATTCGGATCATGCTTGCTATTGCAGCCTACCATGACTATGAGATATGGTAGATGGATGTCAAAACCGCGTTTCAGAATGGAAACCTGCTCGAGGATGTCTACATGACACAACCTGAGGGTTTTGTAGATCCACAGCATACTAGCAGAGTATGCAAGCTGCATAGGTCCATTTATGGACTAAAGCAAGCTTCTCGGAGCTGGAATCTTCGATTCGATGATGCAATCAAACAGTTTGGTTTCATCAAGAATGAAGATGAGCCTTGTGTCTACAAGAAGGTTGTAGGAGACATAGTTGTCTTCCTCATATTGTATGTGGATGACATACTACTCATTGGGAAGGACATCCCTATGTTTTAGTCTGTCAAGACTTGGCTAGGGAGTTGCTTCTCAATGAAGGACTTAGGTGAGGCATCCCGCATTCTAGGGATACAGATCTATAGAGATAGATCTAAGAGATTGCTTGGTCTAAGTCAGAGTACATACATTGACAAGGTACTCCTTCGGTTTGCCATGCAGAACTCCAAGAAGGGATTTCTGCCGATGTCACATGGCGTGAGTCTTTCGAAGACTCAAGGTCCCTCTTCTAGAGAGGAGAGAGACTGCATGGATCAGATCCCTTATGCCTCAGCCATAGGATCTATCATGTACGCCATGCTATGTACTCGACCTGATGTCTCGTATGCTTTGTGCATGACGAGCAGATACCAGTCAGATCCAGGTGAAAATCTCTGGATAGCGGTCAATAATATTCTTAAGTACTTAAGAAGGACTAAAGAATATTTCTTGATATATGGAGGTAATGATGAGCTATCTGTAAAGGGTTACAGTGATGCTAGCTTCCAGACCGACCAGGATGACTATAGATCACAGTTGGGGTTCGTGTTTTGCATTAATGGTGGTGCTGTGAGCTGGAAGAGTCTGATTCTACGACAGAGGCCGAGTACATTGCTGCATCAGAGGTAGCAAAGGAGGCGATTTGGATTCGCAAGTTCATCACTGAACTTGGGGTGGTTCCTAGCATTGCTGACCCTATTGAGCTCTATTGTGACAACAATGGAGCTATAGCACAGGCGAAGGAACCTCGCTCACACCAGCGGACCAAATGCATACTACGGCGCTTCCATCTCATTCGAGAGATCATCGAGAGAGGAGATGTGAAGATTTGCAGAGTACCTACAGAGGCTAACATCGCAGATCCCTTGACCAAGGCTTTGGCACAGAGGAAGCATGATGGTCACACTAGGTCATTGGGGCTTAGAGCCTACACTGATTGGCACTAGTGCTAGTGGGAGATTATTAGCTAGAGCCCTAGAGCCAATCATTTGATGATTGTATTTTGGACTTGTTGTATCATATTCTATATAAATAAAGACATTTGGTTTTTGGTTATTATACTTACTTGTATTGGTGCCAAATAAACTAAGTATAATAACGTCCTTGAGTAGAAGGTTCTCACCTATCAATCGGTTAGTTGAACCGATAGTGAGATGATATAGGGAATACTACTCTTAATAATTCCTAGTCGAGTATTAACATTCAGGGACAGTGTTAATGCAATCAGACTAGCATGTAGGTCAACTCGATGACTTGATCTCACAAGTTATGGATATAAAGATATCAAGTTGACACATGGGTATGCATTGGAGAATATATACTGAATGACCCGCTATGCGAAAGTATCATGGATCGTTATATGAGTGTCATATACTTTCTCATGTGGCTATTAGTATGACTACTAGTCCTTAGACCTGAAGTCACCATGGTTCCCTACATAAGGAGTTATGTACTTCATTTTTGTCAAACGTCACCCGTAATTGGGTGGACTATAAAGGCGATTACTGGGTATGTAACAAATTATGCGGAGGGATGTGAGTGATGTAGATGGGATCTATCCCTCCTATATGACGGGAGAGACATCGGTATTCTTGATAGAGTGAGACCACGAAGTGCATGGCCATGCCCAAATGAGTCAATATGAGATATTGAGCTCATTTGATTGAGTGAGTCTACTTGGAGTTCAAGATTTAGATTGATTAGAGGATGACACGGTCTATGCCTCACATTGATCAATCTAGATGTCCAGGATAGAAGGACACTTGTCATATATTGTGAGGAGTCACAATTAGTAGTCACAAGGTGATGTTGGATCTCAACATTCTTGTAACTTGGGTAGTAATGATGTATTGCTAGATACCGCTCATTACTTATGCTTCTAAATGAGTTTAGGGGCATTGCCAACGTTACAAGAACCTATTGGGTCACACACAAAGAACAAGTGGATGGAGATTAGGTTCATATGATGAACCAAGAGGATTAGATTCATTTGATGAATCAAATTGGATTAAGAGTAATCCTAATTGGGATAATTGAGTTAGACTCAAGTTGATTCATGTGTTCAATGAGTCTAATTTAGATTATGACTCATTGAATCAATTTAATTAAATGAATTACATTCATTATATTAAATTGGCTTGAATTAAATGGTTGGATTAGATCAACCATGAGAGAGATTAAGTCAAGTTTGACTTGACTTGAGAGAAAGATGAAGAGTCAAGTTTGACTTGACTTTATGCCACCTCATTGGTGAGTTGGCATTAAGTGGACCAATGATGATGCTCCACATCATCATGGTTACTTAAGTGAAGTGCCACCTCATGGGAGTTACCAAGAGTTGTGACTCTTGGTATCCCATGGAGGTTACAAACCACTTAATTAGATGAAAAGAGTTTCATTTTGCAAGTGTAACTCTCATTCAAGTGATCTTCCTCCTCCTAAGCTCTCTTCTTGCTCCTTCTCTTCTTTTGGTCGTGGGTTTCAAGCAAGGGAGAAGAAAGGAGAGTGAATCTAATCCAAGAAGAAAGGTTAGTGAAAGTCACATAGAGATTTTAGAGGAGTGTGTTCTCTTCTTTTCCTTTCTTCTTCTTCCAATCCTACCCGAGAGCCCTAGAGAGTGCTAGAACACTTGTGGTGCTCTCTTCTCCATCCTTGAGTGTTAGAGAACACTTCTTGTTCGTGTGGATATCACTAGAGAGTTGTCTACGTTGACAACTTCGAGATCCGGCGTACCGTTGGACGAGCGGGATTTGCGAGGGCACGCTTCAAAGATATAAAATGGTTTTCCTTTGTAGATCTACTGTAGATAATAGTTTGAAACTCGTACTCGTATTTTTGAAATCTATCCTTCGCACGAGATCCAATGGCATGGGTGATTCGGGGTTTCCGCGACGCGAAAAGCGGTTTTCGCGGCCCGAAAATCCCTACAGTGGTATCAGAGCCACGTGCGAAGCTTGTACGAGTTTAGTTTTTGTTTTTATGACAAAAATTCAGTTCTGTGATATTCTGTAATTTTATGGTTTTTAGATTTTTTATGAGTATTTTTCTCGTAGAAGCGAAGCACAAGTGTTTCGGCACTTGTAGGCTTCGACTACCAAGAAGAATTTTTCAAAACGGCAAAGTTTCTCCCCGAACATTTTTGGGACAGCGGGCTAAGGCACTCTTGGATCAGTTAGGAGCAACTCGCGATGGTTAGATCGTGGGTAGGGGTACTGCCCCTAACCCCGCAAGGGGATTTGCTCCGCGATTGCGCCCGAAATCGCTAATCGGGACCGCCGGGAAAAATTTACTCATAAAATCTGTAAAATTATAAAAAAAAATTATAGAAAATTATAGAAATATATAATTTTGAATTATATATTATTTTTGTGATAGTCATGGCCCAAAGACCCAATTTGATTGGATAATTCGTGTTGTAATTCATAATACGGTCTGCGTGCCGTGATGTGATGTGCGTGTTGTATTTTTATTTTTCGCGACCTGCGCGTCGTGCCTTTCTCTTTTATTCTTGTTGTAAATTAGATTTATACTCGAATGTAACTCGAGTTTCAAAATTGTAATGTACAAAATTAGAGCTGTGGAAGGTCCACTCGAGACGGAGTTACGAGGAGGGCGCGCGCAACACAAGGTGGTCAAAGGACGGAGCTTGAGAAGCTGTTGACCTTAGGTTGACCATCCGATCTTCTCATTGGCTTGAGAAGATCGTAGTAGGGCCATGACATAATCACAAAATTATTTAATTAATTACTTGTGTATGTGATGCATGTTTAATTAAGTAATTAATTAGTGCCTTATGATTAGATTAGATCTAAGTCGTGCACATGATGCACCCTTCGATTAGATTAGATCTATCAAGTATATGATACGCATCATCGTTTAGATTAGATCTAAATCACGTCAACTCGTAATTCCTACCATGCCGTGATACCTACCACTACCTCGATCGCATGTTGTTGTTGAATCTGCCAAAGCAGAGCAACACATACTATCTTGGTAGGGTACGGAGGGACAATCTTGGTCCCGCCTATCAACGCATGGGTGAGTACAACTCAATTAGATTGAGTATTCCTAGTTAACTCGGTTGGACCGAGTATAACTATAGGCATTCTTCCAACGGTTGGAAAGATAGGTCAAAATCACATATATATTAACTCTCGGGCGTATTAGCCAAAGCTAACTCGAGTTTTAATATAAATGCGGGTTTTGATCCTATAAACAAGAGTTGCATAGAGATGTAATTGGTAATCGTTATCTACCGATCATACTAAATCTTGGGCGTATTAGCCAAAGCTAACTCAAGGGTTAGTATGATGTGGATCTTGTCCCACATGAATTATAGAATTCAGTGGGAGCATCATTTAGTTAAAGACCTAATTAAATGATTAAGAATATGATACTTATTTCTGCATTTATTTCTGTTGTAGAATTGCCATGACGTCAAATACGAACACTTTCTATCTGCGATCTGTCCTTAAGAAGGACAAGCTCAACGGAGAAAATTTCCTGGACTGGTACAGGAACCTGAGAATAGTTCTCACCCAAGAACATAAACTGTACGTTTTAGAGCAGCCCATTCCGGAGGCTCCTCCTGCCACTGCCACGCGAGCAGACCGAGATGCTTACAAGAAGAATCAAGATGACGCATTAGATGTGTCCTGTCTTATGCTTGCAACCATGAACTCTGAGCTTCAGAAGCAACATGAGTTGATGGGCGCTTACGATATGGTTGAACATCTTTGTCACCTATATCAAGGACAAGCAAGGCACTGGAAGAGGAACTCCAAAGAATACCTGGAAGATCTTAAGAAGAAGAGAAATAAGATTTCTACTTCAGGTATACATGTTATAGAAGTCAACCTCTCTATTTTTTCATCGTGGGTATTAGATACCGGATGTGCTTCGCACATTTGTACTAATGTACAAGCACTGAGAAATAGCAGGGCATTGACGAAGGGTGAGATAGACCTACGAGTAGGCAATGGAGCACGGGTTGCTGCTATTGTTGTAGGAACTTACCATCTATCTCTGCCCTCTGGGCTTGTACTAGAATTAGATGATTGTTGTTATGTGCCTTCCTTGACTAAGAACATAATTTCAGTTTCTTGTTTGGACAAGAAAGGATTTTCGTTTACAATAAAGAACAAATGTTGTTCCGTCTATTTAAACGATATGTTCTATTATAGTGCACCTCTGATAAACGGACTCTATATTCTAGATCTTGAGAGCCCTATCTATAACATAAATACCAAGAGGTTCAAGTCAAATGACATGAACCAAACCTACCTCTGGCACTGTCGCTTAGGTCATATAAATGACAAGCGCTTATCCTAGCTCCATAAGGATGGTTTGCTGGACTTATTTGATTTTGAATCATATGAGATATGCGAGTCATGCCTACGAGGCAAGATGACCAAGACTCCCTTTAGTGGGCATAGCGAGAGAGCAACTGATTTGTTAGGACTCATACATAGTGATGTATGTGGCCCTTTCAATGTTACTGCTAGAGGCGGTTATAGATACTTCATCACATTTACTGATGACTTCAGTAGATATGGTTATGTGTACTTGATGACACATAAGTCTGAATCCTTTGAAAAGTTCAAAGAATTCAAGAATGAAGTACAGAACCAGCTTGGCAAGAGTATTAAGATACTTCGATCCGATCAAGGTGGAGAATACCTTAGCCATGAGTTCCGTGACTACCTAGCCGAGCGTGGGATCCTATCTCAACTTACTCCTCCTGGAACACCACAGTGGAATGGTGTATCCGAAAGGAGGAATCGTACCCTATTAGATATGGTGCGATCTATGATGAGTCACACAGATCTTCCGACATACCTTTGGGGTTATGCTTTAGACACGGCAGCTTTTATACTTAACCGAGTTCCATCCAAGACCGTGATAAAGACACCATATAGGATATGGACTGGGAGAGATGCCCAGGTGTCTTTCATGAGGATTTGGGGTTGCGAGGCTTACGTTCGACGTCAAGTCTCAGACAAATTAGGACCCAAATCTGACAAGTGCTATTTCATTGGATATCCCAAGGAAACTAAGGGATATTACTTCTACATTCCCAGTCAGCACAAGGTAGTTGTGGCAAAAACTGGAGTCTTTCTAGAAAGGGACTTTGTTTCTAGAAAGACTAGTGGGAGCGCGTTTGATCTTGAAGAAGTTCAAGATGCGAACAATAGCACTGATGCCTCGATGAAAATTGAACTGGAACCACAAAGTGTTGTGGATGATGTTGTTCCACAAGGAGTTGAGGAACAACAAGCAGTTCAAGTAGACATACCTCTTCGCAGGTCTGATAGGGTACGTCGTCAGCCTGAGAGATACTCATTTCTCTTGTCTGACCATGATGACGTTGTGCTCATAGAGGATGAGCCTACCACCTATCAGGAAGCTGTGATGAGACCAGATTTAGAGAAATGGCTAGAGGCCATGAGATCCGAAATGGAATCCATGTACACCAACCAAGTATGGACTTTGGTTGATCCACCTGAAGGGATAAAACCCATTGGGTGTAAGTGGGTCTTTAAGAGAAAGACTGACATGGATGGACTTATCTATAAGGGTCGCTTGGTAGCTAAAGGTTTCAAGCAAATTCATGGTATTGACTATGATGAAACCTTTTCTCCAGTAGCGATGTTTAAGTCCATTCGGATCATGCTTGCTATTGCAGCCTACCATGACTATGAGATATGGCAGATGGATGTCAAAACCGCATTTCAGAATGGAAACTTGCTCGAGGATGTGTACATGACACAACCTGAGGGTTTTGTAGATCCACAGCATACTAGCAGAGAATGCAAGCTGCATAGGTCCATTTATGGACTAAAGCAAGCTTCTCGGAGCTGGAATCTTTGATTCGATGATGCAATCAAACAGTTTGGTTTCATCAAGAACGAAGATGAGCCTTGTGTCTACAAGAAGGTTGTAGGGGACATAGTTGTCTTCCTCATATTGTATGTGGATGACATACTACTCATTGGGAAGGACATCCCTATGTTTCAGTCTGTCAAGACTTGGCTAGGGAGTTGCTTCTCAATGAAGGACTTAGGTGAGGCATCCCGCATTCTAGGGATACAGATCTATAGAGATAGATCTAAGAGATTGCTTGGCCTAAGTCAGAGTACATACATTGACAAGGTTCTCCTTCGGTTTGCCATGCAGAACTCCAAGAAGGGATTTCTGCCGATGTCACATGGCGTGAGTCTTTCGAAGACTCAAGGTCCCTCTTCTAGAGAGGAGAGAGACTGCATGGATCAAATCCCTTATGCCTCAGCCATAGGATCTATCATGTACGCCATGCTATGTACTCGACCTGATGTCTCGTATGCTTTGAGCATGACGAGCAGATACCAGTCAGATCCAAGTGAAAGTCACTGGATAACGGTCAAGAATATTCTTAAGTACTTAAGAAGAACTAAAAAATATTTCTTGATATATGGAGGTAATGATGAGCTATCTGTAAAGGGTTACAGTGATGCTAGCTTCCAGACCGACCAGGATGACTATAGATCACAGTCGGGGTTCGTGTTTTGCATTAATGGTGGTGTTGTGAGCTGGAAGAGTTCGAAGCAGGACACAGTAGCTGATTCTACGACAGAGGCCGAGTATATTGCTGCATCAGAGGCAGCAAAGGAGGCAGTTTGGATTCGCAAGTTCATCACTGAACTTGGGGTGGTTCCTAGGATTGCTGACCCTATTGAGCTCTATTGTGACAACAATGGAGCTATAGCACAGGCGAAGGAACCTCGCTCACACCAGCGGACCAAACGCATACTACGGCGCTTCCATCTCATTCGAGAGATCATCGAGAGAGGAGATGTGAAGATTTGCAGAGTACCTACAGAGGCTAACATCGCAGATCCCTTGACCAAGGCTTTGGCACAGAGGAAGCATGATGGTCACACTAGGTCATTGGGGCTTAGAGCCTACACTGATTGGCACTAGTGCTAGTGGGAGATTATTAGCTAGAGCCCTAGAGCCAATCATTTGATGATTATATTTTGGAATTGTTGTATCATATTCTATATAAATAAAGGCATTTGGTTTTTGGTTATTATACTTACTTATATTGGTGCCAAATAAACTAAGTATAATAACGTCCTTGAGTAGAAGGTTCTCACCTATCAATCGGTTAGTTGAACCGATAGTGAGATGATATAGGGAACACTACTCTTAATCATTCCTAGTCGAGTATTAACATTCAGGGACAATGTTAATGCAATAAGACTAGCATGTAGGTCAACTTGATGACTTGATCTCACAAGTCATGGATATAGAGATATCAAGTTGACACATGAGTATGCATTGGAGAATGTATACTGAATGATCCACCATGAGAAAGTATCATGGATCGTTATATGAGTGTCATATACTTTCTCATGTGGCTATTAGTATGACTACTAGTCCTTAGACCTGAAGTCACCATGGTTCCCTACATAAGGAGTTATGTACTTTAGTTTCGTCAAACGTCACCCGTAATTGGGTGGACTATAAAGGCGATTACTGGATATATAACAAATTATGCGGAGGGATGTGAGTGATGTAGATGGGATCTATCCCTCCTATATGACGGGAGAGACATCGGTATTTTTGATAGAGTGAGACCACGAAATGCATGGCCATGCCCAAATGAGTCAATATGAGATATTGAGCTCATTTGATTGAGTGAGTCTACTTGGAGTTCAAGATTTAGATTGATTAGAGGATGACACGGTCTATGCCTCACATTGATCAATCTAGATGTCTAGGATAGAAGGACACTTGTCATATATTGTGAGGAGTCACAATTAGTAGTCACAAGGTGATGTTGGATCTCAACATTCTTGTAACTTGGGTAGTAATGATGTATTGCTAGATACCACTCATTACTTATGCTTCTAAATGAGTTTAGGGGCATTGCCAACGTTACAAGAACCTATTGGGTCACACACAAAGAACAAGTGGATGGAGATTAGGTTCATATGATGAACCAAGAGGATTAGATTCATTTGATGAATCAAATTGGATTAAGAGTAATCCTAATTGGGATAATTGAGTTGGACTCAAGTTGATTCATGTGTTCAATGAGTCTAATTTAGATTATGACTCATTGAATCAATTTAATTAAATGAATTAGATTCATTATATTAAATTGGCTTGAATTAAATGGTTGGATTAGATCAACCATGAGAGATTAAGTCAAGTTTGACTTGACTTGAGAGGAAGATGAAGAGTCAAGTTTGACTTGACTTTATGCCACCTCATTGGTGAGTTGACATTAAGTGGACCAATGATGATGCTCCACATCATCATGGTTACTTAAGTGAAGTGCCACCTCATGGGAGTTACCAAGAGTTGTGACTCTTGGTATCCCATGGAGGTTACAAACCACTTAATTAGATGAAAAGAGTTTCATTTTGCAAGTGTAACTCTCATTCAAGTGATCTTCCTCCTCCTAAGCTCTCTTCTTGCTCCTTCTCTTCTTTTGGTCGTGGGTTTCAAGCAAGGGAGAAGAAAGGAGAGTGAATCTAATCCAAGAAGAAAGGTTAGTGAAAGTCACATAGAGATTTTAGAGGAGTGTGTTCTCTTCTTTTCCTTTCTTCTTCTTCCAATCCTACCCGAGAGCCCTAGAGAGTGCTAGCACACTTGTGGTGCTCTTTTCTCCATCCTTGAGTGTTAGAGAACACTTCTTGTTCATGTGGATATCACTAGAGAGTTGTCTACGTTGACAACTTCGAGATCCGGCGTACCGTTGGACGAGCGGGATTTGCGAGTGCACGCTTCAAAGGTATAAAATGTTTTTCCTTTGTAGATCTACTGTAGATTATAGTTTGAAACTCGTACTCATATTTTTAAAATCTATCCTTCGCACGAGATCCAGTGGCATGGGTGATTCGGGGTTTCCGCGACGCGAAAATCGGTTTTCACGACCCGAAAATCCCAACAATACATAAGCTGATCAGACTATCTCCAAGAAGCATCATGTTTAGCTGGTCAGAAGTATCACATCCGTAAGTTGCTGTTGGAGGGTGTCCTGTATGTGTTCGGCCTGAGCCCGATCCGAACACGCTTGCCATCCAGGCTAGGTATGCTCTTTCTTCTTCTCATCTTTGAATCTAACTGATTTTCCTCCTTTTTTATAGCTCGTATCATGTTGAAGCTGTTGGAATATATACTAAAAGCCTAGCTTTTTGTATAAACATTTATTTAGAAATAAGAATCACATTGGTCAAATGTCTATATTTATGCAAAGTGTAGTTGTCCGTTTAATTTATATTGTAGATAACATGGTGTGAGGAGACACACAGAAGTTCATGTTATCAATTCCTTATAAATTATAAACAGTTGCTCACGACCAAGATGGAATGAGACAAACTATTGGAGTGGTTGTAGTGTAATTAGGTATTAGTTTATCTTGACTAATAAATTACACTAGTATACTATGAGTGTATTGAGCAGGAACATTTGAGGTAGTTTCTTTTTATACTGACTATATAAAAGAACAATACCTTTGTTATTATGGAAGTGTGTACTCTTAATCATGATATAATAACAAGCACATATACTTAATATTTATTTCTTTAATTTATCAAAGGGTGCGATTTAGCTCGTTAAATCAATAGGCCTGATAAGTTGGGAAATATATTATTTATATGGTGTGTTGTTGATTATAGAATGAAACTGTGTCCTAGTAATCTAGGTTGATGATGTCCCCTTGAGGAGCTAATAAGGATTGTCATGTAAACCCTGTAGGTGGACTTAGTCCGACATGACAATAAGGTTGAGTGGTACTACTCTTGGAGTTGGATATTAATTAAGTGAGTTGTCAGTAACTCATTTAATTAATGGACATTCAATATCTTAAACACAAGGAGACTAATATACTCATGATAAGAAGAAGCCCATATAGCAATATGGGATTGGTGCGGTAGTGCAATAATAACTCTTTAGTGGAATGAGATATTATTGATGAACTTGAGTTGGGTGTTCGGGGCGAATACGGGAAGCTTAAGCTCATCGGGAAACCAAAACCAATTCCTCCTCTCGGTCCCTATTGTTGCCTCTTATTTATAAAGTCTTATATCACCAAAAACCCAACTTCTTACCCACCTCTTGGTGGCCGGCCAAGCCTAGCTTGGAGCCCAAGCTAGGGCCAGCCATATCAAACCAAGATGTGAGCCAAGTTGTGGTCGGCCCTAGCTTGGAGCCCAATCAAGGGTGGCCGGCCACATTAACATTAAAAGGAGTTTTTAAATTTTAAATCTTTCCTTATGTGGAAGCCATGGTTTTAAAAGAGAGTTTTAAAATTATAAATCTTTCCTTTTATAGCTTTCTACAAAGGATTAAGAGAAAGGTTTGATATCTTTCCTTATTTGTAGTTTAAACAAAGATTTTAATTTTTGATAAAACTTTCTTTTTTTGCAACCATCCACATGTTTTAAAAGAAAAATTTTAATTTATATAATTTTCCTTTTACAACCAACAAGGGATTTAAAGAAAGAAATTTTTTAACTAAAATTTCTTATCCGAAACAAATAAGGAAGTTTTAATTTCATGTTTAAAATTTTCCTTGTTTGGATTTAAATGGGTGGTCGGCCATGACAAGAAGAAAAGGAAGTTTTAATTATTTTGTTTTAAAACTTTCCTTTTTAGTCATTGGCAAGGAATATAAGAAAGTTTTGATTATGTTTTAAACTTTCCTTATTTGCCAAGACCAAGGAAAGAGGTGTCTCACTTCACAACACATCTTCTATTCCTCCTCTCTTATTCCTTGTGGTCGGCCCTTCCTCTTCCCCTTTCTTCTTCTTTGTGGTCAGCGGCATCTACCTCTTGGATCTTCATTGGCGGCTAGATTTCACTTGAAGAAGAAGAAGAGAAAGGTGACATTGTTTCCTAGCATCCCTTGGAGATTGGTTGGTGGCCGGAACTCATCATCCTTGAAGGTTGTTGGTGGTCGAAACTTGGAAGCAAGAAGAAAGGGCTTGGGTGGATTTCATCTTGGTAGATCGTCGCTCACACGACGCCCAAGAGAAGAAGAGGAATACAATAGAAAATCAAGAGGTCTATAAGTTACATAAGGTATAACTAGTTATTAGTTTCCGCATCATAACTAGTTCATCTTTTGTATAGATCTTGAAAACCAAATGTTGGATCGAGAAGCGCTAGAGGGGGGGGGGGGGTAAATAGCGCTCGTGGCTTTCACTCGTTTCGAAATCGGAAAACAATCAAATAACGCAGCGAAAATAATAAAAACAAGCAACATACAAACACAATCTATTTACTTGGTTCGGAGCCTGTGACGACTCCTACTCCAAGGCCCACGCTCGTTGAGTGTTTACATTGGGCAACAACTATAATCTCGAAGAGTATTACAAACTAAATACAATTATGAACTGAAATAAACTTTATACCGACAACAACAAAATTAAAACTGAAGCTCCGGGTCGTCGGGATGTCGCTACAGCACTTCGGAAGCAATTCTTCAGCAGAACATAGGAGAAGGAAAGCTTTTAATTGATGTACACGATCACTGCTTGAGATGTCCTTTTATTGGACGTTTAAGGCGCCTCCAATGCTAGCCCAAGGCACCTTAATCCCAATTCTTATCCCGGATAGAACGCTGAGATGAGCTTCGGATCGCTACCTCTTATCCGCTTGGAGGCGCCTTCAACACCACTCCAAGGCGCCTCCAAGCAGTAGTCCAAGGCGCCTCCAAGTCCCATGGAGGCGCCTCCAGCTCCACTTCACAGCCAGCTTCCGCCTTGTACCTGAGGCACCTCCAAGCTCCATGGAGGCACCTCGGGTACTGTTCATCCGAGGTGTAGGTTACTCCTTTATTCCTGCAAAATGTGTTAGTCCCAAACACATACCCTGCAAAACAAAGTTAGCACATAATAGACATAGTAAATAAAATATTGACATCCTCCGGACTGTCTGGGTCTGACTTTGAAGTTCCAACCGGAAACCCTAGGTCGACCCGACGCCTACTGTTCCCTCTGTGGAGAACGCGTCCTCACCTACTCCACTCAGGAGAGTTACCTGATGCCAACACGATCCTCCAAATTGACTGGACTTTTCACCTAGGGTTACCACCCCCTGGGACCTAGGGTTACCACCCCCTAGGGGTTTTCTCCACCTAGGGTTACCACCCCTTAGGACCTAAGGTTACCCGCCCTTAGGATTTCCCTCCACCTAGGGTTAGCACCCCCTAGGACCTAAGGTTACCACCCCTTAGGATTTTCCTTCACCTAGGGTTACCACCCCCTAGGACCTAGGGTTACCACCCCCTAGGGTTTTCCTCCACCTAGGGTTACCACCCTCTAGGACCTAGGGTTACCACCCCCTAGGGTTTTCACCTTGCCTAACCGCAGCTAGGACTTTTGTCTAAGAACACTTAGGACTTTCCTGCAAGCTCAATCAAGCACATTAGATAACAAATAATCTTAACTTTGAATCCCTTTGCCATTATCAAAACTTGGGTTCGATCGTCGGATGCTTCCCGCACCAACACCAAACACAAGAGGTTATCGATTTTAGTTATCATTTTTGTTATCGATTTTTTTTTTATTTCATGTTTCGATATTGTGCTTCTATTGAGGTCTCTGTAGTTAAACCTAGTTTACTGTGAGAAGTTTAGATATCCGATTTCTTTGAAAGGCTTTGTCTAGGCAGTGGTGGATGATCCCATACCCAAGAAGGCCTAGTGCATCGCAACGTTTGACCTGGAGGCCGATCCTTGAAATAGATATTTGATCAACTTCTGTAATATGGTTTAACTTAGGAAAATCACATCGGTTAAACTTAGAGTAAAAATGTTAAGTATCGTTTCCAATCTAAGTTTAACTTCTGAAGGACGATTTGGATTAATAATATTAAGCATCGTTTGCAATCCAAATTTGAATTCAGTAGAGCACAAGGGTAGCTAGGATAGTTTTATGTTTGTATAAATTTTTGTATAGGGGTACTAAGACAGTATTCCGAGTAGCAACCAACAATTGGTATCAAAGCTAGGTTTTAACCTCTGTGTGTTTGGTTTTAGTTTAATTATGCACATGTCATACATATTTTAGGCAGGATAATAGTAGGATGTTCAAATAGATTAACTTTGTGGTTGCAGGCTCCAACTATTATGGCCTATTGTGATTATGTGTGATTGGACCCTCGGACATGTCGAGGGCATTTTATGTGTGTGCATGATTGTACTTATTAAATACAGCAGGAGCTGTATTAGTTCTAGGATTTTACATTTTTGTACGATCTAGAATTTATGTACATTCTTTTGTAGAATATAGGATCGATATATGTAAAATTCTATTTTTGTCGCATATCGTACCTTTGCGAGGCATGGTGCTATTTGACGACCAAAGGCGCAGCGGAAAAGGAAGCTTGATGGACGTGACGACATGAGCCCTAGGGCTGGTGGCAAGTTTGACGACTGCTATGGCTGGCGACACATGGAGGACAGTGATGGAAGAGGCCATAATAGTTGGAAAATTATTTTTCCATATTTATTGTTTTTTATTTGTTGTGATGTGTGTGTGTGCATGTGATGTGTGCTTGCATTATAAAATACTCATCTTAAATAACTAAGTGGGAGAGGGATTTATAAATAAATTTCACGGTCTCTATTACTGGTTTGTAAGTGATGCAAACAAACTCGTGCGTTGGCTCTGAGTGCCTCCCTCCACATCGGATGAGTTTGTTTGCAGATCACTAGATCAAACTTCCTTAATGGATGATTATAGGAAATTATTTAAGATGTGTGTGATCTTCTCCAACTGAAGGGGCACAATTCTATTTAGTGGACTTAGTGTAACGACCCGCCTTCTACTGACTAGGCTGTAAGGCCGAACCGTCACATTATGCTGTGCTAAACTATATCCATGACCATCACTAAATCTAGATGCGGAAGCTGTACTAATTAAAACTTTGCTAAGCTCTTATCATTTCTTTATTCTATATGTGCTAAGGGGTGTAATCTAAACTATTCATGACATATTTTACATTCCCCATGGTCAAGGAACTGAACTAAGGGTCTTCCGGTTGTTGTCAGGCCTCCCAATCGATCCATGGATCGATTGGAATGGTCTAATCGATCCAGTGATCGACCCAGCATGCTACTGTATGCGGAACTTAGGTTGGATCGATCCAGTGATCGATCCAGCACGCTACTGTGCTCGGGGCAATATTCTGGATCGATCGGCTGATCGATCCAGATTGGCCAATCGATCCAGTGATCGATCCCAGGGCTGTCTGTTCGCGACAGAAGGCATCCGGATCGATCGGCTGATCGATCTAGGAGCTTACTGTTCACGGTACGAACTTCTCAATCGATCGGCCGATCGATTGAGAAGCCTCCAATCGATCGACCGATCGATTGGGGTTTCTGATTTCATACCAGAAGTCTGATTTCAGCACTGTTTCGTGCCTCAATCACACATACAAGTTCTAAAACAACTGGGAAACATTCTAACATCACATAACCAATGTTCTAAGCATGGTAGAGTGCATAATTTACTAGTTCATGGCATTTAACATACTAAGGTGCAGAATACTAAAATGCTAACAGTTCTAATGTTTAAAACAAAACTCGCTGCAATTCCCTAAGATCTTTTTCCAAGTTCCATCCACACACATCTTCATCATTGCATTGACCTCCAGCCTCCGCTAGTCCATCTTTCCTTTACCTTTATCTGCAGTATAAGGAAAATAGTATCTGTAAGCTTGAGAGCCTAGTAAGAAACCATCTACCTCACTAAAACATGTATACGATGCAATTTATGTTTTTAAAATATGCTATTTGAAACATATGAATACTGAACATGTAAGAGCATAGCGTGGCATACAAACAACTAGTCATGGCAATAAGTGCTAACATAAACTATCATATTGTATCAATAGAGAACTGAACTGATACCAAAAACTGAACTAAGTTAATTCTAACCAATACTAAAGTTGTACTGAATCCTCATAACTATTTGTGAAGTTTTGAAAACTATTTTCATAAATAGATTAAAATAATAATCATGCTGCTGTTTGGGCCCGACAACTGTACTTGCTATGCGCGCATCCCTAACTAGACCCGGGTTTACAAGTCCCGAATTTAGTAGGGTTACTAGGTTATCTGAACCTAGGGACGACTATGGGAGCCCAACCCAATGGATATCTAATCCAGTACAGTGCCACTAAGAAAGTAAAATACTGAACATAAGCTAATAATTCTTGTCTTGCTTTTACTAGGTTGTCTAAACCCAGAACTAGGTTATCTAAACCTAGAGGCGACTGTGGGAGCCCAGCCATTGGACCGTAGTCCCATATAAGCTGTAGTAAAACTGTATATACTAATTAAATGCTTCTATTGCATTTAGCTAAATTGTTAAAATGCCTAAGTCGCATTTTAATTGCGCTGAACATACTATCGAACACTTAGCGTGCACTGTTGCACACCCTATGTGCCCAAAAATCCATATACTACTAAACTAAAGCATGCAATCACACGAGAGCTACTTATACTGCAGGTGAGGGGTTTCTTACCTCCTATTCGGATTTTCTTACAAATCTAATCGCTAGGTTTTCCGGAGGAGAGATCTCTTCGACGATCTTCTCGCGTCTATGCGTTCCTCTCGCGGAGGGGAGCGTCCTCGTGTCGGAGTCGTCGCCGGAAAGTACCCCTATGGCCCTAGGGACGGAAACCCTAGGTTTCTTGAGGTTGGCGCCGAGAGGTGAGGGAGAAAAGGAGAGGGCGGCGTGACTAGGGTGAGGGAAAGGTTTTTTTCTCGTTTAAGAAAATAACAATTCCTCACTTAAATCCCTATTTATATTTAGTGGGTAATTCGGCCCAACTGAAACATAAATATAATTGTTCCCCTTTCCTTTTAGCACGACCCTGCTGGGTTCACCTGGTTACTAGAATTCACTATAAGTCGTAGGACCCAATAGGTCTCGGGTTCAATCCCCGCTTAAGCTATTTTACGTTTCCATTTATTTTTGCTACTTCCGTTATTCTAAAAATTCCGTAAAAATATTCTAAAATTCCATAAAATTCATAGAATATTTCTAAAATAATTTTGAGAATTTTCGGGCATTACACTTAGTATCAAGTAATGGTATACACATAGGCACATTTAATAGTATCCTCTCCATCGAAGTCACTGCTATTATTTGTGTGATCGAAGAAAAACCAACTATTAATTTGTCATAAAGCTAGGTAAAACCCCCTCTTACAAATGTTTGAATTTGTATACGTCCACACTAACGTGGCATACAAAATTCATGGTGTTTAAGGTAATTTTATTTGTCATAAAGTTAGGTTGACAAAATAAAATTAATGGGTAAACCCTCCTCTTACAAACAATTGAATTTGTATACGTCCACACTAACGTGACATACAAAATTCATGGTGTTTGAGGTAATTTTATTTGTCATAAAGTTAGGTTGACAAAATAAAATTAATGGGTAAAACCTCCTCTTACAAACAATTGAATTTGTATACGTCCACACTATCGTGGCATACAAAATTCATGGTGCTTGAGGTAATTTAAGGTTGACAACATAATTAATGGGTAAGACCCTCCTCTTACAAATGTTTGAATTTGTATACGTCCACACTAACATGACATATAAAATTCATGGCGTTTGAGGTGTTGGTGAATTTAAATGATATTATTTTGAGGAATCAATATTATTTTAAATTCTAAAGTTTTGACCAAATATTTGATCGAAGACAGACCAACTATTAATTTTATTTGTCATAAATATAGGTTGACAAGATAATAAAATTAATGGATAAAATCTCCTCTTACAAATGTTTGAATTTGTATACGTCCACACTAACGTGGCATACAAAATTCATGGGGATTTTGAGGTGTTGGTCTTGACCAAATATTTCTGTGATTCTTAGGATTTCAAATGTTTTTCAATCTCCTAGCTGTTAGAGAATACACTTACTAGTCCCAATTATAATGATTGGAAATAAAACTTGGACACTGAGGTGAACTGTCCTCTCTGAAATGAGAACAATAAAGGTGTATTTCATTAGTTGTTGAAATATATTTAGTGGTGTTATCTACTGGTACATGGTGTGTAAATACAGGAGCCACTAATCATGTCTGCAATTTATTGCAGGGGTTCCAGGAAACCCGACAACTATATAAAGGGGAAATCATCGTCTACATGGGCACTGCTGCAATAGTAGCAGCTATTGTAATGGGAGATGTTTATCCTTTGATAGGAATAAAACATGGATTTTGAGAAATTGTCTTTACATACCAAGTTATAGAAAGAACTTGATATTCTTCTCTTGATAACAAGATTATTATCAAGAAAAAAAGAAAGTTATTTGTTCTGGTACGTTGGTTGGCAATTTGAATACTCTAAATCCAATAACTCCCACGATGTAACAAATGGAAATAACACATCTTCTAATTCTAATAAGAGAAAGCAACGTTCGAAAATGAACCAATCATATCTTTGGCATCTAAGGCTATGACATATTAACTTGAGTAGGATTCAAAGGTTAATAGCCAATAGACTTTTGAGTTCATTGGTGGTGGAAAACTTTCCAACCTGTAAGTCTTACTTAGAAGGAAAAATGACCAAGAGGTCTTTTAAGACTAAGGGGTATATGACCAAAGATGTGTTTAAATTATTCTGATTTGTGTGGATCTATGACTATCCAGGCAAGAGGTAGTTTCGAATATTTCATCTCTTTTATAGACGACTATTCGAGATATGAGTACATTTACTTGATGCACCGCAAGTCTGAGTGCTTTGATGAGTTCAAAGAGTACAAGGCTGATGTGGAGAAACATCATGGTAAAAGTATCAAGACACTACGGTCTGATCGTAGTGGCGAGTACCTCTTAGGAGAGGTTAGGAGTTACTTATCAGAGGACAGGATTCAATCCCAACTGTCTGCAGAATGGTGTGATAGAAAGAAGAAATATGACTCTTATGGAAATGGTTAGATCAATGATAAGTTATTCAGAATCACTAAATTTATTTTGGGAATATACTTTGGAAACATCAGTATATATTCTGAATATGGTACCTTCTAAGTCAGTACCCTCTACTCCCATAGAATTGTGGAATAGGCGTAAGCTTAGTCTGAAGCATATTCAGATTTGGGGTAGTCCAACACATGTGCTGAAGGGAGACACTGATAAGTTGGAATCACGTACAGAAGTTCACTTGTTTATGGAACGAAAGGTGGTTTATTTTATAGTCATAAAAATTAGAAGCTCATTGTTAATACCAATGCCCGATTTTTACAAGAAGACTATGTAATGAACCATAAGCCCATGAGTAAAATTATTCTTAAAGAAATAATAAAAAACACGTCTAATCTAGTACCAACAATACAAGATGAGATATCACAAGAAACTACAACACGTATCACAAATGATGCATAATTACAGACAGTGCCACGTCGTAGTGGGAGGGTTGTTAGGAAACCTGAAAGATTCATGTTTTAGGAGAGTCTTTGGACTTGATACCTGGTGAACATGAACCTGATCCCCGGACATATGACGAAGCACTCCAAGATAAAGATGCAACATCTTGGCAAAGAGCAATGAATACAGAAATAGAATATATGTATTCTAATAAAGTCTGAGAGCTTGTAGAATCATCAAATGGTGTAAAAGCCCTTGGGTGTAAATAGGTCTACAATAGGAAAAGAGGGACAGACGAGAAAGTGGAAACTTTCAAAGCAAGGCTTGTTGAAAAAGGGTATCGATTATGAGGAAACATTTTCAATGGTAGTCATGCTTAAGTCTATCCAAATTCTTTTATCTATTGTTGTTCATATGGACTATGAGATTTGGAAAATGGATGTCAAGACAGTTTTTCTTAATGGAAGTCTTGAAGAAAACATCCATATAAAGCAACCAGAGGGGTTTATTGCAAAAGGCAAAGTGCATCTAGTATGTAAGCTCAATCGGTCTATTTATGGACTAAAGCAAAGCTTCAAGGTCTTGGAACATCCAGTTTAATAAAGTAATCCAGACCTATAGATTTATTCACTGTCTGGATGAGTCTTGTGTATACAAGAAGTGTGATGGAAACGTGGTGTTATTTCTTGTACTATACGTAGATGACATTTTTGTTAGTTGGAAACAATATCAAAGTATTGTCGGAAGTAAGGATATGGTTGTCCAAGCAATTCGATATGAAGGACTTGGGAGAATGCACGCATATTCTCGGGATCAAAGTAATAAGGGATCGCAAGAAAAGAATGTTGTGCTTATCCCAAGCTTCATATATCGATACGATCCTAGCTCGCTTTAGCATGCAAGACTCCAAGAAAGTTTTTTTTGCCTTTTAGGCATGGAGTATCTTTATCTAAAGAGATGTCTCCGAAGACATCAAAAGAGATAGAAGAAATGAAGGCAGTTCCTTACGCTTCAGTTGTAGGAAGCCTAATGTATGCTATGTTATGCACGAGACCAGATATCTATTTTCCCGTGGGCATGGTTAGCAGATATCAAAGTAATCCAGGACCGGGATATTGGATTGTCGTAAGGTAGATAATTTGTTCCCTGTGGGTTACACAGATTGGGACTGATAGGTATAATAGTAAGTTGACCTCGGGGTTTGTGTTTACTTTAGGAGGTAGAGCCATAACAATGAAGGAGTATTAAGCAGAGATGCTTTTTCGGACTCCACATGGAAGCTGAGTATTTGGCAGCCTCTGAGGCAATCACAGAAGCTGTATGGCTCAAAAACTTCATGATAGACTTAGATGTGATTCCTGATTTGCCCAAAAATTATTATAGTGTATTGTGATAATAAGTGGTGCAGTAGCAAACTCGAAGGAACCACGAGCCCATAAGGCAAGTAAACATATAGAGCACAAGTACCACCCAATACGAGACATTGTATAACAAGAAAAAGTTGTTGTCGCCTAGATTACATTAGCAGGTAACCTGGATCTTTTCACTAAGGCCATTAAGGCAAGAGCTTTTGATAGACATGTTGAGGGGATGAGAATCAGATGTATGACAGCGTTTATGGCAGCATAGTCTTTTAGTATAAGTGGGAGATTGTTGGAATGTATACTAAAAGCCTAGATTTTATACAAACATTTATTTAGAAATAAGAATCACATTGGTCAAATTTCTACATTTATACTAAGTGTAGTTATCCATTTAATTTATATTGTAGATAACAAGGTGTGAGGAGACACATAGAAGTTCATGTTATCAGTTTCTTATAAATTATAAACAGTTGCTCACGACCAAGATGGAATGAGAAAAACCATTGGATTGGTTGTAGTGTAATTAGGTATTAGTTTATCTTGACAAATAAATTACACTAGTACACTATGAGTGTATTGAGCATGACCATTTGAGGTAGTTTCTTTTTATACTGACTATATAAAAGAACAATACCTCTATTATTATGAAAGTGTGTACTCTTAATTATGATATAATAACAAGCACATATACTTAATATTTATTTCTTTAATTTATCAAAGGGTCGATTTAGCTCGTTAAATCAATAGGCCCGATAAGTTGGGAAATGATATTATTTATATGGTGTGTTGTTGATTATAGAATGAAACTGTGTCCTAGTAATCTAGGTTGATGATGTCCCCTTGAGGAGCTCATAAGGAATATCATGTAAACCCTGCAGGTGGACTTAGTCCGACATGACAATAAGGTTGAGTGGTACTACTCTTGGAGCTGGATATTAATTAAGTGGGTTGTCAGTAACTCATTTAATTAATGGACATTCAATATCTTAAACATAGGGAGACTAACACACTCATGATAAGAAGGAGTCCATATAACAATATGGGATTGGTGCAGTAGTGCAATAATAACTCTTTAGTGGAATGAGATATTATTGATGAACTTGAGTTGGGTGTTCAGGGTGAACATGGGAAGCTTAAGCTCATCGGGAGACCAAAACCAATTCCTCCTCTCGGTCCCTATTGTAGCCTCTTGTTTATAAAGTTTTATATCACCAAAAACCTAACTTCTTATAGATGACATGCCTATCCCTCTTTTCCTATTGCGATGACCTAACCTAAACGTGGATGCTGGTTATAGTAACTAGTTCATTAGAGTGACTCACTATAAGACTTCATATGGTTCTCTACATATATATAGATATGTTTGTGAAGTTCTTATTGCAGCATGAGTGCAAGTTTCCTTCGACTTGAGGTATACAAGTTATCTTGGTCATGGAGACTCATACTTTAACATCTTTTTAAAGAAGCATCTCATTGAGGTGTGGACCTGGGATGATTTGGTATAAGTTGAAGTGCCCAAAGGTGTTTGGATAGCCCACAGAGGATTCACCGTTCCTTACGAGGAGACGTACACCATATGATCATTCGTTAGGAATATTACTCAAAGTCTTTGGTCAAAACATCACATGTTAAGAGTACGAGACTCTTATACACATGTACGAGTAATTTGAATCTGCAGAATGAGGAAGTTGTTAGAGTGTATACTAAAAGTCTAGCTTTTGTATAAACATTTATTTTATAAATAAATAATCACATTGGTCAAATGTCTACATTTATATGCTAAGTGTAGCTGTTCAATTAATTTATATTGTAGATAACATAGTGTGTGGTGTCACACACAGAAGATAATGTTATCAGTTCTTTATAAATTATAAACAGTTGCTCATGACTAAGATGGATAGGAACAAACCATTGGAATAGTCGTAGTATAATTTGGTATTAGTTTATCTTAACTATAAAATTATATTAGTACACTCAGAGTGTATTGAGCTGGACCATTTAAGGTAAATTCTTTTTATACTGACTAAATAAAAGAACAAGACCTTTGTTATTATGGAAGTGTGTGCTCTTAATCATGATATAATAACAAGCACATATACTTAATATTCATTTCTTTGATTTATCAAAGGGTGCGATTTAGTTCGATAAATCAATAGGCCTGATAAGTTGGGAAATAGTATTACTTATATGGTGTGTTGTTAATTATAGAATGAAACTGTGTCCTAGTAATCTAAGTTGATAATGTCCCCAAGAGGAGCTCATAAGGATTTCCATGTTAAACCCTGCAGGTGGACTCAGTCTGACACGACAATAAGATTGAGTGGTACTACTCTTGGACTAAGATATTAATTAAAGTGAGTTGTCAGTAACTCACTTAATTAATGGGCATTCGACATCTTAAACATAGGGAGATTAACACACTCATGATAAGAAGGAGCCCAAATGTAATTTGGGATTGGTGCGGTAGTTCAATAATAATTCTTTAGTGGTATGAATTATTATTGATGAAATTAAGTTGGGTGTTCGGGGCGAACACAGGAAGCTTAATTTCATCGGGAGACCAAAACTAATTTCTCCTCTCGGTCCCTATCGTAGCCTCTTATTTATAAAGTATTATACCCACCTTCTTACCCACCTTAAGGTGGTCGGCCAAGCCTAGCTTGGAGCCCAAGCTAGGACCGGCCAAACCAAGGTGAGTTGGTTTCATTAGGTGGTCGGCCCTAGCTTGAACTCAAGCTTGGTGTGGCCCGCCAAAATAAATTTAAAAGGATTTTATTTTTTAAAATCTTTCTTATGTGGAAGCCATGGTTTTAAAAGAGAGTTTAAAATTTAATCTTTCCTTTTTATAGTTTTCTACAAAAGATTAAGTGAAATGTTTGATATCTTTCCTTATTTGTAGTTAAAAGGAAGATTTTAATTTTTGATAAAACTTTCCTTTTTTGTAACTATCCTCATGATTTAAAAGAGAGTTTTAAAATTGAATCTTTCCTTTGATAGTTTCTACAAAAGATTAAGAAAAGATTTGATATCTTTCCTTATTTGTAGATTGAAAGGAAAATTTTAATTTTAGAGAAAACTTTCCTTTTTGTAAATCATCCACATGTTTTAATAGAGAGATTTTAATTTATAAAAGTTTCCTTTTATGGCCAACCATGAAGGGAATTTTCAAAAGAGAAATTTTTATTTAAAAACTTTCGGAAACAAATTAGGAAGTTTTAATTTTGTGTTTAAAACTTTCCTTTTTTGGAGGGATTTGTCGGTGCGGTTAGCACTAACGGTCTAACTCAGGTTTTGATGAATGACAAATCAGGTTAAGTTAGGTTCGTCGTTATCTAACACTCTGATCGAGTGTGCAGGATAAGTCCAGCTAGGTCGACGGGCTGACCGGATAGCTGGCGAGAAGTCCAAGCGGGTCGACGGGCTGACCGGACGCTTGGCGAGAAGTCTAGCTAGGTCGACGGGCTGACCGGATAGCTAGCAAGAAGTCTAGCTAGGTCGACGGGCTGACCGGATAGCTAGCTAGAAGTCCAGCTAGGTCGACGGGCTGACCGGATAGCTGGCGAGAAGTCCAAGCGGGTCGACGGGCTGATCGGACGCTTGGCGAGAAATCTAGCTAGGTCGACGGGCTGACCGGATAGCTAGCAAGAAGTCTAGCTAGGTCGACGGGCTGACCGGATAGCTAGCAAGAAGTCCAGCTAGGTCGACGGGCTGACCGGATAGCTGGCAAGAAGTCCAGACAGGTCGAAGGGCTGACCGGACGTCTGGCAGGTAAGTGAGGTAAGTCACAGGGGGGAGTGACTACGAGGACGCGTTCCCGGGAAGGGAAAATTAGGCGTCGATCTGGCTTAGATCCATTTCGGATGTCTAAGTCGAGATCGTGACTAGATTCCGGTCTCGGAAAGACGGAATCTAAGTCATACTATTATAAATGTGCTAATAATCTGTTTTGCAGGATATATATTGCCTCGGATAAACTTTGTTTTGCAGGAAAAAGGAGATTTCTGGAACAAGGTGGTCCGGGCACCCGGAAGGCAAATTATATCCAGCCGAGTCGTCGCCACGTGGAGCATCACGGTTTGTGCAGCTACGTCGCATTCCAGGCGCCCGGAACAGCATATAAAAGAAGCCCCAGGCAGGAGCTTCATCAATAATTCATCTGAGAACTCTTCTACTGCTGGTCTTGCTGCTCGACGTTCAGTGCGACGCCAACAACGCTCCAACAAAGTGCTCCTTCAGTTTTTATTTAATTTCCTTGTCGGTATTGCTTTATTTTCACTAGCATTTCCTGTATTCATTCTGTAATCATATTTCGATTTGTTAGTGATTGCCCAACGAAAGTGGTCAAGGACCACGGGCCTTCGAGTAGGAGTCGTCACAGGCTCCGAACGAAGTAAAAAACATTTGTGTCTATTTTACTTTTCCGCTGCATTTATACTCTAAGTTTTCGAATCGATATTCACCCCCCCTCTATCGAATCTAACGGTCCTACAAGTGGTATCAGAGCAGGTACCGCTCTGATTTGGTGCAACCACCAATCAGACTGGGGGTGAAATTCTTTCTTTTTCCGGTCTTCAGTTTTACACTCAAAACTCCAAACTGGTTTATAATTTTCTATAATTTTTTCTTGCTAAATTGGTGCAACACCAATCTAGATTTGTTTTATTTTCTCTTCACGCACTACTAATCCAAGACCAAGTCTTGGGATTTTTTTTGGTTATTTATCTGTGTACAGGATGTCCCAACAAGAAGGCTTCAGCACAGTACGACCTCCACTTTTCAACGGGGACGATTTTTCGTACTGGAAGAAGCGCATGGAGGTCTACCTCAAAACAGACTTCGACCAGTGTTTGAGCGTTACGAGGCCCTACAAAATTCCAGCAGACACTTCCGGGAATATACTAGATCCTGAAGACTGGACAGCTGATTTGAAGAAGAAAGCATCAACAGAAAATAAAGCAATCAACACTCTACAGTGCGGATTAACAAGAGAAGAACTAAACAGAGTCGGTCCACACAAAAACGCTAAAGAGCTGTGGGACAAATTGATCGAGTTGCACGAGAGAACGAGCGACGCCAAGGTAACCAAACGAGACTTGCTCTTGAATAAAATTTTTAATATAAAAATGCAGGAAGGTGAAACGGCGAATCAGCTCCACGCGAGGATCAAGGATATCCTCAACGGGCTTCATGCGATAGGCCACCAGATGGATAATAGAGACTTAATAAGGTACGCATTAAACGTCTTTCCATGTAATAGTTTGTGGGCATCAATAGTGGATGCCTACAAAATTTCTAAGAATCTTTCTAAATTAAAATTAGATGAGCTTTTCTGTGAATTAGAATTACACGAACAAACTAATGCTGGAGCCGAGAAAGGTGTAGATTTATTTGCAGGTTCCTCCAAAGAAAAGAAAAGCAAGCCTGAATTTGAAGAAGACTCCAACCAAGACTCCGAAGACGAAGAACACCTGGTGAACTTGGTAAGAAAAATGTTCACCAGGAGAAAGAAGAGCTTCAGCAAAAAGGATCTTCAAAAGATCAGTTCTCCTTCAGAACAAAAGAACGTGACTTGCTACGGCTGCAATAAAAAGGGACAGTACAAGAACGAATGCCCAAAACTGAAGTTCGACAAACCAAATCCAACTAGAAAGAAGGCACTCAAAGCAACGTGGGACGACTCCTCGGACGAATCAGAGGAAGAAGAGCAGAAACATCAGAGTCACCTCGCACTGATGGCCCGCGAAGACGAAACAGAAGACGAGTCGGAAGATGAAGACGGGTCTGAACCCGAAACAAGCCACGAGTCCATACTCGTTTCCGAAGGCCCGAATGAGGTATATTTTAATTTAAACAAAATTTTTTTTAGAATTATTTCCTGTTTAAATAGTAAATTAACCAAAATAGAAAATGAAAACAAATCACTTCTTGAGGAAAATCAAAACCTCAAGGAACAAATCAAAAATTCAAATCCAACTCAAGATCTAACACTTGAGGAGGAGAATTTATCACTAAAAAATGACATCAACAGTTTAAAAGGAATGTTAGAAAAATTCACAACAAGATCAAAAAATCTTTACTTAATCCTAAACAATCAAAAAGCATGTTATAATAAAACCGGACTCGGATACAAGTCAAACTCAAATAAAACTTTTAAGTCGTTAATAACTCAATACAAATCAACTAATCAAGCGTGGGTTCCGAAAGCGTGCTTAACCACGCAAGTAGGACTCAATCAATATTATATACCTAAAGAAAAAATACATTATATAAAATTAAATAAACCAAACCAAAATCCAAAATACAAACCTAAATCAAATTCAAAATCTAAACAGTTTAAAAATCAACAAAATTATCACCAAGTTAACCATGACTATAAAAAGAATCGACACAAGCCTAAAATCAAAATTTATTAAAGGCCAATAATTCAGGGGGAGGCTCCAGAATAGCTGGCACCTCCAAAACTAACTTACCCGATAGGGTAACCCAAAATTTACCAACCCGACAGCGTAATTAGGATTAGTTAAAAAGAGACCAAGTTTAACTTGAATCATGGTACTGGTGAAATTTTTGGATGATAGTACGTTAGGGAAGCTTGGGCATCGCATGTCTAGAAAGATATGGCTTCGATCTGGTGCATTTGGCCAAGTGGAACTGACCGAAGCTACCCTTAAATGAATCCTAACCAGTTAGACCAAGATTGAGTACTAAGTTTCGTGGATAGGACTATTCGGAAAACCTCGAAAGGTTGGTTACTTCTAATGATGTCCATGTGACTCACCAAGCTTAGAAGTTTATCCGAAGAATGCCTATTTGTGGAAACCAAAACTAAATCTGAATCTAACACACGTTAAACCAAAACTCCATAATTAAAAATCCAATTTCATCTCACGAAATCATAGGATTCCCTGATTGAAAATATAGATCGGGTGAGATGAATAAGGCTTCAAAATTTTAATTTTAAACTTAAAAATTAATTTCAAAATTTTTAAACTTAAAAATTAATTTCAAAATTCTAATTTTTAAAACTTCAAAATTATTTTCAAAATTTTAAACTTAAAAATTAATTTCAAAATTCTAATTTTAAACTTAAAATTACTTTCAAAATTTTAATTTTAAAATTAAAAATTATTTTTTTTAAAAAATTTTAATCTTAAAAACTTAAAAATTTTATTTTTAATTAATTTCAAACTTAAATTAATTTTACACTTAAGTAATGCATACTCAAAAGACTAACTTTAAATCCTACTTACTGTAGGAAACCAAGTGGATTTTGGACAGTGGTTGCTCCAAACATATGACTGGAGATCACACCAAGTTCACTCAACTCACTTACAAAAGCCTAGGAACAGTTGCCTTTGGAAACAACGGCAAACTCAAGGTAATTGGTATAGGTAATATTGAATTAAAATTAGACTTTATAATTACAAATGTTTTACTTGTTGAAAATTTTAAATATAATCTTCTAAGTATAAGTAAATTGTGTGATACTAGGTATAAGGTCAAATTTCTATCTACAGAGTGTTTAATCAAACATCTAGATAATCCTACCATAAGCCTAAAAGGTTTTAGAAAAGACAACATCTATGCCATCAACCTAACCATTTCTTCCATTAAGTGTTATTTAACATAAAAAGAAGAAACTTGGTTATGGCATAGGAGGATGTCTCACACCAACTTTAGAAATATAAGTAAACTAAATGGACTTGTAAAAGGCTTACCAAAGCTACCTAACTTAGATTCAACTATATGTAATGCTTGTCAACAAGGCAAACAAACTAAATCAACCCACAAACAAACAAATCAACCACAAACTAACTCAATCTTAGAACTCCTACATTTAGACCTTTTTGACTCCCATGGAGTCAAATCTATAAATGGAAACTTATATTGCTTAGTAATTATAGACGATTATTCTAGGTTTACTTGGGTAAAATTCTTAAAACATAAAGATGAAACTTTTGAAATTTTTACAAATTTTTGTAAACAGATTGAAAACGAAAAAGATATTAAAATTAAAAGAATTAGGAGTGACAACGGGGGAGAATTTAAAAGTCACAACTTTAACAGTTTTTGTCTAGAAAACGGTTACCATCATGAGTTCTCATGCCCTAAAACCCCCCAACAAAATGGAATTGTAGAAAGAAAAAATAGAACCTTACTTGAAGCTTCTAGAACAATGTTAAATGAGTATAACCTACCTAAATACTTTTAGGCAGAAGCTGTTAGTACAGAACAGAACAACAATAAATAAAACTCATAACAAAACATTCTTTGAAATTTTTTATAATAAACAACCTAATATAAAATATTTTAAAGTATTTGGGTGCCCAGTCTTTATCTTAAATACAAGAGAACACTTAGGAAAATTCACCTCTAAAATTGAAAATGGAATTTTTGTAGGATATTCCCTAAATAGTAGAGGCTACAGAATTTATAATAAGGTTACCTTAAAAATTGAAGAAACTACTAATGTAAAATTTGAAGAAACTAAACAAGACATAGAACCTACACAAATACCTAAGTTGTTCCAGAAACCAACCAAACTCTAAGTCATGAAGAGGAGGAACAACATCAAGAGAGTCAACCCCCTAGAACAATAAGGGTCAACCCAAATCATCCATTTGATCAAATAATCGGTGACCCAGACTTAAGAGTTCAAACCAGATCATCTTTTCGAAACCTAAGTCAGATTTCATTAATTTCAAAATTTGAACCCAAAACTGTGGATGAATCCTTACTAGACCCAGATTGGATTATAGCTATGCAAGAAGAACTAGACCAATTTGAGCGTTAATGAGGTTTGGGACCTAGTCCCACCACCTAAGAATAAGAAAATAATAGAAACAAAATGGGTATTCAGAAACAAACTAAGTGAAACTGGGGAAATTACTAGAAATAAGGCTAGGCTGGTTGCCAAAGGATTTAGTCAAGTTGAAGGACTTGACTATGATGAAACATATGCCCCAGTAGCCAGATTAGAATCCATCAGAATGTTACTAAGTTATGCAGCCCATAAGGGATTCAAACTATACCAAATGGATGTTAAGTCTGCCTTTCTTAATGGACTAATTAAAGAAGAAGTTTATGTAGGTCAGCCTCCTGGGTTTGAAAGTCTAGAACATCCTGATTATGTTTTTAAATTAAAGAAAGCACTATATGGACTTAAACAAGCACCCAGGGCATGGTATGAGAGGCTAACATCTTACTTAACATCTAAAGGATTCAAACAAGGTTAAATTGACCCAACCTTGTTTGTTAAATCATTAAATACAGACATATTTATTGCACAAATATATGTAGATGATATAATATTTGGCTCAACAAATTCAGAAATTTTAGAAGAATTTATTAATCTAATGGAAAAAGAATTTGAAATGAGCTTAGTGGGAAAATTAACCTATTTCTTAGGATTACAAATCAAACAAACAAATGAAGGAAATTATATTTATCAACATAAATACACCAAAGAATTACTTAAAAAATTTGGAATGGAAAATACAAAAGAAATAAAGACACCTATGGCAGTAAACACAATCTTAGACAGTGACCCAAATGGAAAACCAATTGATTTAAAACATTATAGAAGTGCAATAGGTAGCATACTGTACTTAACTGCAAGCCGACCTGATATTTTATTTACAGTTAGTATGTGTGCTAGATACCAAACCTGTGCTAAGGAATCCCATTTGACACAAGTCAAAAGAATTTTTAGATATCTTAAAGGAACAACAAATGTAGGAATTTGGTATCCTAGGACAAATAATTTTGAACTAATAGGGTATTCTGACTCAGATTATGCTGGATGCAAATTAGACCGCAAAAGCACAAGTGTTGGATGCCAATTATTAGGTTCATCACTTGTTAGCTGGTTTAGTAGAAAGCAACATTGTGTTGCTCTATCTACAACTGAGTTAGAATACATAGCTATAGGCGAATGTGTTGCACAATTATTATGGATGATGCATACTCTAAAAGATTTCAACTTAAATATCACAAATGTAAAAGTATTAATTGACAATATAAGTTCAATTAACTTAACCAAGAATCCTGTGCATCATTCAAGAACCAAACATATTGAAATTAGGCACCACTTCATCAGGGATCATGTTACTAAAGGTGATATTGAACTCAAATACATTGAGTCTAAATCAAATTTAGCTGACATTTTTACAAAACCACTCCCTGAAAGTGAATTTAGCAACTTACGGCGACAATTAGGGATGTGCCTAATAGACTAGGATTTTTTTTTTAAAACTACTTTTAAAATAATTTTTTTTAACTTATAAGTTAAAACTGTATGTTTTCAAAACTTTCCATTTTTAGATTTTCAAAAACAGCTTTGGCCTTAGACTAGTTTCGAATCCATAGAAAGCATGTACCCATAGGTCTAGTTTTTTAGCATCTCACCAACACCTTAGGTTTACCTTGCTTGTGTTTGACAAACATAGAAAAGGGTGAGATGCATAGGCCAATTGTCTGGACTTAAGATGCTTATTTCAGTGCATCAGCATAAGTCTGGACGTTAAATACAACTCAGATATTAATCAGATTAAGTTGATCAGTCAAGTCAACTTAATCTGACTAACTAAGTGAAAGCTACTATCTTCTGATAGTCAGTTAGTACCTAATTGGTTAGACAGCTGGTTAAATTTAAGTATCAAGTTCAGGGGGAGAGTTAACTAAAATTTGTGTGTTTGAAAAATGGTTTATGTTTACAAAAAGTTAAACTTAACTAAGTGTTTGAAAAACTTGGAAGATTAATTCCACCTAATTTCCAAACCTGATTTAAAAAGTTGACTATTAAACTTTACAAATTTAGCTTTTATCAAATTAGCCTTAAAAATTTTTTTTTTGGCAAAATTTAATCTCACTTAATTTTTGCTTTGAAAAAGTGAAAAGTAAAAGTAAATGTTACTTAAACCAAAAATTTTTTGTTGAAAAGTTGAAAAACCTGATTTAAAAAATTTTTTTACTTGGATTTTTTCTTGAATTTTTGAACCGAACTCAGATATTTTTCAAGATCAGCTGTTTTACAGTAACTCTACACTATGTGTACCCTTATTTTTTTGATGAATGCCAAAGGGGGAGGGTTAGGTGGTTAAGTTAGAGCAACTAAATGCAAACTTGAAAAACTAACTTAAAAACCTCGAAAATCATGCTTGATTTTTGCATATATTTATCACTAACTTAACCAGGTTGTCATTCCATCAAAAAGGGGGAGATTGTTGGTGCGGTTAGCACTAACGGTCTAACTCAGGTTTTGATGAATGATAAATCAGGTTAAGTTAGGTTCGTCGTTATCTAACACTCTGATCGAATGTGCAGGATAAGTCCAGCTAGGTCGACGGGCTGACCGGATAGCTGGCGAGAAGTCCAAGCGGGTCGACGGGCTGACCGGACGCTTGGCGAGAAGTCTAGCTAGGTCGACGGACTGACCTGATAGCTAGCAAGAAGTCTAGCTAGGTCGACGGGCTGACCAGATAGCTAGCAAGAAGTCCAGCTAGGTCGACGGGCTGACCGGATAGCTGGCGAGAAGTCCAAGCGGGTCGACGGGCTGACCGGACGCTTGGCGAGAAGTCTAGCTAGGTCGACGGGCTAACCGGATAGCTAGCAAGAAGTCTAGCTAGGTCGACGGGCTGACCGAATAGCTAGCAAGAAGTCCAGCTAGGTCGACGGGCTGACCGGATAGCTTGCAAGAAGTCCAGACGGGTCGAAGGGCTGACCGGACGTCTGGCAGGTAAGTGAGGTAAGTCACTGGAGGGGAGTGACTTCGAGGACGCGTTCCCGGGAAGGGAACATTAGGCGTCGATCCGGCTTAGATCCATTTCAGATGTCTAAGTCGAGATCGTGACTAGATTCCGGTCTCGGAAAGACGGAATCTAAGTCATACTAACTTATGCTAATTCATACTATTATAAATGTGCTAATAATCTGTTTTGCAGGATATATATTGCCTCGGACTAACTTTGTTTTGCAGGAAAAAGGAGATTTCTGGAACAAGGTGGTCCGGGCGCCCAGAAGGCAAATTATATCCAGCCTAGTCGTCACCACGTGGAGCATCACGGTTTGTGCAGCTACGTCGCATTCCACCGGAACAGCATATAAAAGAAGCCCCAGGCAGGAGCTTCATCAATAATTCATCTGAGAACTCTTCTACTGCTGGTCTTGCTGCTCGACGTTCAGTGCGACGCCAACAACGCTCCGACAAAGTGCTCCTTCAGTTTTTATTTAATTTCCTTGTCGGTATTGCTTTATTTTCACTAGTATTTCCTGTATTCATTCTGTAATCATATTTCGATTTGTTAGTGATTGCCCAACGAAAGTGGTCAAGGACCACGGACCTTCGAGTAGGAGTCGTCACAGGCTCCGAACGAAGTAAAAAACATTTGTGTCTATTTTACTTTTCCGCTGCGTTTATACTCTAAGTTTTCGAATCGATATTCACCCCCCCCTCTATCGAATCTAACGGTCCTACAGGATTAAGGTGGCCGGCCATATAGTTTGAAAGAGAAATTTTATTAAACTTTCCTTTCATTGGCAAAGAGAATAAGGAAGTTTTGATAAAACTTTCCTTATTTGCCAAGACCAAGGAATATAAAAGAGAGGGTAGAGGTGCCTCACCTTACAACAATCTATCTTCTTTGGTTCCTCTCTTCCTTGGTTGGTGGTCGACCCCTCTCTTCCTCTCCATCTCCTATTCTTCTTCCTTGGCCAGCGACATCTTCATCTCAAGGGTTTTGGTTGGTGGCTGGATTTTGTTAGAGGAAGAAGGAGAGATAAGAGGCTTTGTTTCTAGCATCCCTTGGAGCTTGGTGGTGGTGGCCAAACCTCATCTTCTCTTGGAGTTCTTGTGGTGGCCGGAACTTGCTTGGAGAAGAAGGAAGCTTGGGTGGTTCTCGTCTTGGTAGATCATTGCCCACACGACGTCCGAGATAAGAAGAGTAATATGATAGAAGATCAAGAGGTTGTTGCTTACAAAGAAAGGTATAACTAGTAATTCTATTACGCATCATACTAGTTTTCTTTGTATAGATTTTGAAATACCAAACACAAGAGGCATATGATTCTAGGTTTCGAATTTATGATTCGAGTTTGTGTTCTTTTGTTTTTTTTTTCGATCTTGTGATTCGATTGTTCCTTTTGGTTAAACCTAGGGTTACTAAAAGGAAATTAAATATTAAATTTCGTTGAAAGGATTTATCTAGGAAGTGGTGGATGCTCCCATACCCAAGAAGGTCTAGTGCCTCACCATGTTTAACCTGGAAGCCAATCTCTGAAATTAATATTAAATTGAATTTGTAACATGGGTGGATTTGGATCAATAATGTTAAGTATCGTTTGCGATCTAAGTCTAAACCTCTAAGAACAGATAAGTTAAATTTAGAATCAATAATGTTAAGTTCCGTTTGTGATTCCTAATTTAATTTTTAAAGAACACAATAGGTTGTTAGGAATGGTTCAGGACTTGTACAAAATTTTTGTACAGGGGAACCGATACGATATTCCGAGTATCAACTATCAGAAGTATTACTTGGGCTAGTTGTGACGTAGTCAGCCTAGTGGGGACAAGACACATAGACCATATCCTAAATCAAGTGGGTATAAGACGAGTGAAAGGAACGAGGCACGACTCACTGTAGCTGCTGAAGGGTTTAGAATTAATTCTAAGATTAATTATGATTTTTTGGCTAGTTGGGGATCATGATGTACTATTAGGTCCCACTCATGATCATTCTATAATTAAATAGTTAATTATGGACGACCAAGATAAACCGAGAACCTATTGGGTCACACGCACTAACGAGTCTCTAAAAGACGTAAAATAAATTAAAGAATATGATTCTTAGATCAAAAGATAAATGTTTGGTTGGGCCATACATAAGATAAATATGAAAATATTTGTCGCAATGGATGTGCGGATGGGCAACATCTCTTATGGGAGAGTTAGACCATATTTGATTTAATCATGAATTAGTCATAAACCAACTTGGTTTAATTGTGAACCAAACCAAGATGTTAATGGACTAATTTTTGGTTAAGGGATAATGAGTTAAATTTGGGCTTTCTAATCCAACTTATTAATGAGTGCTATATATTGATTTGGGCTTTCTAATCCAACTAACTAATTTTGACATGATCGTAAAATTATTTTACGGTTCATAATTTGTATTGTAATTAATTTTAGAATTTTTCTAGAATTATTAAGATTTTTTTATTTTTGGAAAGTTTCCTAAATTATTAGGAAATTCTATTTTTTTGAAAGTTTCTAATATAATTTTGGAAAATTAAATTTAGAAATGGTATGTTAATTTAGAAATTTTAATTTCTGGAATTTTATGAAATTTTAAGAAATATTCTATTTTTGGCAAATTTCCTAATTTGTTAGGTAATACCAAATATGGAAATATTCTTAAATTTTGTAAAAAATAAATCCAAATATGAGATATTCTAAATTTAATTATAGAATTAATCTTGTATAGAGTTTTTGGATTTATTAAAATATTTCATTTTTGGAAAGTTTCTTAAATTGTTTGGAAATATCAAATTTGGAAAGATTTAAAAATCCTAAAAAAAAATCTAGATTTGAGTTATTCTAAATTAAATTATAGAATTAATATTTTTTAGAATTGTTGGATTTCTTAAAATATTCTATTTTTGGAAAGGTTTCTAAATTGTGAGAAAATACCAAATTTGGAAGATTTAAAAAATCACAAAAAATCTAGATTTGAATTATTCTCTAGTAAATTAAGAAATATTAATTATTTATTTCTTGAATGGTTAGAAAATTAATTTAGAAATTTATTTCTAAAATAATTAACTTGATTGATAGAAAGATTCTAGATGTGATATGTTAATTAAATTCAAAATTGGTTTCCTAATTTGATTAAATAAATCTTGATTTATTAAAATCAGATTTATAACATATTTTTATTTCCAAAATAGAATTATAACATATGTAAATTTATGTCTTGAGCATACCATATTATATGCTATGTAGATGCATTAATTATGACATGATTAGATTTTGTCATGTCTGTGATGTGATTAGATCTTACCATATGTATGATGTGTCATCTATTCCATGCATGTGATGTGTCATGTCATCATTTATGTCATACGTGCGACGTGCCATGTCATCATTTATGTCATACGTGTAATGTCATGTAGATAGAATTTTGTATGATGTAGATGAGACCTAAATCCCTTACTCAATATTAAAACCTACACCTTCTGTTAATATGGTAAGAATGAGAGTTTAGGTTCTTGTTTGAGTTGTTGGCCAAAGTCAAGCTCAACTTGAAATTAAAGATGTTCAAACCATAGAGATGTAATCCCATGATTAACGGGTTGGTTTTAAACTTAAAGTGTTGATTGTTGGTGCAACCTTAGGTCAAGGTTGACCTGGTTGACCCGACTCGAGTTGACCTGACTCGAGTTGTATTTTGATATTTGACAAGAACAGAAGAGTTGTATTTTGATGGGAGATTGTTGGTGCAACCCTTGGTCAAAGTTGACCTGGTTGACCCGAGGTGAGTTGACTTAGCACGGAAAAGTCCAAGCAGGGAGCTTGGCACGGGAAAAGTCTAAGCAGGGAGGTTGGCACGGGAGAAAGTCCAAGTATGGAGACTTGGCACGGAGAAGTCCAAGTATGGGAACTTGGCATGTGGAAGTCGGAGAGGGCTCGGTAGCTTGTTCTCCAGACTATGGTCAGAGAGGGCTCGGTAGCTCGTTCTCTGGACCGGATGTGGAAGTCGGAGAGGGCTCGGTAGCTCGTTCTCCGGACTAGGTCAGAGAGGGCTTGGTAGCTCGTTCTCTGGACCGGACGAAGTCGGAGAGGGCTCGGTAGCTCGTTCTCCGGACTAGGTCAGAGAGGGCTCGGTAGCTCGTTCTCTAGACCAGGAAGGCAGATAGAAAGTCCTGGTGAGTGAAGCCAGGCAGACGGAAAAGTCCTGGTGAGTGAAGACAGGCAGATTGGAAATCCTGGTGAGTGAAGCCAGGTGAAAACCCTAGTGAGTGAAGCTAGGTGAAAGTGAAAGTCCTGGTGAGTGAAGCCAGGCAGTTGGTGAAAGTCCTGGTGAGTGAAGCCAGGCAGTTGGGAAGTCCTGGTGAGTGAAGCCGGGCAAGGAAAAATCCATATGGATCAAGGCTGATCGGACATCTGGTGTTGAGAAGGTCAAGTAGGTCAAGGGAGTGACCGGATACTTGGCACGAAGAGAAAAGTCCAAGTGGGTCAAAGGGATTGACCGGACACTTGGTGAGGAGTCTTAGCAGGTCAAGGGAGTGACCGGATGCTAAGCATGATGTACCAACAGGTCAAGGTTGACCGGATGTTGGTTTGAGAGACTTGGGACTTGGTGTTGAGGAAAACCAAGCTCTGGATCGATCAGTGGATCGATCCATTGATACCATGGATTCCTGATCAGTCAGCAGACCGATCCAGTGATACGACTGATCGGTCTGCAGACCGATCAGTAACCACACAGTGAGCTTCTGTGTGTTATCTGATCGGACTGAAGACCGATCAGGAGGCCGATCAGAAGAAGGCAACAGAGCTCATAGAGTCTGATCGGTCCCCATGACCGATCAGCAGCACCCTGGACCGATCAGGGTGGAGCCTGATCGGTCCAGGCCTAGCCGTTGTGACTCAACGGCTAGGCTATTTCGGGCTTCTGTGTTCTGGCCTTTTTGCCTTGCAGGTTCGCAGGTTGGCTCAGGATATCAGAGGTTATAAAAGGATCGAGAGGCACTACAGAACTACTTCTTCTTCCTCTTCTTCCTACTGACTGCTGAAGTATTTCTGCTTGAGCTTTGTTGAGCTCTTCTTCGCTGAAGCTTCGCGTGAGCTTCCCTCGGCTGGGACTTCAACTGGACAGTTGGTGCTATGGTTGGATTCCCGTGAAGTTGCTGCTTCATCCAGTCGACAAGAAGGCAAGCTAGGGTTATTACATTTTTGTATTGTACTTAGTTTCCTGCTGTATTCTTGTACTCCTGTTTATCTTGCTGTTGCAAGACATTGTGGTGAGGTTTCTCCACCCAGAAGGAGTGATTATTAGCCGGGTTTCCGGGGTCTCATCCACCGATGGATTGATAGGCTTCGTCCATCTTACGGACACGCCGAGGAGTAGGAGTATATCTCCGAACCTCGTTACATCGACGCGTGTTGAGGTTTGATTTCTCCGCTCTCATTTCTATTATTTTTATTTCCGCTGCGCTAACCTTGATTTGTAGAACGAAATGAACGTTTTGGGGGCGGCTATTCACACCCCCCTCTCTAGCCGCGACCGTCGATCCTAACAAGTGGTATCAGAGCGAGGTCGCTCTTCGTTGGATCAACACCCGGGGGAGCACGAGCTAGAGAATGGAGTTATTTGGAGAAGACGTCACAATTCCACCTTTCTATGATCGCGACGACTTCGCGTTTTGGAAGGTAAGAATGAAGTACTTCCTTATGACTAACCTTGAAAATTGGAATTGTGTTCAATTAGGTTTCAAGCCTCCGATGGACAAGAAAGGAGAAACCCTAGAGAAGAAAGAGTGGACCAAGGAACAAGTCCACCAATCCCTAGTCAACGATGAGGTATTGAAAATTTTTGAATTTTCTTTACCTAATGATGTTTTGTGTAGGATAGGTGGATATAACGATGCCAAGGAATTGTGGAACAACTTGGCAAAGTTTCATGAGGAGAACTCCACTTCAAGTCATGAAGAGGAGTCAAGTGAGCCAAGTAGCTCACTTCATGGAGGAATGGATTTAGAAGTTGAGGGCCACTCAACATCTAAAGAAGAAGAAGAGGAGAGTTCTTCTTCAAGTTCGGAGCAAGAAGAAGAAGCTTCTACCTCCGGAAGGGATGAAGGAGAGAGCGTTCATCCATCCTCAGCTCTAGGTAACTCAAGCCATTTAGTTTCTAGCAAATTATACATAATGTGCTTTGAGTGTAGGGAATTTGGACATTACAAGAGTAAATGTCCAAAGAGGGTTAGAAAGACTCCACCGACGCCAAAGGTCAAGGAAGCCGGAGTCCCAACACGCAAGGGCAAGGAGCACGTGGTGTGCTTCCAATGCAAGCGAAGGGGACACTATAGGAGTCAATGTCCGAGGGGGAGGCAACCTCACAAGGACAAGAGACCGAGCACGTCAATAGGGGGAGCGAAGGCAAACCCTAAGGTAATCTCTAAGGCACATTATTGCAATAATAATAAGACACATGCTAGTAGCCTTATTGCTATTGTTAATAATGGTAAGCATGATAACATTAGAAATCTATACACATGCTTAGGTGCCAAACATGTGAGCCTAGATAAGGATAACACTAGGAAAGCCAACCCTAGAATTAACTCATCTAAGGTTAGGAAGAACCTAGGTAGAAATCTCAAATCAACTAGACACATGCCTAGGAATACCTCAAAGAAAAATTAAAAATTAAAAATTGAGGTATTAGAGAAGGAGAATCAAGTCTTGAGGTCAAGACTTGATACTTTGGAAAAGGCTCGTAAGAACTTGGAGAAGTCATCTCTAGGGTTTAAGGGTCAAAAACCAATGTCCAAGGACAAGAAAGGTTTGGGTCACAAACCTAAGTCCCAAGTGGTCAAGCCCACTTATCACAATGTTCCATTCGATTATGGAACAAGACCTAGGGCTAGAAATACCATCACCAAGGTCACTAGGAGAGTCACCCCTAGAGTGGATCTTGATGAGTCCCAAATGACCAAGGCTTTAAAGCCTAGGAGGGTCATTAGGAGGGTTGCTAGGGAAGTCATCCCTAGTGAATATTTAGTGAACCCAATGAGCTCCAATAGGTATTGGGTTCCTAGGAGCGTGATTTCATCACGCTAGATGAGTTAGGGTGTGCCAACCTTACTTGAATAGGTAGTTAACCTAATCATGGCAAAAGGTGGCACTTTAGGATTTTTCAAGGTATAATCAAGCCTTGAAAATGAAATTAAGAATTATTCCTAAGGTGATTAGAATGTGCCAATCAAATTTGAGGAGTTTTCTAGAGTCAATCTAATTGACACATAGTGATCTAAAAATCTTTGGTATAAGATGCTAGGTCTATTACACTTAGGAATATAGAACCTATGGCAAAATGATCAAAATTATCAAAAATGGCAACTAAGGCTAGAATTAGGTATTTTCTATACCTCTATGTGCTATTTGCCATATATTGCTTGCCATATGCCATGTCATGACATCATACTTAATTTATCATCATTTGAAATGTCATGATAATGCTTAAGTTATTTATATGTCATGCTCTAGTTAAGTTTCACACTTTATGCCATGACATCATGACATTGGCACATGTTTCCATTTATGATATAATTATATGCCATGTCATCATCTCTTGCATTTATCAATTAATTTGATTTAAGGATAAAAACACAATTTGATATGGAGATCAAATTATTGTTTAGAAAATGCATGAGAACTTAGCTTAAGATGACCTAAACCCATATCTCACATCAAAATTGACTTGAATGTGGTTGATACACCTTAGATGTGTGTGAGATATTAGGATTGTGAGTTAGGATCAAGGTGCATAGTTCGTGTACCTAGATGAGCCTAATTCAAAATTGGGGATCATAGGGAAAGCTTGTGTACAAGTCATGTACATTTAGCCCTAAGATTATGGTCCTAAATTGAAGGGTTTAAAATCATTTCAAAATTGATTTGAAAAACCTTGATGAAGCTTTTCTAGTGATAGCATTCATCATTGAGCAAGTTGAAACAAAGTTGAGTTAAACTTGAACTATTTCAAAGTTTTTCGAACTTTGTATCAAGTTTTGAAAATGGAAGTTATTTTCATCGAAAATTATTTTTCCGTGATAATATATGTTATGAGGAATGTATCCTCAAAATTTTACAATTTTTGAAATTTTCTGTGATTTTCTAGAGGTTTCTGAATTTCGGGAGAAGGAAAATTCAGAAATCAGAAATTAGAGGTCGTGGACCGATCAGGAGGTTCCCTGATCGGTCCAGGTCTGTGTGGATCGGTCACTGGACCGATCCAGAGGGAGCCTGATCGGTCTAGTGACCGATCAGGACGTGCCAAATGCTGATTTTCGACTGTCTTGTCTGAAATTTCAGCTGGGAGTTGGTGTTTTTGGATCTCTAAAGGCTTGAAACTCTCCAAGACATTGTTGGTGCAATGGTCAAGGGGGAGTTGACCTTTAGGGGGAGTTTTACCTATTAGTCAAGGGGGAGTTGACTTTTAGGGGGAGTTTTTACTCTTAAAGACTTGAGTGATATGGGATTATCACTAAGTTAATTGTTGACCTTAGTATCAAGGGGGAAATTAAGGGTTTCAATGAAAGGTATGAGACCTTCATTAGAAAGAAACTCTTGACCTTGATTCACTCTTTTTGATGTGTGTCAAAAAGGGGGAGAGTGTAGGTTTGGGGAGAATGTTTAAGGAAGAACATTAGAAGACCTAAGTTACGTTATAGTTTTGTCAAACATCAAAAAGGGGGAGATTGTTGGTGCAACCTTAGGTCAAGGTTGACCTGGTTGACCCGACTCGAGTTGACCTGACTCGAGTTGTATTTTGATGTTTGACAAGAACAGAAGAGTTGTATTTTGATGGGAAATTGTTGGTGCAACCCTTGGTCAAAGTTGACCTGGTTGACCCGAGGTGAGTTGACTTAGCACGGAAAAGTCCAAGCAGGGAGCTTGGCACGGGAAAAGTCCAAGCAGGGAGGTTGGCACGGGAGAAAGTCCAAGTATGGAGACTTGGCACGGAGAAGTCCAAGTATGGGAACTTGGCATGTGGAAGTCGGAGAGGGCTCGGTAGCTCGTTCTCCAGACTATGGTCAGAGAGGGCTTGGTAGCTCGTTCTCTGGACCGGATGTGGAAGTCAGAGAGGGCTCGGTAGCTCGTTCTCTGGACTAGGTCAGAGAGGGCTTGGTAGCTCGTTCTCTGGACCGGACGAAGTCGGAGAGGGCTTGGTAGCTCGTTCTCCGGACTAGGTCAGAGAGGGCTCGGTAGCTCATTCTCTAGACCAGGAAGGCAGATAGAAAGTCCTGGTGAGTGAAGCCAGGCAGACAAAAAAGTCCTGGTGAGTGAAGACAGGCAGATTGGAAATCCTGGTGAGTGAAGCCAGGTGAAAACCCTAGTGAGTGAAGCTAGGTGAAAGTGAAAGTCCTGGTGAGTGAAGCCAGGCAGTTGGTGAAAGTCCTGGTGAGTGAAGCCAGGCAGTTGGGAAGTCCTGGTGAGTGAAGCCGGGCAAGGAAAAATCCAGATGGATCAAGGCTGATCGGACATCTGGTGTTGAGAAGGTCAAGTAGGTCAAGGGAGTGACCGGATACTTGGCACGAAGAGAAAAGTCCAAGTGGGTCAAAGGGATTGACCGGACACTTGGTGGGGAGTCTTAGCAGGTTAAGGGAGTGACCAGATGCTAGGCATGATGTACCAACAGGTCAAGGTTGACCGGATGTTGGTTCGAGAGACTTGGGACTTGGTGTTGAGGAAAACCAAGCTCTGGATCGATCAGTGGATCGATCCATTGATACCATGGATTCCTGATCGGTCAGCAGACCGATCCAGTGATACGGCTGATCGGTCTGCAGACCAATCAGTAACCACATAGTGATCTTCTGTGTGTTATCTGATCGGACTGAAGACCGATCAGGAGGCCGATCAGAAGAAGGCAACAGAGCTGGGAAAGGACAGTTGATCGGTCTAGGGACCGATCAGCATAGAGCCTGATCGGTCCCCATGACCGATCAGCAGCACCCTGGACCGATTAGGGTGGAGCCTGATCGGTCCAGGCCTAGCCGTTGTGACTCAACGGCTAGGCTATTTCGGGCTTCTGTGTTCTGGCCTTTTTGCCTTGCAGGTTCGCAGGTTGACTCAGGATATCAGAGGTTATAAAAGGATCGAGAGGCACTACAGAACCCTCTCTCCTTCTTCTTCTTCTTCCTACTGACTGCTGAAGTATTTCTGCTTGAGCTTTGTTGAGCTCTTCTTCGCTGAAGCTTCGCGTGAGCTTCCCTCGGCTGGGACTTCAACTGGACAGTTGGTGCTGTTGTTGGATTCCCGTGAAGTTGCTGCTTCATCCAGTCGACAAGGCAAGCTAGGGTTATTACATTTTTGTATTGTACTTAGTTTCCTGCTGTATTCTTGTACTCCTGTTTATCTTGCTGTTGCAAGACATTGTGGCGAGGTTTCTCCACCCAGAAGGAGTGATTATTAGCCGGGTTTCCGGGGTCTCATCTACCGACGGATTGATAGGCTTCGTCCACCTTACAGACACGCCGAGGAGTAGGAGTATATCTCCGAACCTCGTTACATCAACGCGTGTTGAGGTTTGATTTCTCCACTCTCGTTTCTATTATTTTTATTTCCGCTGCGCTAACCTTGATTTGTATAACGAAATGAACATTTTGGGGGCGGCTATTCACACCCCCCCCTCTCTAGCCGCGACCGTCGATCCTAACATTGATTTGTTGTGTCAAAGCCATGATCAATGAGGATAGAGGTGAAATTGGGTGATGTGCATTTGATGTATACTTATTAATATATTAACAACCCAATATTTATGTAAAAATCAATTAGTTGTTAGTATAATGTATGTTAGAGTGTAAACTAAAAGCCTAGCTTTTGTAAACGTTTATTTTGAAATAAAAGAATCACATTGGTCAATATCTACATTTATTTGTTAAATGTAATTGTTCAATTAATTTATATAGTAGATAACATGGTGTGTGGTGTCACACACAGAATATCATGTTATCAGTTCTTTATAAATTATAAACAGTTGCTCATGACTAAGATGGAAAAGAACAAACCATTGGAATAGTCGTAGTATAATTAGGTATTAGTTTATCTTGACTAATAAATTACACTAGTACACTCTAAGTGTATTGAGTAGGACCATTTTAGGTAAGTTCTTTTTATATTGACTTAATAAAAGAACTAGACCTTAGTTATTATGGAAGTGCATGCTCTTAATCCTAATATAATAACAAGCACATATATTTAGTATTTATTTCTTTAACTTATCAAAGGGTGAGATTTAGTTCGATAAATCAATAGGCCCGATAAGTTGGGAAATAATATTTACTTATAGTGTGTGTTGTTGATTATAGAAGAAAACTGTGTCCTAGTTATCTAGGTTGAGAATATCTCCAAGAGGAGCTCATAAGGATTGTCATGTTAAACCCTGCAAGTGGACATAGTCCGACATGACAATGAGGTTGAGTGATACTACTCTTGGAGCTAGATATTAATTAAGTGAGTTGTCAGTAACTTACTTAATTAGTGGACATTTGTTATCTTAAACACAGGGAGACTAACACACTCATGATAAGAAGGAGCCCATAATGTAATTTGGGATTGGTGCGGTAGTGCAACAATAACTCTCTAGTGGAATGAGTTATTGTTGATGAACTTGAGTTGTGTGTTCGGGACGAACACGGGATACTCAAGCTCATCGGAAGGCCAAAACCAATTTCTCCTCTAGGTCCCTGTCGTAGCCTCATTAAAGCCTCAAGTCCATCCAAATAATAGCCCATCTTAGTATCCAAGAAGGAGGTCGGCCCAATGCTTGGTGACCAAGCAAGGGCTGGCCACATCCTCCTATATGGGGGCCGACCCTTTTGCTTGGTGACTAAGCAAGTAGGGGTCGTCCATGATTAATTCAAATAGTAGAGGTGTTTTGAATTTTTAAAATCTTCTCTTTGTAGAAATCTATATGTTGTAAAAGAGAGATTTTAAATTTATAAAACTTTCCTTATTTGAATTAGGCCACATGGTTTAAAAGAAAGTTTAAAAGTTTTAAAACTTTCCTTTTTTAACCATCCTCATGGTTTTAAGAAAAAAAAGAAGAGAAGTTTTAAAATTTAAATTTTTTATTTTTGTAACCATGTTAAAAAAGGAAATTTTTAGAAGAGAAGTTTTAAATTTTAAAGCATGATTTTAATTTTTAAAACTTTCCTTTTTTAACTCCCACTTTAGTATATTGAAAGAGAGCTTGTAAAATTTTATAAGAGCATTCCTTCTTTTCTTTTAAAATTTTTACAAAAGATTTTATTCCTTTCCTATTAGGGTCGGCCACCCTTGCTTGGTGCCCAAGCAAGGGGCCAGCCAAATCAAACCAATCAAGGTTTGATGATTGATTCAATCAAGAGGAAAGAAAAGGAAAAATAAGATGAAGATTTTAATTTTTGTAAAAAGTCTTTCCGTATTTGCCTTGGGAAAGTATTATAAAAGAAGGGGAGGAGAGGCCATATGATATAACAATTCTTATTCTCTTGGTGGAGTTCCTCTTGGTGGCCGGCCCTCTCTCCCTCTCTTTTCCCCTTGCTCTCTTTTGCTCCTTAGTAGTGGTGGTGGCCGAATACTAGAAGGTGGAAGAAGGTTTTGGGTGGTGTTCATCTTGGAGGATCGTCGCCCACACGACATCCAAGGTAAGGCGAGGAATACGGCAGAAGATCTCGAGATTATTAGCTTGCAAAGAAAAGGTATAACTAGTAATTTTCTTCCGCATCATGCTAGTTATTTTTCTTTGTTAGAATTCCAAACACAAGAGGCATTAGATTCTAGTTTTTCGGATTTGCTATTCGAATTTGTGTTTTTTGTTTTTCAAATTTGTGATTCGATTTCTCTTTTTGGTTAAACCTAGAGTTATACAAGGAAATTAAATATTAGCTTTCCTTGAAAGGCTTTGTCTAGGAAGTGGTGGTTGCTCCCATATCCAAGAAGGTCTTGTGCCTTGCCATGTTTAACCTGGAAGCTAATTTTGAAAATTAATATTTAATGAAATTTATAACGTAGGTGGATTTGAATCAATAGTGTTAAGTTCCGTTTGCGATTCAAATCTAAACCATTAAGAATAGATAAGTTAAATTTGGAATTAATGATGTTAAGTTCCATTTGTGATTCCTAATTTAACTTCTAAAGAACACAATAGATTATTTAGGAAAGGTTCGACACTTGTACAAAAATTTTGTACAGTGGAACCGGTACGATCTTCCTAGGACTAAACAACAATTGGTATCAGAGCTAGGGTTTGCCTCTGTGTGTTTTGGTTTTCAAATTAATTATGCACATGGCATACATAATTTAGGCAGGATAATAGTAGGATGTGCTAACTTTGTGGTTGCAGGCTCCAACTATTATGACATTTAGATATTGTGTGTGATTGGACCCTTGGACATGTCAAGGGCATTATTTTGTGTGTGCATGATTGTATGTATTAAATACAGCAGGAGTTGTATTAGTTTTAGAATTTTACTTTTTTATTCGATCTAGAATATATGTACATTCCTTTATGGAATATAGGATTGAGATATGTAAAATTCTATTTTTGTCGCGGATCGTATCTTTGCGAGGCGTGGTGCTATTGGAGGACCAGAAGCGCAGAGGAATAAGAAGCAAGATAGATGCGACAACTCGATCCGATGGCAGTGGCTAAAGATGGTAGCAACTAGGGTTGGAGCATACTGAAGACAGTGATGGAAAAGACCATAATAGTTAGAAAATTAATTTCCAAATTTATTGCTTTTATTTACTGTGATGTATATGTGCATGTGATGTATGCTAGCATAGGTTAAAATTCATCACCTTAAATAACTAAGTGGGAGAGAGGTTTTTAAATAAATTCCACGGTTTCCATTACTAGTTTGTAAGTGATGCAACAAGCTTGCGTGTTGGCTCTGAGTGCTTCCCTCCACAACGGATGTGTTTGTTGCGGATCACTAGATCAAACTTCCTTTATGGATGGTTATAGAAAATTATTTAGGAGCATGTGATCTTCTCCAACTGAAGGGGCACAATTCTATTTAATGGACTAAGTATCAAGTAATGGAATACACTTAGACGCATTCAATAGTATCCTCTTTAACGGAGTCACTGCTATTGTTTTACGTGACCAAAGTAAAACCAACTATTAATTTTATTTGTCATAAAGTTAGGATGACAAGATAATAAAATTAATGGGTTACACCCTCCTCTTACAAATGTTGAATTTGTATACGTCCACACTAATGTGGCATACAATATTCACGGTGATTTGAGGTGTTGGTTAATATAAAATAGTATTGTTTGAGGAATTAATATTATTCTAAATTTAGAGTCTTGACCAAAGTTTATTTTTTGTGATTCTTAGGATGATTGTTAACCCACTGGCCATTATTCTGAAAGAGAATAGACTTTCTGGTCCCAACTATATAAATTGGAAAAGAAACTTGGATATTGTCTTAACTGCTGAAATCTATAAGTTTGTACTGTCAGAGGTATGCCCAGATACACCTAATGGTGACTCTTGTTGGGATCTTAGATGGCTAGAGGGGGGGGGGGGTGAATAGCCTCTTAAAAACTTAAACACAAATTTCTACAAAGAAACTTGTTAGCACAGCGGAATTAGGAAACTGAAACAAAGAGGAAACAAGCACACTAACACACGGATTTACGAGGTTCGGGGATAACTTGCCCCTACTCCTCGGCGTGTCCGTAAGGTGGACGACCCCTTGATCTTCGGTAGATCGCACCCCGGATAAATTCCGGCTAAAGATCCTCCTTCTCGGTGGAGTAACCTCTCCACAAAGTCTCAAGAAATATATATGTTAAAGCACAAGACTTACAGAGCTCGGTGGCAAAGAAGAATGAATTAACGCTTACAACCACGCGAGGATCAGTGGAAACAGAGAACTCACAGATAGCAGTTTCTCACCCGAGAGCTCAAGAACTTAGCACACCTCAACGATCAACAGAACGTTTTGTTTTCTTTTTTCACTTTCTTGCTTTCTTGTTGTTCTTTCCTCTCGCTATTTACTGCTTCTTAAGCCCCTGTTCTCTGCTGTCACGGATCGTGGTCAAACTGCACAGAATCATCGCTGCAGCCAATCCCTCTTCCTCCTTACCTGGTTCTCTGAACTCACACCAATGAAATCACAGTCTTCACTGGTGTCTTCTGAGCTCGAACCAATCACCAGGAGTTAAGCGGATCGCAGCCAGATCACACCAGTAGTCGTTGATGCTTCAAATGCACCATGCGCCGTGAATAACAGCAGAAAGGCCATTTGTCGTATTCCTCTTATAGACTTAATTTGAAATTAGGCTTGGAATGATACCTGTGATCCTGCAAACTCAAAAGCTAACAGCACAGAGGGTTATATCACATGAATCAGGCAGATCAAATGCAGTGGAGGAATCACAGAAACAGCGAACAAATCTGATTGTGTGTGGATCGGTCACCAGACCGATCCATGGACCGATCAGGACATATCCTGATCGGTCCGCAGCTTGTCTGATCGGTCGTGGAGACCGATCAGACTGCAGGTGGATCGGTCTCCACGACCGATCCCCTGCCTTCTTCTCTTCGCAATACCATCTCCTGATCGGTCTCCAAGACCGATCAGATTGCACTCAGTGTGCTACTGAGTGTTTCCTGATCGGTCTACAGACCGATCAGATTACACTCAGTGTGCTACTGAGTGTTTCCTGATCGGTCACCAGACCGATCCATGGAAACTTAGTTTCACTGGATCGGTCTGCCGACCGATCCACTATCTTATGTATCACTGGATCGGTCTGCCGACCGATCCAATGTACCATGGAATGTCCACTTAGGTCCCTCTCTGACCTAATCCGGAGAACAAACTACCGAGCCCTCTCCGACTTCGTCCGGTCCAGAGAACGAGCTACCGAGCCCTCTCTGACCTAGTCCGGAGAACGAGCTACCGAGCCCTCTCCGACTTCGTCGCGGTCAGAGAATGAGCTACCGAGCCCTCTCTGACCTAGTCCGGAGAACGAGCACCAGGCCTCTCCACGTCAGTCCGGAGAACGAGCTACCGAGCCCTTTCCGACTTCGTCAGGTCCAGAGAACGAGCTACCGAGCCCTCTCTGACCTAGTCCGGAGAACGAGCTCTCTCCGACTTCGCGTGCCAAGTTTCCAACTTGGACTTTTCCCTTCCACTTGATCAACCTTGATCATTAATCAAACCGAGTTTAATTAACATCTGATACAAACTTAAATCCGTGTCAACATCAAAACAACAGCCAGGTCAGACTGTATCAACAATCTCCCCCTTTTTGTTGTTTGACAACACAATTTAAGTTTAGATCAGAAATGTTCTTATTTCCATAATTTTAGGGGAATCAAGATCCTCCCCCTAAGATGGATTCACCACTAAGTCAATAACGGGAATCAAGATCCTTCCCGTTATCTTCTCCCCTAAAATTAAGCCTTCATACATCTCTAAACTTAGGTATCCTCTCCCCCTTTGTCAAACACCGAAAATGTGCAAATGAGATGACAAAACTCAAAAGGCTCCCCCTTAACCCATACTGTCTTTTTCTTAATGCACCTAGAGTTCCCTCTAAGTGTATTATATGACAGTAAGAAAGAGATAAGATACAATCAAGTCATGGCATAGGAACAGCATAGTAATATGAACTGAAGCATAAGGAAAAGCAAGAAATAGACAAATGAATAGCAAAAATATATGAGTAGCATAAGTATCCAGGTCAGACAAAGATATCCAACAAATAGCATACAGACAGGCAAAGTGACACACAGAATGTATCAATCAATATCCTCAACAGGAGGAACCTCATCATCATCTGCGGGAGGCACGTAACCCTGAGGCGGCATGCTGGAGCTCGAAGGTGGATGGCCCGAGAAATGCTGCGGAGGTGGGTAGTTGGCCATCCAGCCCAGAAGCAGCTGCTGCGTCACCAACTGCTGACTGCGTAAGTCATCGTAGCGCTGGTCGATCCGAACACGCAGTCCATGGAGCTCAGCAGACAGCAGCTCATCGTGCTGATCGAAGCGGCTCTCTAGCTCAGCGATCTGCCAGCGCAGATCAGGATCGGCCTCATCAGCAGCAGGAGGAGGAGCAGCAACCTGTCGAGGAAGTGCCCGTGGTAACTCTCCCAGACCTCTCCCATCCTTCCACCGAACAGCCCCATTCTGTCCCAAGATACCGGACTTGGAAAATGCCCGTTTCCCAAGTCGGCAATCCTGTCTGACCATCTTCACTATCCTACCCTTAGACACATCTATCAGAAGGGTCTCGAGCCAATCTGTAATTATATGCCCATAAGGCATATAAATAGTGGAGCTGCTAGGCTGAGTATATGAGATGATCGAAGAATAGATGCTGGACATAATGTCAAAGTCGAGACGCCGACGCAACCCATAAAGCATCAAACAATGATAGGGTCGGATCTCTGCTAGAGGTTTGGATGTGATTGGAAGAAGACAGTTTGTGACTATCTTAAAAAGAATATAGTCAGGGGCAGATAGTCGTAGGGCGGCAAAGGTGGGAAAATCAACATCCAACTCATCCAGTCCACCTGGTCTAGGATGACCGAAGAAGTACTCATAGATGGAATCATGTGAGACATCAAATGGAGGAGATAAAGGATCGGGTAAATCAGGATAAATGGGAAAAGGATCTCCTGAACACATTCGGCAACCTAGATACCCAAAGAATTCTACGACGGAGAAATCGATAGTTCTCTTAGCGACTCTGGTTCTATAAGCACCATCACTGGCCTGATGAAGATTGTTGTAGAATTCAGATACTAGGTCATAGTTGATGTCCCTTTCTAGGTAGACTAACGAGTCAAGTTTATAATAAGCCAGGGTTTCGGATACAGAGGGACAAAACTCATCCATGTACTTTCGATCCACAGATCGACATGGGAGTAGCTTGAATGTCCTCTGTTGAAACGCTTGTTCAAACTATCGGTTCGGGAATCTCGAAGAAGAAGAAGGTTGAGGTCGGGAGGGTGCCTGGGACTTGGATTTCTCAGCAGATGACTTAGAAGTACCCTCACCGGCTGATTTCTTCCTAAATAGGTCAAAAATGGGACATGGTCGGGGCAAAAGGGAGCCCACGGGAGCCACAGAGTCGAGAACCGAGACAACACACAGAGATACACTGTGAAAAGAAACTAAAATGCCAAAAATGAATAGATTTCGGGGAGAAAGGAAGTTACCTGGGCGCCATTTGAGGCTTTCGGAGAAGATGGAGAGAAGAGTCGGGACTGAGGAGTGGTTCGGCAAGGGTTTTCGGCGTGAAATGAGAGGACGAAGGATTGGGGGAAGTTAAAGAGGGTGATCAGATCATAAGATCGGACGGCTGTCCGAACTGGAGAAATCCTGACCGATCAGGGAACGTCCTGATCGGTCAGGGAGTGTCTTGATCGGTCGTAGACACTGATCAGGGAACCTCCTGATCGGTCCCCAGACCGATCAGAGGTCGATCAGAGGTGGAACTCTCCTGATCGGTCATAGAGACCGATCAGATATCATCCTGATCGATCCCTGGACCGATCAGTGTCTGATAATCAGTGATTTCAGTCTCTGAAATTCGTATCGAAGGCTCTGAAACTTGGTTCAACAACTTCCAAGTTTAGAACCTAGGATCTGAAGAGCCCACAGATTATATTCAGTGATACCAATGAATATTTCCTAATGATAAGCTCTAATGATTTGGAATTATTTAGGACTCGAAAGTTTCATACACTTCATAACAAATGTGTTGAATCTCAAAGTTTCAAAACCAGAGAAGTTTGTTTTGTTTGTTTGCTGAAACTATGATCTATAGTGAACCAAGGTAATAAATCTGACTCAGACTATCGGTTCAAAATATTTCCTTGCTATGAGTAGTTACAAGTTTGTCAAAATATGTCAAAATTTCTTCACCAACTTGTCCTATTTTCAATCAAAATCAGGAAGGTATCAATCAAGGGTATCAATCAACACATCAACAAGGTTAGATGATTTCTAGACACAGGTCCAACCAAGATTCCTTGGTTGGAATATATGAGTAAGATCTAGGAGCCAAATACGCATGAATTATGTAATGGCCTTCCCCATACTCAATTTGTGTCTCTTCAACCTAATTATTCAAGGGATGCATGATACATTTTGAATAATTTGGTTGATCCTAGCATCTCACCCCATATTTAGCAAACAAAAACAATTTGTTAAACCTTATAGTTTGTGTGAGATGTCCCCAAGTTGCCCAAATTAATTTCCCAATTTCTCTTGTAGTTTTAGTTGTCCTTATTGATCATGATGAAATCCTAATGGCCTATTGAGCCAAACACATCCCCAATTCTCTCCTTAAATGACTAAATTCATTTTCCGGAAGGGGTTTGGTGAAAATGTCGGCTAAGTTTGACTTTGACTCAACATATGTGAGTGCAATGTCTCCCCTAGCTATGTGATCTCTAATGAAGTGATGACACACTTCAATGTATTTGGTCCTTGAATGATGGACTGGATTTTTCGTTAGGTTTATTGTGCTAATGTTGTCACACAACACTTGCACTCCTTTATATGAAAGTCCATAATCTTCTAGAGTGTGAATCATCCACAACAATTGTGATACACTCTCTCCCATGGCAATGTATTCAGCCTCGGTCGTGTAGAGAGCAACACAATGTTGCTTCCGACTTGACAAACTAATCAACGATGAACCTAAAAATTGGCAACCCCCACTAGTGCTTTTCCGATCCAATTTGCATCAAGCATAATCGGAATCGGTATAGCCTATCAAATCAAAAGACTCCGTACGAGGGTACCACAGTCCTACTCTAATTGTGCCCTTGAGATATCTTAGAATTCTCTTAACTGCAGTTAAATGAGATTCCTTGGCACAAACTTGATATCTAGCGCACATGCCCACAGCAAAAAGTATGTCCGGTCGACTAGCTGTGAGATATAGAAGACTACCGATCATGCTTCTATATTGCGTTAGATCAACTGGTATCCCACTCTCATCATTGTCAAGACGAGTGTTTGTCGCCATTGGAGTGGATACTTCCTTAGAGTCACTCATTTTGAATTTTTTGAGCATCTCTTGAGTGTATTTCGTCTGATGGACATAAATTCCATCTCGAGTTTGTTTGATTTCAAGTCCAAGGAAGAATGTCAATTCTCCTACTAGACTCATCTCAAACTCACTTTCCATGTGAGAAATAAATTCATTCAAATAGTCCTTGTTATTTGAGCCACAAATTATGTCATCGACATACACTTGGGCTACAAAAATGTTTTCACCATCTCTACGCAGGAATAGTGTTGGGTCTATTTGGCCTCTTACAAAACCCTTTTCTAGTAAATATGTTGACAACCTTTCGTACCAAGCTCGTGGTGCTTGTTTAAGCCCATAAAGTGCTTTCTTGAGCTTGTACACGTGGTTTGGAGCTTCGGTATTCACAAACCCTGGTGGTTGTTCAACATAGACTTCTTCTTTAATAAAGCCATTTAAGAAGGCAGATTTAACATCCATTTGATAGAGCTTGAAACCTCTATGTGCAGCAAAAGCTAGCATCAAACGAATGGACTCTAATCGGGCCACGGGAGCATAAGTCTCATCATAATCGAGACCTTCGACTTGACTATAGCCCTTGGCTACAAGTCTTGCCTTGTTTCTTACAACTTCTCCCTTTTGATTTAACTTATTTTTGAAGACCCATTTAGTTCCAATAATGGTGGTCTTCTTAGGTATAGGAACTAAGTCCCACACTTGGCTCCTTTCAAATTGACCTAACTCATCTTGCATAGCTATGATCTAATCAGGATCGTGCAATGCCTCATCAACTAATTTTGGTTCGATCTCTGAAATCAATGCGACTTCATTAGACTCATTTCTAAAGAATGACCTAGTCCTAACCCCTTGTTGGATGTCTCCCACAATTTGGTCTTGAGGATGACTAGTGGCTATCCTAGATTGTCTTGGTGTTGGTGGTGCTTCATGAATGGTCTCACTAGGCACAGGCAAGGACTCAATATCAGGCAAAGGATCAGATTGAGATCTTTGTTGCCTTTGCTCATCATCATCAGAGTCAACTTCGACTCTTTCTATGTTTCGATCATTCAAACTTAGCCTTCTAAGTTCAAATTGAATTTCTCCTACATCCCTTGATTGATTATTTAAGTTAGGGATTTCTTCAAAAGCTACATCAGAGGACTCTTCAATCAAGTTAGTCCTATTGTTGTAAACTCGATAGGCTTTGCTGGTGAGCGAGTACCCGACCAGTATCCCTTCATCAACCTTGGCCGAAAATTTTCGAAGATGGTCCTTGGTGTTCAAAATAAACACCTTACAACCAAACACCCTAAGATGTTTAATTGTAGGGGGTTTTCCAAACCAAAGTTCATGGGGAGTCTTTCCTAAAAACCTATGTATCAGGATTCGGTTTTGCACATAGCAAGCTGTATTTACAGCTTCAGCCCATAAGTAACTCGGTAGTGAGTACTCATTGAGCATACTTCGTGCAGCCTCTTGTAAGACTCGGTTCTTTCTCTCCACAACCCCATTTTGCTGTAGGGTCCTTGGAGTAGAGAACTCATGCCTATATCCCTTTTCTTGACAGAATTCTAAAAACCTATGATTTTGAAATTCTCCACCATGATCACTTCTAATGGTTTTAATTGTTGTTGATTTTTCATTTTCAGTTCTTCTACAAAAGGAAATAAAAATATCTATGGTTTGATCCTTAGTTTTCAAAAAGAAGGTCCATGTATACCTAGTAAAGTCATCAATAATCACTAAACAGTATCTACTTCCATTTAATAAAATAACACTACTGCAATCAAACAAATCCATATGTAATAAGTCTAAGGCAGTAGTTGTACTTACAGCGCTTTTACCTTTATGAGGCGCTTTAGTTTGCTTACCCTTCTGACATGCATCACACAATTTGGTCTTTTGGTACTTGATGCTTGGTAAGCCTCGCACTAACCCTTTGTTGACCAGCTTCCGGATATTCTTCATGTTCACATGAGCCAACATCCTATGCCAAAGCCACTATTCTTCTTCTTTTGACATGAAACACTTAGCAAGAGCATTAGTAACACTTTTAAAAGAAACTTGATAAATGTTATCTACCCTTGTGCCGACTAGTACCGTGTCAAGTGTGTCAATGTTTTTGACTAGACATTGACTCGAATGAAACTCAATTGTGTAACCCGTATCACACAATTGACTGACACTTAGGAGATTAAAAGTCATCCCCTTGACTAGAAGGACATTCTTGATTTGGAGATATTCGGATATATGAATGTCTCCAACCCCTATAACCTTAAGGCTACCATTATTACCAAAGGACACATTACCTCTATTTTTGTTTTGAATGGTAGAAAATAGTGACTTGTCCCCGGTCATGTGCTTGGAGCATCCACTATCAACAAACCAAGTTGATAGACGCTCCCCCTTTACCAATGCCTACAAGACACGAAAGATAGATGTTTTAGGTACCCAAATCTTGGGACATAATGCATCTACAATGAAAGACTTAGGCACTCATGCCTTTGTTACCTTCTTCCTAGTCTCATGAACCCTAGAAACATGCGATCTATGAAATTGGGTTCTTGACACTAAAGAAATAAAGCTAGACTCCTTAGGTTGGTATCCTAATCCAGCCTTGTTGTAGACTGCCCTTTGGGCATTTAGAATCATGTCTAGGGTCTTAGAGCTAGTTGAGAATTTTTCAAGCATTCTCTTGAGTTTCTCAACCTCACCCTTCAAGGCCTTGTTCTCATCCTCAAGGACCTCTAGATGTAGGTCATCAACCTCATCTTCCCTAAGGGCCCTCAAGTTTTCTACTTCTTCTTTTAATGATTTATTTTCTGTTTTTGATTTTTTAAACAAGGTAGACAAATGTGTAATAGTCTTATAGCATTTTTCTAAGTGAGAAGAGGTTACCTCTTCATCATCCGAAGATGATGAAGTCGCGGCTGAAGTGCTTGAGTCATCACTCTCGGACTCGGACTCCTCCCTTGCCATGAGTGCCAATTGCCGAGTACTCCTCTCCTTCTTCTCTTCCTCCTCCGATGAGCTTGAGGAAGATTCATCCCAAGTGGCCTTGAGAGCTTTCTTCTTCTTGGCTCTTTCCTCCTTCTTTTTGGCCCGTTCCTCCTTCTTGAGTTTTGGACACTCACTCCGGTAGTGGCCTTTCTTGCTACACTCATAACATGTAACATTAGTCTTATCGATATTTTGATCATTAGGTTTACCTTTTCCTTTGTATCTTCGGCTTCTTCTCATGATCCTCCTCACAAAATTTGCCATCTCGCTTGATGATGATCCACCTTCATCATCGGACTCGGAGGAGGATGTAGATGAAGAAATCTCTTTCTCCTTCTTCTTTTCCCTCTTTCTTCTTCCATCCTTGTTCTTTGGTCCTGCAACTAAGGCAATACCTTTCTCTCTTTGACCTTTGTTAGCAAGTTCATGAAGTTCCATTTCACAAAAGAATTCGTCTAATTTAACAATGGAAAGATCCTTGGAAACCTTGTAGGCATCTACCATAGATGACCACAAGGCATTCCTTGGAAAGGCTTTAAGAGCGTACCTTACTAGATCGTGATTCTCCACGCGTTCATCTACGGAATGTAGACCATTGATGATTTCCTTGAACCTCCCATGTAGTTCACTTACCGTTTCGTTTTCCTTCATGGTGAGATTTTGTAGTTGATTCAAGAATAGGTCCCTCTTGGCTATCCGAGAATCTCGAGTTCCTTCTTGGAGCTCGATAAGCTTGTTCCATAAATCTTTTGCACTCGAGAATGGACCTACCTTGACGAGTTGGTCCTTGGCAATCCCACATTGTAAGGTGACTACCGCCTTGGCATCGGCTTGCCCTTTACGAGTTTGTTCGGTAGACCACCTTGATGAATCGAGTTCCTTACCTTCTTCGTCCTTTGGAGGCGTAAATCCTTCCTTTACAGAAAACCACATGGAGATATCAGTTTAGAGATAATACTCCATGCGACTCTTCCAATATTGGAAATCTGCTCCATCGAAGAAGGGTGGTCTGTTGGTGCTGAATCCTTCCTTCATGGCCATCTTCTTGCTCCTTAGGATGTTAGTCCAGATGAAGAGCACCAGGCTCTGATACCACTTGTTGGGATCTTAGATGGCTAGAGGGGGGGTGAATAGCCTCTTAAAAACTTAAACACAAATTTCTACAAAGAAACTTGTTAGCACAGCGGAATTAGGAAACTGAAACAAAGAGGAAACAAGCACACTAACACACGGATTCACGAGGTTCGGGGATAACTTGCCCCTACTCCTCGGCGTGTCCGTAAGGTGGACGACCCCTTGATCTTCTGTAGATCGCACCCCGGATAAATTCTGGCTAAAGATCCTCCTTCTCAGTGGAGTAACCTCTCCACAAAGTCTCAAGAAATATATATGTTAAAGCACAAGACTTACAGAGCTCGGTGGCAAAGAAGAATGAATTAACGCTTACAACCACGCGAGGATCAGTGGAAACAGAGAACTCACAGATAGCAGTTTTTTACCCGAGAGCTCAAGAACTTAGCACACCTCAACGATCAACAGAACGTTTTGTTTTCTTTTTTCACTTTTTTACTTTCTTGTTGTTCTTTCCTCTCGCTTTTTACTGCTTCTTAAGCCCCTGTTCTATGCTGTCACGGATCGTGGTCAAACTGCACAGAATCATCGCTGCAGCCAATCCCTCTTCCTCCTTACTTGGTTCTCTGAACTCACACCAATGAAATCACAGTCTTCACTGGTGTCTTCTGAGCTCGAACCAATCACCAGGAGTCAAGCGGATCGCAGCCAGATCACACCAGTAGCCGTTGATGCTTCAAATGCACCATGCGCCGCGAATAACAGCAGAAAGGCCATTTGTCGTATTCCTCTTATGGACTTAATTTAAAATTAGGCTTGGAATGATACCTGTGATCCTCAAACTAAAAGCACAGAGGGTTATATCACATGAATCGTGCAAATCAAATGCATGGAGGAATCGCAACAATGAACAAATTGATTGTGTGGATCGGTCACAGATCGATCCATGGACCGATCAGACATATCCCGATCGGTTCACAGCTTGTCCGATCGGTCAGGAGACCGATCGATCGCAGTGGATCGGCCCACGACCGATCCCCGCCTTCTTCTCTTCGCAATACCATCTCCGATCGGTCTCCAAGACCGATCAGATTGCACTCAGTGTGCTACTGAGTGTTTCCTGATCGGTCTGCATTACACTCAGTGTGCTACTGAGTGTTTCCTGATCGGTCACCAGACCGATCCATGGAAACTTAGTTTCACTGGATCGGTCTGCCGACCGATCCACTGTCTTATGTATCACTGGATCGGTCTGCCGACCGATCCAATGTACCATGGAATGTCCACTTAGGTCCCTCTCTGACCTAATCCGGAGAACAAACTACCGAGCCCTCTCCGACTTCGTCCGGTCCAGAGAACAAGCTACCGAGCCCTCTCTGACCTAGTCCGGAGAACGAGCTACCGAGCCCTCTCCGACTTCGTCAGGTCCAGAGAACGAGCTACCGAGCCCTCTCTGACCTAGTCCGGAGAACGAGCTACCGAGCCCTCTCTGACCTAGTCCGTAGAACGAGCTACCGAGCCCTTTCCGACTTCGTCAGGTCCAGAGAACGAGCTACCGAGCCCTCTCTGACCTAGTCCGGAGAACGAGCTCTCTCCGACTTCGCGTGCCAAGTTTCCAACTTGGACTTTTCCCTTCCACTTGATCAACCTTGATCATTAATCAAACCGAGTTTAATTAACATCTGATACAAACTTAAATCCGTGTCAACATCAAAACAACAGCCAGGTCAGACTGTATCAACAACTCTACCCCAGAGGAGATTGAGTATCATAAGAAATGGATAAAAGCAGATGAGATGGCGCGGTGTTACATTTTGGCTTCAATGTCAAATGTATTGCAATATCAACATCAAGATTTACCAACTGCTTATGATATAATGAACAATTTCAAAGAACTCTTTGGGCACAAGAGTCAGATTGCTAGGTAAGAGGCAATGAGAAAGTTAATGACAGCCACTATGTCTGAGGGGACACCCGTAAGGGATCATATCCTCAAAATGATGGCTTATCTGAACGAAATATAAGTCCTTGGAGGAGAAATCAATGGGGAAACCCAGGTCGATATAATTCTCCAAATGCTACCCAGAAGTTTTGAGCAGTTCCGCCTGAACTATAATATGAATAAAAGGGAGTATACATTGGTGGAACTTCTGACAGAACTACAGGCAACAGAAGGAATATTTCATCACAGTTCTCAGATTCACTATGCTGAAAATGGTTCTACTTCTAAGTCGAAAAGCAAGAAGAAGAAGAAACATGTTTTTTCAGCGAAGAAGGTGAATAAACCTCAGGGTACAGGACAAAAAGCTGGAATGAAGAAGCCAAAGGGCAAGTGCTTCATCTGCAAGCAGACAGGATATTGGATGGTAGACTGTCCTCGTAGGAATCAGAACAATAAAGGTATATCTCATGCTCTAGTAGTTGAAATAAGTTTAGCGGTGTTATCTACCAATACCTGGTGTGTAGATACGGGAGCCATTGATTATGTCTGCAATTCTTTGCAGGGGTTCCAGGAAACCCGACGATTATTTGAATGAGAGATAACCGTCTACATGGGCAATGCTACTAAGGTGGTGGTTGTTGCAGTGGGAGACGTCTACTTATCTTTTGATAGGAATAGAAGTTTGATTTTAAGAAATTGTCTTTATGTACCTAGTTTTAGAAAGAATTTCATTTCAGTTTCTAAACTGTATTTCGATGGATATTCTGTTTCTTTTAGTAACAATGTGGTTATAAAGAGAAATAGGGTTATTATCTGTTCTGGTGCATTGGTTGGCAATTTATATACTTTAAATCCAATTTCTTCCACAAAGCAACAAATGGAAATTAATAACACATCTTCTAACTCTAATAAAAGAAAAGAACCTTCGGAAATGAACCAAATGTATCTTTGGCATCTAAGGCTTGGTCATATTAACTTAAGTAGGATTCAAAGGCTCATAGCCGATGGACTCTTGGGTTCATTAGAGTTGAAAAATTTTCCAACCTGTGAATCTTGCTTAGAAGGTAAAATGACTAAGAGACCTTTTAAGGCCAAGGGGTATAGAGCCAAAGATGCGTTAGAACTGGTTCATTCTGATTTGTGTGGTCCTATGTCTATCCAGGCAAGAGGTGGTTATCAATATTTCGTCTCCTTTATAGATGATTATTCAAGATACGGATACATTTACTTGATGCGCTGTAAGTTTGAATGCTTTGATAAGTTCAAAGAATATAGGGCTGATGTGGAGAAACGTCTTGGTAAAAGTATCAAGACATTACGGTCTGATCGTGGTGGCGAATACCTCTTTGGAGAGTTTAGGAATTACTTATCAGAAGTCGGGATTCAATCCCAATTGTCTGCACCTGGTACACCCCAACAGAATGGTGTGGCAGAACGAAGGAATAGGACTCTTATGGAAATGGTTAGATCGATGATAAGTTATTCAGAATTATCAAATTCATTTTGGGAATATGCTTTAGAAACAGCAGTGTATATTTTGAATATGGTACCTTCTAAAACAGTTCCTTCTACTCCCATGGAATTATGGAATGGGTGTAAGCCTATTCTGAATCATATCCGGATATGGGGTAGTCCAGCACATGTGCTGAAGGGAGATACTGACAAGATAGAATCACGTACAAAAGTTTGTCTGTTTGTAGGATATCCTAAGGGAATGAAAGGTGGTTTATTTTATAATCCTAAAAATTAGAAGATCATTGTTAGCACCAATGCTCGATTTTTAGAAGATGATTATGTAATGAACCATAAGTCCATGAGTAAAATTGTTCTCAAAGAAATAAGAGAGGACACGTCTACTTTAGTACCAACAGTACAAGATGAAGTACCACAAGAGACTACAATACGTGTCACACATGATACACAACCAGAGGTAGTGCCTCGTCGTAGTGGGAGGGTTGTAAGGCAACCTGAAAGATTCATATTTTTGGGAGAGTCTTCAGACTTGATCCTGGGTAAACATGAACCTGATCCCCAGACTTATGACGAAGCACTTCAAGTTTTCATAAATAAAATCATGTCTCTTATACATTCTCATTTTTGTGTTTCTAGGTTAATCATTTAATTATGACTTCTGTTAATCTATGTTCGATTTTGGACTCGAACAAACTGACTGGGCCAAACTTCTTGGACTGGTTTCAAAATTTAAGAATTGTTCTCAAAGCTGAGAAGCTAACTTATGTCCTCGATCAACCTCTTCCCACCAGTCTTGATGCCGATGCAACTGCGGACTAACTGTTGGCCCTTCAGAAACATAAGAATAATTATGTACTTGCTAGTTGCATCATGCTAGCCGCTATGACTCCTAAATTACAGAAACTGCATGAGCATTTGGATACTTATGATATTATCTATCATCTTCGTGAGTTATTTGATGAACAAGCTAAATCTAAAAGGTTCGAGGTCTCCAAGCTTCTCTTTTGCTCAAAGATACAGGAGGGTTCGTCTACAATACAATAATACATATTAAAGATGAATGACTACATAGAGCATTTAGCATCACTCGATTTTACGATGGATCATGAGTTAAGTATTAACTTAATTCTACATAGTTTACCCAAAAGTTATTCACAATTTGTGATAAACTATCGGATAAACAATTTGGAATCGACCATCCCCGAGATGATATATATGCTCAAGAATGTAGAGCCTTCTGTTAAGGGTGAACATAAAACTGTGATATTAGTAGACTCCTCCAAGAAAGGTTCTAAGAGGAAGCCAAAACATCAGGCTAAAGGAAAGAGCAAAAAGTCTAAGATAGTAGAACCGACACAAAAGGGCTCATGCCATCATTGTGGCAAGATGGGACATTGGTGAAGAAATTGTAAGATCTATCTTGAGTCTGTGAAGAAGAATAAGACATCTGATGCCCCATCCTCTTCATGTATTTTCGTTATTGATTGTCATGTTATTTCCTTAGACATTTGGATATTGGATATTGGGTGTGGCTCACATATATATAATGACATATCGGAGCTAAGGAATAGCAGAAGGCTTGTCAAGGGAGAAACAAGTCTGCGAGTTAGGAATGTAGCAAAGGTTGTTGCAGTCACCATTGGAACATACTTGTTAAAGCTTCCTAGTGGACTTGTCTTAGAACTAGATAATTGTTATTTTGTTCCAACACTAATAAAAAATATTGTTTCTATTTCTTACTTAAATAGAAAAGGTTTCTATTTAACTTTTAGTAACAATTGTTATTATATAACGTTAAATGATGTTCTTTATAGCACTAGAACATTATGCAATGGGATCTACGCGTTAGATATATTTAGTGGCGTACTCAATATCGAATAGAGCAATTAACACGCCCGAATATATAATCAATTAACCTCTTACTCGTGGCATTGTCGCCTTGGCTATATAAGCAAGAAACGCATATTCGAATTGCAAAAGATTACAGTTCTCGAATCATTTGAATTAGATACATTTGATACATGTGATTCATATTTAAAAAGAAAGATGACAAAGTTACATTTTTCTCAAAAGGGTGAACGAGTTGATGAGTTACTTGGGCTCGTACATACCGATATATATGGACCAATGACAACTCATGAATTAGGAGGTTATAGCTACTTCATTACTTTCATTGACGATCACTCTTATTATGGGTATGTATATCTAATGAAACACAAGTTTGAAGCCTTTGAAAAGTTTAGAGAATTTAGAAGTTAAGTAGAGAAACAATTTGATAAAAATATTAAGATACTTCGATCCGATCGAGGTGGTGAATATTTAAGCCAAGAATTTCTAAATTATCTAAGGGATAATGTTATATTGTCTCAATGCACTCTGCCTTATATGCTACAACATAATGGTATATCGGAAAGACATAATCAAACCTTGTTAGACATGGTTAGATCAATGATGGATCGTGCGGATCTTCCCAAGACCTTTTGGGGTTATGCACTCATGACAGCTGTTTACTTGCTAAACAACGTCCCGACAAAGGCAATCTCAACTACTCTATATGAGGTATGAACTAGTAAGAAATCCCTCATATCTTATTTGAAGATATGGGGATGTTCTGCTTATGTGAAGAGGACTATATTAGATAAGTTGGACTCCAAGTCTAATAAGTATTTATTTATTGGATTCCCTAAGGAAACTAAGGGTTACCAATTCTATCACCCCTTGGAACAAAAGGTGTTTGTTTCAAAGCATGCTACCTTCCTAAAGAAAGAATTTCTCTTACAGGAAGCAAGTCAGAGTATGGTTGAACTTGATGAAGTTCAAGAGACTCTAATAAACACTAATGAGATACCTAGTCAAGAACCACAACCGATTGTGACACAACCTCCTCGTAGATCAGGTATATGCAATATTTTTGAGAGCTATGAATCTTTTGTAAGAGAATCAAATGATGTGTTGCTCATTGAGGATGAGGAACCTACTGATTATAAAGAGACTCTGAATAGTTCAGAAAAAGACAAGTGACTTAAATCCATGAAGTCGGAAATAGATTCCATGTACAAAAACTAAGTTTAGAACTTGGTGGGCCCACCCAAAGGCATTACGCTTATAGGGTGCAAATGAGTTTTCAAGAAGAAAACTTACATGAATGGTAATATTATTACCTACAAGCCAAGGTTGGTGCCGAAAGACAATCATCAAAGGTAAGACATTAACTATAACGAAACTTTCTCACATGTGACCATGCTTAAATCCATTCGGATACTCCTGACCATATCAACTCATCATGATTATGAGATATGGTAGATGGATGTGAAAACAGTTTTCCTTAATGGAAATCTGCTCGAGGATGTGTATATGACACAACCCGAAGGCTTCACATCTGTCAACAAGAATAAAGTATGCAAGGTTTAACGACCCATTTATAGACTAAAGCAAGCATCCAAGGGTTGGAATATCCGTTTTGATGAGACGATCAAACAGTTTGATTTTTCACAAAATCCAGACAAACATTGTGTATATCAAAAGGCTAGTGGGAGTGTAGTTGTATTCCTAATATTATATGTTGATAACATATTACTTATAGAAAATGATCTACCAGTTCTACAGTCAGTTAAAGTTTGGTTGTTAAATACGTTCTCCATGAAAGACATGGGAGAAGCAACTTACATCCTCGGAATAAAAATCTATAGAGATAGATTAAAAAGGTTGCTTGGTCTTTCACAGTTGACATATATAGACAGAGTGCTAAAACAGTTTAGCATGTCTGAATCCAAGAAAGGTTTCATACCTATGAGGCGTGAAATTCAACTTTTGAAGTCTATGTGCCCTCGCACAGAAGACGAGAGGATTTGCATCGATAAGGTACCTTATGCATTTGTAATATGTTCTATTATGTATGCTATGTTATGTATAAGACCCGATGTATCACATGCTCTGAGTGTTATGAGCAGATACTAGTCTGATCCAAGAATGGATCATTAGGTGGCTGTCAAGATGATCCTTTAGTACTTAAGAAGAACTAATGATATGTTCTTAGTTTATGGAGATGGTGATATGACCATACGTGGATATACAAATGCTAGTTTCTAGACAGACAAGGATGACTCCAAGTCATAGTCTGGATTTATATTCATATTAAATAAAGACATAGTTAGTTGGAAAAGTTTCAAACAAGATACTGTTGCAGATTTTATCTGTGAGGCGGAATACATTACAGCTTTGGAAGTAGCAAAGGAAGCGGTTTGGATCAAAAAGTTCGTTACTGAACTTGGAGTGGTTCCATCCATTGTTAAAGTATTACCTGTTTATTGCGATAACACTGGAGCCATTTCAAAAGCAAAGGAACCGAGGTCTCATCAATGATCAAAACATGAACTTCACCGTTATCATCTGATCAGGGAGATTGTTAGTAGGAAAGAAATACAACTCGAGAAAATTTCCACTGAAAGGAATCTAGCAGATACTTTGACAAAGGTTTTACCACAAAACAAGTTTGAGAGTCATGTCTGTTCTTACGGTTAGGACATCATGGCGATTGGCTTTAGGCCAAGTAGGAGTGTTAGAATTTGAGGGATGTCCTAAGGCAATCGTCTTACATTTTTTTTTTCTGTTTATTTGATAATTATAGATTCACTAGTTGTTTGCATATTATATGTTTGATTGTCTTAAACTCATTTATTGAATGTCTGAAATATAATTCATAGCATAAGAGAATTTGTGATTGGATTGTAACTAGTGATTATCTCTACATGTGCAATTATGAATATATTAAAATTTCCCTAGTCGTCGAATTGATGTATCAGACACTATCAATTCTGTAAGATTAGCACGAGTTATACTCTTTGGTTCAGCCAAGTAGCTATTTTCTCACTGGCTAGAGATATTGGGATGTCGAGAGTTAAACGTGAATGCTAGTTATAATAACTAGTTCATTGGAGTGACTCGCTGTAAGACTTCATATGGTTCTCTACATATATATAGATATGTCTGTGAAGTTCTTACTGCAACATGAGTACAAGTTTCCTTTGACTTGAGGTATACAAGTCATCTTGGTCATAGAGACTTATACTTTGACATCTTAAGCAATCATCTCATTGAGGTGTGGAACTGGGATGATTGGGTATAAGTTGAAGTGCCCGAAGGTGTTTGGATAGCCCACAGAGGATTCACCATTCCTTGTGAGGAGACGTATACCTTATGACCACTCGTTAAGATTATTACTCAGAGTTTTTAGCCAAAACATCACATGTTAAGAGTGTGAGACTCTTGTACACATGTACGAGTAATTTAAATCCATAGAACGAGAAAGTATTACTTGGGCTAGGTGTGACGTAGTCAGCCTAATGGGGACAAGACACATATACCATGTCCTGATCCAAGTGGGTATAAGACGAGTGAAAGGAATGAGGCAAGACTCACTGTAGCTGCTGAAGGGTTTTAAATTAATTCTAAGATCAACTATGATTTTCTGGCTAATTGGGGATCATGATGTATGATGAACAAGAAGGAATGTCTCTATGGAAAGATTGATGTATACTCATTTTACATTGTTATTGAGAGATTCTCATGAGTTAAGTTGTTAATACATACATGCATTTTGGAGATGTTATAGTGGTTGATGTATATCGTATTGAGAATGTGCAAAGAGAGTTGAACGTTGGATGTTTGAATGAGTTTTTGAGTATATTATTTGATTGTATTCTTCATGTTAATTACCCCAATGCTCTCATATTCTCTTTGAATTCCTTTGTTGTCTATCCTTCTTGTTCTATTGTTTACATTTGTTGTTTCATTATTATTCATGACAAGTCCTCTTGATTTGTGTGCACTTATGTTTACATTAGTGGAGAAGTAGAAAATAAGCAAGCATATGGTAGTGCAATGTCATGAGTTGCTTTAGAGAGAACTCCACTTTCATGTCTATTATTTATGTGAGCATGAGTGTATATATTGCCCTTGTGAGGCTTTATCATGCTTAGTCTATTCAAGTTGATTAAAATTACCATGCTTGTTGACTTTTGTGAGAATTGGAACCATGAATACCTTGATTCTTAAAACCTGATAATCCTAAATAACTTTCTTTTATTATTTTCATAGTATTGTTAGGGAATTGATAGGGAGATAAGTTTTTGGTTGATTCCTAATTTTATTTCACTTACCCGAGACGTGCAAGAATAAGTGTGGGGGAATTGATAATTAGCATTTTTATGTAATATTTTAGCTCTCATACTTAGCATTTTGATCCTCTCATTCACTTAAATCTTGCTTAATATTATGATTCATGAGAGGATATATTTATGAGTTTTTTATACTCTTTCCCTAATTTTGCTATTATTTCATGATTTTTGTAGGGAATTAAAGAAGAGCCATAGACATCAGTTGAGTCAAATTAATTAGACCCAAGGCTAAGGTTGATCATGAGCTAATTTGAAGAACTTGGCTCATTTCATTCCAATTTGGATCAAGAAAGAAGTAGAGCTCCACTCTTCAAGCCCAATCACAAAAACCCAATTCATCCAATTTGGAGCCCAATTTAAACCCTACTCTAAATGAACCGAATCTAAGCTTTAATGGATACTTTTTCCTTTACCCCAACCCGATCCGCTAAGAATCTTCTTTTCTTCGTCGCGAAGGGTTCTGTTCGGGGGATCCCTTCTTCATCGCGTCGTTCCTCTTCTGTGCGGCTATGGCACACGCGCCTCTTCTCCTTCTCTTCATCCTCACCACTGGCCGGCGGCTACTCTCCTCTTCCTTTGCCGCCGGCCGGCCATCCACGACCCTCCATTGTTCCCTCTTCTACTCTTCTTTCTTCCAGACAACAAGCAATTCCAGACGGCATCAAGCTTCAGCAGCGATTCCGGCCATCCACCTCACCGGAGGGGTTCTCCGGTGAGATCCTTCACCTTCCGGTGGTCTTCTTCGCTTCTTCCTACTGGGGTTCAGGCGGTAGAGGCAGAGGTCAGGCTGCGGTTCATTCCAGCATCTCCATTACTTCCGTTCATCTTCCATCCGAGGGGGTTCCTTGGTGGAAGATTCGGTCTTCATCACCGTTGTTGAAGCAAGCACAGCCGGTAATTTGGTTGTTGTTCATCGGTAAGTTCAGGAGCTGGGCGTTTTGTGTGAAGCTCCTTCATCAGATTCCGAATAGAGCAAGCTCTTCTCCATCAGATCTGGACAAAACTCCACAGCAGCCTTCAAGTTCAATCAACAATTCTTCAACATGATCTGGACAGCTTTTGATTGTTGCATCTCTTCACTTGATTCGAATTGATTGTGATGTTGCTTTTAGTTGATTGTTTGATGCTTGTACTAAATTATTCTCCCATGTTTTAGTGCACGTACTCATGTCATTTTGATTCATGCTCGTAACGTGTTCGACAAAATGTTTCTTACAACAGTAGGTTTAAATTCATGCACTTTATTTTACCTAATGTTTTCTTGTCTTGTCCCTTTCAATTGCTATAAGTTTTAATACTCTAGGTTTCGTTCCATGCTTTGTCTTGTTAATTGGCTTACTTTCTGTTGTCTTTAATTTCCTTATAACCATAGTTTAAGTTAGACTAGGTTTTCTTATTTGCATCGTCTTTCATTTACTAGGTTAGGTTCATTTAATGCTTGCTATTTTATTCCTTAGTTTAATTTCGTTAATGGTGAAAAATTTGATGTGAGCTCGAGTGTCGTGCTACGGGAGCTTAACAAATTACAATTAAAGTTTACCAAACCCCTCTGCACTAAAGTAGTATAGAGATGATTCGGGTCGTCTCCCAAAGAATATAACGATAGGATGATAACTTTATGATTGATTATTGCTTTAGGTTTTAGATATAAAACTGGGGGTTTGGGTTTTAAATTTTGAATTACGATATGAAATAACAAACAAGTATGAAATTTAACCTAAGGACCAAAAGAACAATGCAAGTATGAAATCTAATCCTAATTAATAAAAGACATCCTATCTATCCATTAATAGTGATCTCATAGTGCATTGTCACTTTACGCTATGATTCACCATTAACGGAATTAAACTAAGGAATAAAATAGCAAACATTAAATGAGCCTAACCTAGTAAATGAAAGACGATGCAAATAAGAAAACCTAGTCTAACTTAAACTATGATTATGTGGAAATTAAAGACAACATAAAGTAAGCCAATTAACAAGACTAAGCATGGAACGAAACCTAGAGTATTAAAGAAATCTAATCCTAATTGCATTCAAATGAAGAACAAAACTTATAGCAATTGAAAGGGACAAGACAAGCAAACATTAGGTAAAAAAAAGTGCATGAATTTAAACCTACAGTTGTAAGAAACATTTTGTCGAACACCTTACGATCATGAATCAAAATGACATGAGTACGTGCACTAAAACATGGGAGAACAATTTAGTACAAGCATCAAACAATCAATTAAAAGAAACATCACAATCAATTCGAATCAAGTGAAGAGATGCAACAATCAAAAGTTGTCCAGATCATGTTGAAGAATTGCTGATTGAACTTGAAGGCTGTTGTCGAGTTCTGTCCAGATCTGATGGAGAAGGGCTTGCTCTGTTGGGAATCTGATGAAGGAGCTTCACAAAAAACGACCAGCTCCTGAACGAACCGATGAACAACAACCAAATTATCGGTTGTGCTTGCTTCAACAATGGTGATGATGACCGAATCTTCCACCAAGAAACCCCCTCGGATGGAAGATGAACAGAAGTAATGGAGATACTGGAATGAACTGCAGCCTGACCTCTGCCTCTACCGCCTGAACCCCAGTAGGAAGAAGCGAAGAAGACCACCGAAAGGTGAAGGATCTCACCGGAGAACCCCTCCGGTGAGGTGGATGGCCGGCCGACGGCAAAGGAAGAGGAAAGTAGCTACCGGCCAGTGGTGAGGAAGAAGAGAAGGAGAAGAGGCGCGCGTGCCCTAGCTGCACAGAAGAGGAACGGTGCGATGAAGAAGGGATCCCCTGAACAGAACCCATCGCGAAGAAGAAAAGCGGATTCTTAGCGGATCGGGTTGGGGTAAAGGAAAAAGTATCCATTAAAGCTTAGATCCGGTTCATTAAGAGTAGGGTTCAAATTGGGCTCCAAATTGGATGAGTAGGGATTTTGTGATTGGGCTTGAAGAGTGGAGCTCTACTTCTTTCTTGATCCAAATTGGAATGAAATGAGCCAAGTTCTTCAAATTAGCTCATGATCAACCTTAGCCTTGGGTCTAATTAATTTGACTCAACTGATGTCTATTGCTCTTCTTTAATTCCCTACAAAAATCATGAAATAATAGCAAAATTAGGGAAAGAGTATAAAAAACTCATAAATATATCCTAACTCATGAATCATAATATTAAGCAAGATTTAAGTGAATGAGAGGATCAAAATGCTAAGTATGAGAGCTAAAATATTACATAAAAATGCTAATTATCAATTCCCCCACACTTATTCTTGCACGTCTCGGGCAAGTGAAATAAAACTAGGAATCAACCAAAAACTTATCTCCCTATCAGTTCCCTAACAATACTATGAAAATAATAAAAGAAAGTTATTTAGGATGATCAAGTTTTAAGAATCAAGGTATTCATGGTTCCAATTCTCACAAAAGTCAACAAGCATGGTAATTTTAATCAACTTGAATAGACTAAGCATGATAAAGCCTCACAAGGACAATATATACACTCATGCTCACATAAATAATAGACATGAAAGTGGAGCTCTCTCTAAAGCAACTCATGACATTGCACTACCATATGCTTGCTTATTTTCTACTTCTCCACTAATGTAAACATAAGTGCACACAAATCAAGAGGACTTGTCATGAATAATAATGAAACAACAAATGTAAACAATAGAACAAGAAGGATAGACAATAAAGGAATTCAAAGAGAATATGAGAGCATTGGGGTAATCAACATGAAGAATACAATCAAATAATATACTCAAAAACTCATTCAAACATCCAACACTCAACTCTCTTTGCACATTCTTAATACGATATACATCAACCACTATAACATCTCCAAAATGCATGTATGTATTAACAACTTAACTCATGAGAATCTCTCAATAACAATGTAAAATGAGTATACATCAATCTTTCCATGGAGACGTTCCTTCTTGCTCATCACTAACAAAATAACAAATGCTTGAGAATTTTTTTTTCCTCTCTTTTTATTTTTTTCAACTTTTTTTTTCTTTCTTTCTTCTTTGGTTTTTTTTTCTTTGCTTTGTTTTTTTTTCTTTCTTTTCATTTTTTTCAACAAGCATAGAGAGAATTTTTTTTTTCAACAAGAATTCGTCCATACATTTTGCCTCCCCCCACACTTAAACTTGTCCGTCTCGGACAATATAACAAATCATGATATCATCTAAAACTCAACAATAGGGGGCTTAACAAAAACAATAAAGATATGCCAAAGAAAATATAACTCATCATGCAATCACCCAATGCTCTCATCAAAGGACTAGGGAATGGATGAATCGATATAGATATGTCAGTGAAAAGATAACGATAATGAGAAGATATGACAAGGGAAGTACAATGATAATGATAATGAAAATATAATGGCAATGAGAGGATATGACAAGGGAAGTACAATGAAACATGAAAGCAATAGGTGAAGATCAATAAGAAAATTTGCCTCTATCATATTTATGCAAGCTTATGTTACAATAATTTCAAAAAGAATCAAATCAAGTTCTAGAGTGTCAAGTATCACAAGTGCTATCACACACAAGAGGATAAAGGATAAGCGTGGAAGCAACCTCACTAGGTGAATAATCAAATATCATGCATAATCTAACAAGATAGAGTCCATCACCACAACAAATGACTAATGCAATTAATGTACCTAACCATACCAAAGAAACCAAAACTTGATAGTCAAACTTAACTGTCTTTTTTCGATTCTCAAAGCATTATAAAGGGACATCTAGGGAGATATGACTCAAAATCAAGCAAGGTATAAAAAAAATCAAACAAAATGCAAAACAAGAAAGCAAAGTATAGAAACAAACAAACATGCAAGTATAAAAATAAAGGAAAGCAAGAAAAGGAAAGGAAAGGAACGAACTCCCCTTTATTCCTGGCGGCTGAAGACGGTTCAGAAGTAGAATCCATGCCGGTAGTGGAATGCTCCTTCCTGGTGGTTGCAAACGATTAAGGTGCAAAATCTAAGTTGGGTGTGGAATGTTTGTATTTGAAGTAAAGACCGCTCCCTTCACCCTATTCTTTTTGAAAGTTCTTCCCGGAGGTTGAAAGCGGTTCAACTTAAGCATCCACTTCAAGGGCCTGTAAAAACCTGCAAGGCCAAGGATAGAATCCACCTTCCACACGCATGTGGGGTAAGGAAGAACTGAAACAAAATCAAACTTAAACAAGCATGAATCCAAATATGAGTCACATCCAATAAAATCGATATTCGGAACCTCTATGAAATTCTCTACAAGATCACAAGAAATATTTACCTTGCTGTATTGAAATGTACCTGGAGGTTCTAGAACAGTGGATGTGACTTCCTCTTCATCAAATAATAACTCAGACTCTGGTTCTAGCTCAGGTTCTGGTGGTGCATCAAAAAGAAGTGATTCTTGGGGCTTTGCCTCCACAGCACAAGTCCCTACACTCTTATCATCAGGTGGTCGTGTAACAAAACTAGGTAATTCTTGAGACATTGCTTCCACTATGCAAGTCCCTATACTTTCCTTATCGATAGATGCATAATCAAGCTTAGCTAGCTCCTCAACATCACCAACAACACCTGCATCAACAATATCTGCAGCAACAATATTAGAAGAAGCAAAATCATCTACAACTACAACATCATCACATAAAAAGGTAGAGGAGTCCTGTATAGGAGTAGAATCAGGGTCAGGGCTATGACATTCTCTAGAATCCATCTCCTCACTAGATAATTGGGCTTGTCGTTGGCTGATAGATGCTGCAATTTGATCCAGATACATTTGACAATTCTGTAGTGATGCTTCATTTCTTTGTTGAGACTGGGTATAGGCCTCTTGTTGTTGCTGCATTTGCTGTATAACATTCTGTAGATCTTGAAATCTTGATTGACTAGGGGCATGAACTTCTTCAGTGCTCTCTTGAAATGTCCCCCAAGGAGCTGGTTCAATCTGCTGGACTAAATGTGACCATGTGGACATAGAATCATCCTGAAATCCTTGTGGCCTCTGATATGCTGAAAAAGATTGATTCAATTGTTGTTGATCGTTCCCATGCATAAAATTTGGATGGTTCATCCAGTTTGAATTGTAACACTGAGGATGCTCAATAGCCTGTTGCTGTGTATTTCCATACTGCTCAGGAATTTGTTGGGGTTGATAGTATTGGGATTGTAAGTATCCATGCTGCTCTGGAATCTGGGGTTGAAAGTACTGAGTCGAATAATTGCCCCAGTCATGACTATAGGTACTAGGAGCTGGATCATATGCCTGTTGATATTGATGTTGGAAATACTGGGGTTCCATAGGAAATCTAGCAGTCTTTTGAATGAGATGTCATATAGCAACTGGATGCGTTGGACTGCCACAATTAGTACATATGTGTCTTACTTGCCCAGTATCCAAATTGTGATATTCATTGAAGCTTCCAAATTGCTGAGAATAAAGATCCATGTTGAACTGAAAGAATTGTCCTGGTCTTACACTAAAACACTAACAGACAAGATTAGAAGACACAGGAGTATATGATATCAACACATGAATCTATGAATATTAAAGCATTTGACAATCTTTTTTTTTAAACAAAATTTTGTAAAAAATAAGAAAGCAATTCTAAAATTATCAAACACCACTACAAGTTCCCCGACAACGGTGCCAAAATTTGATGTGATCTCGAGTGTCGTGCTATGGGAGCTTATCAAATTACAATTAAAGTTTACCGAACCCCTCTTCACTAAAGTAGTATAGAGATGACTCCGGTCGTCTCCCAAAGAATGTAACGATAAGATGATAACTTCAGGATTGATTATTGCTTCAGGTTTTAGATATAAAACTGGGGGTTTGGGTTTTAAATTTTGAATTACGATATGAAATAACAAACAAGTATGAAATTTAACCTAAGGAACAAAAGAGCAATGCAAGTATGAAATCTAATCCTAATTAATGAAAAACATCCTATCTATCCATTAATAGTGATCTCATAGTGCATTGTCACTTTACGCTATGATTCACCATTAACGGAATTAAACTAAGGAATAAAATAGCAAGCATTAAATGAACCTAACCTAGTAATGAAAGACGATGCAAATAAGAAAACCTAGTCTAACTTAAACTATGATTATAAGGAAATTAAAGACAACATAAAGTAAGCCAATTAACAAGACTAAGCATGGAACGAAACCTAGAGTATTAAAGAAATCTAATCCTAATTGCATTCAAACGAAGAACAAAACTTATAGCACTTGAAAGGGACAAGACAAGCAAACATTAGGTAAAATAAAGTGCATGAATTTAAACCTACAGTTGTAAGAAACATTTTGTCGAACACCTTACGAGCATGAATCAAAATGACATGAGTACGTGCACTAAAACATGGGAGAACAATTTAGTACAAGCATCAAACAATCAACTAAAAGAAACATCACAATCAATTTGAATCAAGTGAATAGATGCAATAATCAAAAGCTGTCCAGATCATGTTGAAGAATTGCTGATTGAACTTGAAGGTTGCTGTGGAGTTCTGTCCAGATCTGATGGAGAAGAGCTTGCTCTATTCGGAATCTGATGAAGGAGCTTCACAAAAAACGCCCAGCTCCTGAATGAACAGATGAACAACAACCAAATTACCGGCTGTGCTTGCTTCAACAACGATGATGATGACCGAATCTTCCACCAAGGAACCCCCTCGAATGGAAGATGAATGGAAGTAATGGAGATGTTGGAATGAACCGCAGCCTGACCTCTGCCTCTACCGCCTGAACCCCAGTAGGAAGAAGCGAAGAAGACCGCCGGAAGGTGAAGGATCTCACCGGAGAACCCCTCCAGTGAGGTGGATGGCCGGCCGGCGGTAAAGGAAGAGGAGAGTAGCTGTCGGCCAGTGGTGAGGAAGAAGAGAAGGAGAAGATGCTCGCGTGCCCTAGCCGCACAGAATAGGAACGACACGATGAAGAAGGGATCCCCCGAACATAACCCATCGTGAAGAAGAAAAGCGGACTCTTAATGGATAGGCTTGGGGTAAAGGAAAAAGTATCCATTAAAGCTTAGATATGGTTCATTAAGAGTAGGGTTCAAATTGGGCTCCAAATTGGATGAGTTGGGCTTTTGTGATTGGGCTTGAAGAGTGGAGCTCTACTTCTTTCTTGATCCAAATTGGAATGAAATGAGCCAAGTTCTTCAAATTAGCTCATGATCAACCTTAGCCTTGGGTCTAATTAATTTTACACAACTGATGTCTATGGCTCTTCTTTAATTCCCTACAAAAATCATGAAATAATAGAAAAATTAGGGAAAGAGTATAAAAATATCATAAATATATCCTAACTCATGAATCATAATATTAAGCAAGATTTAAGTGAATGAGAGGATCAAAATGCTAAGTATGAGAGCTAAAATATTACATAAAAATGCTAATTATCAATGTACTACTAGGTGCCACTCATGATCATTCTATAATTAAGTAGTTAATTATAGACAGCCAAGATAAATTGGGAATTTATTGGGTCACACACACTAATGAGTCTCTAAAAGACGTAAAACAAGTTAAAGAATATGATTCTTAGATTAAGAGATAAATGTTTGGTTGGACTATACATAAGACAAATATGAAAATATTTATCGCAATAGAAGCGCGGATGAGCCACATCTCTGATGGGAGAGTTGGATCATATTTGATTTAATCATGAATTAGTCATAAGTCAACTTGGTTTAGTTGTGAACGAAATCAAGGGGTTAATAGACTAATTTTTTGTTAAGGGATAATGGGTTGGATTTGGGTTTTCTAATCCAACTCATTAATGATAGCTATATATTGATATGGTTAAGAGAAAATTATACACATGAGACCTTTAATTGACTTATAAGGGTATCAATTTCTCTTCTCCCCTCTCTTTGCTTTGTTGTGGCCCACAACAAGGAGAATTCTTCTCCTTGTTGTCGTGACCACCATAAGGGAGAAAATTCTCCCTTGTGTGCTTCTCTTCCTCTTGATCCCTCTTCTTTGGTCGTGGCTAGTAACTTCCGAAAGAGAGGCTTGGTACTCAAGGAGTTGTCTTGAGGAGTTCGGCGTGGATACGAATAGAGGTGAGGTTCGACAATGTCACTACGTTTGATGTCCTTCTCGTTATAGGTCATCCGTAAGGTACCCCTAGCATAAATTTATTTTTTGTAAAAATTTAATTATGCGATCATGTTTGGCTTGTTGTATCTTTGTATGTGTGTGGTGTGTGTGATATAATAATTTATAAATTATTATTGTTTTATTTTTTGCTGCGCATGTTTATGAAACGTGTTTTAGTATACACCGCATCGGACATATCCTATCAGTATGTGGACAAATGGCAACTCATTCATTAGGAGGTTATAGCTACTTCATTACTTTCATAGATGATCACTCTCATTATGGATATATGTATATAATGAAACACAAGTCTGAAGCCTTTGAAAAGTTTAGAGAATTCAGAAGTGAAGTAGAGAAACAACTTGGCAAAAATATTAAGATACTTCGATCTGATCGAAGTGTTGAATATTTAAACCAAAAGTTTCTAGATTATTTAAGGGATAATGGTATATTGTCTCAATGGACTCCGGCTTATACGCCACAACATAATGTTGTATCGGAAAGGCGTAATCAAACCTTGTTAGACATGGTTAGATCAATGATGGATCGTGTAGATCTTATCTAGACTTTTTGGGATTATGTACTCATGACAGCTGTTTACTTGCTAAACAGAGTCTTGATGAAGGCAATCTCAACTACTCCATATGAGCTATGGACTAGTTAGAAACCCCTCATATCTTATTTGAAGATATGGGGATGTCCTGCTTATGCGAAGAGGACTATATCAGATAAGTTGGACGCCAAGTCTGATAAGTGTTTATTTATTGGATATTCTAAGGAAAATAAGGGTTACCAATTCTATCACCCCTTGGAACAAAAGGTGTGTGTTTCAAGGCATGCTACCTTCCTAGAGAAAGAATTTCTCTTACAGGAAGCAAGTGGGACTATAGTTAAACTTGATGAAGTTCAAGAGACTATAATAAACACTAATGAGATTCCTAGTCAAGAACCACAACCGATTATGATACAACCTCCTCGTAGATCAGGTAGGACACGTAATATTCTTAAGAGATATGGATCTCTTGTAAGATAATCGAATGATGTGTTACACATTAAGGATGCAGAACCTACTGATTATGAAGAGACTCTGAATAGTTTAGAAAAGGACAAGTGGCTTATAGCCATGAAGTCGAAAATGGATTCCATGTATGAAAACCAAGTTTGGAACTTGGTGGACCCACCTGAAGGCATTACGCCTATAGGGTGCGAATGAGTTTTCAAGAAGAAAACCGACATGAATGATAATATTATTTACCTACAAGGTAAGGTTGGTGGTGAAAGGCAATCATCAAAGGCAAGACATTGACTATGACGAAACTTTCTCACCTATGACCATGCTTAAATCCATTTGGATACTGTTGGTTGCTACTCAGAAAGCCTAACGATTTCACTGTACAAAAATTTTGTACAAAGGTCTAAACCTTTTCCTAGCTACCATGTGTTCTTTTAAATTAAACTTGGATCGTCTGCGGAACTTAACACGTTTGATCCTAAGTTTAACTTATTTGTTCTTTTAGGTTTAGACTTGGATCTCCTGTAGAACTTAACACGTTCGATCCAAATCACCTAGGTCATAAAGACAATTAAATATCTATTTCCAAAATCGTCTTCCAGTACTGCATGGTGAGGCACTTGGCCTTCTTGAATATGGGAGCAACCACCACCGACTAGACAAAGCCTTTTAAGGAAATTAAATATTTAACCTTCCCATAGTAACCCTAGGTTAACCACTAAGAACAATCAAATCACAAGAAAAAGAAAAAATAAAAGAACACAACTTTGAAAACTAATTCGAAAAATTAGAATCGCATGCCTCTTGTATTTGGTATTTTAACAAAGAAACAAAACTAACATGATGCAGAAAACAATTATTAGTTATACCTTTCTTTAAGGATAATGACCTCTTGATCTTCTACCATATTCCTCTTCTAATCTCGGACGTTGTGTGGGCAACGATCCTCCGAGACGAGAACCACCTAGCACCTTCTTCTTCTTCCTTCAAGTTTCAGCCAAGCACAAAACCTCCTAAGGATGAAGAACCTTTTCCACCAACCAAGCTCCAAGGGATGCAAGATTCCTCTTCTTCTTCTCCAAGCTAGGATCTGGCCACCACTTGATCTCCAAGAGGAAGAGGAGGTTCGGCCACAAAGATGGAGAGAAGAGAAAAAGAAGAGGCCAGCCACACCAAGGAAGAAAAGAGGGAGAAATAGAATAGAGGTTGTATCCATGAAGGCACCCAAACCCCCTCTTTTATAATCCTTAGCCTTGGCAAATAAAGAAAATTTAATAAAACCTTCCTTAATTCTTTTTCCATTGAAAAGGAAAATTTTAATTAATTAAAATTAAAATCCTTTTCTTAATGCATATGGCCGGCCACATCAAAACAAGCAAACAAGGAAATTTTTCGCTAGAAAAATTAAAGCTTCCTAATTTGCTTCCGGAAAAAATTTAAAATAAAATTTCTCTTTAATAATCCCTTCATGGTTGATGTTATAAAAGGAAATTTCTATAATTTTAAAATTTATCTTTTCAACATGTGGATGATTTATAAATAAGGAAAGTTTTTACCAAAATTAAAATCAACCTTTTAATCTACAAATAAGGAAAGAGATTTAACTCTTCTCTTAATATTTTGTAGAATCTTATAAAAGGAAATATTTTAATTTTTAAACTCTCTTTTAAATCATGTATTCCACATAAGAAAAAATTTAAAATTAAAATTCCTTTTCTATTTTTAATGGCCGGCCACACATAGATTGAACCCATGCTTGGGTCGGCCACAATCATTCCCATCTAAACATGGTTTGGCTGGCCCCTTGCTTGGGCTCCAAGCAAGGCTTGGCCGGCCCCTTTTAGATGAGTACGAAGGTGGGTATAGGTGGGTATAGTATTTTATAATTAAGAGGCTACGATAGGGACCGAGAGGAGGAATTGGTTTTGGTCTCCCGATAAAATTAAGCATCCCGTGTTCACCCCGAACACACAACTTAATTTTATCAATAATAATTCATTCCACTAGAGAACTATTATTGAACTACCACACCAATCCCAAATTACATTTTTGGGTTCCTTCTTATTATGAGTATGTTAGTCTCCCTGTGTTTAAGATAATGAATGTCCACTAATTAAATGAGTTATTGACAACTCACTTAATTAATATCTTAGTCCAAGAGTAGTACCACTCAACCTTATCATCATGTCAGACTAAGTCCACCTGCAGGGTTTAACATGACAATCTTTATGAGCTCCTCTTGGGGACATTCTCAACCTAGATTACTAGGACACAGTTTCCTTCTATAATCAACAACACACACTATAAGTGATATCATTTTTCAACTTATTGGGCTTATTGATTTATCGAACTAAATCTCACCCATTGATAAATTAAAGAAATAAATATCAAATATATATGCTTGTTATTATATTAGGATTAAAAGCACACACTTTCATAATAACTGAGGTCTTTGTTCCTTTATAAAGTCAGTATAAAAAGAAACGATCTCTAATGGTCCTACTCAATACACTCTAAGTTTACTAGTGTAATTATATAGTTAAGATAAACTAATACCTAATTACACTACGACTTTCCAATGGTTTGTTCCTTTCCATCTTGGTCGTGAGCTACTGTTTATAATTTATAAGGTACTGATAACATGATCCTCTGTGTGTGACATCACACACCATGTTATTTACAATATAAATTAATTGAACAACTATATTTATCATAAATGTAGACATTTGGCCAATGTGATTATTATTTCTGGATAAATGTTTATACCAAAAGCTAGGCTTTTAGTATACATCCTAACAATCTCCCACTTATACTAAAAGACTAAGCTGTCATATCTGCTGCCATACATCTGATTCCCAACCCTTCAACATGCCCATCAAAAGCTCTTGCCTTAAGGGCCTTAGTGAAAGGATCTTCCAGGTTATCACTTGATGTAATCTAAGTGGCAACAACTTCTCCTCGTTATACGATTTCTCGTATTGGGTAGTACTTGCACTCTATTGTGTTTACTTGCCTTATGGACTTATGGTTTCTTTGAGTTTGCTACTGCACCACTATTATTACAATAAATTGTAATAATTTTGGGCAAACCAGAAATCATGTCTAAGTCTATCATGAAGTTTCTGAGTCATATAGCTTCTATGGCTACCTCAGAGGCTGCCATATACTCAGCTTCTATGGTGGAGTCCAAAAAACACATATGCTTAACACTCGTCCATAGTGATGGTTTTACTTCCTAAAGTAAACACAAAAACCCCGAGGTTGACTTACTATTGTCTCTTATCTGATTGGAAACCAGAATTCGTGTAACCCACAGGGAGCAAATTATCTGCCTAGCATATAATTTCTAGTTCCTCTAAGGTACTTTAATATATGCTTTATGGCAGTCTAGTGTCCCGGTACTGGGTTACTTCGATATCTGCTAACTATGTCTTAGGCAAAACAGATATCCGGTCTCGTACACAGCATTGCATATATTAGGCTTCCCACAGCATAAGGAACTGTCTTTATGTCCTCTATCTCCTTTGATGTCTTCGGAGACATCTCTTTAGATAAAGCTACTCCAAGCCTAAAAGGTAAGAAACCTTTCTTGGAGTTCTGTATTCTAAAGCGAGCAAGGATTGTATGAAGCTCGGGATAAGCACAACATTCTTTTCTTGTGATCCTTTATGACTTTGATCCCAAGAATGTGTGCACATTCTCCTAAGTTCTTCATATCGAATTATTTGGACAACCATACCCCTACTTCCGACAACACTTTGATATTGTTTCCAACTACCAAAAATGTTATCTACGTATAGTACAAGAAATACCACCACATTTCCATCACACTTCTTATATACACAAGACTCATCTGGTTTTCAAATAAATCTATAGGTCTGGATTACTTTATTAAACCGGATGTTCCAAGACCTTGAAGCTTTGCTTCAGTCCATAGACTGATTGAGCTTGCACACAAGATGCTTCTTTGTCCTTTGCAATGAACCTTTCTGGTTGCTTTATATGGATGTTTTCTTCAAGACTTCGGTTAAGGAAAACTGTCTTGACATCCACTTGCCAAATCTCATAATCCATATGGGCAACAATAGATAAAGAATTTCGGATAGACTTTAAGCATGGCTACCGGTAAAAGGTTTCTCTTTTTCAATAAGCCTTGCTTTGAAAGTATACACCTTCCTGTCTGTCCTTCCTTTACTATTGTAGACCTAATGGCTTTTACACCATTTGGTGATTTTTCAAGCTCCCAAACTTTATTAGAATACATATATTCTAATTCTTCATTCATTGCTCTTTGCCAAGATACTGCATCTTTATCTTGGAGTGCTTCGTCATATGTCCAGGGACCAGGTTTATGTCCACCAGGGATCAAGTCCAAAGACTCTCCCAAAGCATGAATCTATTAGGTTGCCTAACAACCATTCCATTACGACGAGGTACTTTCTGCAATTGTGTATCATTTGTGATACGTGTTGCAGTTTCTTGTGATATTTCATCTTGTACAGTTGGTACTAGGTAAGACGTGTCCTTTAATTTCCTTAAGAACCATTTTTACTCATGGGCTTGTGGTTTATAGTATAGTCCTTTTATAAAATCGGGCATTGGTGCCAACAATGACCTTCCGATTTTAAGGACTACAAACCTCTTTTCATTTTTCTAGGATAACTCACAAACAAGTGAACTCATGTCCAACTTATCAGTGTCTCTCACGTGCTAGACCACCCAAATCCGAATATACTTCAGATTAGGCTTATGCCCATTCTACAATTCTATGGGAGTAGAGAGTTCTGACTTAGAAGGTATTATGTTCACTTCTGTTTTCAGCGTATATCCTTAAAACGAATTTGGTAATTTTCTGAATAACTCATCATCGATCTAATTATTCCATAAGAGCCTCATACCTTTTTTCCACTACACCATTCTATTGGGGTGTACCAGGTGCAGTTAGTTGGGACTGAATCCCTTCTTCTGATAAGTGACTCCTAAATTCTCCCAAGAGATACTCACCACTACGATATTACCATAGTGACTTGATACTTTTACTTTGACGTTTCTCCGCATCAACCTTATACTCTTTGAACTAATCAAAGCACTTAGTCTTGTGGTGCATCAAGTAAATATATCTATATCTCAAATAGTTGTCTATAAAATAGACAAAATATTCGAACCTACCTTTTGTCTGGATAGTCATAGGACCACACAAATCAGAATGAACCAATTCCAACATATCTTTGGCTTCATACCCCTTAGACTTGAAAGCTTCTTGGTTATTTTTCATTCCAAGTAAGATTCGCAGGTTGGAAAAGATTTCTACTACCAATGAACCCAAGAGTTCATTGGTTATTATCCTTTGAATCCTACTCAAGTTAATATAACCTAACCTTAGATGCCAAAAATATGATTGGTTCATTTCCGAAGGTTCCTTTCTCTTAAAGTTAGAAGATGTGTTATTAATTTCCCTTTATTGCATTGTGGGAGTTATTAGATTTATAAATTGTCAACCAACGTACCAGAACAGATATTTTTCCTATTTTCTTGATAACAATTTTGTAATCAAAATAGACACAATATCTATTCTTTAACAGTTTAGAAACCGAAAACTAGTTCTTTCTAAACTTGGTTCGTAAAGACAATTTCTTAAAATCCATTTTTAATTCCTATCAGAGAATAAACTTCTCCCATTGCAACAGCTACTACTTTTTGTAGCAATGCCCATGTGGTCGGTGATTTTCGCTTCATATAGTTATCGAGTTTCTTGGAACCTCTGCAATGAATTGTAGACATGATCAGTGGCTCCCGTATCTACACACCAAGTACCGGTAGATAACACCACTAATCATGTATTAACTAATGAATGAAATACACCTATATTGTTCTTTATTCTAAGAGGGCAGTCTACCTTAATGTCCAAGTCCTATTTCCAATCAATACAATTGAGACTACTAAGTCTATTCTATAGTATAACAACTAGGGGATTGACAAACATCCTAAGAATCACAAAAATATTCGGTCAAGACCAACACCTTAAAATCCCCATGAATTTTGTATGTCACGATAGTGTGAACGTATACAAAATCAAAGAGGAGATTTTATCCATTTTATTATCTCTTCATCTTAACTTTATGACAAATAAAATTAATAGTTGGTCTATCAAATATTTGGTCAAAAACTTTAAATTTGAAATAATATTGATTCCTTAAAACAATATCATTTAAATTCACCAACACCTCAAACACTGTGAATTTTGCATGCCACGATAGTGTGGACGTATACAAATTCAAACATTTGTAAGAGGAGGGTTTTACCCATTAATTACCTTGTCAATAAGTCTTTATGACAAATAAAATTACCTCAAACACTGTGAATTTTGTATGCCACGATAGTGTGGACGTATACAAAACCAAACATTTGTTAGAGGGGTTTTCCCATTAATTTTATTTCCTTGTCAAACTGACAAATAAAATTACCTCATACACCGTGAATTTTGTATGTCACGATAGTGTGGACGTATACAAAATCTCAACATTTGTAAGAGGGGGTTTTAATTTTATTATCATGTCATCCTATCTTTATGACAAATTAATAGTTGGTTTTCTTCGGTCACACAAATAATAACAGTGACTCCGATGGGAAGGATACTATTAGATGTGCCTAAGTGTATACTATTACTTGACATTTAGTCCATTAATAAGATTGTGCCCCTTCCAATGGGAAAGATCACACGCTCTTAATTAATTCCTATAGTCATCCAAAATGGAAGTTTGATCTAGTGATATGTAAACAAACTCATCCGATATGGAGGAAGGTACTCAGAGCCAACGCGCAAGTTTGTTTGCATCAATTATAGACCAGTAATGGAGACCGTGGAATTTATTTAAAATCTCTCTCCCACTTAGTTATTTAAAGTGAGGAATTTTGACTATGCTAGCCTACTTAACATGCATACTAACAAGCACACACATCACAACATAAAAAGCAATAAATAGAAAAACTATTTTTCAACTATTATCGCTTTTATCTATTGTTGTCCTCTGTGTGTCGCCAACCCTAGCTGCTGCCATCTTTGGCCACCGCCACCGGGTCTAGTTGTCGCATCCATCTTGCTCCTTATTCCGCTGTGCCTCTGGTCCTCAAAAGGTTCCACGCCTTGCAAGATTCGATTTGCGGCATAAATAGAATTTTACATTTTTCGATCCTATATTTCTCGAAGGAATGTACATGTAAACTAGATCGAACAAAAAATAAAATTTACATTAATCGATCCTATATTCCATAAAAGGAATGCACATATATCTAGATCAAAAAATAAAATCCTAATAAAACTAAATATAGCTCCTGCTGTATTTTATAATACAATCATGCACACACAATAAAATGTCCTTGACATGTCCAAGGGTCCAATCATACACACAATATCTATAAGTCATAATAGTTGGATCCTGCATCCACAAAGTTAGCACATCCTACTATTATCCTGCCTAAATTATGTATGACATGTGTATAATTAAACTAATACCAAATACACAGAGGCAAAACCCTAGCTCTGATACCAATTGTTGGTTGCTACTCGGAAAGCCTAACGGTTCCACTGTACAAAAATTTTGTACAAAGGTCTGAACCTCTTCCTAGCTACCATGTGTTCTTTTAAATTAAACTTGGATCGCCTGCGGAACTTAACACGTTTGATCCTAAGTTTAACTTATTTGTTCTTTTAGGTTTAGACTTGGATCTCCTGCAGAACTTAACACGTTCAATCCAAATCATCTAGGTCACGAAGATAATTAAACATCTATTTCCAAAATCGGCTTCCAGTACTGCATGGTGAGACACTTGGCCTTCTTGGATATAGGAGCAACCACCACCGACTAGACAAAGCCTTTTAAGGAAATTAAATAATTAACCTTCCCATAGTAACCCTAGGTTAACCACTAAGAACAATCAAATCACAAGGAAAAGAAAAAATAAAAGAACACAACTTCGAAAACTAATCCTTTATAATCCTTATATAATCCTTAGCCTTGGCAAAGAAGGAAAATTTAATAAAACCTTCCTTAATTCTTTTTCCATTGAAAAGGAAAATTTTAATTAATTAAAATTAAAATCCTTTTCTTAATGCATATGGCCGGCCACATCAAAACAAGCAAACAAGGAAATTTTTCGCTAGAAAAAATAAAGCTTCCTAATTTGCTTCGGGAAAAATTTTAAAATAAAATTTCTCTTTAATAATCCCTTCATGGTTGATGTTATAAAAGGAAATTTCTATAATTTAAAATTTATCTTTTCAACATGTGGATGATTTATAAATAAGGAAAGTTTTTACCAAAATTAAAATCAACCTTTTAATCTACAAATAAGGAAAGAGATTTATCTCTTCTCTTAATCTTTTGTAGAATCTTATAAAAGGAAATATTTTAATTTTTAAACTCTCTTTTAAATCATGTATTCCACATAAGAAAAAATTTAAAATTAAAATTCCTTTTCTATTTTTAATGGCCGGCCACACATAGATTGAACCCATGCTTGGGCCGGCCACAATCATTCCCATCTAAACATGGTTGGCAGGCCCCTTGCTTGGGCTCCAAGCAAGGTTTGGCCGACCCCTTTTAGATGGGTACGAAGGTGGGTATAGGTGGGTATAGTACTATATAATTAAGAGCCTACGATAGGGACCGAGAGGAGGAATTGGTTTTGGTCTCCCGATAAAATTAAGCATCCCGTGTTCGCCCCGAACACACAACTTAATTTTATCAATAATAATTCATTCCACTAGAGAACTATTATTGAACTACCACACCAATCCCAAATTACATTTTTGGGCTCCTTCTTATTATGAGTATGTTAGTCTCCCTGTGTTTAAGATAATGAATGTCCACTAATTAAATGAGTTACTGACAACTCACTTAATTAATATCTTAGTCCAAGAGTAGTACCACTCAACCTTACCATCATGCCAAACTAAGTCCACCTGCAGGGTTTAACATGACAATCCTTATGAACTCCTCTTGGCGGCATTCTCAACCTAGATTACTAGGACACAGTTTCCTTCTATAATCAACAACACACACTATAAGTGATATCATTTCCCAACTTATCGGGCTTATTGATTTATCGAACTAAATCTCACCCATTGATAAATTAAAGAAATAAATATCAAATATATGTGCTTGTTATTATATTAGGATTAAGAGCACACACTTTCATAATAACTGAGATCTTTGTTCCTTTATAAAGTCAGTATAAAAAGAAACGACCTCTAATGGTCCTACTCAATACACTCTAAGTGTACTAGTGTAATTATATAGTTAAGATAAACTAATACCTAATTACACTACGACCTTCCAATGGTTTGTTCCTTTCCATCTTGGTCGTGAGCTACTGTTTATAATTTATAAGGTACTGATAACATGATCCTCTGTGTGTGACACCACACACCATGTTATCTACAATATAAATTAATTGAACAACTATATTTATCATAAATGTAGATATTTGACCAATGTGATTCTTATTTCTAGATAAATGTTTATACCAAAAGCTAGGCTTTTAGTATACTTCCTAACAAATACTCCTAACCATATCAGCTCATCATGATTATGACATATGGCAGATGGATGTGAAAACAACTTTCCTCATTGGAAATCTGCTCGAGGATGTGTATATGATATAGCCCAAAGGCTTCACATCTGTCAACAAGAATAAAGTATGCAAGTTTCAACGGTCCATTTATGGACTAAAGTAAGCGTTCAGGAGTTAGAATATCCATTTTGATGAGGCGATCAGACAGTTTGATTTCTTACAAAATCCAGACGAACCTTGTGTGTATCAAAAGGTTAGTGGGATTATAGTCATATTCCTAATATTATATGTTGATGACATATTACTTATAGGAAACAATGTGTCAGTTTTATAGTCAGTTAAAGTTTGGTTGTCAAATACATTCTCCATGAAAGACATGGGAGAATCAACTTACTTCCTCGGGATGAAAATCTATAGAGATAGATCGAAAAGGTTGCTTGGTCTTTCACAGTCGACATATATAGACAAAGTGCTAAAATGGTTTAGCATGTTTGAATCTAAGAAAGGTTTCATACCTATGTGACATGGAATTCAACTTTCGAAGTCTATGTGTCCACGCGTAGAAGATTAGAGAATTTGCATGGATAAGATACCTTATGCGTCCACAATAGTATCTATCATGTATGCTACGTTATGTAAAAGGTCTGATGTATCATATGCTCTAAGTGTTACGAGCAGATACCAGTCTAATCTAGGAATATCATTGGGTGGTTGTCAAGATGATCCTTTAGTACTTAAGAAGAACTAAGAATATGTTCTTAATTTATGGAGATGGTGATATGACCATACACGGATATATAGATGCTAGTTTCAAGACAGACAATGATGACTCTAATCCTAGTCTAGATTTATATTCATATTAAATAGAGGCATAGTTAGTTGGAAAAATTCTAAGTAAGACACTATTGCAGATTCTACCTGTGAGGTGGAATACGTTGCAGCTTTGGAAGCAACAAAGGAAACGGTTTGGATCAAGAAGTTCGTTACTGAACTTGGAGTGGTTCCATCCATTGTTGAAGCATTACCTGTTGGTGCGGTTAGCACTAACGGTCTAACTTAGGTTTTGATGAATGACAAATCAGGTTAAGTTAGGTTCGTCGTTATCTAACACTCTGATCGAGTGTGCAGGATAAGTCCAGCTAGGTCGACGGGCTGATCGGATAGCTGGCGAGAAGTCCAAGCGGGTCGACGGGCTGACCGGACGCTTGGCGAGAAGTCTAGCTAGGTCGACGGGCTGACCGGATAGCTAGCAAGAAGTCTAGCTAGGTCGACGGGCTGACCGGATAGCTAGCAAGAAGTCCAGCTAGGTCGACGGGATGACCGGATAGCTGGCAAGAAGTCCAGAAGGGTCGAAGGGCTGACCGGACGTTTGGCAGGTAAGTGAGGTAAGTCACTGGAGGGGAGTGACTGCGAGGACGCGTTCCCGGGAAGGGAACATTAGGCGTCGATCCGGCTTAGATCCATTTCGGATGTCTAAGTCGAGATCGTGACTAGATTCCGATCTCGGAAAGACGGAATCTAAGTCATACTAACTTATGCTAATTCACACTATTATAAATGTGCTAATAATCTGTTTTGCAGGATATATATTGCCTCGGACTAACTTTGTTTTGCAGGAAAAAGGAGATTTCTGGAACAAGGTGGTCCGGGCGCCCGGAGGGGATCCGGGCGCCCGGAGGGGATCCGGGCGCCCGGAAGGGATCCGGGCGCCCGGAACGGTTTGTGCAGCTACGTCGCATTCCAGGCGCCCGGAAGGGATCCAGGCGCCCGGAACAGCATATAAAAGAAGCCCCAGGTAGAAGCTTCATCAATAATTCATCTGAGAACTCTTCTACTGCTGGTCTTGCTGCTCGATGTTCAGTGCGACGCCAACAACGCTCCGACAAAGTGCTCCTTCAGTTTTTATTTAATTTCCTTGTCGGTATTGCTTTATTTTCACTAGCATTTCCTGTATTCATTCTGTAATCATATTTCGATTTGTTAGTGATTGCCCAACGAAAGTGGTCAAGGACCACGGGCCTTCGAGTAGGAGTCGTCACAGGCTCCGAACGAAGTAAAAAACATTTGTGTCTATTTTACTTTTCCGCTGCGTTTATACTCTAAGTTTTCGAATCGATATTCACCCCCCCTCTATCGAATCTAACGGTCCTACAAGTGGTATCAGAGCAGGTACCGCTCTGATTTGGTGCAACCACCAATCAGACTGGGGGTGAAATTCTTTCTTTTTCCGGTCTTCAGTTTTACACTCAAAACTCCAAACTGGTTTATAATTTTCTATAATTTTTTCTTGCTAAATTGGTGCAACACCAATCTAGATTTGTTTTATTTTCTCTTCCCGCACTACTAATCCAAGACCAAGTCTTGGGATTTTTTTTGGTTATTTATCTGTGTACAGGATGTCCCAACAAGAAGGCTTCAGCACAGTACGACCTCCACTTTTCAACGGGGACGATTTTCCGTACTGGAAGAAGCGCATGGAGGTCTACCTCAAAACAGACTTCGACCAATGGATGAGCGTTACGAGGCCCTACAAAATTCCAGCAGACACTTCCGGGAATATACTAGATCCTGAAGACTGGACAGCTGATTTGAAGAAGAAAGCATCAACAGAAAATAAAGCAATCAACACTCTACAGTGCGGATTAACAAGAGAAGAACTAAACAGAGTCGGTCCACACAATAACGCTAAAGAGTTGTGGGACAAATTGATCGAGCTGCACGAGGGAACGAGCGGCGCCAAGGTAACCAAACGAGACTTGCTCTTGAATAAAATTTTTAATATAAAAATACAGGAAGGTGAAACGGCGAATCAGCTCCACGCGAGGATCAAGGATATCCTCAACGGACTTCATGCGATAGGCCACCAGATGGATAATAGAGACTTAATAAGGTACGCATTAAACGTCTTTCCACGTAATAGTTTGTGGACATCAATAGTGGATGCCTACAAAATTTCTAAGAATCTTTCTAAATTAAAATTAGATGAGCTTTTCTGTGAATTAGAATTACACGAACAAACAAATGCTGGAGCCGAGAAAGGTGTAGCTTTATTTGCAGGTTCCTCCAAAGAAAAGAAAAGCAAGCCTGAATTTGAAGAAGACTCCAACCAAGACTCCGAAGACGAAGAACACCTGGTGAACTTGGTAAGAAAAATGTTCACCAGGAGAAAGAAGAGCTTCAGCAAAAAGGATCTTCAAAAGATCAGTTCTCCTTCAGAACAAAAGAACGTGACTTGCTACGGCTGCAATAAAAAGGGACACTACAAGAACGAATGCCCAAAACTGAAGTTCGACAAACCAAAGCCAACCAGAAAGAAGGCACTCAAAGCAACGTGGGACGACTCCTCGGACGAATCAGAGGAAGAAGAGCAGAAACATCAGAGCCACCTCGCACTGATGGCCCGCGAAGACGAAACAGAAGACGAGTCGGAAGATGAAGACGGGTATGAGCCCGAAACAAGCCACGAGTCCATACTCATTTCCGAAGGCCCGAATGAGGTATATTTTAATTTAAACAAAAAAATTTTTAGAATTATTTCCTGTTTAAATAGTAAATTAACCAAAATAGAAAATGAAAACAAATCACTTCTTGAGGAAAATCAAAACCTCAAGGAACAAATCAAAAATTCAAATCCAACTCAAGATCTAACACTTGAGGAGGAGAATTTATCACTAAAAAATGAGATCAACAGTTTAAAAGGAATGTTAGAGAAATTCACAACAAGATCAAAAAATCTTGACTTAATCCTAAACAATCAAAAAGCATGTTATAATAAAACCGGACTCGGATACAAGTCAAACTCAAATAAAACTTTTAAGTCGTTAATAACTCAATACAAATCAACTAATCAAGCGTGGGTTCCGAAAGCGTGCTTAACCACGCAAGTAGAACTCAATCAATATTATATACCTAAAGAAAAAATACATTATATAAAATCAAATAAACCAAACCAAAATCCAAAATACAAACCTAAATCAAATTCAAAATCTAAATAGTTTAAAAATCAACAAAATTATCACTAAGTTAACCATGACTATAAAAGGAATCGACACAAGCCTAAAATCAAAATTTATTAAAGGCCAATAATTCAGGGGGAGGCTCCAGAATAGCTGGCACCTCCAAAACTAACTTACCCGACAGGGTAACCCAAAATTTACCAACCCGGCAGCGTAATTAGGATTAGTTAAAAAGAGACCAAGTTTAACTTGAATCATGGTACTGGTGAAATTTTTGGATGATAGTACGTTAGGGAAGCTTGGGCATCGCATGTCTAGAAAGATATGGCTTCAATCTGGTGCATTTGGCCAAGTGGAACTGACCGAAGCTACCCTTAAATGAATCCTAACCAGTTAGACCAAGATTGAGTACTAAGTTCCGTGGATAGGACTATTCGGAAAACCTCGAAAGGTTGGTTACTTCTAATGATGTCCATGTGACTCACCAAGCTTAGAAGTTTATCCGAAGAATGCCTATTTGTGGAAACCAAAACTAAATCTGAATCTAACACACGTTAAACCAAAACTCCATAATTAAAAATCCAATTTCATCTCACGAAATCATAGGATTCCCTGATTGAAAATATATATCGGGTGAGATGAATAAGGCTTCAAAATTTTAATTTTAAAATTAAAAATTAATCTCAAAATTTTAATCTTAAATTTAAAAAAAAAAATAATTTCAAAATTTTATTTTTAAATTTTTTTTTATTTTAAACTTAAAAATTAATTTTCAAAATTCTAATTTTTAAAAACTTCAAAATTATTTTTCAAAATTTTAAACTTAAAAATTATTTTCAAAATTTTTAAACTTAAAAATTAATTTTCAAAATTCTAATTTTTAAAAAAACTTCAAAATTATTTTTCAAAATTTTAAACTTAAAAATTATTTTCAAAATTTTTAAACTTAAAAATTAATTTTCAAAATTCTAATTTTTAAAAAAAAACTTCAAAATTATTTTCAAAATTTTAAACTTAAAAATTATTTTCAAAATTTTTAAACTTAAAAATTAATTTTCAAAATTCTAATTTTTAAAAAAACTTCAAAATTATTTTCAAAATTTTTAAACTTAAAAATTAATTTCAAAATTTTAATTTTAAAAATTAATTTCAAAATTTTAATTTTAAACTTCAAAATTAATTTTAAACTTAAAAAGTAATTTCAAAATTTTAATTTTAAACTTAAAAATTAATTTCAAAATTTTAATTTTAATTCTAAACTTAAAAATTAATTTCAAAATTTTAATTTTAAACTTAAAAAATTAATTTCAAAATTTTAATTCTAAACTTAAAAAATTAATTTCAAAATTCTAAACCTAAATAAAAATAAAAAATAAAAAATAAAAAAAAACCAGGGGCGGGCGCCCCTGGCATTCCCCTCCGGGGCGCCCGGAAGGGGATCCGGGCGCCCCGCCCTAAATCAACCCCGGGCGCCCGGAGTCCCCTATAAATAAGGGGCAGCAGGCGCCCCCAACCTTTGCCCCACCAATTTTCACTTTTGCCAAGGTTCACTCCGAATCTCAGTGCGAAAGTACTTTAAATCAAAATTTTCTTGCGGTGAAGACGCTGTTGCGATTCAACCGAGGTCGTCAGATCTATATTTGTCGATGGCTCCTCGGTAAAAATTCTTCCCCTCTCTAAAATTTTATTAGAATTTATCTTCTCATTTTTTTTCTTAGAATATTTTATTATATATATATACAGTAGGAAACGAACAAATACTGGTGCTGGACCCTCCAATGCTAGTACAGACCCTAGGTTTCCCACAGACGAACTTAGGATTAAGTTTGAGTCAACTATTTATAGGGCCATTAGGACTACCTGCATAGATAGGTCGTTCTTTTTAGTTTCATGTCCCTCCGTTTTAGAGGTTATAGACCACTATAACTTAAGGAACCTTGTAGAATGTACCAGTCCAATAAACATAAGTCTGTGTGCCGAATTTTACAATAACCTAGTGAAAGTAGACGATCTCACCTATACCACTAGGGCAGCAGGCACTGATATCACATTTTTCCCTACGACTATCCGAGAGTTTTTAGAGTTGCGTCCATCTACCTGTTCCTTTTTGTGCTATCCTCCCAGGGATCTACCATTCGGAGATCCCTACTCACATATTACTCTCGATACGATTTATTCGTATTTTTTTGGGGGAGAGCGAGATCCCACTGTGACACAGTTTAGGTCGATAGAGCTTCGGGTCCAAGACTACGCTCTCTATAGAGTTTTAGTCCTTTGCATTTTACCACTGACTACTCGGGACATCGCTGTGATGAGCCCATTCCATTCATTCTTACTCTATGCCCTGAGTCATAGGTTAGATATTGATATCAGCCTACATATCTTCTCCACCATTATCTACTTGGCTGTATTCGTGACCGATAGACGAGTCCACATGCCATTTTGTCACATTTTGACAGCCTATATGTCCTCGTTGCACATTGATATCACTAGAGGAGACATTGCCCATATGACCGAGTTCGATGTTATAGCAGCTCGGAACTTCTCCCTAGCTGGTGTCCAGATAGATAGGGATGACGGGACTATGTCTTGGCGGAGAGGGGCACAGCACCAGCCCGATCTAGACGCACAGGTGGACGAGTTCATGCTCGCACTATTTCCAGAGGAAGCCGCACAGGCTCCACCACCGCCCCCAGCTCGAGCACCACGGCATACTCCCCGCACTCTAGCCGACCGTATGACCGGACTAGAGAGAGCTATGGCGAGTCTCCAGCAGGAGAACTCAGATTTTCATCGGGACATTCGGAGAGAGGTTGCCGAGTTACGAGCTGCCGGGGATACCCGACACACTGAGCTGATGGCGCTTCTCCGATCCTTGGGATCTGGACCACCCCCTTCATCATCTCAGTAGATCTAGTTATGACTCACTTCTGTAGCTACACCACCTGTAAAATATTTTGGATCTATCTAGTGATATTTCAGACTTACATTGATTATGTTCTATCTTTTTTCAAAAAATACTTTCAAAAATGGTTTTATCAAATTATAAGTAAAACTTGTTTGTTTTCAAAACTTTCCATTTTTAGATTTCAAAAATAGTTTTGGCCTTAGACTAGTTTTGAATCCTTAGAAAGCATGTACTCATAGGTCTAGTTTTTGAGCATCTCACCAACACCTTAGGTTTACCTTGCTTGTGTTTGACAAACATAGAAAAGGGTGAGATGCATAGGCCAATTGTCTGGACTTAAGATGCTTATTTCAGTGCATCAGCATAAGTCTGGACGTTAAATACAACTCAGATATTAATCAGATTAAGTTGATCAGTCAAGTCAACTTAATCTGACTAACCAAGTGAAAGCTACTATCTTCTGATAGTCAGTTAGTACCTAATTGGTTAGACAGCTGGTTAAATTTAAGTATCAAGTTCAGGGGGAGAGTTAACTAAAATTTGTGTGTTTGAAAAATGTTTTATGTTTACAAAAAGTTAAACTTAACTAAGTATTTGAAAAACTTGGAAAATTAATTCCACCTAATTTCCAAACCTGATTTAAAAAGTTGACTAATCTCATTTATCAAATTAGCCTTAAAAATATTTTTTGGCAAAATTTAATCTCACTTAATTTTTACTTTGTTTTGAAAAAGTGAAAAGTAAAAGTAAATGTTACTTAAACCAAAAAAAATTTTGTTGAAAAGTTGAAAAACCTGATTTAAAAATTTTTTTTACTTGAATTTTGAACCGAACTCAGATATTTTTCAAGATCAGCAGTTTTACAGTAACTCTACACTATGTGTACCCTTGTTTTTTTTTGATGAATGCCAAAGGGGGAGGGTTAGGTGGTTAAGTTAGAGCAACTAAATGCAAACTTGAAAAACCAACTTAAAAACCTCGAAAATCATGCTTGATTTTTGCATATATTTATCACTAACTTAACCAGGTTGTCATTCCATCAAAAAAGGGGAGATTGTTGGTGCGGTTAGCACTAACGGTCTAACTCAGGTTTTGATGAATGACAAATCAGGTTAAGTTAGGTTCGTCGTTATCTAACACTCTGATCGAGTGTGCAGGATAAGTCCAGCTAGGTCGACGGGCTGACCGGATAGCTGGCGAGAAGTCCAAGCGGGTCGACGGGCTGACCGGACGCTTGGCGAGAAGTCTAGCTAGGTCGACGGGCTGACCGGATAGCTAGCAAGAAGTCTAGCTAGGTCGACGGGCTGACCGGATAGCTAGCAAGAAGTCCAGCTAGGTCGACGGGCTGACCGGATAGCTGGCAAGAAGTCCAGACGGGTCGAAGGGCTGACCGGACGTCTGGCAGGTAAGTGAGGTAAGTCACTGGAGGGGAGTGACTACGAGGACGCGTTCCCGGGAAGGGAACATTAGGCGTCGATCCGGCTTAGATCCATTTCGGATGTCTAAGTCGAGATCGTGACTAGATTCCGGTCTCGGAAAGACGGAATCTAAGTCATACTAACTTATGCTAATTCATACTATTATAAATGTGCTAATAATCTGTTTTGCAGGATATATATTGCCTCGGACTAACTTTGTTTTGCAGGAAAAAGGAGATTTCTGGAACAAGGTGGTCCGGGCACCCGGAAGGCAAATTATATCCAGCCGAGTCGTCGCCACGTGGAGCATCACGGTTTGTGCAGCTACGTCGCATTCCAGGCGCCCGGAAGGGATCCAGGCGCCCGGAACAGCATATAAAAGAAGCCCCAGGCAGGAGCTTCATCAATAATTCATCTGAGAACTCTTCTACTGCTGGTCTTGCTGCTCGACGTTCAGTGCGACGCCAACAACGCTCCGACAAAGTGCTCCTTCAGTTTTTATTTAATTTCCTTGTCGGTATTGCTTTATTTTCACTAGCATTTCCTGTATTCATTCTGTAATCATATTTCGATTTGTTAGTGATTGCCCAACGAAAGTGGTCAAGGACCACGGGCCTTCGAGTAGGAGTCGTCACAGGCTCCGAACGAAGTAAAAAACATTTGTGTCTATTTTACTTTTCCGCTGCGTTTATACTCTAAGTTTTCGAATCGATATTCACCCCCCCCCCTTCTATCGAATCTAACGGTCCTACATTACCTATTTACTGCGACAATACTAGAGCCATTGCACAAGCAAAGGAACTGAAGTCTCATCAACGATCAAAACATATACTTAGCCATTATCATCTGATCAAGGAGATCGTTAGTAGGAAAGAAATACAACTTGGGAAAATTCCCACTGAAAGGAATCTAGAGGATTCTTTGACAAAGGCTCTACCACAAAGCAAGTTTGAGAGTCACATCTGTGCTTATGGTTTAGGACACCATGGTGATTGACTTTAGGCTAAGTGGGAGTGTTAGAACTTGAGGGATGTCCTAAGGCAACCGCTTTACATTTTTTTCTATTTATTTGATAAGTATAGATTCACTATTTGAGTGTATATTATATGTTTGATTATCTTAAACTTATTTACTGAATGTTCATAATATAATTCATAACATGAGAGAATTTGTAATTGGATTGCAGCTAGTGATTATCACTACATATGCAATTATGAATATATTAAAAGTTCCCTAGTCGTTGAATTATGTATTTGGACATCATCAATTCTATAAGACTAATATGGGTTATATTCCTTGGTTCGGCCAAGTAACTGTTTTCTCATTGGTTGGAGACATTTGAATGTCGAGAGTTAAATGTGGATGATAGTTATGGTAACTAGTTCATTGGAGTTGTTGGTGCAATATCCTTGGGTCAAGGTTGACCAGGTTGACTGAGCTTGAGTTGCCTCAAGCTTGAGTCGTGATGTTTGAATTTCGATGTTTGATAATATATGGAGATTGCAGGAGCAATCATCTAATTGGGGAGATTGTTGGAGTAATTCCCCTCTGGTCAAGGTTTAACCAGTCTAATGTGAAGAAGAGTCAAGTAGGTCAAAGGATTGACCGAATACTTGACTGGGAAAGTCCTAATTGGAGGTTAGGTAAGGGAAAGTCCTGGTGAGTGAAGCCAGGCAGTTGGAAATCCTGGTGAGTGAAGCCAGGTGAAAGATCTAGTGAGTGAAGCTAGGCAGTTGGAAAATCCTGATGAGTGAAGCCAGGTGAAAGACCTAGTGAGTGAAGCAAGGCAAGTGAAAGTCCCCGTGAGTGAAGATGGGCAGTGGGAAAATCCTAGTGAGCGAAGCTAGGTGAAAGACCTGGTGAGTGAAGCCAGGCAGATGGAAAGTCCTAGTGAGTAAAGCTAGGGAGATGAAAATATCTAGTGAGTGAAGCCAGACACGTGGAGATCTAGGTGGGTCAAGGTTGATCGTACACCTGGTGTTGGGAAGCCCAAGTAGGTCAAAGGATTAACTAGATACTTGGCACGAGGAAATCTAGATGTGTCAAGGGTGACCGGACATCTAGTGGAAGTCCAAGTGGGTCATAGAGGACCGGACACTGGCTATGAGACGGTAACTCCAAGTGGATCAAAGTTAACCGAACACTTGGCACGAGGAGAAAAGTTCAAGTGGGTCAAAGCATTGACCGGACACTGGGTGAAGAAGTCTAGCAGGTCAAGGTTGACCGAATGCTAGGCACGAGGAGTCCCAATAGGTCACGGTTTTCCGGATGTTGGGTTTGAGAGCCCTATACTTGACTCGGGCAAGCTAGGGTTGGTCAATTTGCTCAAGTGATCAAATTAAAACAAGCCCAATCGATCAGTTGATCGATTGGGCATAGTGCTGCAATAAATGGCAGCCCAATCGATTAGCCGATCGATTGGGAGCTTATATCGTGCGCATATAGCTTCCACAATCGATCAGCCGATCGATTGGGGTCCCTAATCAATTGGTCAATTGATTGGGGCCAGTTTTCTTACGCAGACGCGAGAGCATAGAAGAAGGCTGAATCAATCAGCCGATCAATTCAACCTCCCCAATCGATCAGCCGATCGATTGGGTTGTGACCGTTGTGCAGGTTAAAGCCATTGGCGAGCGATTTCTTCAGCAGTTCTTCGCGAGCTTCATCCCCAACCTCACACGACTTTCTCCACCGATCTCACCGACACACACCAGATCTTGGAGGCTTAGAGAGGAGTGTTGGTACACTTTCAAGCAAGTCAAGAGGTGTATTCAAGAAAGAAGAAGAAGCTAGGGTTTCGATTTCATGTTGTAAATCTTATAAGATTTTACTTGTATTTGCTTCTCTTTTTCTTGTTGTTGTATTGTGAGCATTATACAAGGCTTCTCTATCTTCAGTAGTTACCGAGAAGGAGTGTTTTCATAATGGATGAGTAAGTAAGGGGCGGATCCTTGGATTAGTCACCTCTTCTTAAGGTGGATACCAAGTAAATTCTTGCATTAGCGTTGTGAGTCTTGTTTCGAGTCTTTCCGCTGCATATCATCAACAACAAAGCAAGCAAATGAAACGTGACGAGCCATTCACCCCCCTCCCCCTCTAGCTACAAATCGACCCTAACAAGTGGTATCAGAGTGAGATCGCTCTTCACTGGAATCATTGCCAGAGAGGGCAACAAGCTAGAGGGAGAAGAAGTTGAAGCAAGTTCATCAAAGCCAAAGACTTCAAAATGGAATTATGAGATGGATTCGGATTCGACACAAGGGTGCCTCCACTGTACACATCAACAAGTTTCGATCTTTGGAAATCAAGGATCAAAAATTTCTTCATGGTAGACATAGGGCAATGGTTTACTCTAATGGAAGGTTTCCAAGCTCCAACAAATTCAAAAGGAAAGATTCTCAAGAAGAGCAAGTAGAGCCAAGAGAAAATTCAAAGAAGCGAGACCAATGACAAAGTGACCAAAGTATTGGTTAACATATTGCCTAGCAACATTTTGAAGTAAATGGGAGAATTTGAAGATGCCAAGGATGTATGGAGCAACTTGGCTAAACTCTATGAGGTCACCTCCACTGTACCAATTCAAGAAAAATCCAAAGAGGGTGACTCATTGGATCAAGACCAAGAGGAAGAGGACTCCGAGGTTGAGAGATGCTCAACATCAGAACAAGAAGAACAAGAAGCTTCATCCTCCACAAAGTGCAAAAAAAAAAAGGTAAGGAGGGAGCATACTCTTTGTTTCATGTACATGAGGATGATGATGATGAAGCCTCCACCTCTATGATTGAGGGGGAGTGTAGATCATTGACTTTGGAGCAAGAAAAAGCTTCTACCTCTGGATCAAGTGAAGAAGAAGAAGATGGTGCCACCTCCACAAATCAAGAAAAATCAAATGGAGGATCATGTACCTACCCTACAAGCAAAGAAGGTATAACTATTTCAATTTTAAAGAATAAAAGACACATTATTTGCTTTGAGTGTAGGGAAAGTGGACATTATAAGAGCAAGTACCCCAAATTGGCCAAGAAGAAGGGCCAAGTGGCACTTAAGGGCAAGGAGAAGCCCAAAAAGACTACCCCCATGACAAAGAAGATCAAAAAGCACATAGTGTGCTTCTTGTGCAATCAAAGAGGATATTATAGGAGTCAATGTCCTAAAGGGAAGAAGCCGACCAAAGTCAAAGGAGGAAGCTCAAGTCAAGGGGGAGCTTCTAAAAGGAAACCCAAGGTATCATTTATTAGGCCTATTCCTTTAAGTCATGATAAAATGCATGCTAGAAATAATTTATATCATTTTAATGCTATTTATCATGAAAATAGAAGGCATGATAGAATTAAAGAAAAACATGTAGCTTATCATGCTAAAACAACTCAACCTAGCGCTAGGAAGGTCAAAAACAACTTAGGCAATAATTCTAAGGACTCTAGGCACATGCCTAAGAAAAGGAAAAACCAAGACTTTAGTAAAAAATCTAAGGTTGAGGAGTTGTGGAAAGAAAATCAAGTCTTGAGGTCAAGACTTGATAAATTGGAGAGGACCCTTAACAAAATCAAAAATGAAACACAAGGGTCGAAGAATCATAATCTAGGTTTAGGACAACAAGGGTCATCCAATGGTCATAGAGGTTTCGAATACAAACCTAAAACCAAGAAGGATGTAGTCTCTTATCATAGGGTTGCATATAGTTATGGAACCAACCCTAGGTCTAGGGGTCAAGTCAAAGATACAAGGGAAGTTATCCCTAGAAGTATTTTTGCCAAGACCAATGTGACTAAAACTTCTAAGAAGTCAAAGAAAGTCACCAAGAAAGTCACAAGGGAAGCTATCCGTAGAGTTGACCTAGAGAAAGTGACCAAGGCTCTTAAGAAGCCTAGAAAAATCATTAGGAAGGTATCTAGGGAAGTTATCCCTAATGAGTATCTAGAGCATCTAAGGAGCACCAATAGGTTTCGGGTTCCGAGGAGTATATTCTCTACATCCTAGATGGGTTTAGAGAGTGTCAACTCTAAATTGGTTAGGGTGGTTAACCCAGCCTTAATGAAGTTGGCACTTAGAGGTATTTTAAAGGTTTTTGTTAACCTTTGAAAATGAAGAGGATAAATGGTTACTCTTTGGAAGAGTAAAATGTGTCAAAATTTGAGGAATTGGGCTAAATTTTAAGTAGCACAAATGATAAAAACCAAAAGGAATGCCAAGTTGGGTTTTGACATTTTCTTGAAAAAATAAGGGAAATCTAGGATCAATTTTAATTTAGCTAAAGAATTAAGGATACTTAGATAGATTATCTAGGTATAGTTTATTTATGCTAATTTACCATGTTTGTTTGCCCATCATATGTCATGACATCATATTTTGCATTCATGTTTATTATGAAAAAATAAACAAGATACTATGTCATGTCATACATATATCATGTAGCAATAGTATATTTTCTTTTGAAAATTATTTCTTTTTGATGTATACCATAAGTCATCATGCATCATTTTAGTTTCCTTGTAAATAAGGGCAATGACATTTACTAACAAGTGACATCCTAGGTGGATGTTCAAAATTTCTAAAATATCTAGATAGATATGCATGATTCCTAGTTTAGGGCAAAACTAAAATCTACATCTCACAAAGACTATAAGGTGACTTGTATGTACTTTACTACACATTAAATACAAGTGAAATGCTAGGATGATGAACAAGACTCAAGATGTTGATTTAGTGCATCTAATTTGTAGGATCGAAAAGAATTTAGATATCTCCACAATTGTATGATATTGTCCACTTTGGGCCTAAGCCCTCATGGTTTTGCTCTTGGGCTCTCCCCAAAAGGCCTCATTCCAATGGAGATATTTTTTCTCTTATAAACCCATGATCTTTCCCATGTGTTTCCAATATGGGACTATGTTTGCAACCTTGCAACTCCAATAATCCCCCCCTCAAACAAAGGACCATAAGCTTCCCACGTCTGATCCTCGACCCACCAGGTCTTCCTGCCCCTCGGTCCACCCGACCTACTAGGACTTCCTTGCCTAGTCGCAACTAGGACTTCCTGCCTGGTGTCTGGTCCTCTTGATCCGAACATAGGAGCCCCCACTTTCTTTGTTCGAGGTCAATATTGTACCCACATGGCTCAATCTGACCATAGCTCTTGTGCACAGTCAGCGGTTAAACCTTCTGGCAGTCCGGGCTCTGATACCAATTGTAGGATCGAAAAGAATTTAGATATCTCCACAATTGCATGATATTGTCCATTTTGGGCCTAAGCCCTCATGGTTTTGCTCTTGGGCTCTCCCCAAAAGGCCTCATTCCAATGGAGATATCTTTTCTCTTATAAACCCATGATCTTTCCCATGTGTTTCCAATATGGGACTATGTTTGCAACCTTGCAACCCCAACATAATTGAGTTTTGACTTCACCAAAATACGTAGTTATGTGTACTCCAATCATTGGAAAAGCTAATGTACAAGTCATGTACATTGAGCCCAAAGAACATGATTGGAAATTGGTTTTGAAAATCATTTTAAATACACTTTAGAAAACTTTGGTGAAGGCTATCTTTTGATAGTAATCATCATTGAAAAGTTAAACAGAAACTTGGAAGAAACATTAAAGTTTTTACAAATTTTCAAATTTATGTAAATCTTTGAAAATATGAAGTATTTTTTTAGAAAACTATTTTTCCTTTATAGTATATACCCTAAATAATATCTACAAAAGTTTTCATGATTTTTAAAATTTTATAGAATTTTTGGAGTATTTTTGAATTTCACTGAAATTTCCTTTTAAGAAATCAGAGCTTCAATCAATCACCCGATCGATTGGAGTATCTCAATCAATCAGGTGATCGATTGAGAAAGGTATTATCGCAAGCAGAAGCTCGTTGAATCAATCAGCCGATTGATTCAACCCCGGCTGGATCGATCAGTCGATTGATTCACGCAATTTTTTTACGAACAAAACCTCGCTGAATCGTTCAGTGGATTGATTGAGCAAGTTTTAATCGATTGAGTCCCAATCCAATCGATTAAAAAGGCTGATTTTAGCTGAGAAAGTCTGATTTCAACACTTTAAGCCACTTTTAGCCTCATTAACCACTCCTAAAACCTTGGAATATATTTATATAGATTTAAGGGTAGTTTTCATGATGAAAACAAGAAGAAATGGTTAAGGATCACTAAATTGGAGTTTAAGTTGAGGTTTGCATTCAAATATTGATACTTGAGGCTCAAACCTTCAGTTTTTGGATTTCCTAAAGATTTATGAACTCCAAGTCATTGTTGGCGCAATGACAAAAGTTTGGAGCATGTCTTTAGGGGGAGTTACTCTTTAAGGACATGAAATTATTTTTCAAACACCTTGGAAGGTGGTTAACATTCTTTAGAGTAAATGCTCAAGGTTGAGTATTGAAAAATAATGGAGAGTGGATATCTTCATTGTTAAGTTGTAAATGCTCAAGGATGAGCATTATGAAGTGGATTCATGCTCAAGGGTGAGAATTAGCTACAATGAAGGGCATGAAACCTTCATTGTTGGAATGATGAATGCTCTAGGATGAGCATTGTGAAGAGGTTTAATGCTCAAGGGTGAGCATTGGATATAGTGAAGGGTATGAGACCTTCATTGTGGCGTTGTGAACAACATGTGAACTTATGAACAACATTGAGTAACTCTTCAGGGGGGAAATTTTTGATGTGTGTCAATAGGGGGAGAATGTAGAGTTTAAGTTAGGCCTTCATTGCCCCTCTAGGAAAGTTTGGGGGAGAATGCTCTCTTGGAAAGGGAGAGAATGAAGGAAACCCTTATTCGTGCATTGACATGAAGAAAAAGTTGAGGCTATGGGATTAGCCTAACTTAAAGGTATTATCAAACATCAAAAAGGGGGAGATTGTTGGTGTAATATCCCTGGGTCAAGGTTGACCGGGTTGATTGAGCTTGAGTTGGCTCAAGCTTGAGTCATGATGTTTGGATTTCGATGTTTGATAATACATGGAGATTGCAAGAGCAATCATCCAATTGGGGAGATTGTTGAAGCAATTCCCCTCTGGTCAATATTTGACCAGTCTGATGTAAAGAAGAGTCAAGTAGATCAAAGGGTTAACCAGATACTTAACTGGGTAAGTCTTAACTAGAGGTTAGGCAAGGGGAAGTCCTAGTGAGTGAAGCCAGACAGTTGGAAATCCTGGTGAGTGAAGCCAGGTGAAAGTCCTAGTGAGTGAAACTAGGCAGTTGAAAAATCCTGGTGAGTGAAGTCAGGTGAAAAACCTAGTGAGTGAAGCTTGGCAGGTGAAAGTCCTGGTGAGTGAAGGTGGGCAATGGGAAAATCCTAGTGAGCGAAGCTAGGTGAAAGACCTGGTGAGTGAAGCCAGGCAGTTGAAAAATCCTAGTGAGTGAAGTTATGTGAAAGACCTAGTGAGTGAAGCTAGTGTAACACCCACAAAATTATGAGATAAGTATATGGGTGGTATTTGCTTTAGAGCCTTAAAAATTTGAAGAATCAAAAAGAAAAAAAAAAGAAATAAGAGAAATAAAAGAAGAGGTGAAGGTTGAACCTTGAACCTCTCACAAAGGATAGAAATAAAATTATGTATGATAACCACTAGGATAATGAATAATATGTGAATGGGAAATGATGGGAATTGTAGTTAAAAGTAAAGCTAAAATTTAGTGAAGGAACAAAGGGAAAATCAAGTGGCTTCTTTCTCTTGTTTACCTCTTGGTTAAGGAAAAAGAGTAGCAAAAGACAAGTTGTCCTTCTCCCTTTCCTTCTCTATTTTCGTGGGGTTTAAGAGGATAATAAAGAGAAGAATTTAGGGAAGGGAATGAGGACATATTCTCATTAAGAAAATACATGCATGAGATAAGGAGGAAGGGAAGCAAAGTTCATTTTGGTAACTTCCACCTACTTAGCATAAAAAGGAAAGGAACTAAAGGTTTTCATTTTTTTTCCTTCTCCCTCACCCTTGCCAAGACTCTAAGCCTCCTCCCTCATCTCCACAAGCCAAGTTTAGGTTTCTCCCTAAGAGAAAACTAAACTACAAGAAGGAACCTTCAAGGTGTACCCTTCCAAGCAAGAGAAAATCAAAAGGAGTGCTAGAAGAAGAAGCCCCTACTCCCTCTTCACCAAGGGTACCATTTCTTTAAAGATTAACAAGTGATTACTAGGTAAGCTTCCCCTCACCTGTGGTACAATAGTTTGTATGGTTTTTCATGGAGTTAGATCGCTTAAAAACCTAGGACTTGCCTTAAGAAAATTCGGCCAAAAGAAGAAGAAGAGTTTAAGAAAGTCGAAATTAGATATGCTTACTATCTTTCTTGTGATATGTATTTTATGTAAAAAGTTAATCTAAGGTTTCCATGCTAGAATAAATGATGAAAACTTAGATCCATAAGCTTTAAACTCTCGGCCAAGCATGAACAAGAAGACTAGGTAAGTTTAAGACTCAAACTAAGCATGTTTCCTTATTCTTGAGTTATGTACCCTATGATAATGATGTTGTTAACTTTTTCTCCTACTTGTATATTGTTGAAACTCCATTTTTTTCATGCCCATGAGTATTCGGCCATGTAAGAAGTAAAGGCTTAAGAGAGTTTTAAATCTAGGGCTAAGCATGCTAAGATTGTTCCTAAGACAAGGTATGAAGTTTTATGCCATGATTGTATGTTAGTTATAAATCTTATTTCATGCTTATAAAGGTTCGGTTATGATGAGATTTGAAGTCTAGGAAAGTTTAAACCAAGGCTAGGAAGCTCATGACTTTCTTGATAAAATAATATGGAACTAGTGGATGTTTTTATGGTTGCTTGTTACATAGAATTTTGAGTACATGTAACTTTCGGCCACCTTTGGATTAAAGGACTAGGAAAACTTAGAACCCAACTTATATATGTTCAAGATGCTCCTTGTGGTAAGTACTATGAAATGTAGTTGTGGTTCCATGCTCTTATGTCACTAGAAATGTAGTTCATGCTTGTTAGGGTTTGACCAATACTAGTGCAAAGGCCTAGAGAAATTTTGAAACCAACTTACATTTGTTCATGATGTTTTTGTGATAAGTACCATGAAATGTAGTTGTGATTCCTATGCTCTTATGTCACTAAAAATCTAGTTCCATGATTTATATGTTTCGGCCATTACAAGTTTAAAAGCCTAGAGAAAACTTAGAACCCAACTTATATGTGCTTATGATGTCTTGTGATATATGCTATGAAATGTAGTTGTGGTTACCATGCTCTTATGCCACTAAAAACCTAATTTCATGAGTTATAGGTTTCGGCCACCTTGAGTTAAGGGGTCTAGGAAGTTTGGAATTTAAAACAAATATGCTTATGTTGTTTCTCATGAACATGTATAAGATATTGGCTTAAGGTTCAATACTCCCATGCTACTTGTAACCTAGAAGGAGACATGTTAGGGTTCGGCCATGATAAGTTTGGGAGCTTAAGGAACTTAGAACCCAAACTAAATATGCTTGAGTGGTTCCTTATGAAATATGATATGATATGAGCTTAGGGTTTACATGTTTGTATGTTATTTAGAACTTGTTTGCTCTACATGAAAGGTTTCGGCCATGAAGAATTTGAAACCTAGGAGGGCTTAAAAATTTAGGTTAACATGCTTATGACCTTTATTATGCTAGTATGTGAAGATATCATGAGATTTTTATGTTTGTATGTTGTCTAGATATCATGCCTCTATTCATGACTTTCGGCCATATGGGTTTAGTGACCTAGATGTACTGCACATGTTATGAATGAATCAAGAGATGTTATTTAATGATTCCATGAATGGTTATGTCTTTTAGGATAAGTGATATGCTCTCTTATGTATGCTTATGATCCATGTATGTGTTATGTGCTTAATCATGCATGCTTTAGGATATGATAAAAATGATATGTTCATTATGCAAGCTTATGATTCATGCATGTGCTGTGTGCCCAAATATGCATGCTTATGATATGCTAAGTGATATGTTCATGATGTATGCTATGATTCATGCATGTGCTATGTGCCTAAAAAAATGCATGCTTATGATATGCTAAGTGATATGTTCATGATGTATGCTATGATTCATGCATGTGCTGTGTGCCCAAAAAAATGCATGTTTTATGATATGTCTAGAAACATGATATGCATGTAAGAATAAGAACTACGATATGTATGACATGCTACTTTACTTTATGTATGGCTTGTACCAAGGGTGGGCTCCATAAGCGCCCCGGGGTCGATGGACTAAGAAACGGGCCTCGTCAGGGATGAGCTCCTAAGTGCCCCTAGGTCGATGGACTAAGAAACGGGCCTAGTATGTATGTCTTGTAGGGTTCAAGACTTGCTACCTTGGACCTACATAGGACGCGCGCATTTATGTATGTGGTACAAGCCGGGGCCCCAATCATGTTGAGATTATGTTTAAGTATGTATTGTATAAGTTTTCAAAAGACATGTTGCATATGTTGCATGATATATGTTTATGAATTTACCATGCTTATACTTTATGATTATGCCATGATACTTTATGTTATGTTATGATATGCCATGATATGCTCTTGACATGATACATTTGTCTTTATGCCTTATGACTTGTGTTTTTAATATGCTTTACGGTTTTTGTGAGTAGGAAAGGAACTTACTGAGCCATGAGTGCTCACAGCTTACTTTCTTGTACCACAGATAAAGGCAAGAAATGGATGGACTAGGGGAGCAGCAAGAGGGGCTAGAAGGATGTGTGCGGTAGTGGACTGGCTAAAAGAAATGACCTGCTTTTATTTAATAAGAAATTTACCATGCTGATGTTTTTACTTTATGACTCCATGACCTTAAGTATGTGTTTGGGTATTCAAGACTCAAAAAAAAATATGATAGGTATGCTATGTGGTTCTTTTATATCTATGGTGAATTTTTAAGTAAGAAAATGTTTTTTTTTAATTCTCTAAGTAAGACTTCCGCTGTGTTAAGTATGTATGTGTCGCAAGTAACCCTCGTCGCCTTAGCAGGAGGGGCGGGGCGTTACAGCTAGGCAGGTGGAAGCCCGGTTGAGTGAAGGTGGGCAGTGGAAAAATCCTAGTGAGTGAAGCTCGGTGAAAGACTTGATGAGTGAAGCTAGGCAGATGGAAAGTCCTAGTAAGTGAAGCTAGGCATATGGAAAGACCTGGTGAGTGAAGCCAGGCACATGGAGATCCAGGTGGGTCAAGATTGACCGGACACCTAGTGTTGGGAAGCCTAAATAGGTCAAAGGATTAACCAGATACTTGGCACGAAGAAATCTAGATGGGTCAAGGATGACCGGACATCTGGTGGAGGTCCAAGTGGGTCATAGAGGACCAGACACTTGCCACGAGGTGGTAAGTCCAAGTGGGACAAAGTTGACCGAACTCTTGGCATGAGGAGAAAAGTTCAAGTGGGTCAGTATTGACCGGACACTTGGTGAAGAAGTCCCAACAGGTCAAGATTGACCGAATGCTAGGAATAAGGAGTTCCAACAGGTCACGGTTGATCGGATGTTGAGTTTGGGAGCCCTAGACTTGACTCGGGCAAGCTAGGGTTGGTCAAGTGATCAAATTAGAACAAGCCCAATCGATCAACTGATCGATTGGGCACAGTGATGCGACAAATGGCAGCCCAATAGATTAGCCGATTGATTGGGAGCTTATATCGCGCGCATATAGCTTCTACAATCGATCAATCGATTGATTGAGCTCCCTAATCGATTGGTTAGTCGATTGGGGCCAGTTTTCTTACACAGACATAAGAGCACACAAGAAGGCTGAATCGATCAGCTGACCAATTTAGCCTCCCCAATCGATCAGCCGATCGATTGGGTTGTGATTGTTACCCAGGTTAAAGCCGTTGGCGAGCGATTTCTTCAGCAATTCTTCACGAGCTTCATCCCCAACCTCACGTGAATTTCTCCACCGAGCTCACTGACACACACCAGATCTTGGAGGCTTAGAGAGGAGTATTAGTACACTTCTAAGCAAGTCAATAGGTGTATTCAAACAAGAAGAAGAAGCTAGGGTTTCGGCTTTATGTTGTAAATCTTGTAAGATTTTACTTGTATTTGCTTCCCTTTTTCTTCTAGTTGTATTGTGAGCATTGTATAAGGTTTCTCCGCCTTTGGTAGTTACCAAGAATGAGTGTTTTCATAGTGGATGAGTGAGTTAGGGTCGGATCCTTAGATTAATCACCTCTTCTTGAGGTGGATACCAAGTAAATCCTCGTGTTAGAGTTATGAGTCTTGTTTCGAGTCTTTCCGCTGCATATCAACAGCAACGAAGCAAGAAAATGAAATGCGATGAGCTATTCACCCTCCCCCTCCCTCTAGCTACAAATCGACCCTAATAGGAGTGACTCGCTGTAAGACATCATATGGTTCTCTACATATATATAGATATGTTTGTGAAGTTCTTACTGTAGCACGAGTACAAGTTTCCTTCGACTTGAGGTATACATATGATCTTGATCATGAAGACTTATATTTTGACATCTTAAGCAAGCATCTCATTGAGGTGTGGACCCGGTATGATTGGGTATAAGTTGAAGTGCCCGAAGGCATTTAGATAGCCCACAGAGAATTCGCCGCTCCTTGCAAGGAGACGTATACCCTATGGCCACTCATTAAGATTGTTACTCAAAGTATTTGGCCAAAGCATCACATGTTAAGAGTATGAGACTCTTGTACACATGTACGAGTAATTTGAATCCGTAGAATGAGGAAGTATTACTTGAGCTATGTGTGACATAGTCAGCCTAGTGGGGACAAGACACAGAGACCATGTCTTGAACCAAGTGGGTATAAGACGAGTGAAAGGAACGATGCACGACTCACTATAGCTGCTGAAGGGTTTAGAATTAATTCTAAGATCAACTATGATTTTTCGACTAATTAAGGATCATGATGTACTACTAGGTGTCACTCATGATCGTTCTATAATTAAGTAGTTAATTATGGACGACAAAGATAAAACAGGAACCTATTGGGTCACATGCACTAACAAGTCTCTAAAAGACGTAAAATAAGTTAAAAAAATAGGATTCTTAGATCAAGAGATTGTAGGATCGAAAGAGTGTGATAGAGGAGGGGGGGTGAATATTGCACTTTTAAAAACTTTTCTTTTAATCATTTACATCAAAGTCGTGCAGCGGAAAGTAAAGAACATGTTCGGTTACTTTGTTTGAAGCCTAGGTCGACTCCTACTCCAAGGCCCGCGATCCTTGATTGCACCGATGGATAATCCACTAAAACTCTTCTTTCTGAAAATCTCGAAAAGAAGCAGTGCGTACAAATGCAAAAATATAAGATAGTAATAACCTACTATCTTATGTGAGTTTAAGTACAATGCAAGCTTTAAAATAAAAGTATACCGACACTTATATGGAAGATAAAGCTCGATCAGCACTTGAATGAAGTAGTTGCTTGTGTGAAGATGAGTTGTAGAGTAGTAGCACGAACAACAGCAGCTAGTACAAAGATGAACTTCGAACCAAATAGATTTCGTTACTCAGCCTCGGATCTCGAGCTCACTTTTATAAGAGTCGTCGACATTCAGTCTACCGATGCCTAGGTTTGGTCGATCGAACCAACTCCCTTCCATCTTCACTGAGATCGATGCTAATTCGATCTTCAGCATTTAATGACATTAAAGTGTTTGGTCGACCGATCCCCTTATTGGGTCGATCGAACAGAGATCCTTCCCTTTTTGTTGAGATCTGGAATTAAGGTGACATTAAGTGATGATTATTCGGTCGATCGATCCCCTGGTTCGGTCGATCGATCAGTCACTCTTCCTTCTTTGCTTCTGCTCGATCTGAACTGTGCTGAGTCATCAGGGTTCGATCGACCGATCAAGCTTTGATTGGACCTTGCTCTGTTTTGGTCAGAACTGATATATGCTCTGAGTTAGCCTTGTTCGGTCGATCGATCATCAGGTTCGGTTAACCAATCAAGTCGAACCTACAAAACAGTGTTAGACAATAATCCTGCAAAACAGATATTAGCACAGTAATAATATATCTAATGCATGAGTAATAATAATAGGCAATTCAACTGTCTTGACCTTAACTTGGAAACCTTCTCGGTTTCTTCAGTTGGATCAGCGACCTTAGGTTGTTTCTTTCAGGAACACAACCTCACTATCGCTCTCCTCCAGTTGCTTACCTCAACCTACTTGTCAAACATTGATCCTCCAGATCTATTTGGACTTTGCCTACTCAGTGTCTGATCGTCTGATCCACTAAGACTTTTCCTGCAATACTACATTAGCCAACAGCAATAATAGTAATACAGAATACTATGGTAAACCAAAACTTAGATTTACCAAGATCCGCTAGTCCGGTTGACCTTGTTTGGAGTTCATTCCTCCAAGACTTCTCTCTACCTAAGGTTATCTCCCACTATGATTTTTACCATCTGGCTTCACTCACTAGAACCTAAGGCTACCACCCCCTAGGATTTTCTCCACCTGGCTTCACTCACCAAGACTCAGTATTCAGCTACCTAGGGATCAGATTCTCCAGACTTATCGAATCCACCTGGCTTCCATGATCTACTGAGATTTCCCTTACCTCAATATTCGGCTACCCAGAGATCAGGTCCTCCAGACCTATTGAATCCACCTGGTTTCCATGATCTATCGAGATTTCCCTTGCCTAGCCTGCAAGTAGTGTTGGTTGGTCCTAGGAAGATCGTATCGGCTCCACTGTACAAAAATTTTGTACAAGTGTCAAACCCTTCCTAAACAACCTATTGTGTTCTTTAGAAATTAAATTAGGAATCGCAAACGGAACTTAACACTATTGATTCCAAATTTAACTTATCTGTTCTTAATGGTTTAGATTTGGATCACAAACGATGCTTAACATTATTGATCCAAATCCACCTATGTTATAAATTCAATTAAGTATTAATTTCCAAAATTGGCTTCCAGGACTGCATGGCGAGACACTAATCCTTCTTGGGTATGAGATCATCCACCACTGCCTAGACAAAGACTTTTAAGGAAAGCTGATATTTAATTTCCTTATATAACTCTAGGTTTAACAAAAAAGAATAATCGAATCACAAATTCGAAAAACAAAAAAAACACAAACTCGAATCTCAAATTTGAAACTCTAGAATCATATGCCTCTTGTGTTTGGAACTCATACAAAGAAAAACTAGCATGATGCGGAAAACAATTACTAGTTATACCTTTTCTTTGTATGCTAATAACCTCGAGATCTTCTGCCGTATTCCTCGCCTCCTCTTGGACGTCGTGTGGGTGACGATCCTCCAAGATGAACACCACCCAAAAGCTTCTTCCTCCTCTAAAAACCGGCCACCACCACCACAAAGAAATAAAAGAGAGCAAGGGGAAAGGCAAGGGGAGAGGGTCGACCACAAGAGGGAGCACAAGCAAGAGAATAAGAATTGATGTCTCATGAGGCCTTTCCTCCCCTTCTTTTATAATACTTGCCCAAGGCATACAAGGAAAGATTTTTACAAAAAATTAAAATCTTCCTCTTGTTTTTTCTTTCCTCCTTTTTAATTCCTTTTTCTTCTCTTTGATTGATTTAATTGATTGACCGGCCCCTTGCTTGGGCACCAAGCAAGGGTGGTCAGCCCTAAGAGGAAGGAAATAAAAATTTTGTAGAAATTTTATAAGCAAAGAAGGAAAGCTCTTATAAAATTTTACAAGCTCTCTTTTAATCTCCTAATGTGGATGTTTAAAAAAGGAAAGTTTTCTTTATTTTAAAACAAGTTTTAAAATTTAAAACTTCTCATTTAAAATTTCCTTTTTAACATGGTAACAAAAAAGGAAAGTTTCAAATTTAAAACTCCCTTTTTTAAAAACCATGAGGATGGTTAAAAAAAGAAAGTTTTAAAACTTTTAAATTTCCTTTTAAACCATGTGGCCTAATTCAAATAAGGAAAGTTTTATAATTTAAATCTCTCTTTTAAAACTTGTAGATATCTACAAAGAGAAGATTTTAAAAATTCAAAACACCCCTCATAATTTGAATTATGTGGCCGGCCCCCTTTGTAAAACTTATGGCCGACCCCTTTAGAGAAGATTGTGGTAGACCCTTGTCTTGGTCACCAAGCCTTGAGCCGGCCCCCTTTTGGACACCAAGATGGACTTTTCATGGGTGGATATGAGGCATTAATAAGGCTACGACAGGGACCTAGAGGAGAAATTAGTTTTGGCCTCCCGACAAGCTTGAGTATCCCGTGTTCGCCCTGAACACACAACTCAAGTTCATCAATAACAACTCATTCCACTAGAGAGTTATTATTGCACTACCACATCAATCCCAAATTACATTATGAGCTCCTTCTTATCATGAGTGTGTTAATCTTCCTGTGTTTAAGATATCGAATGTCCACTAATTAATTGAGTTACTGACAACTCATTTTAATTAATGTCTTAGTCCAAGAGTAGTACCACTCAACCTCATCGTCATGTCGGACTAAGTCCACCTGCAGGGTTTAACATGACAATCCTTATGAGCTCCTCTTGGGGGCATTCTCAACCTAGATTACTAGGACACAGTTTCCTTCTATAATCAACAATACACACTATAAGTAATATCATTTCCCAACTTATCGAGCCTTTTGATTTATCGAGCTAAATATCACCCTTTGATAAGTTAAAGAAATAAATACTAAATATATGTGCTTGTTATTATATTAGGATTAAGAGCACACACTTTCATAATAACTAAGGTGTTGTTCATTTATTAAGTCAGTATAAAAAGAACTTACCTTAAATGATCCTACTCAATACACTTAGAGTGTACTAGTGTAATTTATTAGTCAAGATAAACTAATACCTAATTACACTACGACTATTCCAACGGTTTGTTCCTTTCCATCTTAGTCGTGAGCATCTGTTTATAATTTATAAAGAACTGATAACATGATCTTCTGTGTGTGACACCACACACCATGTTATCTACAATATAAATTAATTGAACAACTACAAATGTAGATATTTTTGACCAATGTGATTCTTTATTTCAAAACAAATGTTTACAAAAGCTAGGCTTTTAGTATACACACTAACAAGTAGGACTTCCCTTGCCTAACCGCAATTAGGACTAGTCACTCGGTTAACTTCCCACCCTTACCTAGCCACGACTAGGACTTCCCATGATCAAGCTCCATTAAACTTACTTAAACATATTTGTCGGGCATTAAAACCTTGGAGGTTGATTGCACCAACAGAGATAAATATTTGGTTGGACCATACATAAGACAAAATATTTGTCGCAATGAAAATGCGGATATGCCACATTTCTTATGGGAGAGTTGGACCATATTTGGTTTAATAATGAATTAATCATGAACCAACTTGGTTTAGTTGTGAACCAAACTAAGGGATTAATGGGCTAATTTTTTATTAAGGGATAATGGGTTGGATTTTTGAGCTTTCTAATCTAACTCATTAATGAGGGCTATATATTGATATAGTTAAGAGAAAATTATACACATGAGATCATTAATTGGCTTGTAAGGGTTTTTGGAAACCCTTAACCCAATTTCTCTTCTCCCCTCTCCCCTCTCCCATTTCTTTGTCACCACCCACAACAAGGAGAAGAATTCTCCTTGTTGTCGTGACCACTACAAGGGAGAAAATTCTTCCTTGTGTGTTTCTCTTCCTCTTAATCCCTCTTCTTTGCTCGTGGCTAGTAACTTCTGAAGGAGAGGCTTGTACTCAAGGAATTATCTTGAGGAGCTTGGCATGGATACGAATAGATACAAGGTTTGACAACATTGCTATGGTTGATGCCCTTCTCGTTACAGGTCATCCGTAAGGTACACCTAGCATAAATTTATTTTTCATAAAAATTTAAATATGCGATCATATTAGGCATGCATCTTTGTATGTGTGTGGTACGTGTGATGTAATAATTTAGGAATTATTATTATTTTATTTTTCGCTGTGCATTTTTTCGAAACATATTTTACCACACACAACATCAGGCATATCCTAACATACAGCCAGTCACCCCTTCTGAAGACCCGCTCGGCAAGGTGGGTAAGACTTCTGCCCTGGCCAACGAGGCAGTAGGCAGTCAGACAGTGGTTAGTGATGCAGCGGCCGCTACAACTGACTTTCCTCCCGAACGTCCTTCGATGCTATCGATCGCGATGGCTTTAGAGTCGACCACTTCCGGTTCATGGCCTTCATCTGAGCAGGGAGAGATATTGATGTCTGTTCTTTCGAAGTAGGGAACATTCCAACTCCATACTTTCGTATCCTCTGACTGGACTCCATCGTCGTCCGATCTACCGTTAGGGATGATCTGTGCGTCATCGGTCGCCTTCATGCCACCATAATCCTCTCCAGCCACACAAGTATCCATCATCCGATCTTCCCCTACATCCAAGTCCGCGAGGAGAGTGACTTTTGACCCCTCCGGCCCGAGCACCAACGCCAAATAACGGTAATAATATATTTGCTAACTAATGAATTGCGCAGCTCGGACGACGTCGTATCTCACACCCTCAAGCATCAGATTCAGATCCAGGGGTCGCTTGCATAAATATGGGTCGATGCTAGGGGTCGTGCGGCGGTCATCTCTCCGGAGGAGCTCGCAAACAGCCATACCCAGATAGCCACTAGGGTATGTTTACTACCTTTATATTTACTTGTTTTCACCCGCTCGACCTTTACGATCTCCTTGTCGTTATAGTACTGGGTTGAGAGTTTGGCCATGTGCTAGAGGCTAGTGTTTCTGGAGCATGAAGTTCCACAGATGCATGCCTTGAGCAGCCAGTCGAAGGCCTCTTAGGCATGTTTGAAGACGAAAAGCTGGGGGTGTGGCTGCTGCGTTGACTGAATGTAGACCAAGCTCTGGTCTGCAAGCACAAGAAGCGTAGTGTTGAGTCAGGGAAAGGGTCCCCAGCATTGGTCCTCCGACGTTCAAGTCAGTCACCAACACGAAGAAGAAGATGGAACAATAATAACACAAGCACCAAAAGTGAATTACACGTACTTTTGTCGGTGTATAGACCCCCTTTATACAATGCCCTAGTGGATGACGTGCACACTTTTCGAGGCATGGACACATTCTCTCATAGGTTGTGGACACGTTCCCCAATTGGTCCTGGACATATGGTCATGGACATGTTCTCCAATTGGTCGTGGTATTGGTGCAATATCCCTAGGTCAAGGTTGACCTGGTTGACTGAGCTTGAATTGAGTCAAGCTCGGGTCTTGATGTTTGGCTTTCGATGTTTGACAATACATGTAGACAACACATGAAGATTGCAGGTGCAATTGTTCATGTGGTGAGATTGTGAAGGAGAGTCAAGGTTGACTGGATGCTTGACTGGAAATCCTGGTGAGTGAAGCCAAGAAGATGCAAAGTCCTAACTAGGAAGTTAGGCAATGGGAAGTCCTGGTGAGTGAAGTCAGACAGATGAAAATCCTGGTGAGTGAAGTCAGGTGAAAGACCTAGTGAGTGAAGCTAGGCAGTTGAAAGTCCTAGTGAGTGAAGCCAGGCAGAAGGAAAATCCTGGTGAGTGAAGCCAGGTGAAGGACCTAGTGAGTGAAGCTAGGCAGTTGAAAGACCTAGTGAGTGAAGCCAGACAGTTGGAAGTCCTGGTGAGTGAAGCTAGGCAGTTGGAAGTCCTGGTGAGTGAAGCTAGGCACGAGAAAATCCAGATGGATCAAGGCTGATCGGACATCTGGTGTTGGAAAGACCAAGTAGGTCAAAGGGATTGACCGGATACTTGGCATGAGGTCGAAAGTCCAAGTAGGTCAAAGAGATTGACCGGATACTTGGCACGAGGAGGAAAGTCCAAGTGGGTCAAAGGGATTGACCAGACACTTGGTGAGCGAGTCCTAGCAGGTCAAGGGTGACCGGATGCTAGGCATGATGAACCAACAGGTCATGGTTGACCAGATGTTGGTTTAGGGGACTTTGAACTTATTTTTGGGCAAAAATAAGAAGCTGGATCAATCAGCCGATCGATTGGCACATGCCCAATCGATCGGCCGATCGATTGGGGGAGTCCCCGCGATAAGCTTTCTCCTGATCGATCAGTGGATCGATTGGGGAGAAGTGTCGCGTGAACAGAAGAGCTCTGGATCGATCGGCCGATCAATCCAGAGCCCCCAATCGATCGGGCGATCGATTGGGAGGCGCGATTTCGCGCGATGGGACCTGGATTGATTGGTCGATCGATCCAGGCAACTCCAGGAGCACAGAGGCGCTCTGGATCGATCAACCGATCGATCCAAAGTCTTCCCAATCGATTGGGAGCAATCCGATCGATTGGGATCCGATCGTTGGCGTCGTATTTAGCTGCTGGCGAGCTGTTCTCTCGGCAGAGAACTTCCACGGCTTCGATTTTTCTCTTCAGCGATCTTCACAGCAACTCCACAAAGTTCTCACCGCCAAATCTTGAGGATTCTTGGAGGCATTTCCAAGTCAAGAGGCGGATCTACAGCAAGAAGAAGAAATCTAGGGTTAGGGTTTTCTTGTGCTAACTTGTAAACTTTTATCTTGTATTTTGTTCCCTTTCCCTTTCTTCTTGTAGTGTGAACTTGTAGGGCTTCTCCGCCTTTGGTAGTTACCATAAAGGAGTGTTTTATTAGTGGAGGGTTCGTGAGTGTGTGGATCCTTGGATTAGTCACCTCTTCTTGAGGTGGATACCAAGTAAATCCTTAGTGTTAGCGTTGTATTTGTTTTCTTTATATTTTCTACTGCATATCCTTGAAGAAACAAGCAACGAAGAGCACGATGAGCGCACCGAGCTATTCACCCCCCCCCCCCCTCTAGCTACATATTCGGTCCCAACAAGTGGTATCAGAGCAAGGTTGCTCTTCACCAGAATCATCACCAGAAAGGGAAAAAGCTAGAGGGTGAAGAAGTTGGAGCAAATTCATCAAAGTCAAAGAATTCAAGAAGCTCAAGTTCAAGATGGAATTCCAAGACGGGATTGGATTCAATACAAGGGTGCCTCTATTTACTTCAACAAGCTTCGATCTTTGGAAATCAAAGATCAAGAATTTCTTGATGATGGAGATAGAGCAATAGTTTGCTCTTATGGAAGGTTTTGAAGCTCCAACAAACTCCAAAGGCAAGCCTCTCAAGAAAAGCAAATGGAGTCAAGAGCAAGTTCAAAGGAGCAAAGTAAATGATAAAGTGACCAAGCTTTTGGTCAATTTATTGCTAAGCAATATTTTGGCTCAAGTTGGAAAATTCAAGGATGTCAAAGAGCTATGGAGCAAGTTGGCAAAGATTCATGAGATCCCCTCCACTGTACAAGATCAAGAAGAATCCAAAGAGGGTGACTCATTGGATCAAGATCAAGAGGAAGAGGACTCCGAGGTTGAGAGATGCTCAACTTCCGAAGAAGAAGTCCAAGAAGCTTTATCTTCAAAGGAATTCAATGAAAAGGGTAAAGAGGGAGCACACTCTTCATTTCACATACAAGATGAAGATGAAGAAGCCTCCACCTCTAGGATTGAGGGGGAGTAACTCTTGGTGATGCCGGATCAAGAAGAAGGAGAAGCCTCTACCTCCGGATCAAAAGGAGAAAATGTCATCCCTACACATGAAGGTATAAATGTTTCAAATAAAAATAAAAATCATATCATATGTTTTGAGTATAGGGAGCATGGGCATTATAAGAGCAAATGCCCTAAATTGGCTAAGAAAAAGAGTCAAGTGGCAGCAAAGGGTAAGGAGAAGCACAAAAAGACCGCTCCCTCAACAAAGAAGAGCAAGGAGCACATTGTGTGATTTTTGTGCAACCAAAAGGGACATTATAGAAGTCAATATCCCAAGGGGAAGAAAGCGGTCAAGGCTCAAGAAGGAAGCACAAGTCAAGGGGGAGCCTCCAAGGTAAAACGAAAGGTATCATTTATTGAGCCTACCCCTTTAAATAATGGTAAAAAGCATGCTAGTTCTAATTTATATCATTTTAATGTTATTTACCATAAACATAGGAAGCATGATAGCATTAAGGGAAATCATATGGCTCTTTATGCTAAAACTACCACACCCAGGGTTAGGAAGGTAGATAAGAATTTAGGCAATAACTCTAAGGATTTTAGTTATAAGCCTAGAAATAGAAATGCTCATGGACTTAATGATAAATCAAAAACTAAGGATTTATGGAAAGAAAATCAAGTCTTGAGATCAAGACTTGATAAAATGGAAAAGATCCTAAAAAGGATGGAAAATATCCTAAAAGGGCAAAATGAGCAAAACCTAGGTTTAGGACAACAAAAGTCATCCAATGGCCATAGAGGTTTGGGATATAAACCAAAGGCTAAGAAGGATGTAATTTCTTACCATAGGGTTCCATATAGCTATGGAACCAACCCTAGGTCAAATGGTCAAGTCAAAAATACTAGGAAGGTTATTCCTAAGAGTATTTTTGCAACAAAAATGACTAAGACTTCTAAGAAGTCCAAGAAAGTCACAAATAAGGTCACAATGGAAGAAATCTCTAGAGTTGATCTAGAAAATGTGACCAAGGCTTCTAAGAAGCCAAACAAAGTCACTAGGAAGGTATCTAGGGAGGTTATCCCTAGCAAGTACCTAGAGCATCCAAGGAGCACCAATAGGTTTTGGGTTCCTAGAAGCATTTTCTCTACCCCATAGATGGGTTAGAGAGTGTCAACTCCGATTAGAAGGGTAGTTAACCCAACTTTGATGAAGTTGACACTCGGGGAGCATTTTCAAGGTTATTGTTAACCTTTGAAAATGAAAAGAATTTTTATTTACTCTTATAAGAGTAAAATGTGTCACAATTTGATAAATTGGATGATATTTTAAGTGACACAAATTGGGAAAATCATAAGAACTACCAAGTTGGGATTTTGGTATGTTCTTAGGAAATTAAAGGCAATGTATGCCTTAACTCAATTGGTTACTCTTTAAAAGAGTAAATTGTGCCAAAATTTGAGGAATATGTTTAATTTAAATTGGCACAAATTAGGAAAAGCAAAAGAAATGTCAAAATTGGATTATTGGCATTTTCTTGGGAAATAGTGGGCAATCTAGGTTTTAAATCTTAATTTAGCTAAGGCTTAAGGATACTTAGGTAGACAACCTAGGTATTTTATTTATGCTAATTTGTCATGCTTTGTTTGCCCAAAATATGCCATGACATCATATTTATTTTTGTATTCACATTTTATTATGAAAAATATAAAAATACCATGTCATGTCATACATACATCATGTAGTCATAGGAGATTTTCTTTTGAAATTTATTTCTTTTTGATGTATGCCATAACATTATCATGCATTAGTTTATTTTATGCAAACTAAGGACAAATGACATTCATTAACATGCAAAATCCTTGGTGGATGTTCATCACCTCAAAATGTCTAGATAAATATGCATGATCCCTAGAATAGGGCAAAACCATAGTTTACATCTCACTAAGAACTATAAGGTGACTTGTATGTGGTTTCGTACACATTAAATACAAGTGAGGTGTTAGGATGATGAACAAAACTCAAGATGTTGATTTAGTGCACTCTTTTGAGTTTTAAATTCATCAAAACACATAGTTATGCGTTTTCCAATCATTGGGAAAGCTAATATACAAGTCATGTGCATTGAGCCCAAGGAATATGGTTGGATATTGGTTTTGAAAATGATTTTAAAATGCTTTTGGAAAACCTTGGTGAAGGCTATCTTTTGATAGCAATCATCATTGAAGAGTTAGGCACAAACTTGAATAAAACACTAAAGTTTTTACAAGTTTTCAAGTTTGTGTCCATCTATGAAAATATGATGTATTTTCTTATAAAGCTATTTTTCCATGATAATATATATCCTAAATAATGTCTACAATAATTTTCACGATTTTTGAGATTTTGTAGTATTTTCTAGGGGTTTCTGAAATTGATTGAAATGAAATTTCAGCAATTTCAGAGCTTCAATCAATCACCCGATCGATTGGAGTGCCTCAATCGATCGGGCGATCGATTGAGAAGGCAATTCTCGTGAGCAGAAGCTACTGGATCGATCAGCCGATCGATCCAAGCAGTCTGAATCGATCAGTGGATCGATTCAGCAGGGTTCAATCGATTGGGACCCAACTCCAATCGATTAGGGATGCTGATTTTGGCTGGTAAAGCTTATTTTCAGCATTCTAAACCATTATTAGTCTATGTAACCAACTCCTAACCCCTCAAAACACATATGTATATATTTAGGGGGAGTTTTCATGATGAAAACAAGAATGGCTTGGTTAAGGAAGACTAAGTAGAGGTTTAGGTTGAGGTTTGGTTTCAATATTGAATTTTTGAACCTCAAAACTTCTAAATTTGGGGTTCCTAAAGTTTTAGGGATTCCAAGTCGTTGTTGGTGCAATGACAGAAGTTACAACCATGTCTTTAGGAGGAGTTACTCTTTAAGGACATGAAAATTTAATTTTCATACACCTTGGAAGGTGGTTAACCTTCTTTCGTGAAAATGCTCAAGGTTGGGCATTTGACTACAATGGAGAGTGGATATCTTCATTGTTCCAAGTGGTGCATGCTCATGAATGAGCATTTGATGATAATGAAGGGTATGGGATCTTCATTTGAATAGTGTGCGAAGACAACGAGTGAAGTTGTATACAACAAGTGAATATACCAAGTGGTATATGCTCAAGGATGAGCGTTAAGAATAATGAAGGGTATGAGACCTTCGTTATTATGTTGTGAACAACGAGTGAAGTTGTGAACAACGTAGTGTAACTCTTCAGGAGGAGAGTTTGTTTTTGTTATGTGCCCAAAGATGAGGCATGTAGGGATTTGATGTGTGTCAATAGGGGGAGAATGTAGGGTTTAAGTTAGGCCTTCATTCCCTAAATAGAGGGAGAATGTGCATCACCCTATGGCAAAAAGGAAAGGATGAAGGGAATTCTCGTTCATATATTGGCATGAAAGAAGTTGAGGTTATGAGATTAGCCTAACTCAAAAGTGGTATTGTCAGTGGTATTGTCAAACATCAAAAAGGGGGAGATTTTTAAAGAGAAATTTTATTTTTAAAATTTCCGGAAACAAATAAGGAAAGTTTTAATTGTTGATTGAAACTTGTCCAATTTGCTTCCTCTTGATGTGGCCGACCATTAGAGTTTATTTGGGAAATTTTATTTTATTTTTCTCAAATAAATCATGTCAAGGAAATTAAGGAAATTTTATTGTAAATAAATTTCCTAATTTGCCTAAGCCAAGGAATATAAAAGAATGGGTAGGGGTGCCTTCATGAGACACAACATCTATTATTTCTCTCCCTCTTTTGTTCCTTGGTGTGGCCGGCCAACCTCTCCCTCTCTTCCTCTTGTGGTGGCCGAACCCTACTCTTCCATTGGAGCTCTTGTGGTGGCCGGATACTACTCGGAGAAGAAGAAGAAGAAGGAGAGAAAGCTAGCATCTCTTGGAGCTTGGTTAGTATTTTGATTTTCTTCCTTGGTGAAGCTTCCTCTTTGTTGGCGAACCTAGCTAGGAGGAGAAGAAGGTGATTGGTGGTTTCTCGTCTCGGAAGATCGTTGCCCACACAACGTCCGAGGTTAGAAGAGGAATACGGTAGAAGATCAAGAGGTTTTTCTACAAGGTATAACTAGTAATTTTTATTTCCGCATCATGCTAGTTATTTATGGAAATAATACCAAATACAAGAGACTTACGTTCTAGTATTTCGAATATGTTTTTCGATGTTGTGTTCTTTTGTTTTCTTTCTTTTCCTTGTGATTTGATTGTTCTCTTTGGTTAACCTAAAGTTATTTTAGGAAATTAAATATTAGCTTTCTATTAAAGGTTTTGTCTAGTCGGTGGTGGTTGCTCACATATCCAAGAAGGCCATGTGCCTCGCCACGTCAGTACTGGGAACCTTTTATGGAAATTAATATTTAATGGAATTAATAACTTAAGGAGACTTGGGTCGAACGTGTTAAGTTCCGCAGGAGATCCAAGTCAAAACCTAAAAGAACAAATAGATTAAGTTTTGGATCAAACGTGTTAAGTTCCGCAGCGATCCAAAATTTAATTTAAAAGAACACATGGTAGCTAGGAAAAGGTTCGACCTTTGTACAAAATTTTTGGATGGAACCTATAGGTTTTCCGAGTAGCAACCAACAATTGGTATCGAGCTAGGGTTTTGCCTCTGTATTTGGTATTTAGTTTAATTATGCACATGTCATACATAATTTAGGCGGTGATAATAGTAGGATGTGCTAACTTTGTGGATCGCAGGATCCAACTATTATGGCTTTTAGTTAATTATGTGTGTGATTGGACCCTTGGACATGTCAAGGGCAATTTATATGTGTGTGCATGATTGTATTAAAATACAGGAGGAGTGTATTTAGTTTTATTAGGATTTTATTTTTGATCTAGATACATGTACATTCCTTTTATGGAATATAGGATCAAAATGTAAAATTCTATTTATGTCATGGATCGAATCTTGCAAAGCGTGGAACCTTCTAAGGACCGAGGCGCAATGGAACTAGGAGCAAGATGGATGCAGCTAGACCCGGAGGCGGTGGCCAAATATGACAGACTTGGGATGACAACACACGGAGGACAATTAAGAGATAAAAGCCATAATAGTTGAAAATTAAATTTTCTATTTATTGCTTTTATATTGTGTATGTTAGTTTAGTAGGCTAGCATAGTTAAAATTCCTCATTTATAAATAACTAAGTGGGAGAGGGATTTTTAAATAAATCTCATGGTCTCCATTACTGGTTTGTAAGTGATGCAAATAAGTTTGCGCGTTGGCTCTGAGTGCCTTCCTCCATAACGGATGAGCTTGTTTGTGGATCACTAGAACAGACTTCCATTTTTGGATGACTATAGGAAATTAATTAAGAGCGTGTGATCTTCCCCAACGGAAGGGGCATAATCTTATTAATGGACTTAGTGTCAAGTAATGGTATACACTTAGACACATCTAATAGTATCCTCCCCAACGGAGTAACTATTATTATTTGTGTGACCAAATAATACCAACTATTAATTTTATTTGTCAAAAAGTTAGGTTGACAAGACAATAAAATTAATGGGTTAAAACCCTCCTTTTACAAATGTTGAATTTATATACGTCCACACTAACGTGGCATACAAAATTCACGGTGTGATGAGGTGTTGGTTAATTTAAAATAGTATTGTTTGAGAAATCAATATTATTCTAAATTTAGAGTTCTGACCAAAAGTTATTTGTGATTCTTAGGATGACTTTCAACCCACTGTCCATCATACTTCAACAAAATAGACTTACTGGACCTAATTACATAGATTGGAAAAGGAACCTGGACATTGTTCTGAAAGCTATAAATTTGTACTGACTGAACCTTGTCCTGATGCACCCACTGGTGAATCTACCCAAGAGGAGATTGAATATCATAAGAGATGGGTAAAGGCAGATGAGATGGCGCGGTGTTACATTTTGGCTTCAATGTCAAATGTATTGCAACATCAGCATCAAGATTTACCAACAGCTTATGATATTATGAACAATCTCAAGGAGCTCTTTGGTCATTGAGATAGGGCTTCTAGACAAGAAGCTATGAGAAAGATAATGACAGCCACCATGCAAGAGGGTACTCCTGTAAGGGATCATATCCTAAAGATGATGGCTTATCTGAACGAGATACAGATCCTTGGAGGAGAAATTGATGGGGAAACCCAGATCGATATGATCCTCCAAACGCTACCTAGAAGTTTTGAGCAGTTCCGCCTGAACTATAATATGAATAAAAGGATTTATTCATTAGGGGAACTACTGACAGAACTTCAAGCAGCAGAAGGATTATTTCGTCACAATTCTCAAATTCACTTTCGAAAATGGTTCTACTTCTAAACCGAAAGGAAAGAAGAGGAAGAAACAAGCTCAAGAAAGAAAGTGAATAAATCTCAGTCTGGGATTTAAAGTCGGAGTGAAGAAGCCAAGGGCAAGTGCTTCATCTGCAAGCAGGCAGGACATTGGAAGACTGTCCTCGTAGGAACCAAAACAAAGGTATATCTCATGCTCTGGTTGTTGAAACATGTTTAGCGGTGTTATCTACCAGCACCTGGTGTGTAGATACGGGAGCCACTGATCATGTCTGCAATTCCTTGCAGGGGTTCCAGGAAACCCGACGACTATCTGAAGGAGAAATTACCGTCTACATGGGCAATGCTACTAAGGTGGCAGCTGTTGCAGTGGGAGACGTCTACTTGTCTTTTAGTAGAAATAGAAATTTGGTTTTAAGAAATTGTCTTTATGTACCCAGTTTTAGAAAGAATTTAATTTCAGTTTCTAAACTGTTTATAGATGGATATTCAGTTTCTTTCAGTAACGATGTAGTTATTAAAAGAAATAAAGTGATTATCTGTTCTGGTGCATTAGTTGGCAATTTGTATATTTTAAATCCAATTTCTTCCACAAAGCAAAACATGGAAATTTATAACTCATCTTCTAATTCTAATAAGAGAAAAGAACCTTGAAATGAACCAAGCATATCTTTGGCATCTAAGACTTGGTTATATTAATTTAAGTAGGATTCAGAGGCTTATAGCCGATGGACTTTTGAGTTCATTAGAGTTGGAAAATTTTCCAACTTGTGAATCTTGCTTAGAAGGTAAAATGACCAAGAGGTCGTTCAAGACCAAAGGGTATAGAGCCAAAGAAGTGTTAGAGTTGGTTCACTCGATTTGTGTGGTCCTACGTCTGTCCATGCAAGAGGAGGTTTTGAATATTTTGTCTCTTTCATGACGATTATTCAAGATATGGATACATTTACCTAATGCGCCAAGTCCGAGTGCTTTGACAAGTTCAAAGAATACAAGGCGATGTGGAGAAACGATTAGGTAAAAGTATCAAGACACTACGATCGATCGTGGTGGCGAATACCTCTTAGGAGAGTTTAGGAATTACTTATCGAAGTGGGATTCAATCCCAATTGTCTGCACTGGAACACCCCAACGAATGGTGTGGCAGAAGGAATAGGACTCTTATGGAGATGGTTAGATCGATGATGAGTTATTCAGAATTACCAAATTCGTTTTGGGGATATGCTCTGGAAACAGCAGTATACGTTCTGAACTTAGTACCTTCTAAATCAGTTTCTTCTACTCCCATAGAATTGTGGAATGGGCGAAAACCCAGTCTAAGACATATTCGGATTTGGGGTAGTCCAGCACATGTGCTGAAACCAAATGCTGATAAGTTAGAGTCTCGTACAAAAGTTCGCGTGTTTGTAGGATATCCCAAAGGTACGAAAGGTGGTTTATTTTATAGTCCTAAAGACCAGAAGGTCATTGTTAGCACCAATGCCCAGTTTTTAGAAGAAGACTATATAATGGATCACAAGCCCAGTAGTAAAGTTGTTTTAGAAGAACTAAGAGAGGACACGTCTATTTTAGTACCAACAGTACAAGATGAAGTACCACAAGAGACTGCAACACGTGTCACACATGATACACAACCACAGACAGTGCCTCGTCGTAGTGGGAGGGTTGTGAGGCAACCTAAAAGATTCATGTTTTTGGGAGAGTCTTCGGATTTGATCCCAGGTAAACATGAACCTGATCCCCGGACATATGATGAAGCACTCCAAGATACAAATGCATCATCTTGGCAAAAGGCGATGAATTCTGAAATAGAGTCTATGTACTCTAATAAGGTCTGGGAGCTTGTAGAACCACCTGATGGTGTAAAAGCCGTTGGATGTAAGTGGATCTACAAAAGAAAAAGAGGGACAGACGGGAAGGTAGAAACCTTCAAAGCTAGGCTTGTTGCAAAAGGGTACACTCAGAAAGAGGGAATCGATTATGAGGAAACCTTTTCACCGGTAGCCATGCTTAAGTCTATCCGGATACTCTTATCCATTGCTGCTCATATGGATTATGAGATTTGGCAAATGGATGTCAAGACAGCTTTCCTTAATGGAAGTCTTGAAGAGAACATCCATATGAAGCAACCAGAAGGGTTCATTGAAAAAGGCAAAGAGCATCTAGTGTGCAAGCTCAATCGGTCCATTTATGGACTGAAGCAAGCTTCAAGGTCTTGGAACATCCGGTTTAATGAAGTAATCCAGTCATATGGATTTATTCAAAGTCCGGATGAGTCTTGTGTATAAGAAGTGTAACGGAACGTGGTGGTATTTCTTGTACTATACGTAGATGATATTTTGTTAATTGGCAACAATGTCAAGATATTATCAGACGTAAGGGTATGGTTGTCCAAACAATTTGATATGAAGGACTTAGGAGATTGTGCACACATTCTTGGGATCAAAGTTATAAGGGATCGTAAGAAAAGAATGTTGTGTCTGTCCCAAGCTTCATATATAGATACAATCCTTGCTCGTTTTAGCATGCAGGATTCCAAGAAAGGTTTCTTACCTTTTAGACATGGGATAGCTCTATCTAAAGAGATGTCTCCAAAGACGCGTCGAAAGAGATAGAGGACATGAAAGCGGTTCCTTATGCTTCGGTTGTAGGAAGCCTAATGTATGCAATGCTATGTACGAGACCCGATATTTGTTTTGGCGGGTAGCAGATATCGAGTAACCTGGACAAGGACATTGGACTGCAGTAAAGCATATATGAAGTACCCGAGAAGGACTAGAGATTATATGCTAGTTTACCAAGCAGACGATTTGCTCCCTGTGGGTTACAGATTTCCAATCGGATAGGGATAACATGAAGGCTACATCAGGCTATGTGTTTACTTTAGGAGGTGGAGCCATTTCATGGAGGAGTGTTAAGCAGAAATGCGTTTCGGACTCAACCATGGAAGCTGAGTATGTAGCAGCCTCTGAGGCAGCTAAAGAAGCAGTATGGCTCAGGAACTTTCTAATGGACTTAGATGTGATTCCTGGTTTGCCCAAAATCATCACAATTTATTGTGATAATAGCGGTGCAGTTGCAAACTCGAAGGAACCACGAGCTCATAAGGCAAGTAAACATATAGAGCGCAAGTACCACCTGATACGAGATATCGTGAAGCGAGGAGAAGTTGTCATCGCCAAGATTGCATCAGCGGATAACCTGGCAGATCCTTTCACTAAGGCCCTTCCGGCGAAAGCTTTTGATCGGCATGTGGAGGGAATGGGAATCAGATGTATGGTAGAAGATATGGCAGCTTAGTCATTAGTATAAGTGGGAGATTGTTAGAGTGTATACTGAAAGCCTAAGCTTTGTAAACATTCATTATGAATAAAGAATCACATTTGGTCAAATTTTCTACATTTAGTTGTAGTTGTTCAATTAATTTATATTGTAGATAATATAGTATGTGGTGTCACATACAGAAGATGATATTATCAGTACCTTATAAATTATAAACAGTAGCTCACGACCAAAATGGAAAGGAACAAACCATTAGAAGGTCGTAGTGTAATTAGGTGTCAGTTTATCTTGACTGTATAATTACACTAGTACACTCAGAGTGTATTGACTAGGACCATTTGAGGTCGTTTCTTTTATACTGACTTTATAAAGAAACAAAGACCTCGGTTATTATGAAAGTGTGTGCTCTTAATCCTAATATAATAACAAGCACATATATTTGATATTAATTTCTTTAATTTATCAATGGGTGAGATTTAGTTCGATAAATCAACAAGCCCGATAAATTGGGAAATGATATCACTTATAGTGTGTGTTGTTGATTATAGAAGGAAACTGTGTCCTAGAGATACTAGGTTGATAATGTCCTCAAGAGGAGCTCATAAGGATTGTCATGTTAAACCCTGCAGGTGGACTTAGTCCGACATGACGATAAGGTTGAGTGGTACTACTCTTGGACTTAGATATTAATTAAATGAGTTGTCAGTAACTCACTTAATTAGTGGACATTCGATATCTTAAACACAGGGAGACTAACACACTCATAATAAGAAGGAGCCCAAAAATGTAATTTGGGATTGGTGCGGTAGTTCAATGATAGTTCTCTAGTGGAATGAATTATCATTGATAAAATTAAGTTGTGTGTTCGGGGCGAACACGGGATGCTTAATTTTATCGGGAGACCAAAACCAATTTCTCCTCTCGGTCCCTATCGTAGCCTCTTATTTATAGAGTTCTATACCCACCTATACCCACCTTCTAAACCCACCCAATAGGGGCCGGCCAAGCTAGCTTGGGAACAAGCTAGGGCCGGCCTAGGTATAAAATTGGGTGGCCGGCCCTAGCTTGAACCCAAGCTAGTAGGGCCGGCCAAATTAAATTAAAAAGAAATTTAATTTTAATTTTTATTATTATGTGGAAGATATAATTTAAAGAGAATTAAAATTAAAATATCTCTCTTGTAAAAGATCTACAAAAGATTAAAGAAAGAGATTAGATCTCTTTCCTTATTTGTAGATTGGAGAGATGTTTTATTTTTCTCTTTAAAATTATTCACATGTTAATAAAATTAAAATTATAGAAATTTCCTTTTATTAACCATGAAGAGATTTTTAAAGAGAAATTTTATTTTTAAAATTTCCGGAAACAAATAAGGAAAGTTTTAATTGTTGATTGAAACTTGTCCAATTTGCTTCCTCTTGATGTGGCCGACCATTAGAGTTTATTTGGGAAATTTTATTTTATTTTTCTCAAATAAATCATGTCAAGGAAATTAAGGAAATTTTATTGTAAATAAATTTCCTAATTTGCCTAAGCCAAGGAATATAAAAGAAGGGGTAAGGGTGCCTTCATGAGACACAACATCTATTATTTCTCTCCCTCTTTTGTTCCTTGGTGTGGCCGGCCAACCTCTCCCTCTCTTCCTCTTGTGGTGGCCGAACCTCTCTCTCCCCATTGGAGCTCTTGTGGTGGCCGGATACTACTCGGAGAAGAAGAAGAAGAAGGAGAGAAAGCTAGCATCTCTTGGAGCTTGGTTAGTATTTTGATTTTCTTCCTTGGTGAAGCTTCCTCTTTGTTGGCCGAACCTAGCTAGGAGGAGAAGAAGGTGATTGGTGGTTTCTCGTCTCGGAAGATCGTTGCCCACACAACGTCAGAAGAGGAATACGGTAGAAGATCAAGAGGTTTTTCTACAAGGTATAACTAGTAATTTTATTTCCGCATCATGCTAGTTATTTATGGAAATAATACCAAATACAAGAGGCTTACGTTCTAGTATTTCGAATATGTTTTTCGATGTTGTGTTCTTTTGTTTTCTTTCTTTTCCTTGTGATTTGATTGTTCTCTTTGGTTAACCTAAAGTTATTTTAGGAAATTAAATATTAGCTTTCTATTAAAGGTTTTGTCTAGTCGGTGGTGGTTGCTCCCATATCCAAGAAGGCCATGTGCCTCGCCACGTCAGTACTGGGAACCTTTTATGGAAATTAATATTTAATGGAATTAATAACTTAAGGAGACTTGGGTCGAACGTGTTAAGTTCCGCAGGAGATCCAAGTCAAAACCTAAAAGAACAAATAGATTAAGTTTTGGATCAAACATGTTAAGTTCCGCAGGCGATCCAAAATTTAATTTAAAAGAACACATGGTAGCTAAGAAAAGGTTCAGACCTTTGTACAAAATTTTTGTACAGTGGAACCTATATTGTTGGTTGCTACTCGGAAAACCTAGAGGTTCCACTGTACAAAAATTTTGTACAAAGGTCTGAACCTTTTCCTAGCTACCATGTGTTCTTTTAAATTAAATTTTGGATCGCCTGCGGAACTTAACACGTTTGATCCAAAACTTAATATATTCGTTCTTTTAAGTTTTGACTTGGGTCTCCTGCAGAACTTAACACGTTCGACCCAAATCACCTTAAGTTATTAATTCCATTAAATATTAATTTCCATAATTGGTTCCCAGTACTGACGTGGCGAGGCACATGGCCTTCTTGGATATGGGAGCAACCACCACCGACTAGACAAAACCTTTTATGGAAAGCTAATATTTAATTTCCTAAAATAACTTTAGGTTAACCGAAAAGAACAATCAAATCACAAGGAAAAAAAAACAAAAAAACACAACATCGAAAAACATATTCGAAATACTAGAATCGCATGCCTCTTGTATTTGGTATTATTTCCAAAAATAACTAGTATGATGCGGAAAGAAAAAATACTAGTTATACCTTTTAGAAAGACCTCTTAATCTTCTACCGTATTCCTCTTCTAACCTAAGACGTTGTGTGGGCAACGATCTTCCAAGATGAGAACCACCAAGCACCTTCTTCTTCCTTGCAAGTTTCGGCCATCAAAACTTCTTCTAGGATGAAGAGGTTCGGCCACCACCACCATGCTCCAAGGGATGCTAGAAAAGAGGCTTCTTTTCTCTCCTTCTTCTCCTTCTTAGATCCGACCACCAAAGCTAACTCCACCATGAGAAAGTTTCGGCCACACAAAGGAGAGGAGAGAAAAGAAAAGTCCGGCCACACCCAAAGAAGAAAAGAGGGAGAAAAATAAATAGAGACATCCACCTTGAAGCCTCCTCTACCCCCTCTTTTATAATCCTTGGTCTTGGCAAATAAGGAAAATTTAATAAAAACTTCCTTAATTCTTTTGCCATTAAAAAGGAAAATTTATTTAATTAAAAATAATTTTTCTTTTCTATTTGTAATGGCCGGCCACCTTAATCCCTTTAATCAAGGAAATTTTAATTCACACAAGAATTAAAACTTCCTAATTTGCTTTCGGAAATTTATAAAAATTTCTCAAATAATTTTTCCCTTCATGGTGGTTAATAAAAAGGAAATTTAATAAATTAAAATCTTTCTTTTAAACATGTGGATAAAAAGAAAGTTATCTCTAAAAAATTAAAATCTCTCTTAATCTACAAATAAGGAAAGATATCAAATCTTTTCTTAATCTTTTGTAGAAACTAATAAAAGAGAATTATTAATTTTTAAACTTTCTTTTAAATCATGAACATGGTTAAAAAGGAAAGTTTTCTTAAAATTTAAAATCCTCCTTTAATCAACAAATAAGGAAAGATTTCAAATTTTAAACTCTCTTTTAAACATGTAGATGATTTACAAATAAGGAAAGTTTTTACCAAAAATTAAAACCATCCTTTTAAACTACAAATAAGGAAAGAGATTAATCTCTTCTCTTAATCTTTTGTAGAAAGCTATAAAAGGAAATTTTTAATTTTTAAACTCTCTTTTAAAACCATGATATCCACATAAGAAATAATTTTAATAAAAATCCTTTTTAATATTCTAGTGGCCGGCCACCTACATGGCTCATCCACTTGGTCTTGGCCGGCCCCATTGGATGGGTAAGAAGGTGGGTATGCGGTGGGTATAAATCTCTATATACTAGAGGCTACGATAGGGACCGAGAGGAGGAATTGGTTTTGGTCTCCCGATGAAATTAAGCATCCCGTGTTCGCCCCGAACACACAACTTAATTTCATCAATAATAATTCATTCCACTAAAGAACTATTATTGAACTACCGCACCAATCTCAAATTACATTTTGGGCTCCTTCTTATTATGAGTGTGTTAGTCTCCCTGTGTTTAAGATAACAAATGTCCACTAATTAAGTAAGTTACTGACAACTCGCTTAATTAATATCTATCTCTAAGAGTAGTACCACTCAACTTCATCGTCATGTCGGACTAAGTCCACCTGCAGGGTTTAACATGACAATCCTTATGAGCTCCTCTTGGGGACATTCTCAACCTAGATTACTAGGACACAGTTTCCTTCTATAATCAACAACACACACTATAAGTGATATCATTTCCCAACTTATCGGGCTTATTGATTCATCGAACTAAATCTCACCCATTGATAAATTAAAGAAATAAATATCAAATATATGTGCTTGTTATTATATTAGGATTAAGAGCACACACTTCCATAATAACTGAGGTCTTTGTTTCTTTATAAAGTCAGTATAAAAGAAACGACCTCTAATGGTCCTACTCAATACACTCTAAGTGTACTAGTGTAATTATATAGTTAAGATAAACTAATACCTAATTACACTACGACCTTCCAATGGTTTGTTCCTTTCCATTATGGTCGTGAGTTACTGTTTATAATTTATAAGGTACTGATAACATGATCCTCTGTGTGTGACACCACACACCATGTTATCTACAATATAAATTAATTGAACAACTACATATATCATAAATATAGACATTTGACCAATGTGATTCTTATTTCTAGATAAATGTTTATACCAAAAGCTAGGCTTTTAGTATACACTCTAACAGTGCATGCTCATGAATGAGCATTTGATGATAATGAAGGGTATGGGATCTTCATTTGAATAGTGTGTGAAGACAACGAGTGAAGTTGTATACAACAAGTGAATATACCAAGTGGTATATGCTCAAGGATGAGCGTTAAGAATAATGAAGGGTATGAGACCTTCGTTATTATGTTGTGAACAACGAGTGAAGTTGTGAACAACGTAGTGTAACTCTTCAGGAGGAGAGTTTGTTTTTGTTATGTGCCCAAAGATGAGGCATGTAGGGATTTGATGTGTGTCAATAGGGGGAGAATGTAGGGTTTAAGTTAGGCCTTCATTCCCTAAATAGAGGGAGAATGTGCATCACCCTATGGCAAAAAGGGAAGGATGAAGGGAATCCTCGTTCATATATTGGCATGAAAGAAGTTGAGGTTATGAGATTAGCCTAACTCAAAAGTGGTATTGTCAGTGGTATTGTCAAACATCAAAAAGGGGGAGATTGTTGGTGCAATATCCCTAGGTCAAGGTTGACCTGGTTGACTGAGCTTGAATTGAGTCAAGTTCGAGTCTTGATGTTTGACTTTCGATGTTTAACAATACATGTAGACAACACATGAAGATTGCAGGTGCAATTGTTCATGTGGTGAGATTGTGAAGAAGAGTCAAGTATGTCAAGGTTGACTGGATACTTGACTGGAAATCCTGGTGAGTGAAGCCAGGCAGATGGAAAGTCCTAACTGGGAAGTTAGGCAATGGGAAGTCCTGGTGAGTGAAGCCAGGTAGATGGAAATTCTGGTGAGTGAAACCAGGTGAAAGACCTAGTGAGTGAAGCTAGGCAGTTGAAAGTCCTGGTGAGTGAAGTCAGGCAGAAGGAAAATCCTGGTGAGTGAAGCCAGGTGAAAGACCTAGTGAGTGAAGCTAGGCAGTTGAAAATCCTGGTGAGTGAAGCTAGGTGAAAGACCTAATGAGTGAAGCTAGGTAGTTGGAAGTCCTGGTGAGTAAAGCCAGACACGAGAAAATCCAGATGGATCAAGGCTGATCGGACATCTGGTGTTGGAAAGACCATGTAGGTCAAAGGAATTGACCGGATACTTGGCACGAGGAGGAAAGTCCAAGTGGGTCAAAGGGATTGACCGGACACTTGGTGAGCGAGTCCTAATAGGTCAAGGGTGACCGGATGCTAGGCATGATGAACCAACAGGTCATAGTTGACCAGATGTTGCTTTAGGGGACTTTGGACTTGTTTTTGGGCAAAAACAAGAAGTTGGATCGATCAGCCGATCGATTGGCACATGCCCAATCGATCGGCCGATCGATTGGGGGAGTCCCTGCGACAAGCTTTCTCCCAATCGATCAGTGGATCGATTGGGGAGAAGTGTCGCGCGAACAGAAGAGCTCTGGATCGATCGGCCGATCGATCCAGAGCCCCCAATCGATCAGGCGATCGATTGGGAGGCGCGATTTCGCGCGATGGGACCTGGATCGATTGGTCGATCGATCCAGGCAACTCCAGGAGCACAGAGGCACTCTGGATCGATCAGCCGATCGATCCAAAGCCTTCCCAATCGATTGGGAGCAATCCAATTGATTGAGATCCGACCATTGACGTCATATTTAGCTGCTAGCGGGCTGTTCTCTCGACAGAGAACTTCCACGGCTTCGATTCTTCTCTTCAGCGATCTTCACAACAACTCCACAAAGTTCTCACCGCTAGATCTTGAGGATTCTTGGAGGCATTTCCAAGTCAAGAGGCAGATCTACAGCATGAAGAAGAAATCTAGGGTTAGGATTTTCTTGTGCTAACTTGTAAGCTTTTAACTTGTATTTTGTTCTCTTTCCCTTTCTTCTTGTAGTGTGAACTTGTAGGGCTTCTCCGCCTTTGGTAGTTACCATAAAGGAGTGTTTTATTAGTGGAGGGTGCGTGAGTGTATGGATCTTTGTATTAGTCACTTCTTCTTGAGGTGGATATCAAGTAAATCCTTAGTGTTAGCGTTGTATTTGTTTTCTTTGTATTTTCCGCTGCATATCCTTGAAGAAACAAGCAACGAAGAGCACGACGAGCGCACCGAGCTATTCAACCCCCCTCTAGCTACATATTCGGTCCCAACAGTGGGCGCGTCCTCTGATTTGACCGTCATACAATCTGCCTATAGACCAGGCCACGTGTCGACGACGCTATCTCCCAAAAGTATATCCAAATACACGTCAGCGGTCCCGTCGATCGGCCGAGCAGGATAGCCGCTTGACCAAGTACGCCTCTGCTCCCAAATACACGTCAATGTTCTCGTCGATCGACCGAGCGGGATAGCTGCTCGGCCGAGTATTCCTCTATTCAGCTGCTCTTCCCTGCGACGACTAGTCTAGATAGAATGTTCACGCTCAACCGATTCCTCTGTTCGGCTGCTCTTCCCTGTGATGACGAGTCTAGATAGAATGTTCTCGCCCGATCGAAATAGCGATCCGGTCATCTACACACACCTTCGCTTGGCTCATCCCATTGCCGGTCGGGAGATTCATGCCTGGTCGACCCTTGATGTAGAGCTCCGCTCGGCTACCATTTAGTGAGCCCGTTGGTCCTCTGACGTTGACTCCTTGACTTTTACCTTTACGTCGGCGGTTATTTTCTTCTTTTGTCACTGTATCAGTTGTAAAGATTTTGTAATTATCTTATATAAAATTTAAAATAAAATGTTTAGGTAGAATAACTGCTCCTATATTAAATTAACAAATAGTTTTATTTTTACCACACTCTATTTATTTTTACCACACTACTTACCGAATTAAAAATTATAAATCTTAATGGGGCCTATTAAAATTTAGTAGAAATCTGATTCTTAATTAATTTTGAACCAAATTTTTATTAAAACAAATAATCCAAGGCACCAAATGGTACTGAAAGATAAGTGGGCCGGATAGTCGATCCGCTAGGCCCCAACAATGACTTTGGGCCGGCCCGTTTCACTGCGCACTCTCTCCCTCTCATTCACTAAAATACGCCGCGATAAAAATAGCGCGTCGTACTCTCTCTCGTTCGACCTGTCTCACTCGCATCGCCACCAGGTCTCGTCGCATCACTTCCTCGTTCTCCCTCTTTACTGGGTTGGTCTCTAGATCGTAGCTGGCTAGCTGCTGGTCTCCTCCTCCTCCTCGGATTCGCGACCTCGATCCGCCGAGATGGCCTACGTCGATCGCCTGACCACGTTCGAGGACTCCGAGAAGGAGAGCGAGTATGGATACGTCCGGAAGGTAACCTGTTTCTCTCACTCCTTATGTTGTGTTATTGTTTCGAAATGAGTTTTTGATTCATATGTTCGCTCTTTCGATCTCAGATTGCGCGACGATTGGGGTTTCTCCTTCCTTTTTTTTTTAAATTTTTTTTTCTGAGCAGGTTTTATTGGATGGGAATTGAGTTATTGTCTATTTAAGGATTGCTGAGCCGATTGTTGTAGACGTAGAACTTGGGATGTGATTTGGATCGAATAGGCAGTGGTGCTAATTCGAGTGTGATGATTGCATACCTCAAATCTATACTTGTCTTCTGCTGAGTGAAGGGTGCTGGTATGATAATTACTTCGTAGCATAATCTTCAAGACAGTATCGTTAGTATTTTAATCACTTATTTACTCGTATACCAGACTGATCAATTTCCCTACTAACCCTACCCATTTGGAAAACTCAGCTGAAAATTGATTTTATTTACCAGGATGTCGAATCTTTGTTTACCATCACTTTTTGGATGTATGATCTATATTATTACATAGATACAGATTGTTTGGTTTTCTTCTGAAACGAGTGACATTATGACTAGTGAGATTATTTTGTCTCCTCAATTGTTCATGTATGGTATTCAGGTTTCTCGGCCAGTCGTTGTGGCTGATGGGATGGGAGGTGCTGCCATGTATGATATGATAGCAAAAGGTGGAATCCATCATCCTAGCGGCCCCATACGGTCAGCCCTATGACCATCTTAGGGAGGTAAATCGGGAAGCTGTAGTTAGCCAATGCGGGGAGGGCTTTTGCCCTCGGCTTTGCCGAGATTCGAACTCTTACCCTATGGTAGCAATTCTGCCCCGCACTATCCAACTTAACTCTGCCCCGGGAGCGAGGTGCTGCCATGTATGAGCTTGTGCGTGTTGGTCATGATAACCTGTCTCAGGAACTGACAATCTTGGATTTACCCCATCATACGCCTAACGCTTGTATACTTACATTTATCTCCCTCCATATCCGTGGGGCTGGTTCTAGGAGGATCGATAAGGTAACAGATTTACCTTTGTGAGCGTTGGTCATGATTGTTGGGACTGATGTCCCGCTAGAGGGGGAGGGGGTGAATAGCTCATCGCGATCTCGTACTTGTCGTTGCTTGCTTCTTGTGATGATGTGCAGCGGAAAATACAAGAAACAACAAACTACAATGCTAACACGTAGATTACTTGGTATCCACCTCAAGAAGAGGTAACTAGTCCAAGGATCCACACACTCACACACCCTCCACTATGAAAACCCTCCTTTACGGTAACTACCGAAGGCGGAGAAGCCTTACAAACTCACAATACAACAATAAGCAAGAAGGAAGCCAAATACAAATAACTCTTACAAGATTTTATACAATGAAACCCTAGCTTCTTCTTCTTCTTGTTCGTAACTCGCCTCTTGACTTGGGCGTGCCTCCAAGAATCTTCAAGACTGGTGGGGAGAGCTGTGGAGAAGCTGTGGAAATCGCCCTTGCGAGCTCGTGTAGAAAGGAATGCTGTTCTACCGAAGAAATCACACGCCAATGCCTTTACTTGCGCCAACGGTCGAATCCCAATCGATTGAATTGCTCCCAATCTATTGGGGAGGCTTTGGATCGATCGGCCGATCGATCCAGAGCGCCTCTGCGGTCTCTGTAAATCCCCTGAATCGGTTGCCCAATTGATTCATTATGTTTCGTGCGATTTCCAGAGAAATCGCACAAAAATCCAACCTCCCAATCGATCAACCGATCGATTGGAGGCTCCCAATCGATCGACAGATCGATTGGGAGGCTTTCTGTGCGATCGGCAAAGGCTCCCAATCGATCCATAGATCGATTGGGAGAACCCTTTGTCGCGGGTGCTCTCCCAATCGATCAACCGATCGATTGGGCATGAGCCAATCGATCGGTTGATCGATCCAGCTCCTGTGGACTTGCCCAATCAAGTCCAAAGCCCCGTAAAACCAACATCCGGTCAATCCATGACCTGTTGGTACGTCATGCCTAGCATCCGGCCATACCCGACCAACCTCGAACTAGCCTTCTAGCCTCCTCCATCAGCCTTGCGTCCCTCATATATCTCCCATCCTTCACGCTTTGTCTTCAGGAGCTTCCTTCGGCCTCATCCTAGTTGTCGGATTATACCACCACACTCGACCAACCTCGAACTAACCTTCTAGCCTCCTCCATCAGCCTTGCGCCCCTCGAATATCTCCCCATCTTTCACGCCTTGCCTTCAAGAGCTTCCTTCGGCCTCATCCTAGTTATCGAGTTCTCCTTGCCAAGTCACACTAGGACTTACTTTGCCAAGACCACATGCTCGGACTTACAACCTTTGCCAAGATCACACTTGGACTTTCCGTTGCCTGGCTCCTTATCATGACTTCCCAATTGCCTGGCTCCTCACCAGGACTTTCCACTTGCCTGGTTCCTCACCAGGACTTTCTGCTTCCTAGCTCCTCACTAGGACTTTCTTAATGCCTAACATCCAGTTAGGACTTTCCCAGTCAAGTCTCTTGTCAACCTTGACCTACTTGACTTGTATTCTCATCAACTTGGTCAACCCTTTGACCATCTCCATAACTGGACAATTGCTCCAGCAGTCTCCTTATATTGTCAAACATCAAGACTCAAATCCCGACTCAAGCTTGACTCAACTCAAGCTTAGTCAAACTGGTCAAACTTGACCTAGGGAAATTGCCCCAACAATCTCCCCCTTTTTGATGTTTGACAATACCTCTAAGTTAGGCTAAATCCTATAGCCTTAATCTCTTCTTTATACTAAGGCTAAATCCCATAGCCTTAACCTCTTCTTTATACCAAGGCTAAATCCCATAGCCTTAACTTTTTCTTTATACCAAGGCTAAATCCCATAGCCTTAACCTCTTCATGACAAGGCATGAATGAAGGTTTCCTTCATTCTCTCCCTTTCCTAGAAGGCAAACTCCCCCTGCTTGGGATGAAGGCCTAACTTAACCTTCTATTCTCCCCTTTTGTCACACATCAAAAACTGAAAACAAGCTCTTCTCCAGAAGAGTTAACTCTACGTTGTTTACAACCTCATATGATGTTAACAACCCCACAATGAAGATCTCATATTCCTCATTGCCGCCAAAGCCCCCCCTTGAGCTCTATTTCACTTCACACTGCTCATCCTAGAGCATGCATCAACTTCTCAATGAAACTCCCATTCATTGTATTCGATGCTCCCCCTTGAGCAGTAATCGTTTTCTCAATGCTCATCCAAGAGCATTTTTCACTTTACCAATGAAGGTCCGATCCCCTTCATTAACCCAATGCTCTCTTTTGAGCAGTAATCTTCTTTTCAATGCACATCCGAGAGCATTTTTAACTTTACCAATGAAGGTCTGATCCCTCTCATTAACCTAATGCTCCCCTCTTAAGCAGTAATCTTCTTTTCAATGCTCATCCAAGAGCATTTTTCACTTTACCAATGAAGGTCCGATCCCCTTCATTAACCCAATGCTCCCCCTTAGCAGTAATCTACTCCACAATGCTCATCCGAGAGCATTTATTATCCTAACAACGAAGATAATCAATCTTCCATTACTCCCCAATACTCGACCCTGAGCATTATCCATTATGAAAGTTTAACCCCCTTCCAAGGTCCTTGAAATTAAATTTTCATGCATTCAACTAGTAGTTCCCCCTAAAAACATGGTCAAACTTCTATCATTGCACCAACAATGATTTGGAAACCCTAAACATATAGGAACCCCAAATTGAGAAGTTTGGAGGTTCAAAGATTCAAAATTGAAACTAAACCTCAACCTAAACCTCTACTTAGTCTTCCTTAACCAATCCATCCTTGTTTTCATCATGAAAACTCCCCTTAAATGTATATAAAGGTGTGTCAAGGGGTTAGGAAAGGTTTTATAGACCAAAGTTGGTTTGAAATGCTGAAAGCAACCTTTTCAGCCAAAACCTGCACTTCAATCGATCAATGGATCGATTGAAGCAGTGTGGATCGATCGGTGGATCGATCCACTGCATTTCTGTTCGCGTAAAATGCCTTCTCAATCGATCGTCCGATCGATTGAGGCAGCTCAATCGATCGGGTGATCGATTGAATGCCTGATATGTCTGAAAGTTGACTTCAGCCAACTTCAAAAATTCCTCAAAAATTCTACAAAATTCCAAAAATCGTGAAATTTCATATAGATATTACTTAGGGTATATATTATCAAGGAAAAATAGTTTTCTACGAAAATACTTATTATTTTCAAAGATTGACACAAATTTGAAAACTTGTAAAATCTTTAGTGTTTTCTTCAAGTTTGTGTCTAACTATTCAATGATGATCACTATCAAAAGATAGTCTTCACCAAGATTTTCCAAAAGCATTTTAAAATTATTTTCAAAACCAATATCCAACCATATTCTTTAGGTTCAATGCACATGACTTGTACATTAGCTTTCCCAATGATTGGAAATATATAACTATGTGTTTTGATGAACTTAAAACTTAACAAGATGCACTAAATCAACATCTTGAGTTTTGTTCACCATCCTAACATCTCACTCGTATCTAACGTGTATTAAAACACATACAAGTCACCTTATAGTTCTTTGTGAGATGTATATTTGGTCTTACCCTAAACTAAGGGATTATGCATCTCTATCTAGGCATTGTAAAAATCATGATCATCCATCTAGGATGTCACTTGATTTGATCCCTCTTGTTGGGACACTTCCATACATAATAAATGCCTTTTGTCCTTAATTACAAGGAAATTGACATAATGCATGATGATTAATGACATACATCAAAATAAGCAATTTTCAAAATAAAAACATGCTATAGCTACATGATGTATGTATGACATGACATGGTATTTTTGTATTTTTCATAATAAAATATGAATGCTAAATATAATGTCATGGCATATGATGGGCAAATATCATGGCAGGTTAGCATAAATAAAATTTACCTAGATTACTTATCTAAGTATTCTTAACCCTAGCTAACTCAAAATTTAACCCTAGATTGCCCATGATTTCCCACGAAAATGCCAAAACCAAATTTTGACATTTCTTTTCCCTTTCTAAATTTGTGTCATTTTAAATTAAACAAATTCCTCAAAGTATGACACATTTTATTCTTTCAAAGAGTAAATGAAATCAGATTAAGGCTTAGATTCGCCTTTAACCTTCTAAGAAAATGTCAAAACCCCAACTTGACATTTCTTATCCTTTTCTAAATGTGGCAATTTAAACTAAGTTCAAATCCACAAAGACTTGGCACATTTTACTCCTCCTAACACTTTAGATTAACACTTAGATTTTCCTTAAATCACTAAGAAGATACCAAAATCCCAACTTGGTATTTCTTATAGTTTCCTTAGGTGTACCAATTTTAGATTAATTTCAATTCCTCAAATTTTGGCACGTTTTGCTTTTCTCAAAGAGTAACACTTAATTCTTCTCATTTTAAAAGGTTAGTAAAACCTTGAAAATGCTCTCCAAGTGCCAACTTCATCAAGGTTGGGTTGACTACCCTTCCGATTAGAGTTGACACTCTCTAAACCCATCTAGGGTGTAGAGAATATGCTCCTAGGAACCCAATATCTATTGGTGCTCCTTGGATTCTCTAGGTACTCACTAGGGATAACTTCCCTAGATACCTTCCTAAGGGTCTTTCTTGGCTTCTTAGAAGCCTTGGTCACTTCCACTATGTCACTTCTAAGGCTAACTTCCCTTGTAACCTTCTTTGACTTTATTTGGCCTTTTTGGAGCCTTAGTCACCTTTACTAGGTCAACTCCAGGAATGGCCTCCCTTGTGACCTTTTTGTGACTTTGTTAGACTTCTTGGAAGTCTTAGTCACATTGGTCTAGCCAAAAGTACTTTTAGGGATTCCTTCCCTAGTATCTTTGACTTGACCTCTAAACCTAGGGTTGGTCCCATAGCTATATGGAACTCTATGAAAGGAAGTCACATCCTTCTTGGCTTTAGGTTTGTATCCCAAACCTCTATAGCCATTGGATGACTCTTGTTTAACTCTCCCTAGAGTTTGCTCATTTTGACCCTTAAGTATATTTTATATTCTTGCTAGAGTTCTCTCTAAGTTATCAAGTCTTGACCTCAAGACTTGGTTTTCCATCATTAAATCCATAGGTTTGGATTTTTCTTGACCCCTATGAGCATTTCTATATTTAGGCATGTATCTAAAATCCTTAGAGTTATTGCTTAAATTGTTATCTACCTTCCTAACCTTAGGTATGGTAGTTCTAGCATGAGGAGAAATATATTTATCCTTAAAGCCATCATGCCTCCTATTCTCATGATAATTAGCATAAAAATGATAAAAGTTATTTCTAGCATGCTTTTTATCATGTGTCAAAGGAATAAGTTCATTAAATGATACCTTGGTTTTTACCTTGGAAGCTCCCCCTAGACTTGTGTTTCCTCCTTTGACCTTGACTTCGATAATGTCCATTTTGATTACACAAGAAACACACAATGTGTTCCTTGCTCTTCTTTATTGTGGGGAATGTCTTCTTGGGCTTCTCCTTGCCCTTGGGTACTACTTGGCTCTTCTTCTTGGCCAACTTGGGGCACTTGCTCTTGCAGTGCTCATGCTCCCTACACTCAAAGCAAATGATATGATTTTTGTTATTTACAATTGAAGTTTCTATATCTTTGCTTGTAGAGATGATGCTTGATTCTCCATTTGATGTAGCTTGAATTGTGGAGGTAGCATCATCTTCTTCTTCTCCTCTTGAGGGTGTGAGTGCTTCCACCTCTTCAATTCGTGAGGATGTGGATACTTCCACCTCTTCCTCTCTTGAAGATGTGGATGATCTCTCCTCATCTTCCTTCTCCTTCTCTTCTATTTCTTCCTCGAATGTTGCACTCGTGTCAACATCCGATTGGTCCTTCTTTTCTTGGACCAATGCGCCCTTCTCCTTGGGCTCCTCCACTCCTTTGAGTTGTGTAGGGGTCTCATGATAAGCAATGATCTTTTTCCAAAGATCACTTGCACTTGTATATTCACCTACACTCATAATGATATTAGAAGGTAATAAATTTAGCAAAATTTTAGTTACCTCCTTATCGGCCTTCGCTTGTTCCCGTTGTTCCTCGGTCTAATGTCGAGGTCAGAGGCGCTTCCCCTTCTTGTCCGTTGGAGCTTCAAATGGGTCCTTCAAGACCATCCATTAATTCCAATCCCTTTGGAACCAAGTCTCCAATCGGTTCCTCCAAAAATTGAAGTCCTCTTTGTCGTATGGAGGTGGAATCCAGATGTCCCATCCGAGAGGTCCTTCACTCTCCATCTTCTTCTTCCTCTAGCTTCTTGCTCTCTTGGCGGTTAGTCCGTAGAAGAACGACCTCGCTTTGATACCATTTGTTGGAACCGATGCGCCCGCTAGAAGGGGGGTGAATAGCTCGTCGCGATCTAGTGCTTGTCGTTGCTTGCTTCTTGTGATGATGTGCAGCGGAAAATACAAGAAACAACAAACTACAATGCTAACACGTAGATTTACTTGGTATCCACCTCAAGAAGAGATAACTAGTCCAAGGATCCACACACTCACACACCCTCCACTATGAAAACCCTCCTTTACGGTAACTACCGAAGGCGGAGAAGCCTTACAAACTCACAATACAACAATAAGCAAGAAGGAAGCCAAATACAAATAACTTTTACAAGATTTTATACAATGAAACCCTAGCTTCATCTTCTTCTTGTTCGTAACTCGCCTCTTGACTTGAGCGTGCCTCCAAGAATCTTCAAGACTGGCGGGGAGAGCTGTGGAAATCGCCCTTGCAAGCTCGTGTAGAAAGGAATGCAGTTCTACCGAAGAAATCACACGCCAATGCCTTTATCTGAGCCAATGGTCAAATCTCAATCGATTGGATTGCTCCCAATCGATTGGGGAGGCTTTGGATCGAGCGCCTCTGTGCTCTTTGTAAATCCCCTGAATCGATTGCCCAATTGATTCACTGTGTTTCGTGCGATTTCCAGAGATATCGCACAAAAATCCAACCTCCCAATCGATCGGTCGATCAATTGGGAGACTTTCTGTGCGATCGGCAAAGGCTCCCAATCGATCCATGGATCGATTGGGAGAACCCCTTGTCGCGGGTGCTCTCCCAATCGATCAACCGATCGATTGGGCATGAGCCAATCGATCGGTTGATCGATCCAACTCCTGTGGACTTGCCCAATCAAGTCCAAAGCCCCTAAAACCAACATCCGGTCAATCTATGACCTGTTGGTACATCATGCCTAGCATCCGACCATACCCGACCAACCTCGAACTAGCCTTCTAGCCTCCTCCATCAGTCTTGCGTCCCTCAGATATCTCCCATCCTTCACGCCTTGCCTTCAGGAGCTTCCTTCGGCCTTATCCTAGTTGTCGGATTATACCACCACACTCGACCAACCTCGAATTAGTCTTCTAGCATCCTCCATTAGCCTTGCGTCCCTCGGATATCTCCCCATCCTTCACGTCTTGCCTTCAAGAGCTTCCTTCGGCCTCATCCTAGTTATCGAGTTCTCCTTGCCAAGTCACACTAGGACTTACCTTGCCAAGACCACATGCTTGGACTTACAACCTTTGACAAGATCACACTTGGACTTTTCGTTGCCTGACTCCTCATCAGGACTTCCCAATTGTCTCGCTCCTCACCAGGACTTTCCACTTGCCTGGTTCCTCACTAGGACTCTCTGCTACCTAGCTCCTCACTAGGACTTTCCTAATGCCTAACATCCAGTTAGGACTTTCCCAGTCAAGTCTCCTGTCAACCTTGACCTACTTGACTTGTATTCTCATCAACTTGGTCAATCCTTTGACCATCTCCATAACTGGACAATTGCTCCAGCAATCTCCTTATATTGTCAAACATCAAAACTCAAATCCCGACTCAAGCTTGACTCAACTCAAGCTTAGTCAAACTGGACCTAGGGAAATTGCCCCAACAATGATAACCTTATTGGTGTGATTATTCGCTTGGAGGGTGATTCTGCTACAATCCAAGGTAATGATTCAGAAGTCTCATTCTTTTTATTGCTTCTTTGTGATCATCTTCTGTTTCTTTGCATTGAAGAGAAAGAATTAACTCATTGATTTTGAATTCCAGTTTAGGAAGAAACTGCAGGTTTGATGGTCAATGACCCTGTGTTGCGTACTCGGAAGGTGGCTTTTACCAACTATGAGTGCATACAAATATTGTTTATTCTTACTTGTGTATCATTGTATCTTGCAGCCTCTCTCAGTAGTGTTAGGACCGGAATCTTGGGGAACATTTTTGATGGAATTCAGGTTCTGTTGATTAATAATATTTTTTCATTGTTGCGTGTGCAATTTCATTCCTTATCTATGCATCTAAACATGTCTTAACTGCAATTTGTGGCTCAATATAGTATTAATTGTGTGTCACTGTGTTTCAGCAATAACATTATTTTTTTTTTCATTTTTCAAATTTGTGGGAAAAATTTATCTGTTCCTGTTCTCATTTTCAGTGCGGGATGCAAATGTACATTCAAAAGAAGCATGTTATTGGCAACCTTGTGAAATTTATAGAGCCCTATCATCATACTGCTCACGTTGCTTTTTCTAATGCCATACTTTGTGTTACTGATTACAGAGACCGCTGAAAACTATTGCTATAAAATCTGGTGATGTCTATCCCCCGAGGTGTTTCGGTCCCTGTTCTGGACAAAGATACACTGTGGGAATTTGCACCCAGGAAGTTGGTACCTTGAACTACTAGTAACCTGAACTACTATGCTTCAGGTTTGAATAACTTGGATGTTTAGTTTGTTCTCCATTTTCTGGCTAGCAGAATCACTAGAAAATTGTCTGACCTTTCTCTTTTTGCAGACTTGGCCAGTTGCAGCAAAGCTTGCTGCTGATACACCTCTGCTAACTGGTCAGCTAGAGTTTAAATCCATGAGGAACTTTTTTTTGCCGATTGGAATTAGGTTAGGCTTCTAGATATTGTGATATTAATTTTTCAAAATTCACAACAGGATTCTTCTGCCTTTTCTTGTCTCTAGCATGCTAAATTGTGTGTTTCTTTCCGCTTGTACTTGATACTCTCTTTCCTTCTGTTCTTGGAGGTACCTGTGCTATACCTGGAGCCTTTGGTTGTGGAAAAACAGTCATCAGCCAGGCACTCTCAAAGGTAATTACTGAAAGCATAGTTTCTCTACTTGTCCTTATATATAGTTTTCATCTTACACTTGTCAATTTCTGCAGTACTCTAATTCTGACACAGTGGTTTATGTTGGCTGTGGAGAGAGAGGGAATGAAATGGCTGAGGTTTGTCATCCGTTTCCTTGCATTATACTCATAATTCATATATTACCATTCTTCACATACAACAATATCCAGGTGCTTATGGATTTCCCACAACTGAATATGACATTACCTGATGGTCGCGAGGAGTCATTGATGAAGAGGATGACACTTGTGGCAAACACTTCTAACATGGCTGTGGCTGCTCGTGGGGCTTCCATTAATACAGGTATATATATACTTGAACTCAATTATTAGTAGGGTACCTGCAGGTACTTCCTGAGTAAATTCAAACTCAGTCAAAGAAGTCATTTTTATGCTTGTCCATAATTGTAGTTAACTTCATGTTATTCTTATGTGTCACATAAGTTAGACCTGCAAAAGATTTTCTATATATATATATATATATATATTTTGTGTTTTCTCTACCATGTTTATGCTTTGTCACCAATGAACCTAAAGTTGATTATATATACCAACTTGGAATTCCTCAGGTATCACAATAGCAGAATATTTCCAAGACATGGGCTACAATGTTAGTATGATGGCCAATTCCACTTCGCTATGGGCAGAAGCCTTCTGTGAGATTTCAGGACGACTGGTAATTTTTACTTCATCATAACAAAATTGTTGAAGGATTTGGTAACTGCCATTGACTCTATTCTACAGCCTTGAAGGAAACTTCTTCAGAATATGAACCAGGCGAATATCAGGGACCAACTTCAGGAAATTCTTCTATAATTCTGCTATAATTAAACAAAATAATACTTAAATTCAATTACTTGTGCAAATTGCTGAAAGTATCAGGGATATCCAGGCAGACCTCAAGACTATCCTAGAGCAAACTAGACGAGAAGTTCAAACTTCATCCATCCCTGACGAACTGATTGACAAGCTAAAGAATCTATCTTTGGGAACATCTGAAAAACCCAAAGAAGGAAGGGAGCAACTACGTGTTTTTCGCGACCCCTACAAAATCCTCCGAGAAGAGCAAGCCAAGATCAAAAACTAAATGGCAAGCACAGTCACCGAGCATCCCTCAACAACAACTATAACACCCCTATTTGATGATCAAATCAGGGAGTACAAACGGAACCAAAGAAAAATTCACAATACCCGGCAAGTCGCAAGAAGGATTGGAAGAAGATTAACTGGAAGAACCGCATCAGTATACACCCTGGAATAACAAATAGACCCTCAAGCTCAGTTGAGGTTGTCTATGCAAGAAAGGGCGGCCATAGTGCCAGCCGAAGTATTATACCATTCACGAAGAGATGATGCTCATCATCGGGTGTATGTCCATAGATCAGAAGAATCACTTATGGTTAAAGATGGTAACCAACTGGATCGTATATTTATTCAAGAAGATAGTTTTAATCAATTGTAAAGGAGCCAAATGCAATATATACATCTTGGTGTTTTGCAAGTACGTATACAAATTCTACATAGACAAGAGGAAGGGACAATGGCTCTGATTGTATTCAGGGATAATCGCTGGATAGGAGATCAAGTTATTCTTGCCACAATGGAAGTAGATTTCACCCAGGGAAGCCAACTAGTTTATATAATTCCAAATATTATGCTTACAATTGGGGATTTCTACAAAAACATCCAAGTATCTATTCTCACAAGAGGATATGACCAATGGCAAGGCGGTGAGGCTAATCTCCTAATTACCTGAGGTATGGTAGGAAGATTATCTAATACACCTAATGTTGGCTTTGCTTATGAGGTACAGGGACTTGTAGAATACCTCACAAGCCATGGAGTAAGGGCTCTCCCGGGACGACGATATACTACGCCCCACTTACAAGGATTAAACTGGACCCTCAGGCCAACACAAGTCGTAATGCCAATGCAACCATCAGAACTGAACACAAGAAACCTTATGGATGGACGCATATCTTTAAGTTTCAATAATTATCAAATGTCAACAACTCCTGGAGCAATATGCTATAATGAAAAGGATGAGGAAATCCAGAGCGATGAGGAATCTTTTCATACTCTTGCAGTTCTCAAAGAAAAAGCACCAGGGGTATTTGTGTATAGGGACTATCGTGAAGAAGAAGATTATCTACCTTGGCCTGAAATTCAACAAAGGACTCGTTACCACACCTCCCTAATAATTTTCAATAGGTATTCTCTGAAATTATTACCGAAAGATTGGTTACATGGAAGAAGCTAAAGCAAAAAATACAACCAGAAATCGATTTGGATGACGGATTCCTCTCAGGATCCCTTGGTGACGCACCACCAACTATTCTGGTAACACGACTCTCTTCGAATGTCATTTTACCTAAACAAAAATCATCTGGAGTTGCAGGATTTGACTTAGCAGCCAATGAGGACGTCCTAAACCCACCTCGAAATAGGAAATTAATTCCAACCGGCCTTCGAATGGAAATTCCTTTCAGATCGTACGACCGAACTACAACTAGATCGGGAATTGCCTGGAACCATGATCTTGACGTAGGAGCAGGCGTCATTGACTCTGATTATCAAGGTGAAATTTTTATTCTATTATTCAATCACTCTAATCTTGAATATCAGGTCCGACAAGGGGACTATATTGCTCAAATTATCTTTAAAAAAATCATTATGCCTGAAATACTTGAAGCTAAGAGCTTATCAGAAACACATCGAGGAGGCAGTGGTTTTGGTTCGACTTCAAAAGGAAATATATCTCCTTCAGTAATAGTCAAGCTACTTCCACAAGAACGACATATAATCTCAGCATTCATTTTTGAAGACACCAGCTTTCAGGAACATTTGTATGAGGACAATGCAGGGACTACAAGCCCATGGGTCTCTGTACCCCATTCCATTGACCCCTCTATAAATGGAACTGAAAATGAGGACTTCCTTGACTACATACAATACTTGGCAGACCACACTCTTCAAGGATGTGCATCTTCTGACAACCAACCATTGTGGGACGACTATAATGATCATGAATGGCTCAACCTTCATGAAGGCCTTGCATCCAGAAGGGGGCCTTAATACAGAAATGGACTATCTAAGCCTTAGAAGACTAATGGGAGATAGGCAACAAGTTTATTCCACAACAAGCATGGTAGTAACCTCTCCATATAATCCACCGCAAGAAGTAATGATGGAGTCACCTGGATACCCACCAGTAACCCGAACTAAACAAGGCCCATCCAGACCTATCACGGAACAAAGGCCAGCCACCAACATAAGGTTTAAGCGAGAATCCAATGATGAAATGTGGACTCTTCTTTCAGTATAACAACAGGGAGGAGCTATTTTTGTTATCCCAGAAAATTTGAGACTATTCCATGATGTATTCTCTAGATGGGAATCTATCACCAAAAATCATGTTGCAAGTCAAGGTTTTACCGACTCAAGGGATAAAGCAGAGTATATGGAAAATTTACTTGGTGAAATAGAAAAGCTGGCATGGATCCAATGGAGGATGACATACCCAAATGAGTATGATGCCTTGATTAATATTGCAGATGGTCGAGAAGGAACACAGAACATTCTCTCACAAATGAGGCGGGTATTTTCCTCCAAAGACCCTACCCAGGGATCAACTGCTATTCAGGATGCTGCATACAAAGACTTAGAAAAACTCTCGTGTGACAATGTTAAAAACATTGTCAAATATATGAACGATTACATGATGTTAGCATTAAAAACTAGAAGGCTATATACCGAGGCTGAACTCTCAGAAAAATTTTGGTTTAAAATGCCGAGTGACTTAGGCAGCAGAATTAAAGCATCTTTTGACGAAAAATACCCAGGTCTAACCATTGGAGTATTTCCAAGAATATTATTTGCTTACAAATTTCTTGAACAGGAATGCAAAGAAGCAGTCTTCAAAAGATCTTTGAAAAATCTATCACAGCGAAAATACGGGGTTCGAAGAAGCCGAACATACAAAGGTAAACCCCATGATTCACATGCTAGAATAGAAAAGAGAAAACATTTGCTTAGAGACAAGAAATGCAAATGTTACCTCTATGGACAAGAAGGTCATTTTGCCAGGGAATGCCCTAATGACAAAAGAAACATAAAAAGGGTAGTTGTATTTGAGCAGCTAGAAATCCCGGATGATTGCGACATTATGTCTGTCCAAGAAGGAAAAGCTCAAAGTGACACCATATTTAGCATCTAAGAAGGAGAAGACAACCTTGAAGAATCACACAGGTCAATCCAAATCTTAAATTTAACTGAATCTATGTTCATGTTAGGGCAGGTGGATAGAAGGTATAACAGAAGAACAACTGAATTACTTACATAATTAGCACTCAAATAAGTCAATCTCCCCCCCCCCCCCCCCCCCCTCCCCCAGCCGACTAACTGCACCTGTTGCAAGAGAGTCACGGAAAAAAGGGCAAGGCTTCACTGGCCTGAATGCCTTATCACGGTATGTAACCTATGTGACCCTTATTATTTTAACAAAGAAGTTCCAGTAGCATCGACTGCACCAGCACCTTTCTTCCCTCAAAACCTCATACAAGAGCAACAGTATTATATTACATGGTGTCAGGGAGAAATAAAACGACTACAAAAGGAAACAAAATATTACAAAACACTGTATGAGGAGCTCCTGCTAGAGAAACACTTAGCGGAAGACTTAATGTCTATGGAAAAGGAAAAAATGCCATTAGAGACTGAAGATGGCACTAGTGACGAAGTTGTTAGTATGTTATATGAAGAAATCACCAGTAAAATAACTGCCGCTCAAGAAGTTAGGGGACCAAGGTTAGTAAAGAACATACTTTACAACCTAACTATTGAAATAGAAATTTCTGGTATTCCCAGGTTCTGACTCAAAGCTATTCTTGACACGGGAGCAACCACGTGCTGTGTTGACCAAAAATTGATCCCTAAAGAGGCATTGGAGGAAAACATATTCATTGTACAATTCAGTGATATAAATTCCCAACAAACTACCCGACAAAAGATGAAACAAGGAAGAATGTATATTGGGAAAAATATATTCAGAATCCCTTACACATATAGCTTCTCTATGATCTTGGGCGACAACATACAAATGATTATAAGCTGCAGTTTTATCAGAGCAATGCATGGTGGAGTACGCATTGAGGGTAATATTGTAACCTTATATAAAAATATTACTATAATTAATACCTTGCCCTCAGTAATATCTGCAGCAGCCATCGAAGAACTATAACTTGAAGAATATATCCAGATACGGAAATGGTTCATTATACGGGAAAATCATCGCTAGAGTTCAAGGAAGAATTCCACTCTATATTAGAAGCACTCAAAGAACAAGGTTTTATTGGTGAAAATCCTCTCTTACATTGGTCTAAGAACCAAGTAGTGTATCATTTGGATATCAAAAATCCAGACTTTATTATTGAGGATCGACCGCTTAAGCATTTAACCCCACAGCAGAAGGAGATTTTTTTCAAACATGTCAAAGCATTATTAAATATTGGGGTGATTCGTCCAAGCAAAAGTCGTCACAGAACTACCGTTATCATAGTTAATTCTGGCACAAATATAGATCCAAAAACAAACAGAGAAATCAAGGGCAAGGAGCGCATGGTTTTCAATTACAAGTGCCTTAATGATCTCACTCATAAGGATCAATACAGCCTGCCCGAAATTAATAACATCTTAAAGAAGGTCAGCAACAACAAAATTTATTCTAAATTCGACTTTAAAAGTGGATTTCATCAAGTAGCTATGCACCCATAATCCATTGAATGGACTACTTTTTGGATCCCAGACGGCCTATATGAATGATTTGTAATGTCATTTGGTTTAAAAAAAATGCTCCTGTCATTTTTCAAAGAAAAATGGATAACTGTTTCAGAGGGACTAAAGACTTCATTGCGGTATATATTGATGATATTCTGGTTTTCTCTCAAAATTCAAAGGAATATTCACAGCACTTAAAAATTATGCTAAATATATGCCGAAGAAATGTTTTAGTCCCAAGTCCAACAAAGATGAAGTGACAGTTACAGAAATAGAATTCCTTGGGGCTATTTTCGAAGAAAGACGTATAAAATTACAACTCACATCATTTCAAAGATTGCTGATTTTTCAAGAAAAAGAATTACAATCTACAAAAGTGATGCGGTCTTGGTTAGAATTATTAAATTATACAATAAACTACATTCCTAACCTGGGCAAAATGCTAAGCCCGCTATATGCAAAGATACGCTCAACAGGAAATAAGTGGGCGAATGACTAAGATTGGGCCTTAGTCAGAAACATTAAGGGTATTGTTGAGAACCTACCGGATCTTGAAGTACCCCCAGAAGAATGTTTTATCCTCCTTAAAGTAGATGGTTGTATGGAGAGTTGGGGCGGGATATGCAAATGGAAACTACAAAAACATGACCCAAGAAGCTCGAAAAAAACATACGCCTATGCTAGTGGCAAGTATAATCCCCCAAAATCCACAATAGACGCAGAAATTTATGTTGACATGAATTCCCTTGAAGCCCTCAAAATCTACTTCCTAGATAAAAGGGAGTTAATCATTCGAATAGATTGCCAAGCAATCATCAATTTTTTTGAAAAATCTACAACAAATAAACCCTCTCGAGTCAGATGACTAGCCTTCACAGACTACATAACTGGAACGGGCATAAACATTAGTTTTGAATATATTGAAGGAAAGGATAACAAGCTTGCCAATGCCCTTTCAAGATTAATTAATTATTTTATTCTTGCAGAATGGCTAGAACATGAGACACTAGACAAGCTGGGCCTAGTAGCTGTGGCATTGCAAGAAGTAGAGAGGAAGCCCAACAAGGAGGCCCGTGAACAAATGATCCATATATTATTAACATTGACAGACTTGGTGAGCGATAGAAAAGCCTCTTGCTCTACCTACGACAACGAATACAGCAAGGAATACCACTCGCCGAACATGACGACATCACGGAGAAACTTATACAACTCCAAAGGAAGGCCTCAGAACAAGACAGTCTTTGCCATACAACAACTCAGAAATCTCCACACTGCAAAACTCCAAGAATGCAAAAGTAGGAGCACCAGGAATAGTTACTAGAGAGACTGGTACCCTACTACAAAATAGATTTATGAACAGCTGGAAGCAACCGAGAACCTGACAAAAGACTCAGTCCAAAGAATGGCAAATTTCTTACTTTAGGAGACAAGCGAAAGTGGTGGACCCATCACTAGTCCATCTCTAGTTCAATCAAGCAATAAAGTAGGTACTGTAATATCACGAGCAAAAGATTTGTGACTTGTAAAGAAGCCTGTAGTGCTATATTAATGGACAAGTGTGTGATCACGAATTAAAGAAAGATATTCGTGATCTAAAAAGAGGATTCACTCTTATTGCCCCCTTCTTTGGGTTTTTCAAATTTCCCAAAGATAGGTTCTTTAGCTTGTAAATCAGTTCGTCGGGTATTGATGAAGTTTGAACTTCTCGTCTAGTTTGCTCTAGGATAGTCTTGAGGTCTGCTTGGATATCCCTAAGACTTTCAGCGTCTGCACAAGTAATTGAATTTGAGTATTATTTTGCTTAATTATAGCAGAATTTCCTGAAGTTGGTCCGTGATATTCGCCTGGTTTAGCGAATCCCACAGTGGGAGACTCAATCTGTTCTATGGCTTTGACAGCTTCCTTGTATGAGAGCGTGCTTTTTGTAATAGTGTAGTTTTTGTTCATGAAGTTGTCCACTGTTCAAGCTTGTGGAGGAGTTTCGCCACTCGCTTAATCTTTTTGTTGAGGTCTTCAGTTAACCTCAAGGCTTCCCTTTCCACCAGTTTTGGTTGCTCTGCAATTTTTGCAACAAGCTCTCTAACTTCCTACTTGGTTAGAGGTTTATTTTCTATATAAATAATAGTTAGATTTCGCAGGGCAAAATTAAGCTTAGAAACCACGTCTTTAAATTTTTGGCACCTTTCTTGAATTTGTTTGAAAATTTTCAAGTGGACTCTAGATGATAGACAGATTCTGTCGTATATTACAGCAAGGTTGTTGGCTAACTGATGGGTTGTAACCTTTGGGATAGAAGCAAAGTCAAGGTATTCAAGATTAGATGTACGGGAGTTTGTATACCATTCATATATGGCCTTTTCCCAAATTTCTGACATTAGGCTCTTAACATGATAAACATCAGATTTTGCTCACACAGGTGTCCCCTTGGTCTTACAGAGGTCGTCTTCCTTTTTACCAAGTTAGGACCTGTTCTTTTGCACTATCTGAAGTTTATTAGATTAAGGTATACAAATATGAGTATAGTAGACCCCGTAATCTTTCCTTTTATACCTTAACCCTTAAGGTCTTAGGTTTACATAGTCTATCTCTTTACACCTTGCGCTAACTATTATCTAAGTGGAAACTTTGAAGGGGAGCCTTGCTTTGTGACCAAAAGGTCACGGTTTGAATTTTGAAAACATCCTTTTGCAAAAAATAAGATAAGACTGCGTACAATGGATTCTTCTTCAGGACTGCGCACGATGGGAACTTCATGCACCGAGCTGCCCTTTATCTAAGTGAAAACTTTCAACAATCTACAATCTTAGATTTCCTAGAAATATTAAACAAACATCATACTGGAACTGAACTTCGTTGTCATCCCTTTGCTGCTCGAATATATGTTCCACTTAATCGACTTCTTTCTCAGGCTGAAATGCCAGCAGACAGTGGTTATCCTGCCTATCTTGCTGCACGTTTAGTTTCCTTCTGCGAACGTGCTGGTAAGGTGAAATGTCTGGGCCGACAGGAGGTGATTTTTCAGATCTTGTCACTTGCTACCCTTGGTATTGTTCAGGTAAATAATATAGCATTTTTAATATTCTCCAGTGACATTGAGCACCCTTTTGCCCTTCGAGTATCGTCAATCCCTTTTTTGTATAGTGTTTGCAGGTCTTTTGGGGTCTAGACAAGAAGCTCGCCCAGAGGAAGCATTTCCCATCCATAAATTGGCTTATTTCATATTCCAAGTACTCGAAGGTTTGCTGCTTGTCATTATGGTTTGCCAAAATTACTCGATTAATAGTATCTCTGGCCAATGTAATGTACATTGTCATTCCACTTGCGTTTCAGGCCTTGGAGTCTTTTTATGAGAAATTTGATCAAGATTTTATTGAGATTAGGACCAAGGCTACTGAAGTATTACAGAGAGAAGATGATCTTAATGAAAATGTGTGGGCAATTTCTGCATATATCAACCTGCAAATGTGAAACTTCACACGATTATGGAATTTGAGCATATACCGAAAAGTAATGTTCCATATACCGAAAAGTAATGTTTCCCCCATCTCTTGTGGCTCCGACTGATATTGCAGCTCATCAGTAAAGATGCATTAGCTGAAACAGACAAAGATTACTGCAAAACTTCTGCGTGAGGATTATCTCGACAAAATGCATTTATTTCATAAGTTGTATTTGCCATAGTTGCATTCACAGCTTTTTCATGATTCTCTTTTTCACTGTAAGTTGACCAATCAACAACTTCACCAGATATGACAAGTTCTGTCCATTCTACAAATGAGTTTGCATGACCCGAACATTATCCATTTCAATAGGTTGGCAAATCAGGTAGGCTCCTACCCTATTGTTGTGATTTTGTTAGTATGGGCCATGAACAAGCTTCCTCTTCATTAGAACGGAATCCTTTTTTGTTACATTTGCTTGTCTGTTATTTTTCTTTCGAATCTCAACTACCAGTGCAAGAGTTACTTGGAACTACATGTGTTAGATCTTATGGATTTAGATTTACTTTGTGTTTTATTATCATGTCAATGTATCAGGCTCTGGAGTGAGGAGCTGGTTCCGATGGCCAAAAGATCACTTACACTGTCATCAAGCATCGGCTGGGTGACCTTTTCTAACGACTAGTGTAAATAATAGATTCTAGATCACTTTCTTGTTTTTAATCTTTATGTTTCCTTTTCCGGTCAACAAGGCCTTGAATCTATTTTTGTTTCCTGCAGGCCGCAAAAATTTGAAGACCGCACCATCGGTTTCGCAACCTTGAAGACAAAGCACGATGATTGACCAACCCCCTCTTGTGATTAGAGGAAATAATGCGGCCCAACTTGTTTGATACCGTGAGTATTTTGCGCGACTTGTATCATTATGGGGGCACCCTGTTGCTCTTGCTTAATTTTTATTGTTTTTGTCCTGAGTTTGTGCCATTTATAAGGGGTGATGATACCCTAATTTTGCGATCTGTTGTAATAAATCATCAGAACTCGAGGGCAAACACCTCGCTAACTTGTGAAGAAAAGAGAAAGAGAGCAAAAGAGTACAGATTATTTAAGCAAATAAAGCCTAAAAGATTTAGGCATTGCTCTTCATTTCTTTGCATTTTTTTTAATAATTTAGATGTCCAGACTTGATTAATTTTGAAGGTAGACGGTTTTCTATCCTAGTTCGTATAGAGTAAATTTAAAGTATAGTTTATGCATATATTTTTTGGTATTCTCTTATGAGAATCTTTGACTCAACAATAAAGTTGTTATCATATGATCTTATCATATGACCTTAAGGTTATGAGTTCAAGTTGTAAAAATAACCTTTTACAACATAGAATAAGATTATGTATAATAGATTCAATGTGATTTGATTCTTTTCCTAGTGTCACATTAGCGAGAATTTTATACACCGGGCAACCTTATATGCTCTTCATCCCTTTGTGGATTTAAGCGAAGTTAGTTTTTCTGCAATCTTCCCATGGTGTAATTCTTGAAGTTCTAGCGTTTGCATTTTGATTTGTCAATGCCAATTGTATTTGTCATATGCAATGTCTGCTAGGTTTATACTCAGTTTACTTGGTAGGACAGTTAAAAAAAAAACTGGAGAAAATCATGTGTAGAAATTTTTTCACTATTTATTTCACAAGGAATAAGAACTGATAGATTCTGTTTATTTGTTATAAAATAGTAGATGGAATCCGTCCGTGGATCAATTTTTAAATGTTTTTTTATCCAGTCAAATTGGACGGAAGCGAAGTCTTTCCTCTTTCACCCTCAATCGCCTAAAATCACACGAGCCACTAGCGCCATGTCCACATACTTGTCATCACCAGCACTGCAATGTTGTTGAATGTCCACCTCCTCGGTCGCTGCTGGCACTGCACAGCCGCCTCGCGCAGGGAGGCCCTCCCAGCCACTTGTGCAGTGGCACTACTTGGCTGTGTTAGCGTAGGACGACCTTGCACAGCCTCTCGCATAGTGACATTGTGCAGCCACCTCGCTCAGGCAGGACTGGTTTTAGGCATAGGCCATTAAGGCATATGTCTAGGGTTCCAATTTTTATTGGGACCTATTATTTTTAATATATTAAATATATTTTTTTAACAAATAGAAAAAAATAAGGGCCACGTGATATATGTATATATTTTGGAACCTAAGTGAAATCTAAAACTTTGCTTATAAGCAAAAATGAAATCATATAAATCTTTATCATGTGAGCCCTATTTTTTTTCCATTCTCTTAAAAAAATACATAAAAATATATTTAATATATTAAAAATAATGGGCCCAAATAAAAATTGGAGCTCTAGACATATATCTTAATGGCCTATGCCTAAAGCTGGCCCTGCCTGAGCGAGGCGAATTTATTTTTAATTATGCATACTATTTTATTATATCTAATTTATTCCTTTTTAATATATCTCTATCCTATTCATCTCTCATTACATTTCTCTTTTATTGGTTATGCTTTCCACTTTGATCAATTAGAATATAATTAAATTTTTTTTATCTTATTCATACAATGCAAAATAAAAATACTAATTTTTTTTAGTTCCCCCTCTTCCTCGTTTCCAACTCCCCTACTGTTCCTCGTTGAGATTGGAAAAGAGAAATCATACCTAACACTATCACGTTGATCCTGTTGGTGCTACTATGCTCCTTGTTTAATTAAATTCAAATGTTGATACATTCGTTCATATTGTGTTTGATCGAAATGAAGGATTTTATAATTTTTTTAATAATAACGAGTTAGATACCTTTACCATTTCACTTACATTAAGTTTAACTTGTATTTAGATATATTTACAATTATAAATTGTTCGATTTCTCCTTTGTCTTTATTCTATTATTTACAACTATTCAATTTAAGTGATGAAAAATATGATTTATTTTTTTCTTTTGCTCTGTGCCTAAAAATGCTCTCATTTAGTTCTTGATAAATGATAATGACTGATTTGCTCTTGTTGCGATTTTTATTTTCTAAGGATTGTATTGAGTTTTTTCATTTTGTACACGTGTTTTTATTTATTTGTTTTTTGTGCTTTATAGATGTTGATGAGTTAAACATGGGAGCATGATTGTTTCTATTGTTGTCCTATTACATTATTCTTATTTCCTCAATTTTATTCCTTTTTGTAAGTATTGTTCTCTCTATCTTTTATTTAAGTAATGACAGATACTTTTATCTTTCTTCATTTTTAAATAATTCTAAATACACTGATTTTCAGCTAAATAAATTGTACACTTATTATTTCTTTAAAGTGTATCATTATATTTAATAATAATACACTATCTAATATCGTAAAATTTATATTTCTTTGAAGATTATTAAAACTTGAATATGATAATTTAGTTAATAATTTTACATCTCAAATAGTGAGAAAAATAAATTTTATATAAAAAATTATTTTTTAAAATTAATATTTTAATTTATTTTAAAAAAAATTAAACCATCATTTTTTATCTCAAGTCTAAAAGTTTTTTGGTCCCAAGTCTGAATAAAAAAAACTAGAGAAATTTTTTTTCTTATCAAAAGATTCAAATAGACTTGAGTCGCCCTGCGCTCATGACATCCCTGCGTTGATGCTATTTTTTTTTTCTTTCCTTCGTCCTACCCTACATTGGTGCTATTTTTTTTTCTTCCATGAGTTTCTCTTTCTTTCCTTCCTCCTTTTCCCAAAGGACTTTCTTCCCTCTTCTCTCCTTTTTCTCTTCCTTTGCATGCATGAAAGGATATTTTTTAATAGAAAATCCTTTTTCTTCCCTACGTTGATGTTATCGAGCTCTCAATTCAAGTTTTGCTTGAGCTTGATTCGAGTTTGATTCGTTTAGATGTTTTCAAACTCTTAATTCAAAATTGACTTGAGCTTGATTCAAGTTTGATTCGTTTAGATGTTTTCAAATTCTTAATTGAAGCTCATTTGATTGCTTGAAACTTTTACTTGTTTGATTGATTATTGAACTCGATAATTCAAACTTATTTATTTATTTTTTTTATTTATTTAACATATTGATAAGTGTTTTATTAATAAACATGGTTCATGAACATTGTTTACGAACCTTATTCACAAATATTGTTCACAAACGTTGTTCACGAACATTAATGAACTGAATACATGTGTCCAAACTTGTTTCTTTAGTTTAACAAGCTATTCAAACTTATTTATTTAATTGATCTTGTAAATATTAAACGAACATAAACAAACTCTTACCAAGCCGAACACTAAACTTATTCACGAATATGTAGTTCATTTACAACCCTGTCCATATGAATAGCGAAATCAATCTAGATGCTCATATTATAACCCACAAACCTACCATAAATTTTCTAAAGGAAAAGTGGTAGGTAGATGTTGGAGGCTCAATATTTTGACCTATATTTAGAATGTTATAACTATCCTTGCCACTTTTTCTAGTCATTCCTTCATGGTACATCGCAAAAACAAGTCGTTCTCAAGGGGAAAAACTATTGCTGAAACTTCATTTTCAGTCGATTGGTAACCCGATACATCTTGTTCTTTTGGGAGCAAGATTTCTATGTTTCAAACAGTGATTCCCTACTTGTATACATCACGATGATATATTGAAAAAAATTAGACCGAAGAAGTAGAACAATCTCATTGAACAATGTCACAGTTAACCTATATTTGAATTTTTGTGAGATACATAAATACAGGAGTGTCTGGGTGTAACAACAATTGAGTATGTGGTGTAAGAGATCGGGGCATAAAAGTACTCCGAACTATTGTAATTTAGTCGCGCTACAAGAGAGCATTTTGTTACCGTACAAGTTGGATTGGAGTCCTTTAGGATTTAGAACTCAGTCGAGCCTTCAACTGCATGGAATTGTGAGCATAGTGAGAAACATGGAGCATGAAGGCTTTCAACTCCGATAAATCACTCAACTCAACCAACACATTGGTGCAAATTATGTTCGCTTAGAGTGATTACATGAACAAGTTGACACAGCCTACATGAACTTACAACTCTAACTAAATATCATAAGCCAAACTTATCTTTAGCATAGAACTAGAAATTGTGAGGATTTTTCAGTAGCAAGACATTACGAGCAAAGAAGATTGCGGAGTATAATGATTATTCAAGAAGGATTGTTTTTCACATACCCGTTTTATAAATTTTAGTTGATTGAGAACCTCTTCGGTTGCAAGTTCCTGCAGATTTAACAATAGCTTTAAAAACAGCAACACTGAAACACCAAAATCAATCAAATAATAGAGGAAGCAATTATTGATTGCAAAATAACAATCTACGATAAGCAAGAAATGTCGAATTGACTTTATATCGTATCATTTTTTTTAGTCGGCACCAAGTATCCAGCTTATGTCGATCAATCTTGGGTGACCGGCCCGACTCTGCAGAAGTTTCCCACCGGCCACCAGAATAAATCAGGAAACACTCGCAGCAAACGGTCTATCAGCCCAACATTCTTAGTTATATTGTATCAATGACTTTGTGGAAAGTAGTATTGGTTTTCATATGCATTGATAATGACGCAAAACAGACCAGAATCCATTGGATATGATACAAGTAACGAGTTCATCAATATCTAATGAGGTTATTTAATAATGAATTCAGGCGACTAACTGATAACATAATGCTGTGTTGATTCGTGTAAAGATTATTCACCTGAGGCACAACACAATCTGCATGAATTGGATCCCATTGAATAGCACAAGAGCAGTCCCAATCTTCACTCTGAATTGTGAAAAGAGGAGCCCTGCAATAATAAATGAGAGCTAACCACATCGAAATCTAAAAGAAACACTTTAGGGTTTGCGCGCCAACATTTGAAAAAGAAATGTGAAGCATGAAGGATCAAACTCAACTTTGTTCTTACAAAATTATCTTGACTAATGATGTAATACCCCTTTCTGAGATTCTGGTTAAATATGACTTAACACCCTGTTTGGAAATAGCTTAAGTCATGGAATTGAATTGAATTCTATTATGAATGGAATTCCATAAGGAATTGAATTCAATTCTCATGTTTGGAATGAATTGCAACTTAAGTTATGAAATTCTTATGTTTTACCATTTTATCCTTCTCTCTTTTTTCTTTTCTTTTTTTACAAAGAAGAGAGAATGAGGGCACAATGGACATAATATGGAGAATTGAATTCCCTATCTAAATCACACATAAAGAGGTGTGATTTACTTTTGCCTTGTTTGATGGAATTGGAATTGAATTCCATATCAATTCTTAGCTAAAAAATCATTCCAAAGCATGGAATTCAATTCCAATTCTAAAAGGAATTGAATTCCATATCATTCCAAACAGGCTGTAAAAGGTTAGATGGTACTATCCATATCACCAAGACGTACTTTCCTTTTCGGAAGTTCAAACTTAAGAACTCCAAAATTAAGCGTGCTTGGCTTGGAGAAATCTGAGGATGGGTGACCTCCTGGGAAGTTTTTCAGGGTGCGTGATATCCCTGTTCTGAGATTTTAGTTATGGCTTAAAATGTTAGATGGTACTATCCATATCACCAAGGTGCATTTTCCTTTTCGGAAGCCCAAACTTAAGAACTCCAAAGTTAAGCGTGCTTGGCTTGGAGAAATCTGAGGATGGGTGACCTCCTGGGAAGTTTTCCAGAGTGCGTGCAAGTGATGGCAAAGCATGCTGAAAGGACCTCCAGTGGTCTGTGGAGCTAGTCATCAACCCGATGGACAATTTTGGGTGGCGTTCCCGGTTCAGTCAGGTGAGGCCCGCCCGGGCTGGGGCGTTACAAATGATGCCTAATCAAATCATTCTTTATTCTCTTATTGATGCTAAAATTCTATATTCAATATTAGTTATACCGAAAGCCCTTAGTGTCTAGCTCTCCGACCGAACTCTATGCAATGGTATACCATTAGCCATAATTAGTAATATATATGATTGTGTTCTGGAATCCTCGAGAACAGGTTTAGATTCGTCTTAGAGGGAAATGGAGCACCTTAGCAATGCATCACCATAGACTAAGAACTACAAAATTGTCTCTTTCATTTTGGGTGACTGAGGGATCGTACCATTTGTGGTTTTTCCATATTTTGTTGTAGGCCTAGAGAAAGCAGCAATCACTAATCCTCTCTTTCCAAAAGGAAGAATGCAAAATTCTTAAGTATTCATTTTTTGGTTCATAGAATATAATAAATAAATAAATAAATCACAATAAAATACATCACCACGTAAATAATTTTTTTTGACACATTTTACTTGCACAATTTACTTCAATAAGCCTAATCGACCTATCCAGTACCGGCTAAATCACTTGGTCAACCCAAACCATGCAAGTCAACTTGACCATCCAAGATCATCTATCTCACTTGTATCGCCCTGCCTTCCCCTCCGCCTACTTGCCACAAATCATTTGGACAACCTAATTCTCCTATCCAGGGACGGATCTAGGAATTAGAGCTGGGAGAGGCTTGAACTTAATGAGGTAGGTTGGGCTTTGGGTGTGGGAGGAGTGGACTTTAGTGGACTAAGAAAAAAAATTACATAGGTAATGATAAAAAAATTAGGGTTGGGCTAGAGCACAAGGGGCTAGAGCACAAGGAAACCCTTAGCAAGATCCATCTCTACTCCTACCTATTCGAATAGACTAGACTACCTTGGACCATTTAACCCGTCCAGATGAGCTAGGCGACCTAGCTTGCGCAAACCATCTTGACAATTTGGCCCAACTAACTAATCTTGACCGTTTGGATCGTCCAACTCATTTAACTCCTCCCCACCTGGCCTACCTAGCTTGCCTAGACTGTTTAGCCTAACCAACTCAAATGAACTATCCAGATTGACGAGACTAGCCAACCTAGTTGGTCTAATTGAAGCAATCAATGAGTTATATAGAAAGCTTAAAATAGATAAGGAAGAGTTATTGTTAGAATAGAGCACAGAATTCTTATTCCTTATAAATTTGGAACAAGTTTTCCATAAGCAGTGGTATTTCATGGTTATTTTTGCTATCGAGCATAGAAATCATTATTCAACTATTACATAAGTAAAAATCAAGTTTGTATGTACTAATGTAAAAGAATGAACTTGAACCAATAAAAAGTTCAATCATAACCAAGTGAAACGGTAAAGAAGTAGACTAGTTTTTGAAGATAAGAAATAAGAACCTGCGCCACTTTCCACATATAGTGCCCTTGTCACATCTATTTGAGTATATAACCTCCTTGCATTGCACCCAATTACCAATATTGCAATGATATTGAATCTCTCTTCCATTCCAAACCTAACCATTACATTTGACACATGCAACCCATTTAGTATCCAAAACAACACAAAAGATAAATGATTACTTCAAGAAAAAGATTTTAACCCTTACATTCGAATTTACGGATTCATCTGTATCCATTTTATAAGGCTCATTGAAATAATCATCTTCGCTACATAATCAAAGAGATTGGTGAAGAAAAATCAAATCAAACAAAGAGAAAGACATAAGAAGTGACACGTAGAAACATAAACTACTAGGTGAGATCTTATTGATAAAAAGGAGATAGGCGAATAACATACTCGGAAGCATGTCCAGACCAGTCTGTGACTTCAACTTGAAAATCTTTACCAATTCGAACTCCGGTGGTATATGGTTTATGGTCCTTCAACATGAACAATATAGAATTCTTTCTATTTGTGTGATTTGAGCTTTTGCCTACAGCCTTTGATGACTTATTCATCAGATGTTTTGGCTTCTTCTTGAAACAAGGAAGGCAATACCATTCATTGACTGGAAGTTGTTTCAATCTCGGAACACAACAAGACTGATGATGCGCTTTATTGCACTCATCGCAAATAAGCATCTTCAGTGGGTTTTCGAATAGCCCACATATTTTGCATTTCTGAGAAAGCTCACTGTTATCATTCGACATGATTCCTATATCATAATGGCTGATTCTAGTACGAGAATTTCCCAGAAGCCTGTGTTTTTTTAGCACATAGATACAAAGCTCCCTCGTCGATTTAAATTCTCGTGGTTCCAGAATATCAGAAGTTGAACACTCATAGGTATTAATTGTTTCTATCTTGGAGAAAGTAGATGTGAGTTCCACATTGGATTTTGAGGATGAACATCTATCGTCTAAACTATGACAATGATCTAGATTGGATGCTTGATCATGTATGTCAAATTCTTCAATAGAACTCAAGTGGTGCAAGCCAGAATCATGAACAGACTCAGCGTTTCTTGTGCTTCGAACAACAGCCGGAGATGTTTTAGTATCAGCTTTCGGAACTTCCAACAGTTTATCCTCGGAATTAATGGAGGACTTTGAACCGAAACCTTGTTTTGTATCTTTTATATGATTAGGTTCTGGGAGAAGAGCAAGTGAGTTTCTTTGGAACCTCATCCTCTTGTAGACATACCCAACATCCATAGACCCTGAACTCGAGCACGAGCCATTCAAAGTTGATACATCGATATAGCTTCCAGATGAAACTATTGTTCTGCTAGGAGGTAGTTTAAATTCTTCCTTGTCCGTATAATGGCATTCTTTGCGCTTTGGAGACATTTGATAACTTTAACCAATCTGTAATCAACAACAATTTCTATTTCTGAATTCCTTAAAACAAAATATATATAGCGATCAAGTATAATATCATAACTCGCGCTTAGCATGCCACTTCTTTTCGAACTAATCAGCAACATATGGCTGATTTAAGTGTCAATTCAAATCTACAATCCCATTATGACTTACCGATATGTGTCCTAGGATGATGTACAACAGAATCGAATTGAACTGTTTTCGGGAAAAAGCTTCCTAGAACATGAAACAATTCATCAGCAAAATTTTCCACCATGTGTACTTGCATACTAAACAAAACAGTGCATATGGTATATATCTGCACACAATTTTAAGATTTAAGTGCAAACCAATGACAACTAAAGAAAGAAAGATCAATGAATACAAAGATAAGAAAATTATCATGTTTGCATAAGTATATTTAGAGAGTATCAGTTATTTCAACTACCAAATAAAATATACTTACACAACCTGACATTCGACAGAACAAAATGATGGTTTATTCCAACATTTTTTGTGAATGCTAAAGCAGATACTCACCATTCAACAAATTGGAGCGAATGAAATTGACAGAGATTTCAATTTTGATGGAAGAAAAATTTTGATTCTAAAACCCTGATTTTCAGGTTGAGTCACCGTACGAACATCAAACAATAATCAAATATCCTATGATAAAAGAAAGGTGATTCAAGGAAAAAGACAACCTAACACAAACCACTATCTTTCCATAGAGATTGAGTTTTAAGATAGAGTCCGACTTTGGGGCATAATATCGCTCAACAACAAACTGTGTGTCCCGACTTATATCGGGTCGGCTACAAATGTACGCATCGCCAATCGATTCCATACCACTTGTTCAGAAAATGCTCAATCATTGGACTACTACAACTTTTTGCTAAAAATGGCGGGATTTGCACCTCTCTATCTCTATAAACCAATTTGCTGCTAAACGTGTTGTTATTTACCAGGTTGGAAAAGAAACAAGACAGGTTTCGGTGGCAAAAACTTTGGTGGATCAGCGTTTCATGGTCTATCTAGTGCTTCACTTCCTTCCCTATATGATACCTGATAGCTAGCAGCCATCCTCTTTAATTCTTATGATTCTCTCTAATAGATTGTCTTAGCCTTATGGAGCAATAATTTTTTGGCCTCGATGAGGTTCTCATAAAAGAAGTAATTTAGGGTTTGTTTGGTTCAGGGAAAATGTTTTCTCAAAGAATGTCTCTTCTTGGTTTTGCAATGTTTGGCTTCACATAAAATCTTAATCAATTGAAACGAAACAAATTCTACTTGAATCACATCCGTTCACAACTCTCCTCCACAAACAACAACCCTCCCCATTTGTCTGCTCCTCTTCCTCAAGAATAGCAACCCGGCGTTGCACACCATCACCCATTGTGACCCAACGAGACCAAGACCTAGCTATCGTAGCCTGTTGCCTCATCTAACAAAAGGAGCTATTGATCGTGTCAAATTTGTGGTCTCACTAAATTCGTCACATTGCCCTCAATCCCGCCACCACCTGTCAAGATATGAATTGCCCTTGGCAAGGAAGAGAAGGAAGAAGGGGAATGGAAACTGCACTTGATCTTAGCCAAAAGACTGAAAAAGGTATAAATTATTTGCTCAGTAGATGGTGACAAAAGGCGAATATGCTCGCCCCCCAGTGCCCCCGCCAACCCGTCCTAGGGTCAACACGAAGGAGGTAAATCACGGGTGGCTACTAGCCTTTGGAATAGTGACTAACACATAAGGAAGGCATTTACTTTGACTTTGCCGAGATTCGAACCCCAGATCTCATGGTGGCAACACCTCATGTGCTAGCCACTAGACTATCCTGAGGGAACAATTATTTGCCCGGTAGATAAACCAGGAGAAGGTCGCCTACCTCTCGGATTAATTGGGCAAGTTCGGACACCTAAATTATCCAAAAAAAAAAGGAATGGAAAATATCTTTCTTGTATCATGCATGCCAAACAAGGGGGGAAAATTCATTTTCTGACAAAAATTTCCTTGGAAATGGTTTAAACAAACATAATATTTTATGCGAAACAAATAGATCCTTAATAAAGGATAGATCGGTGCACGAACCTCCCACCAATATGGGGTCCTGGGGAAGGGTCTATTGTATGCAGGCTTTGCAAGAGGTTATTTTCGAGACTCAAACCCGTGACCTTGAGGTCACATGGCAATAAGTTTACCATTGCGCCACGACTCCCCTTCAAATAGATCACTTTGCATTTTCACATCAATAATCTCAAGTAATTTTAAGGGTATTATGCACCATTTCTAGATATTACTAGGGTTTTTTTCCTTCTCTATTAAAGAAGAAATAAATCCTTAATAGAGAGGGAAAAAAACCCCTAGAAATATCTAGAAATGGTGACTAATCCCCTAAAAATTACTTGAGATAATTGATGTGAAAATGCAAATTAAATCCAAATTCTTAATATCTACCATCCGTTGCGCACAAATATTATATCAGTTTTGGCATTTCTAATAACACAGATTTCTCTGTAACGAGAAAACCCAAGGATTAACATTATCATGCATAAGGTATATCAAGAAACTTGGAATCAATCATCAGGGAAGAACCCTAAACCAACCAAACATGCACAATCATCACTTAAACACCCAAGGAAGAGGCAACTTTAGCATCTCCAGACAAGATTTTCACTGCATGTATACATGAAGTAACAGTTACAGAAAACAAAGCGGTCGAAATCGGGCTCACCGAAGCCGTCTCAGTGAAGAACCCTAATCCCTCTCCAGAACCAAACGAAAGTGTGCCCATGGTTCGGCTCTCGAGCCTTAAATAGTTGAAGTGGGCACAAAAAAAAAAAAATCATCTTTTCCAACACTATGCCACTCTGGACACCTTTGCCACCGTTGGATTTGGCTTTTTGAAGGTGCGTTTGGTCCGACATTTAGTTATATGATTATGAATGAATAGATTCGTCAATTTGAGTTGGACCCGTCGAGTTGATCAATCCGGTCAAATAATTTAAATAGGTTGAGTTGAAATTTTATCAACCCAAGTCTGTCATGGGCCGACTCACCTAGGCCCGTGCTTGGGTTGGCCCGTGGCTTGAGAAACACATATAAGTTAAGTTTTTTGTCAATTTATTATCTTTATTTGTTATAATTTTGAAATAAAATAATATTTTTCATCTCACATAATTACTCGTTTGTGTTCATTTATATTTAAAATACATATTTATGGATACATTTGGTTGATGAAACATTTCCGAAGTAAAACGTTGAAAATATAAAATATTTTTTATTTTTTTAAAAAAAAATTGATGGGTCCGTGGGTTGGTATGTCAAACCCGTAACTTGTCTTAGATTGGGTTGGATTGGAAATTTTTCAACCCGCCAAATTGACGAGTCAGCCCCCCCCCCCCCGCCAAGTGATTGACCCGTCACGGGCCGACCCATCCCGCCATAGGTTGTCTGTTTGACAACTGTATGAATAAACGTTATGGAGAATAAAATATAATCTAATATTATTTGGTTCAATATATATAATATAATAAAAAAATATTTATTTTAAGATTTTAAAATATAATTTATTTTAATATTTTACTTTATATTACTCTTCATCCATATTTGAGATATTTAATTATAATAATTAATATAGTATATTTTTCACTATAAAAAATTTAAAATTATCATTTAAAATTTCCATCGATAATATATTTTTATAAAATTTTAACCATTTGTATTTTTTAAAATTGTATGATAAAAATTAATAAATAAATACTATAATTAATCAAAATTAAAATTTATATCATTATTATAATAAATAATAATAAATTTTCTATCAATAAATTTTTTAAGTTATGGTGTGTGTATTTGTGATTCATCTACTAGCTAGCAAAAGTTGTCGAATTTTTTTATAATGAAAAATGACATTTGGAGTTAGGCCCGTCATTTTCGCTGGCCGTTTGGCATGATTTAGCCATTGAAGAATGGATAAAAGGGACCAAGAATACTTCAACATAATGGTTGAAAAAAAATCAGATAAAGGGATTAAGTCTCCATCGAAGCATGCCCCTATTAGTTGCATGTTGGCATACTCACTATATTTGGTGAAGTAGATGAGGAGACGGAGGAGATCATGAGGTGATCATCGAAACCATGGACATGAAGTATGATGTAGGGATGTAAAAATATTACAATTACCATTTCAATTTGTGTAAAAATGCTTGTATGGTGGCACAACAATGGCATACTATAGAGGAGGGGGAAGAAAATCAAATGGCTATGACAATCTCAGTATTGCCAAGATTCTCATACCTCCTGTAAAGATAACATAAACACATCTCATTATCATATATAAAAGATATTGCATATTTAGCTTCTATCGCAGTTAGAAGAGGTAGAAAACATGAAAAGCAGTTCCAAAAAAAAATCATTTATAGTCCGTATGCACTATCCATAAATAATGAACATATACACTCGGAAATTTCTGTTGCATGCATATCCATATGAAACTTACTGATCGTCTTATCTTTCGGTCAAATAAAATTAGTTTAAAAACTGTTGTGTAAAGAGAGGGCAACACCTCTCAATTTCTAAAATATGAAAGAAAAGGAAGAGAGAAAAAAGATCACACGGAGTAATAAGATAAAGATGCACAAAAGGAGAGCAAACACGAGGAAAGAGAAGAAGAGAAAGAAGAAGAGTTACCGTAGTTCGGCGGCGTGCCTACTCCATAAAAACGGCCAAAATTTTATTAGAATTCTCTCTACACAAGAGAATCACATCTAATGATTCTTGTGTTTATTGTTATACAATAGGTTTATAATAACCTCTATAAATAATGCACAAACCTCAGACCCGGTAAAATCATAACAGAATTTTGTTATAAAAAATCGCAACAGAATTCTGTTATGAAAAATTATAACAAAATTCTGTTATATAAAATCGTAACAGAATTTTATTACGAAAAAATCTTAACAAAATTTTCTTTCATAACATCCATTGCATTGACCTCATCCAAATATGAGACATCCGTCAACAATCTCCACTTTAACGAATATTCACCCCTTCGAAGAACACGAGTATCTGAATAAAACTTCACCTGGATCTCTGGGTCTGAGCTTCCTTCCTCTAGCATCTAGAGATATGGATTAAGTTCAAGCAATGCTTGAACTTTTCTGTAGTCACTGGCTTTGTCAGCATGTCTGCAGCATTGTCTGTAGTGTGGACCTTCTCAAGTTAAATTTTCCCAGAAGCAATTAACTCTCTGATCTTGTGAAATATCACATCAATGTGTTTGATTCTCGCATGATACATCTGATTCTTCGCCAAATAGATAACACTCTGACTATCGCATAACAACTTGATTCCACCTTGTTAAACACCAGTTCTCTGACCAACCTTGTAAGTCATAACCTTCGCTACTTCAACTGCTGCCATGTACTCTGACTCCGTAATAGACAATGCGACAATAGATTGAATCATATATTTCCAACAAATAGGTCTTCCTGCCACATTGAACACGTATCATGTAGTAGACCTCCTGTTATCTAAATCTCCTGCATAGTCCGCATCTATGTACCCAGCAACTGAAGGATCTTCCGGCTGTCTACTGAACATGATGTCATAATCAGTTGTATTTCTCAAGCATCTGAAAATCCACTTCACTACATCCCAATGTGGTCGACCAGGATTTGAGAGAACATTGCTTACCATACTAACTACTTGCGCCAAATCTGATCTCGTACAAACCATGACATACATAGGGCTGTAAATGAACCAAACATTCGTGAACAAGCTTGGTGTTCGGCTTGGTAAGAGCTTGTTTATGTTCGTTCAATATACATAGGATTAATTAAACAAACAAGCTTGAACACATATGTGTTCAGCTCGTTAACGTTCGTGAACAACGTTCGTGAACAATGTTCGTGAACAATGTTCACGAACCATATTTATTAATAAAACTCTTTTTAATATCCTAAATAAATAATTAAGTTAAATAAAATAAATAAATAAATTTAAATTATCAATCTTAATAATCAATCAAACAATTAAAAGTTTCAAACAATCAAACAAGCTTGAATTGAGAGCTTGATAACATCTAAACGAACCAAGCTCAAGCCAAGCTCAAACCAAGCTCAAGCCAAGCTCGAACCAAGCTCAAGCCAAGCTCGAACCAAACTCAAGCCAAGCTTCAATTGAGAGCTTGATAACATCTAAACGAACCAAGCTCAAGCCAAGCTTCAAACAAGCTCAAGCTCATAAAAAATAAACCAAGCCAAGCTTGAACACTCATTTCAAAAGCTTGGTTCATTTTAAGCTCGGTTCGGCTCGGCTCGGTTATCTTATTAAACAAGCTTGAACACCCTAAAGCTCGGCTCGGCTCGGCTCGTTTACAGCCCTAGACATACATCAGACAACCAACTAGACTAGCATAAGGAACATTTGACATCTCTTGGATCTCGTTATCCATCTTTGGACACTGTGTACTAGATAACTTGAAGTGATGTGCCAGGGGTGTGCTCACCGACTTTGCATTCTTCATGTTAAACCTATCTAGCACCTTCTCCACATAGCTACATTAAGACAACTATAATCTCCCTGCAGCTCTATTCCTGTGAATCTTCATCCCAAGAATCTTCTTAGCCTCTCCCAAATCTTTCATGTCAAATTCCTTGCTCAGTAGCCTCATCAATTTGTCAACCTCTTTGATCTTCTTCGCAACAAAGAGTATGTCATCTACGTATAGTAGTAAGAAAATCAGTGATTCATCTTCAAGGCTCTTCTCATATATGCAGCAGTCATACTCACATCTCCTATATCCATTTTGAATCATATATGAATCAAAACGTTTATACCATTGCCTAGGAGATTGTTTCAATCCATAAAGTGATTTCTTCAACTTGCAAACCAATCGCTCTTGTCCGAGCTGACTAAATCTCTCGGGTTGTGACATAAAAATATGCTCCTCTAAATTTCCATGAAGAAATGCCGACTTCATATCCATTTGCTCAAGCTGCAAATTGTGATGTGCCACTAAAGCCAACACCGCTTTAATTGACGTATGTCTTACCACCGGAGACAAAATTTCTTCATACTCAATCCCCTTTCTCTGTGAATACCCCTTTGCTACCAATCGAGTCTTGAACTTCACTTCTTCTTCCTTTAACATTGTTTTTTTTTTCTTGAATATCCACTTGCACCCTATAGCTTTCTCTCCTTCAGGAAGTTCCACTAGATCCCACGTTTGGTTCTTATGCAACGACTCCATCTCCTCTGCCATAGCACTCGTCCACCTATCCTTTTCAGAGTTGTGTATCGTCTCCTACAAAGATATAGGGTCTCTACTACTAGTGATAAGCGCATAAGATACCAAGTCTTTGAATCCGTATCTGGTGGGTGGTTTTATGACTCGTCTCGTTTTGCCACCAGCTATAGTGTGATGCTCCATGTGCTTTGAGCTAGAATCATCAGAGTCATGAGTCTCTAGCTCCACCTGCATAACATCTTTCTCCATATTTCTTTGTAGTATTTCATTTCCTTCTTCCTGAGTACGCTGTAATCTAGCTTCCTGGTCAAACACTACATCTCTGTCGATCACCACCTTGTTTGTCTTAGGATCCCAAAGCTTGAAGCCTTTAACTCCTTTCTGATATCCCAGAAATATGTACTACTTTGACTTCGCATCCATCTTTGATCTTTCCTCACTAGATATGCTCATATAGGCTGGACATCCAAAAACCTAAAGATGAGAGTAATCTACTTGATTCCCTATCCATACTTCCTCTAATACTTTGCCTTCTAGTGCTGCCCTTGGTGATCTTGTTAGAGTGTATACTAAAAGTCTAGCTTTTGGTATAAACATTTATCTAGAAATAAGAATCACATTGGTCAAATATCTACATTTGTGATAAATGTAGTTGTTCAATTAATTTATATTGTAGATAACATGGTGTGTGGTGTCACACACAGAGGATCATGTTATCAGTACCTTATAAATTATAAACAGTAGCTCACGACCAAAATGGAAAGGAACAAACCATTAGAAGGTCGTAGTGTAATTAGGTATCAGTTTATCTTGACTGTATAACTACACTAGTACACTTAGAGTGTATTGAGTAGGACCATTTGAGGTCGTTTCTTTTATACTGATTTTATAAAGAAACAAAGACCTTGGTTATTATGGAAGTGTGTGCTCTTAATCCTGATATAATAACAAGCATATATATTTGATATTTATTTCTTTAATTTATCAATGGGTGAGATTTAGTTCGATGAATCAATAAGCCCAATAAGTTGGGAAATGGTATCATTTATAGTGTGTGTTGTTGATTATAGAAGGAAACTGTGTCCTAGAGATACTAGGTTGAGAATGTCCCCAAGAGGAGCTCATAAGGATTGTCATGTTAAACCCTGCAGGTGGACTTAGTCCGACATGACGATGAAGTTGAGTGATACTACTCTTGGAACTAGATATTAATTAAGTTGTCAGTAACTTACTTAATTAGTGGACATTTGTTATCTTAAACACAGGGAGACTAACACACTCATAATAAGAAGGAGCCCAAAAATGTAATTTGGGATTGGTGCGGTAGTTCAATAATAATTCTCTAGTGGAATGAATTATTATTGATAAAATTAAGTTGTGTGTTCGGGGCGAACACGGGATGCTTAATTTTATCGGGAGACCAAAACCAATTCCTCCTCTCGGTCCCTATCGTAGCCTCTTAATTATAGAATACTATACCCACCTATACCCACCTTCTTACCCATCCTATAGGGGGCCGGCCAAGCTAGCTTGGAGACCAAGCTAGGGCCGGCCATGTTTTGGTTCATGGGTGAATTCATGTGGCCGGCCCTAGCTTGAACTCAAGCTTAGGTGGCCGACCCTATTAAAATAAAAAGGAATTTTATTTTTAAAATTTTTCTCATGTGGATAACATGATTTAAAAGAGAGTTTAAAATTTTAAATCTTTCCTTTTATAAGATTCTACAAAAGATTAAGAGAAGAGTTAAATCTCTTTCCTTATTTGTAGATTAAAAGGTTGATTTTAATTTTGGTAAAAACTTTCCTTTTAATCATGTTCATGATTTAAAAGAAAGTTTAAAAATTAAATATTCTCTTTTATAAGTTTCTACAAAGGATTGAGAAAAGATTAGATATCTTTCCTTATTTGTAGATTGGAAGAGATTTTAATTTTTTAAAGAGAACTTTCTTTTTATCCACATGTTTAAAAGAAATATTTTAATTTATAAAATTTCCTTTTTATTGACCATCATGAAGGGAAAATTATTAGAGAAATTTTTTATAAAATTTCCGGAAACAAATTAAGAAAGTTTTAATTCTTGATTGAATTAAATTTCCTTTGCTTGGTTTAAAGTGGCCGGCCACATTGTTGATGAGAAAAAAATTATTTTTAATTAAATAAATTTTCCTTATCAATGGCAAAAGAATTAAGGAAATTTTTATTTAAATTTCCTTATTAGCCAAGGCCAAGGATTATAAAAGAGAGGGTAGAGGTGCCTTCATGGGTAACAACTCTATTATTTTTCCTCTCTCTTTTTCTTCTTTGGTGTGGCTGGCCATCCTCTCGTCCTTTCTTCTCTTTGATGGCCGAACCTCATCCTTCTTGTGGAGACTCATATGGTGGCCGGATCAAGTTTAGAGAAGAAGAAGAAGAAGGAGAGAAAGAAAGCTTTGTTTCTAGCATCCCTTGGAGCATGGTGGTGGTGGCCGAACCTCTTCATCCTAGAAGAAGTTTTGATGGCCGAAACTTGCAAGGAAGAAGAAGGTGCTTGGTGGTTCTCATCTCGGAAGATCGTTGCCCACACAACGTCCGAGGTTAGAAGAGGAATACGGTAGAAGATCAAGAGGTTTTTCTAAAAGGTATAACTAGTAATTTTTCTTTCCGCATCATACTAGTTATTTTTGGAAATAATACTAAATACAAGAGGCATACGATTCTAGAGTTTCGAATTTATTTTCGATAAAGTGTTCTTTTGTTTTTCTTTTCCTTGTGATTTGATTGTTCTTTTCGGTTAACCTAAAGTTATTTTAGGAAATTAAATATTAGCTTTCTATAAAAGGTTTTGTCTAGTCGGTGATGGTTGCTCCCATATCCAAGAAGGTCATGTGCCTCGCCACTTCAGTACTGGGAACCGATTATGGAAATTAATATTTAATGGAATTAATAACTTAAGGTGACTTGGGTCGAACGTGTTAAGTTCCGCAGGAGATCCAAGTCAAAACCTAAAAGAACAAATAGATTAAGTTTTGGATCAAACGTGTTAAGTTCCGCAGGCGATCCAAAATTTAATTTAAAAGAACACATGGTAGCTAGGAAAAGGTTCAGACCTTTGTACAAAATTTTTGTACAGTGGAACCTCTAGGCTTTCCGAGTAGCAACCAACAATTGGTATCAAAGCTAGGGTTTTGCCTCTGTGTATTTGGTATTAGTTTAATTATGCACATGTCATACATAATTTAGGCAGGATAATAGTAGGATGTGCTAACTTTGTGGATGCAGGATCCAACTATTATGGCTTATAGTTTTATGTGTGTGATTGGACCCTTGGACATGTCAAGGGCATTTATATGTGTGTGCATGATTGTATTATAAAATACAGCAGGAGCTGTATTTAGTTTTATTAGGATTTTATTTTTGATCTAGATACATGTACATTCCTTTTATGGATATAGGATCAAAATTGTAAAATTCTATTTATGTCGCGGATCGAATCTTGCAAAGCGTGGAACCTTCTAAGGACCAGAGGTGCAGCGGAACAAGGAGCAAGATGGATGCGACAGCTAGACCCGGTAGCGGTGGCCAAATATGGCAGCAGCTTGGGATGACAACACACGGAGGACAACTAGAGATAAAAGCCATAATAGTTGAAAATTAGATTTTCTATTTATTGCTTTTATATTGTGTTGTGTGTGCATGTTAGTATACATGACTAGTAGGCTAGCATAGTTAAAATTCCTCGTTTATAAATAACTAAGTGGGAGAGGGATTTTTAAATAAATCCCATGGTCTCCATTACTGGTTTGTAAGTGATGCAAACAAGCTTGCGCGTTGGCTCTGAGTGCCTTCGTCCATAACGGATGAGCTTGTTTGTGGATCACTAGAATAGACTTCCATTTTTGGATGACTATAGGAAGTTAATTAAGAGCGTGTGATCTTCCCCAACGGAAGGGGCATAATCTTATTAATGGACTTAGTGTCAAGTAATGGTATACACTTAGACACATCTAATAGTATCCTCCCCATCGGAGTCACTGCTATTATTTGTGTGACCAAATGAAACCAACTATTAATTTGTCATAAAACTAGGTTGACAAGATAATAAAATTAAAGGGTTAAAACCCCTCTTACAAATGATTGATTTTGTATACGTCCACACTAACGTGGCATACAAAATTAACGGTGTTTGAGATAATTTTATTTGTCATAAAGATATGTTGACAAGATAGTTAATGGGTAAAACCCTCCTTTTACAAATGTTGAATTTGTATACGTCCACACTAACGTGGCATGCAAAATTCGCGGTGTTTGAGGTGTTGGTGAATTTAAAAAATATTATTTGAGGAATCAATATTTTATTTTAAATTCAAAAGGTTTTGACCAAATATTTGATCAAAAACAGATCAACTATTAATTTTATTCGTCATAAAGTAAAGTTGACGAGATAATAAAATTAATGGATAAAATCTCCTCTTTGATTTTGTATACGTCCACACTATCGTGGCATACAAAATTCATGGGGATTTTAAAGAATTGATCTTGACCAAATATTTTTGTGATTCTTAGGATTTAAAATGTTTGTCAATCCCCTAGTAGTCATACTATAAGAAATACTTAGCAATCCCAATTGTAATGATTGGAAATAGGACTTGGACATTAAGGTAGACTGTCTTCTTAGAACTAAGAACAATATAGGTGTATTTAATTCATTGGTTGAAACATGTTTAGTGGTGTTATCTACCAGAACCTGGAGTGTAGATACAGATGCCATTAATCATGTCCGCAATTCATTGCAGGGTTCCAGGAAACCCAGCAACTAAATGAAAATTAAAACACTGTCTACATGGGCACTACTGTAAAAATGATAGCTGTTGCAGTGGGAGATGTTTATCTTTTGATAAGAATAAAATATGGATTTTTAGTAATTGTCTTTACGCACCAAGTTTAGAAAGAACTAGTTTTCAGTTTCTAAACTATTCAAAGAACTTGATATTCTGCCTCTTTTAAATAACAAAGTTGTTATTAAGGAAAAGAGGGAAGTTATCTGTTCTGGTACGTTGGTTGGCAATTTATAAATCCAATAACTCTCACAATGCAACAAATGGAGATTAGTAACACATCTTCTAACTTTAAGAGAAAGTAACATTCGAAAATGAACCAATTATATCTTTGGCTTCTAAGGCTAGGTTATATTAACTCGAGTAGGATTCATTGGTAGCTGATGAACTTTTGGGTTCATTAGTAGTGGAAATCTTTCCAACCTACGAGTCTTACTTGAAAGGAAAAAATAACCAAGAAGCTTTTAAGTCTAAGGGGTAAGGAATCAAAGATATATTGGAATTGGTTCATTCTGATTTGTGTGATCCTATGAGCATCCATGCAAGAGGTTGTTTCAAATATTTCATCTATATTATAGACAACTATTTGAGATACGGATATATTTACTTGATGTGCCGCAAGTCTAAGTGCTTTGATTAGTTCAAAGAATACGAGGCTGATGTGGAGAAACGACAAAGTAAAAGTATCAAGACACTACGGTAAGATCGTAGTGGCAAGTACCTCTTGGGAGAATTTAGGAGTCATTTATCAGAAGTAGGGATTCAATCCCAACTAACTACACCCCAACAGAATGGTGTAGGAAAAGGAAGGTATAAGACTCTTATAGAAATAAGTAGATTGATAAGTTATTAAGAATATTATCAAAATCATTTTAAGGATATACTCTGGAAACAGGAGTGAATATAGTACCTTCTAAAGTCAGAACTCTCTACTCATATAGAATTGCTGAATAGGCGTAAGCCTATTTCGAAGCATATTCGGATTCGGGTAGTCTAGCACATATGCAGAAGAGAGACAATGATAAGTTGGACAGGAATTCACTTGTTTGTGGGTTATCCTAGTGAAATGAAAGTAGGTTTATAGTCTTAAAAATCAGAAGGTCATTGTTAGCATCAATGACCGATTTTTAGAAAAGGACTATGTAATAAACCATGTGCCTATAAGAAAATTTGTTCTTAAGAAAATAATAAAAGACATGTCTAATCTAGTACCAACTGTACAAGATGAGATACCACAAGGAAACTGCAACACGTATCACAAATGATACACAATTGCAGAAAGTGCCTTGTCGTAGTGGGAGGGTTGTTTGGCAACCTAAAAAGATTCATGTTTTGGGAGAGTTTTTGGACTCGATCCCTGGAGGACATGAACCTGATCTCCGGTCATATGATAAAGCACTCCAAGATAAAGATGCAGTATCTTGGCAAAGAGTAATGAATAAAAGAATTAGAATATATGTATTCTAATAAAATCTGGAAGCTTGTAGAACCACAAAATAGTGTAAAAGCCTTTGGGTATAAAAAGGTCTATAATAGGAAAAGAGGGATAGACAGGAAGGTAGAAACTTTCAAAGCAAGGCTAGATGAAAAAGGAAACTTTTTCACTTGTAGCCATGCTTAAGTCTATCCGGATTCTTTTATCTATTTGGTAAGTGGATGTCAAGACAGCATTCCTTAATGGAAGTCTTGAAGAAAGCATTCATATAAAGCAACCAGAAGGGTTCATTGCAAAGGGCTAAGAGCATCTTGTGTGCAAGCTCAATCAGTCTATGGACTGATACAAAGCTTCAAGGTCTTGGAATATCCGGTTTATCAAAGTAATCCAGATCTATGGATTTAGTAACCGGATAAGTCTTGTGTATACAAAAGATGTGATGGAAACGTGGTGGTATTTCTTGTACTATACTTAGATAACATTTTTTGTAGTTGGAAACAATATCAAAATGTTGTCAGAAGTAAGGGTATGGTTGTCCAAACAATTCGATGTAAAGGACTTGGGAGAATGTATATATTCTTGAGATCAAAGTAATAAGGGATCGCAAGAAAAGAATATTTTACTTATCCCAAGCTTCATACATCGGAAAAATTCTTGCTCGTTTTAAGCATACAAAACTCCAAGAAAGGTTTCTTACCTTTTCAGGATGGAGTAACTTTATCTAAAGATATGTCTCTGTAGACTTCAAAGGAGATAAAGGAAATAAAGGCAGTTCTTTATGCTACGGGTGTTGGAAGCCTAATGTATGCTATGCACGAGATCAGAAATCTGTTTTGCCAAGGGCATAGTTAGCAGATATCAAAGTAACCCTGGACAAGGACAGTGGACTGCAGTAAAGCATATATTGTAGTACCTTAGAGGCACTAGAGATTATATGCTAGCTTACAAGGCAGTTAATTTAGTCCTTGTGGGTTGCATAGATTTTGACTTCCAATCGGATAGGGACAATAATAAGTCAACCTCGGGGTTTTGTGTTTACTTTAGGAGGTAAAGTCATAACTATGGAAGAGTGATAAGCATAGGTGTTTTTCTGGACTCCACCATAGAAGCTTAGTATATGGCAAGCCTCTGAGGTAGCCATAAAAGCTGAATGACTCAATAACCTCAAGATAGACTTAGATATGATTTCTGGTTTGTCCAAAAATTATTACAATTTATTGTAATAATGTTGGTGTAGTAGCAAACTCGAAGAAACCATAAGTCTATAAGGCAAGTAAACACAATAGAGCGCAAGTACCACCCAATACGAGGAATCGTATAAACGAGGAGAAGTTGTTGCCGCCTAGATTGCATCAGGTGATGACCTATAGATCCTTTCACTAAGGTCCTTAAGGCAAGAGCTTTTGATGGGCATGTTGAAGGGATGGGAATCAGATGTATGGCAGCAGATATGGCAGCTTAGTCTTTTAGTATAAGTGGGAGATTGTTAGAGTGTATACTAAAAGCCTAGCTTTTGGTATAAACATTTATCTAGAAATAAGAATCACATTGGTCAAATATCTACATTTGTGATAAATATAGTTGTTCAATTAATTTATATTGTAGATAACATGGTGTGTGGTGTCACACACAGAGGATCATGTTATCAGTACCTTATAAATTATAAACAGTAGCTCACGACCAAAATGGAAAGGAACAAACCATTAGAAGGTCGTAGTGTAATTAGGTATCAGTTTATCTTGACTGTATAATTACACTAGTACACTTAGAGTGTATTGAGTAGGACCATTTGAGGTCGTTTCTTTTATACTAATTTTATAAAGAAACAAAGACCTTGGTTATTATGGAAGTGTGTGCTCTTAATCCTGATATAATAACAAGCACATATATTTGATATTTATTTCTTTAATTTATCAATGGGTGAGATTTAGTTCGATGAATCAATAAGCCCGATAAGTTGGGAAATTGTATCACTTATAGTGTGTGTTGTTGATTATAGAAGGAAACTGTGTCCTAGAGATACTAGGTTGAGAATGTCCCCAAGAGGAGCTCATAAGGATTGTCATGTTAAACCCTGCAGGTGGACTTAGTCCGACATGACGATGAAGTTGAGTGGTACTACTCTTGGAACTAGATATTAATTAAGTAAGTTGTCAGTAACTTACTTAATTAGTGGACATTTGTTATCTTAAACACAGGGAGACTAACACACTCATAATAAGAAGGAGCCCAAAAATGTAATTTGGGATTGGTGCGGTAGTTCAATAATAATTCTCTAGTGGAATGAATTATTATTGATAAAATTAAGTTGTGTGTTCGGGGCGAACACGGGATGCTTAATTTTATCGGGAGACCAAAACCAATTCCTCCTCTCGGTCCCTATCGTAGCCTCTTAATTATAGAGTACTATACACACCTATATCCACCTTCTTACCCATCCTATAGGGGGCCGGCCAAGCTAGTTTGGAGACCAAGCTAGGGCCGGCCATGTTTTGGTTCATGGGTGAATTCATGTGGCCGGCCCTAGCTTGAACTCAAGCTTAGGTGGCCGGCCCTATTAAAATAAAAAGGAATTTTATTTTTAAAATTTTTCTCATGTGGATAACATGATTTAAAAGAGAGTTTAAAAATTTAAATCTTTCCTTTTATAAGATTCTACAAAAGATTAAGAGAAGAGTTAAATCTCTTTCCTTATTTGTAGATTAAAAGGTTGATTTTAATTTTGGTAAAAACTTTCCTTTTAATCATGTTCATGATTTAAAAGAGAGTTTAAAAATTAAATATCTCTTTTATAAAGTTTCTACAAGGATTGAGAAAAGATTAGATATCTTTCCTTATTTGTAGATTGGAAGAGATTTTAATTTTTTAAAGAGAACTTTCTTTTTATCCACATGTTTAAAAGAAATATTTTAATTTATAAAATTTCCTTTTTATTGACCATCATGAAGGGAAAATTATTAGAGAAATTTTTTATAAAATTTCCGGAAACAAATTAGGAAAGTTTTAATTCTTGATTGAATTAAATTTCCTTTGCTTGGTTTAAAGTGGCCGGCCACATTGTTGATGAGAAAAAAATTATTTTTAATTAAATAAATTTTCCTTATCAATGGCAAAAGAATTAAGGAAATTTTTATTTAAATTTCCTTATTAGCCAAGACCAAGGATTATAAAAGAGAGGGTAGAGGTGCCTTCATGGGTAACAACTCTATTATTTTTCCTCTCTCTTTTTCTTCTTTGGTGTGGCCGGCCATCCTCTCCTCCTTTCTTCTCTTTGATGGCCGAACCTCATCCTTCTTGTGGAGACTCATATGGTGGCCGGATCAAGTTTAGAGAAGAAGAAGAAGAAGGAGAGAAAGAAAGCTTTGTTTCTAGCATCCCTTGGAGCATGGTGGTGGTGGCCGAACCTCTTCATCCTAGAAGAAGTTTTGATGGCCGAAACTTGCAAGGAAGAAGAAGGTGCTTGGTGGTTCTCATCTCGGAAGATCGTTGCCCACACAACGTCCGAGGTTAGAAGAGGAATACGGTAGAAGATCAAGAGGTTTTTCTAAAAGGTATAACTAGTAATTTTTCTTTCCGCATCATACTAGTTATTTTTGGAAATAATACTAAATACAAGAGGCATACGATTCTAGAGTTTCGAATTTATTTTCGATAAAGTGTTCTTTTGTTTTTCTTTTCCTTGTGATTTGATTGTTCTTTTCGGTTAACCTAAAGTTATTTTAGGAAATTAAATATTAGCTTTCTATAAAAGGTTTTGTCTAGTCGGTGGTGGTTGCTCCCATATCCAAGAAGGTCATGTGCCTCGCCACGTCAGTACTGGGAACCGATTATGGAAATTAATATTTAATGGAATTAATAACTTAAGGTGACTTGGGTCGAACGTGTTAAGTTCCGCAGGAGATCCAAGTCAAAACCTAAAAGAACAAATAGATTAAGTTTTGGATCAAACGTGTTAAGTTCCGCAGGCGATCCAAAATTTAATTTAAAAGAACACATGGTAGCTAGGAAAAGGTTCAGACCTTTGTACAAAATTTTTGTACAGTGGAACCTCTAGGCTTTCCGAGTAGCAACCAACAGATCTATTAATGAGATAACATGTCATGTTAACCGCTTCTACCCAGAAATTCTTTACAAGCCCAGCATTCAGCCTGAGGCATCTGACCTTCTCAATGATTGTCCTGTTCAACCTTTCCGCTACCTCGTTCTACTGAGGTGTCCTACGAACCAAGAAATGTCTCATTATCCCATGATGCTTACAAAATTCCTGAAACTTTGAATCTGTGTACTCAGTCCCATTGTCTGACCTAAGACATTTGATCTTTCTTCTGGTTTGGTTCTCCACTTCAGTTTTGTTAGAATTTTTGAGCCACAAAAACCACTTTTTACGTTGCGAAAACCCCGAAGTTAGCCACAGATCTGTGCGAAGATAAATAAAATATTCATGTACATGTTTATCTACACTAGATCTACCTTAGATCTACATGAAAGAGAAGGTTACCCTTGTAGCGAAGCCCTTCGCTTATCCCACTCGTCCAAATGGTTGCCGGATCTCGTAAAGTGTCAAGTGTACACTCCTCTACACGTATCCACACGGACAAAAGGTGGAGAAACCCACTTAGAGTGTGCTAGCACTCTTGAGAGGTTTCGACAATGGAGGAGAGGGAGATAAGAAGAAGAAAGGAAGAAGAAGAAACCTTGAATGAGAATTCACTCACCACACTAATGTGGTTGGCCACTTAATGGAGGTCTTATACCTCCATGTAATACCAAGAGTCATGACTCTTGGTCTTCCTCATGAGGTGGCACATAATGATGTAGCCTTGATGATGTGGAACACCATCATTGGTCGGCCCATGCCAAGTCACAATGAAGTGGCATTTGGTCAAGTCAAACTTGACCCTTCATCTTCCCTCTCAAGTCAAGTCAAACTTAACCTCTTATCTCCCATGGTTGATCAAATCTAACATTTGATTCAAATCAATTTAATTTAATGAATCTCTATTCATTAATTTAAATTGACTCAATGAATCATAGTCTAAATTAGACTCATTCGATACATGAATCAAATTGAGTCCAACTCAATTAGTCTAATTTGGATTACTCTTAATCCAATTTGGTTCATCACATGAACCTAATCCTCTTGGTCCATCATATGAACCTAATCTCCATCTAATTGCCCTTTGTGTGTGACCCTATAGGTTCTTGTAACGTTGACAATGCTCCTAAACCTATTTAGAAACATAAGTAATCAGCGGTATCTAGCAACACATCATTACTACCCAAGTTACAAGAATGTTGAGATCCAACATTACCTTTGTGACTACTAATTCTGACTCTCACAATATGTGACAATGTCCTTCTATCCAAGACATCTAGATTGATCAATTGAGGCATAGACCGTGTCATCCTCTAATCAATCTATATCTTGAACTCCAAGTAGACTCACTCTAATCAAATGAGCTCAATATCTCATATTGACTTATTTGGGCATGGCCATGCACTTAGTGATCTCACTCTATCAAGAATCATGATGTCACTCCCGTCATATAGGAGGGATAGATCTCATCTACATCACTCACATCCCTCCGCATAATTTGTTACATACCCAGTAGTCGCCTTTATAGTCCACCCATTTACGGGTGAAGTTTGACGAAGCCAAAGTATGCAACTCCTTATGTAGGAAACCATGGTGACTTCAGGTCCAAGGACTGATAGTCATACTAATAGTTACATGAGAAAGTATATGACACTCATATAATGATCCATGATACTTTCTCATGGCGGGTCATTCAGTATACATTCTCCAATGCATACTCATGTGCCAACTTGATATCTAATATCCATGACTTGTGACATCAAGTCATCGAGTTGACCTACATGCTAATCTCATCACATTAACATTGTCCCTGAATGTTAATACTTGACTAGGAATGATTAAGAGTAGTGTTCTTTATATCATCTCACTATCAATTCAACCAATCGATTGATATAGATAAGAACCTTCTACTCAGGGACACTATTATACTCAGTTATTTGGCACAAATACAAGTAAGTATAATAATCATAAAGAAATGCCTTTATAAATATATATAGGAATATGATATATCGAGTCCATACAACAATCATCATATGATTGGCTCTAGGGCTCTCACTAACAAGTTTTCCATAGTTTAAACTTTGTAAAATTTTTTGACTTGTGACGCATAAAATATACCCAGACCTTTCATGAGAAATCATCAGTAAAACTCACAAAATACAAGTACCCTCCATGTGATGCTACATTGGTTGGTCCCCAGAGATCCGTATGTACGTAATCTAGAATCCCCTCCGTCTTGTTTGTTACCATCTTGAATTGCACTTTGCTCTATTTCCCAAGAACAAAAAATTTGTAGAATTCAAGCTTGCACGTCTTGACACTCTTCAACAAATCTCTCTTGTGAAGTTCTAGCATCCTACCCATATACCCTAGCCGCATATGCTACAAGACAGTATTGTCTGATTCAGACTCCACCGAGGCGGCTCCACCTACAACTGTAGTCCCTATCAACTTGTAGATGTTTCCTGCTACCTTTTGTCCTTTCATTACTATCAGAGCTCTCTTGCTGACCTTCATCGCCCTGCTCACTGATTTGTAATTACAACCAATATCATCCAGTGTGCCTAGTGAGATCAAGTTCTTCCTTAGCTCTGGTATATATCTGACATCACATAAAGTTCTGATCACACCATCAAACATCTTGATTCTGACATTCCCTATGCTGATAACTTTTCATGGCGCATCGTTTCCCATCAACACTGAACCAGAATCCACTGCCTTATAGGTGTCAAACCACTCCTTGTTTGGAGTCATGCGATATGAACATGTAGAGTCTAAGATCCATGCATCCGTCAGTTGCTCTGAACTTGGCATAATTGATAGCATATCTCCATCACCGCTCTCTGAATTTTCCTCTTCAACTATGTTTGTGGACTTTACCGAACTACGTTTGTTCTTTGCAACATCTTCTTTATCTCTGGACAATCTCTCTTAATATGACCTTTGCCTCCATACTTGTATCATGTGATCACCTTCTTCCTTCTTGACTTAGAACGAGCCTTATTGTTGTTGCCATATTCATGTCGAGATTTGTTCCTACCACGCTCTTAGTTGCTATTTGCCACAAGTCCTTCTCCCTGAGAAACTTCATCGCTTGTTTTCTTTCTTTGGTGAAAACCTAGCAACGCACCTGTGATCTTCTCCAATTTAAGAGTTTCCTTACCCCACATCAAAGTAGTAACCAAATTCTCGTACGTAGGAGATGAAGGTAGAGAATTCAACAATATCAGCGCCTTGTCCTTGTCTTCGATCTTCACATTAACCCGCTTCAGATCGCTCACAATCTGATTGAATACGTTGATATGTTGGTTTAAATTTGTTCCTTTTGTCATCTTCAATCGGAATAATTTCTGCTTGAGATATAGCTTGTTTGTTAATGACTTTGACATGTACTGACTTTCCAACTTTTGCCAAACTACCACCGGTGACTCTTTGCCCATGACATGGTACATCACGTCATCCGTAAAACAAAGTCTGATTGTTGCTACTATCTTCGCCTAAAGTTCTTCCCAATCTGATCTCTCCATACTTTCCGATTTTCTTTCTCCTAGCGCCTTCACCATGCCTTGCTGCACCAACAAGTCCTTGACCCTTCTCTGCCATAATCCAAAGTTTCTAGTTCCTTCAAACTTCACCATATCAAACTTCGCAGAAGTTATCCCCGACATGTTGAAGAAATCCGTCAAAACCTGTAGCTCTGATACCAATTGTTGCGCAAAGAGAGGGCAACACCTCTCAACCTCTAAAATGTAGAAGAAGAGGAAGAGAGAAAAGAGACCGCACGGAGCAACAAGATAAAGGTGTACAAAAGGAGAGCAAATACGAGGAAGGAGAAGAATAGAAAGAAGAAGAGTTACCATGGTTCGGCGGCGTGCCTACTCCACAAAAATGGCCGAAGCTTTATTAGAATTCTCTATACACAAGAGAATCACATCTAATGATTCTTGTGTTTGTTGTTGTATAATAGGTTTACAATAACCTCTATAAATATGCACAAACCTCATACCCGGTAAAATCATAACATAATTTTATTATGAAAAATCGCAACAAAATTCTGTTATGAAAAATCATAACAAAATTCTGTTATATAAAATTGTAACAAAATTTTATTACGAAAAATCTTAACAATTTTTTCTTTCATAACATCCACCGCATTGATCTCATCCAAATATGAGCCACCTGCCAACAAAAATGAATAGAGTATAAAAATATCCTTGTTGATAAATTGTATCAGTGATCAGAACAAAAACTAGTATGAACTTTCTGTAGGTCAACATACATGGATATGCTCTGATCTAATTGCATACAGTTTTTAATGATGAATCACTAGAAAATAAGACATCCAAATTAGAAAGCACAATAAAAAAATATATACAACAATATTCAAATTATAAACTCCTACATCCCACAAGTTCTATCCAAAATAGAAACCATTCAACAAGTTGAATCAAAAATGTCATTCATCCAACAAGTTGTCTTAAATAATATCATAACTGTCCAAAAGTATATCAAAATATAAGCTTCAATAACCTAATTCAAATATCTAATTGGTCACCTATGGATTGATCTTGGAGAGTTACTTCATTACGTAATCTCTCCTAAATGCCTTCAGCAATGCAAAGAAGTTGTTAATTTTGTGTTCATCCTTGAGAATGTACTTTCCGACATCCATAATTTCTTATTGAGAGAAATCAGAAATTTACATTAACTCATTATGTATCCTCACTTTCCTATCATTGTTCTTGGTTTGTTTCTTGAAGTAGGTGGAAATTCCCTTCATCTCCTCATAACATACTTGCTAATCTCTCCCACTAAGTCACCTAGAACGTCATCAAACTTCCCTTTTTTCTTTCTAGTGGTTGCCTTCTTGCTTGATGGACAAACTAATGAATCTTGAGTCTCCATCTCAGATTTCTTTATTTCCTCTCTAACATATTCTTCATCTTTGTGAAATTCAACATTCGTCTATTTCACTCTCAAATGTGTCATTCTCTTCATCACATAAATTTATCTCTTCTATTGATAACCGAGCCATATTAGCCTATCATGTAAAAAGAATAATGAACCAAATAGAAAATCAACAAGGTGGAAAATCCCAATAACTAATAAGAGAAAAACAATACAAACATAGTGTATTGACAAAGATGTATTATACACATATCACAAAACTAAATGGGATGAGTAGGAAAATTAAAGGTGGGTAATATAGAATTGAAATGCTAAGAGTAGAAGCCACTGGAAACAAAGATAGTCTATCATTCTTTGCTTAAGGATAGAAGGATAGAAAATGATTTTCTCTGTATCTTTATTCTAATCAAGTGGTTTGTATACTAGACTTGTACAAATACATTTGTTGTGGTTTATTAGTTGAGAAGTTAACGAATGTTTCTCTGGCCACAATTTACATACTTGGTGTTTGTCTTATGGTTGCCCTTAGCAAACACATAGAAAAGATAAGGATCGACGACAATGTAATGTAATTTTGATTGTGAAGAAGATCTCAAGATAAGCCAATAACTTGAAAACATTCCTCCAAAAAAATTCTTAAATAAAACACAAAAAATAGTTAAATTGGAGTTTTTTAATATCTTTAAAAATGATATATTTTTATCTGAAACATAGTTATTTAAGGTGTAAGGCGTCCAAAAGCGCATTGGTATTATGGGGTACGAGGTGCACAACGCAAGTCGCAAGGTGAGGTGCGCACCTTAGCAAAGTAAGACACTTTAGGTAAAATTTTTTACCATTCAAATATATATAGAAAATTTCTGTTAAAATATTTTACTAATAAAACCATAGTCCATAAAATATTAAACAATAATATAATATAATATAAAATTCACTAGTAAATAAATATATTATACACATAATTTAAATTTAAAAAACTTCAAATAACTAAATAATCAAAATCTTCATCTTCCTCAATCGAATTATTATCATTATCGCTATATGTTTCAAATTTGTAAATTTGTATAGCTAAATCTTCATTAGTTTCCATAAGATCAATTTCTTCCTTCTTTTCAATAAGGTGCATGCTCAAGGCACACATGCACAAAAGACTCACCTGGCTAAGCCTTTGGGCCTAAGCGCAACAAGGCGAGTGCTATTAATAACTATGACCCGTAATACAAGATCCTCCCAAAATTAGACTCCAACCTAGATGAAGAAGCTTGCCACCGATGATTCCAAGGACACGAGGTGGAGAAGCCTGTTACCGACGCTGATTTGAAGAAGACGAAGCGGGAGAAGTCTGTTGCCCTGATTGAAGAAGATGAAGTGGGAGAACTCTGCCACCGCCACGGTTGCTGGCGTTGCCGCCACGGTTGCTGGCGTTGTCGCCAATTCAAAGAAGATGAAGCGAGAGAAGTCTGTCGCCACCGATTCAAAGAAGATGAAGCAGGAGAAGACAAACTAAGGTGGAGAAGTCTCTCGCTGCCACTGGTTTGACGAAGATAGAAGTATGTCGTTGCCCTAGGGTTTATGAAAAAAATAGAGGAATAACTATCTGAGAAACAAAGGTTATTTTTGAGAAAAAATTTACTTAACCCTAAAATCATTCAAAACCTTATGATTAGGAGGTTTTCCAATTCTGGGTTATAACCTCATTTTGCTGACGCAGTGGGAATCACACATAACTTGGGAATCACCCTCACCCTAAATAAAACATGTTAAACAATATAAACTTAGGTGGATAACAAGGTTATGGAGAATAACCCTGAACCAAACATGCCCAAAAGATTTTTGTAAGCACCCCGGGGTAGTTTTGATGTGATCAATCAAGTTCAGATAGGTCCTATATATTTGATCATTGTGTCTAAGTGTATAGAAACTTAGGAATACAAGAAGTCGAGCGAAAGACGCAGCTAGGGAGAAGGATGTCATAGGAAGGGAGTCGATGGACTCGGTGAATCTAAAGGATGAGGTGCAGCGGAAGAGTACACCGGCCGACGAGAAGGACACCTGTGGTTGTCCAAGGGATGAGAAGCCAGGGAGGAAGGCTCCTCGAGGAGAAGATCGAAGTTGGGTTTGGGTGGGCTCAATTCTCGACAGTTGGAGCGTCACCCAAGCGAGAGGAGCAAAAAATGGTTAACAAGGAAAGTTAACCATTTTCAAATGAACAGTGTCAAAGGCGCTTTCAAAGTCTTAGAATGCGCCTTCAGTGAGTAGTATCAGCCTCAAATAACCATTATTACCGTTGAGTTGTGGATAAAATTTTATCCACTTGAAGGCACCTTGAACCCTTTTGAAGGCGCCTTCCACCCACGAATAGAATTTTCCAGGGGCTATAAAAAAACCCCTAGAGCTAGAAAATATTGAACAAGTTGAACTACCACTCTTGTAACACTTTCCTAGCATTTTCTTGAGCTTTTCAACAATTGTAAGAGGCTTCTCTTCTTGCAACGAAGGAGATTTTCTAGTACCTTTCACTGCCTTGGATTAACAAATCACCTAGGTTGTAATCAAGTAAAACTCTGGCCTCTTAATCTTTCTTTTAAGTTGTTTAGTTCAGTTTTATTATTGCTAATTTAATTGTGCTACAAACCAAATCAAAAGAATGAGAATGAGTTATTTATTTTGTAGGCAATTCACCCTCCTTTTGTCGGCCCCCGTTGCACCAACAAGTGATATCAGAGTCAAAATGCCTCAAAAGGACTAACCCCCCAACTGAAGCACTGAGACGATGGTCAGACCGAGCATCTACCTGTCGAAGTTCGAGAGAGAATTTACGTTATGGAAAAAATACATGGAGGTACTTTTTAAAACTGATTTTGAAATTCTTTTGATAATTAAGTATGATTTTATAGCCCCTAAAGACCAACAAGAAATAGAAAAAGAAGAGAATCTCTGGACGAAGAAGGAGCAAGCAGACTTTATATCAAACGAATGAACCGAATTTCATCTGTTGAGCATGCTGCCTCCGCAAGAAGTCAGCAGAATCAGTGCATACAAATTTGTAAAAAAAACTTTGAGAGAAATTCCTAAAGCTAAATGAAGGTACGTTCGAAGTCAAGCTCATAAAATGGGATCTGCTCCGTAACAACTTACCAACCTCTGGCTAAAAGAAAGAGAGTTAGTAGCACAACTGCACGTCAAGCTGAAAGAGTTAATCACTGGACTTACGAATTTAAGAGAACATGCACCAAATCGAGATTCTTTAATATATGAGTTAAATGCTTTCCCTATGACACAAGATTGGATGTGTTGGGATGTATACTATAAGCCTAGCTTTTGTGTGAACATTTGTTTTGAAATATTTTAAAATGAGAATCACTTTGGTCAAATGTTTACATTTTATATTTATATATATGTCAATGTAGTTATCCATTTAATTTATATTGTAAATAATATGATGTGTAGTGCCACACAGAAGATCATGTTATCGGTTCCTTATAAATTATAAATAGTAGCTCACAACCAAGATGGATTGGGACAAATCATTGGAACAATTGTAGTGTAATTTGGTATTAGTTTGTCTTGACTATAAAATTACACTAGTACACTATGTGTGTATTGAGCAAGACCATTTGAGGTTGTTCGATTTATACTGATAACATAAAAGAACATAATCTTTGTTATTATAGATATGCGTCCTCTTAATCCCGATATAATAACAAGCACGTATACCTAGTATTTATTTCTTTAACTTATCAATGGGTGAGATTTATTCGTTAAATCAATAAGCCCGATGAGTTGGGAAATAGTATTGTTTATATAGTGTGTTGTTGATTATAGAAGAAATCTATGTCCTAATTATTTAGGTTGATGATGTCCCCTTGAGGAGCTCATAAGGATTATCATGTAAACCCTGTAGGTGGACTTAGTACAGCATGATAATAAAGTTGAGTGATACTACTCTTGGAATCAGATGCTAATTAATTGAGTTGTCAATAGCTCATTTAATTAACGGACATACGATATCTTAAACACAGGGAGTTTAACGCACTCATGATAAGAAGGAGCATATATTGTAATATGGAATTGGTGCGGTAGTTCAGTAATAACCCTTTAGTGGTATGTGTTATTATTGATGGACTTGGGTTGGGTGTTCAGGTCAAACACAGGAAGCCCAAATCCATCAGGAGACCTAAACCAATTCCTCCTCTAAGTCCCTGTTGTAGCCTCTATATAAAGCCTCGCATCCACCCATCCATAACTTGGTTTGATTTAACTTGGTTTGGTTTAACTTGGTTATAGAAAGGGAGATTTTTTCTAAACAGAATTCTGTTATTTTCTTTTCTTTGTAACCGACGGCAAAGGTTATAAAAGGAGTAGGTGGTGCCCCCTAAAATTTAATTTTTCCTCAAGCCCCTTCTTTCCTTGTGGTCGGCGCCCCTCCCTTCTTACTTGCTTAGGGCCGCCGCCCCTCCCCTCTTCCTTGCTTAGGATCGGCACCCCTCTCCTCTTCCTTGCTTAGGGTCGGCACCCCCCTCCTCCTCCTTGCTTAGGGCCAACGCCCCCTCCTCATTGCTTGTGTCCAACGCTCCCTTCTCCCTTGGTGGGCAGCGGCTTGAAGAAGAGGAAGAAGAAGATTATAAGGTGCCCCATCCTAGAGCCTCCTTTTGTAGCTGGTGGTTTGGAAACTGAGAAAAGAAGGAGGGTGGTGTTGTCTTGGTAGATCGTCGCCCACACGATGTCCAAGGAGAGGAGAGGAATACAGTAGAAGATCAAGAGGTCTTTAACTACAAAGGAAAGGTACAACTAGTTCTTTAATTCTGCTGTATAATTAGTTTGTTTTCTTTGTATCGATTTTGAATACCAATACAAGAGGCCAGTGATCTTGTACTTCGATCAAGGTGTGCTTTGATCTGTCAAGAACTTGCTTGATTGATCAGACACATGTTTGATCGAACATACGGGTTGCTAGGAAAAGTTTTGTTCTTGTACAATTTTTGTGCGGGGAAATTTAAACAGAACAGAATTCTAGCATCTTCAGGATGTCTATAGTAGACTCCTATTATATCTCAAAAGATCTAAAGGTAAGTACTTTAGAGAGTTTATTTTCCACTTTAGAACTTCATGAATCTAGATGTATAGAATTGAAAAAGGAGCTCAGTCATAACATTGCCCTGAAGGCAAGAATGGACAATCCAAACTCCGAAGCATCAATCGATGAAGACGAAGCTGCCCTAATGGTAAGAAAATTCAATAAGTATATTAAATCTAATAAATTTAATAAAGCACAGGCTAAGAAACATTCTCAGAGCAAAAGGAAGGTTTAATGCTACAACTATAATGAAGAAGGGAAAATCAAGAATGATTGCTCGAAGCTTAAGACAAAGGAGAAGAGGAAAGAGCTAGCTAAATCAAGGCACAAAAACTTAAAAGCAACATGGGATGAGTCATCATTGAAATCAGAAGTTGAAGATGTTGGTTAGTCCTAGAAAGATCGTACCAGTTCCACTGTACAAAAATTTTATTCAAGTGTCGAACCTTTCCTAAATAACCTATTGTGTTCTTTAGAAGTTAAATTAGGAATCGCAGACGAAACTGAACATCATTAACTTATCTGTTCTTAATGGTTTAGACTTGGATCGTAAACGGAACTTAACACTATTGATCCAAATCCACCGACGTTATAAATTTAATTAAATATTAATTTCTAAAATTGGCTTCCAGGTTAAACATGGCGAGGCACAAGGCCTTCTTGGATATGGGAGCAACCACCACTTCCTAGACAAAGCCTTTTAAGGAAAGCTAATATTTAATTTCTTTATATAACTCTAGGTTTAACCAAAAAGAACAATCGAATCACAAATTCAAAAAAAAACAAAGAAAAACACAAACACGAATTACTAATCCGAAAAACTAGATCTAATGCCTCTTGTGTTTGGAATTCTAACAAAGAAAAATAACTAGCATGATGCGGAAGAAAATTACTAGTTATACCTTTTCTTTGCAAGTTAATGACCTCAAGATCTTCTGCCGTATTCTTCGCCTCGCCTTGGACGTCGTGTGGACGACGATCCTCCAAGACGAACACCACCCAAAAGAGCTTCTCCTCCTTGTAATATTCGGCCACCGCCACCACAAAATAAAAGAGAGCAAAGGGAGAAGAGAGGGAGAGAGGGGTCGGCCACTTGAGGATCACCAAGCAAGAGGATAAGAGTTGTGTCTCATAAGGCCTCCTCACCCCTTCTTTTATATTACTTGCCCAAGGCAAATAAGGGAAGAATTTTTACAAAAACTAAAATCTTCTTCTAGTTTTTCCTTTTCCCTTTTTATTTTTCCTTTTCTTTCCTCTTGATTAAATCAATCACCAAATCAATGATTGGCTTGATTTAATCTTGGCTGGCCCCTTGCTTGGGCACCAAGCAAGGGTGGACGGCCACTTATAGGAAGAAATAATAATTTTTTTATAAATTTTTACAAGAAGAAATCCTCTTATAAAATTTTACAAACTCTCTTTCCTAAAGTGGATGTTAAAAAGGAAAGTTTTAAAAGTAAAACCATGCTTTAAAATTTAAAACTTCTCTTCAAAATTTCCTTTTTTAACATGAATATAAAATTTTAATTTTTTAAACTTCTCTTCCTTTTTTTCTAAAACCATGAGGATGGTTTAAAAAGGAAAGTTTTAAAACTTTTAAAACTCTCTATTAAACCATGTGACCTAATTCAAATAAGGAAAGTTTTTAAAATTAAAATATCTCTTTTAAAACTTATAGTTTTCTACAAAGAGAAGATTTTAAAAATTCAAAACACCCCTCCTATTTGAATTTATTATGGTCGGCCCCTACTTGCTTGGTCACCAAGCAAGAGGGCCGACCCTCTTAAGGGGATGGTGGTCGGCCATTGCTCTGTCACTAAGCAATGGGCCGACCTCCTTTCTTGGACACCAAGAAGGGCTTTTAATGAGTGGTTTATAAGGTACTAATGAGACTACGACAGGGACCTAGAGGAGAAATTGGTTTTGGCCTTCCGATGAGCTTGAGTATCCCGTGTTCGCCCCGAACACACAACTCAAGTTCATCAACAATAACTCATTCCACTAGAGAGTTATTGTTGCATTACCGCACCAATCCCAAATTACATTATGGGCTCCTTCTTACCATGAGTGTGTTAGTCTCCCTGTGTTTAATATAACAAATGTCCACTAATTAAGCTAGTTACTGACAACTCACTGAATTAATATCTAGCTCCAAGAGTAGTACCACTCAACTTCATTGTCATGTCGGACTAAGTCCACCTGCAGGGTTTAACATGTCAATCCTTATGAGCTCCTCTTGGGGACATTCTCAACCTAGATTACTAGGACACAGTTTCCTTCTATAAACAACATATTTCCCAACTTATAGGGCCTATTGATTTATCAAGCTAAATCTCACCCTTTGATAAGTTAAAGAAATAGATACTAAATATATATGCTTGTTATTATATTAGGATTTAAGAGTACACACTTCCATAATAACTAAGGTCTAGTTCTTTTATTAAGTCAGTATAAAAAGAACTTACCTAAAATGGTCCTACTCAATACACTTAGAGTATGCTAGTGTAATTTATTAGTCAAGATAAACTAATACCTAATTACACTACGACTATACCAATGATTTGTTCCTTTCCATCTTAGTCGTGAGCAACTGTTTATAATTTATAAAGAGCTAATAACATGATCTTCTGTGTGTGACACTACACACCATGTTATCTACTTTATAAATTAATTGAACAACTATATTTAACAAATAAATATAGACATTTGACCAATATGATTCTTTTATTTCAAAAATAAATGTTTACAAAAGCTAGACTTTTAGCATACACTCCAACAGAAGAATATGCCGGACTAGCCATATTGGCGAACCACCTGGGAGAAGATGAAAGCAGCTCAAAGATGAGCATTGATGAAGGGGGAGAATCCTCAAAAAAAAAGTTACGATGAAGGGAAGCATCAGAACACGAGGTAAGTGAGATATCTTCCCTATCTCCTGAAAGTCATTTAAGTTTATCAAGATTCTTTCAAAGAATATAGTACAATTAGAAAGAGATAATGTTAGGTTAAAATTAAACTTAATAAATTCATGCCCCTTAGATATGTTTAATAATTTAAAAATAGAAAATAAAAAATTAAAAGTACAAATCAAAAAAATGAACATGACAATGCATGTTCAAACGATGTTAAAAAAATCAAAATTTAGAAATTATGATAAAAGTAACTGGTACATAAGAAATTACCAGAGATATATCAGGAAAATCCATAGAATTTATGTACCTCCAAAATAATTAATAAATCCAGTAGGTAGAAACCTATATTGGGTTCCAAAATCTTTTTTAAATTAAATTTCAAAGTTTTTGAATTATTAGAATAGAAATTATTTTAATTAGAATAATATTTTTTTAAGTAAATTTTTTTGTTCAAATTTCTTATTCAAATTTTTATATGTATAGAACAGTAGTATTTCTATTAATGATTTTTTTTTTCAAAATTTTTTCTTCGTTGAGATATTTTCTATGAAATTATCAATAAAAATCATATTTTAAAATTTAAAATTATTATATAGACTTATTTTTGAAAATTTTTATTTTTTGTGAAAGAACATGACATTTTCAATCTTAATAAAAAATTTTGAATTTTTTTCAAATATTATCTGAATTATTACAAATTATTTTATGAAAAGTAAATTTTTAATATTAAAAATTTAAGAAAATAGAAATTTAGAAACTTTTACTTTTTTGTTGTTAAACAAAGTGTTGTATATATACAAGAAATTTAGTAGAATTTTTAGAATTGAAAAATATTTTTAAAAGATTTATTTTTAAAAATTAATTACTTTACTAAAATAAATCATTTCTATTAGACTAAATAATATCTTTCTGGGAAAATTTTTCTACTGGTTTAACTATTCTTCTTAAATTTGACAATAAAATTTAGGATTTTTAGAAATCGAAAAGTATTTTTAAAATTTTTTTTTGTCAAAATAGAAGCTTAATTATTAAAAATAGGATAAGTTTGAAAATTATTTCTGAAAAATATCAGCCTATTAGTAATTTTTATAATGTGCCCTCGAAATTTTTAAAATTTGTTTAACTATTTATTCTATTTTTTTCTATTTTTTTATGTGATCAAAGGGGGAGAAATAGATACAAATTAAGGAAGAGTTATGATATTTTTTATTTTGAATTTTTACTTATTTTGCAAACATCGTTAATTCATTGAATTGTAATTTTTTTCTACTTTAGTTATGTTATTGCATTTTTAACTTTAACTTGAGTTAATGCATATCAAAAAGAGAGAGATTGTAAGTACCCCGGGATAGTTTTGATATGGTCAATTAAGTTCAATTAGGTCCTATGTATTTGATCCTTATGTCTAAGTGTGCAGGAACTTAAGAATATAAGAAGTTGAGCGGAAGATGCAGCTAGCAAGAAGGATGATAGGGGAAGAGAATTGACGAGCTCGGTGTATCTGAAGGACGAGGTGCTGTAGAAGAGTACATCGGCGGACGAGAAGGATGCGCGCAGTGGTTTGAGGGACTAGAATCTAGGGAGAAATGCTACTCGAGTAGAAAGCCAGAGTTGGGTTCGGATAAGCTCAATTCTGGACGGTCGGAGTATCACCTAAGCGAGTGGAGAGAAAAATAGTTAACAGGGGAAGTTAACCATTTTTGGATGAATAGTATGGAAGGCGCTTTCAAAGGCTTGGAAGGCACCTTTAGTGAACAATGTCAGCCTTAAATGACTATTTGTTACTGTTGATTTATGGATAAAATTTTATTCACTTAAAGGCGCATTGAACTCTTTTGAAGGCGCATTGAACTCTTCCATGAACAATACCGAAGGCATCTTCAAAGGCTTGGAAGACACCTTTAGTGAACATTTTTGGATGAATAGTATCGAAGGCGCTTTCAAAGGCTTGGAAGGCGTCTTCCATGAACAATACCGAAGGCATCTTCAAAAGCTTGGAAGGCACCTTTAGTGAACAATGTCAGCCTTAAATGACTATTTGTTACTGTTGAGTTATGGATAAAATTTTATCCACTTAAAGGCGCATTGAACTCTTTTGAAGGCGTCTTCCACCCACGGATAGAATCTTTCAAGGGCTATAAAAAAACCCCTAGAGCTAAAAAATATTGAACAACTTGAACTACCACTCTTGTAACACTTTCCTAGCATTTTCTTTAGCTTTTCATCGATTGTAAGAGGCTTCTCCATCTGCAATGAAGGAAATCTTCTAGTGTCTTTCACTTCCTTGGATTAACAATCACCTAGATTGTAATCAAGTAAAACTTTGGCCTCTTAATCTTTCTTTTAAGTTGTTTAGTTCAGTTTTATTATTTCTATTTTAATTGTGCTACTAACCAAATCAAAAGAACGAGATCAAGTTATTTATTTTATAAGTAATTCATCCTTTCTTACTGACCCTTGCTGCACCAATAGTCTTTTACTACTTGTGGGAGGATTTTAAGTTATGGTCTTCCCAACCTCTTCAAGGTATCTCGACTGTTCAATCCAGCTGATCGATAGATCCTATCATCAAATTGATGATCATGTGGCATATTGTGGAAGTACTACTCTTCACTAGATTATGATAATTCCTACCTTAGGATAAAAAAAACATATCAATTGAATTCCAAAGTTTTAGTATGCAGCAACAAAATAATCACCATGATCTTTGGTGGTCGTGAAACTCTCAATCTTGTGTTAGAACAAAACAAATAATACCTTGTTCAGATATTGAAACATATTTACACAAACACAGATAGAGTAACTCAATTGTTTCATAAAACCAGAAAAAAAAAAAGGGAAGGAGAAATAGTGCGCGGATTAATGATTGCTATGAAGCATCTTTATTTTGAAATTGGTGTTTCAATCTGAAAATTTTCGATACTGATTGCTTGAAACATGATTCTACCATTTTGTTCCAACTTTTAGTGTATGAAATGAACTGACAGTAATGAGTTTGAATATGCTTTACTCGATGTGAGTTTTGCATTTCAAAGGGTATTTATAATCAAATAATTCAGTAATTACTGCTATAATATATTACTGATAAATTAATGAAAATGAGATGAAATTTCATTCCTTTTTTTTCGACATTGGTCTGGCGTGAGATCTTGCTATGCTCTACATTGTTTATTATGATTTCGGTACTACAAAGTGTTGATGCGGGAAGCATCCGACGATCGAACCTAAATTTTGATAATGACAAAGGGTTCAAAATTAAGGTTATTTGTTATCTAACATGTTTGAATGAGCATGCAGAAAAGTCCTAAGTGTACTTAGGCAAAAGTCCTAGCTACGGTTAGGCATGTGGAAAATCCTAGGCGGTGGTAACCCTAGGCTCTAGAGGGTGGTAACCCTAGGCGGGAAGTCTTGGCGGGTCGAGGGCTTCAGGCAAAAGTCCTAGAGTCGAGGACTCTAGGTGGAAAGTCTTGGTGTCGCGAACCAGGTGAAAGACTGGACGGATCGTGGAGTGGACGTCCAGCGGAAAGTCCTGGAGCCTCAGGCGCTGAGCAAAAGTCCAGTTGGTCTGGAGGATCAACTGGCAACAGGTAAACTCTCTTGTGTGGAGTAGGTGACGGAACAGTATGCGTCGGTTCGACCTAGGGTTTTCGGTCGGGAATCCAAAATCAGAACCGGATATTTCGGTAACTGTCAAATAATCATATTCATTGTGTTTGATTATGCTAACTCTATTTTGCAGGATATGTTTGTGTATTCTGGACTAATCTATTTTGCAGGAAAAAGACCCTCTCGCAGCAAGGCGCGAGGGAGCCCTCATGGAGCTTGAGGGCACCCTAGATGATGAGCAGAGGGCGCCCTGGACACTGGCACGAGGGCACCCTTATGGAGGTTGAGGGCGCTCTCAGGCGGATAGGCTGCGAAGTGGTTAGAACTCATCTACGTTGTGGATTCGGCGCGGATGAGAGCACCCTCTATACTGTTGAGGGCGTCCTCCATGAGCTTTATAAGCAGGTCTCGAGCAACAGTAAGGAAAAAAAATGAAAACGTGATCCATCTTCCGTGCACTGCTCAAAAGATCATCCGATAAAGCTGTAGCAAGACACCGACGACCTGAAGCTTCGAATTTACTATTCTTAAAGTTGTTGGTATATTTTCTTACCGCACTTGAATTATTGTACCTTCTTTGTAATACTTTGCGAGCTTATAGTGATTGCCCAAAGTAAACACTCAACGAGCGTGGGCCTTAGAGTAGGAGTCGCCCTAGGCTCCGAACCAAGTAAAAAACCCTTGGTGTTTTTTCTGTGTGTTTGTGTTATTATTCCGCTGTATTTACTCGTTAAGTTTTCCGAAACGAAGGTGAAAGTCATGAGCGCTATTCCCCCCCCCCCCCCCCCCCCCCCTCTAATGCTTTTCGATCCAACATTTGGTATCAGAGTGAGGTCACTTTGAATTGGTGCAACCACCATTCAAGCAATATTTTTCGTGGTAATTTTATGATTTTTCGGAGTTGATCGGAATCGATATAATTGTCGTCTTCTGATCCATTTTTCACAATCAAAGTTTTTGTTCGAAGCTGGTGCAACACCACTCGAGTTCGGATTTTATCCTTCTTTATCCAGTACTACTAATCCAAGACTAAGTCTTGGAACAAGTTTTTATTTTTTTGTGTGTGAGATCTCCCTTTGCTATAATGACCCATCAAGAAGGCTATAGCACAGCCCGCCCTCCGCTCTTCACCGGTGAGGACTTCGACTACTGGAAGGGCCGAATGGAGTCATACCTCCAAACTCAGTTCGAGATGTGGATGATCATCAAGACTGGGATTGCACTTCCACTCAATGGCTCAGGAAAACCGGTAGCATGCAAGAACTGGGACGCAAGCATAATCAAGAAAGTCGAGGCCAACGCTAAGGCAACCTGCAACCTCCAATGTAGACTTACAAAGGAGGAGCTAAACCGAGTCAGTCTATTCTCAAGCGCAAAAGAATTGTGGGAGAAGATGATCGAGGAGGGCATGCCCGACACAAAGGTAAGTAAGCGTGACTTACTTTTTAATAAATTGTATAACATCAAAATGTAAGAAGGAGAGACAACCAGCCAACTTCACGTGCGAATTCAAGATCTACTGAACAGACTTCACGTGATCGGACATAAAGTGGAGGACCGCGACGTTATAAGGTACATGTTTAATGCTTTATTAACATATGTTTAAATAATAATAATAATTTATAAAATTTATTAAATGAGATTAATTAATAATATAGACATGTAGCAGGAGGGAATCCTGCTGACATGTAGACATGTCGTGGGAATCCCGTTGACATTTAACGGATGGGAATCCCTTGTTGACATGCTGGATTCATTAATTGAGCAATCTCTTTTTTTTTATTAATTGACATGCAGTGAGATCAATTCACTTTATAAACTTGTAATGAGTAAATTGTGCCACCAAGGCGTAGCGTAGACGGTGGACGCATGGTATTTCTGGCGTAATAGTCAGGGGTCGATTCTCAGGAATTGACGACTTGAGGTTTATCCCACTATGCGCCTATAACCTATGTACCTATATATACCACCTTTCATCTTCATGGGACCTATATTAAGAAAGTTGCTAAGATAGTGAATCTAACTTTGTAATCAGCTTTCAAAGTAGTTAGGAAGAGTAAAATTATAAAAAAACAAATGAATTTTCATATATCAATAGCGTTTCAGTAAATGTATTAAAGATTTATTTATCTTGAGTATCTGTTGCTGAAATTTTAAATAAATAAATTAAACAATTCAAATAGATATGATTTATTTTTTGCAAAAACAATAATTATCAATTTTATGATTACTTAGAAACTTGTTAATTACATAAAATAGTATGATATATAACTCTATTTCGAGGTGTATATATATGAAAAGAAAATTTCTTTTTATTGTAATGTGGAAAACCCACTTTATATTATTCCTCGGTACATGGTTACAACTTACGAACTAAATGTTAAGTCACTTTTACAGTTTGAAAGGGGAATTAACAGTAATTAAAAATTTTTAATTAGTAAGTAAATTTTTTTAATTTTATTATTGTGTAGATGGTAAGTGAAATGAATTTAATAGTATTTAATATTAATTAAGAAAATTTTAGTCTGTAATTTTAAAATTAAAATTTTCCATGAGAGATTTTTTAATTTAGTGATATTAAATATTATATTTAAGGTATGTGAACATATATAGTGTTTGCAGTAGTATTTATATTAGATTTGTTGAGAATTTCTTTATATTTACGAATTATGGTTTATTTAAAGTTAGGTGTACCATTACTTAGTTATTGTAGAATGATTTTAAGAATAAAAGTCCTTGTTAGTTATGGAGGTAGGAACGTGAGGCTAAGCATGACACAGATTATGAAGGAGGTATTGGAATGTATACTAAAAGTCTAGCTTTTTGTATAAACATTTATTTATAAATAAGAATCACATTGGTCAAATGTCTACATTTATGCTAAGTGTAGTTGTCCATTTAATTTATATTGTAGATAATATGGTATGAGGAGACGCACAGAAGATCATGTTATCAGATCCTTATAAATTATAAATAGTAGCACACAACCAAGATGGAATGGGCAAACCATTGGAGTGGTTGTAGTGTAATTTAGTATTAGTTTATCTTGACTATAATATTACACTAGTATACTATGAGTGTATTGAGCAGGACCATTGAGGTAATTTCCTTTTATACTGACTATATAAAAGAACAAAACCTCTGTTATTATGGAAGTATGTACTCTTAATCATGATATAATAACAAGCACGTATACTTAATATTTATTTCTTTAATTTATCAAAGGGTGTGATTTAATTCGTTAAATCAATAGGCCCGATAAGTTGGAAAATGATATTATTTATATGGTGTGTTGTTGATTATAGAATGAAACTGTGTTCTAATAATCTAGGTTGATGATGTCCCCTTGAGGAGCTCATAAGGTTTGTCATGTAAACCCTGCAGGTGGACCTAGTCCGGCATAACAATGAAGTTGAGTGGTACTACTCTTGGAGCTAGATATTAATTAAGTGAGTTGTCAGTAACTCATTTAATTAGTGGACATTAGATATCTTAAACACAGAGAGATTAATGCACTCATAATAAGAAAGAGTCCATAATATAATTTGGGATTGGTGCGGTAGTTCAATAATAACTCTTTAGTGGTATCAGTTATTATTGATGAACTTGAGTTGGGTGTTCGGGGCGAACATAGGAAGCTCAAGCTCATCGGGAGACCAAAACTAATTTCTCCTCTCGGTCCCTGTTGTAGCCTCTATAAAGTCTTATATCCACAAAGTCCACTTCTTACCCAAGTAATGGGTTGGACACATCCTTGCTTGGAGCAAGGGGGCCGACCAAGCATTATTTTGGAGCTCATGTAGTGGTCGGCCAAGCCATGCTTGGTGACCAAGCATGGGGCCGACCATAGGTAAAGGAAAAAGGAATTTTTTATAAACAAAATTATGTTAAATCTTTCCTTATTTGTAGTAATCTACAATAGTTAAAAGAGAGATTTTATTTTGTTAAAATCTTTTTTTTTTGTAGTTATCTATAATAGTTAAAAGAAAGATTTTAATTTTGTTAAAAACTTTCCTTTTATAGCCATCCTCATGGATTTAAAAGAGAGCTTTAAAATTTTAAAATCTTTCCTTTTATAGCTATCTACAAAAGGATAAAAGAAAGATTTTATTTTGTAAAAATATTTCTTTATTTGTAGTTATTTATAATATTTTAAAGAGATATTTTAATTTTTGATAAAACTTTCCTTTTTGTAATCATGATTTTAAAAAAAAAGTTTTAATTAATATTTCCTTTTTTGTAGTTGTCAACATGTTTTAAAAGAGAGAGATTAATTTTAAAACTTTTTTTTATTGTCATGTACAATAGGAAATTTAAAAGAGAGAGATTTTAATTGTTATTAAATTTTCCTTTTTAAGGGAGGCCACAAATAAGGAAGTTTTAATTATGTTTAAAACTTTCCTTTTTTTGCCTTGACCAAAGATTATAAAAGAGAAGGAGAGGGTGTCTCACGGTGAAGAACAACCCTATTCTATTCCTCTCTCTATCCTTGGTGTGGCCGACCCCTCCCCCTTCTCCTTTTCTCTTAGGCCGGCGACACCTCTTCATCTAGTCTCCTCTTTTGCTTCCTTAGGGCCGGCGGCATCAAGAATTTGAAAATCCTTGTGGTCGGTTACTTGGAGAGGAAGAAGAAGAAGAGAAGAAGCACTTGGTGGTCGGTTGCTTGGAGGAGAAGAAGAAGAAGGAAATTTCCTATTTTGGCATCCCTTGGTGGCTCGAGAGTCTTGGAGGAGAAGAAGCGGTTCGAGTGGATTCCATTTTGGTAGATCGTTGCCAACACAACGTCCAAGAGGATGAGAGGAATACAACAGAATATCAAAAGGTTTTTAGCTACAAAGAAAGGTATAACTAGTTATTTGTTTCCGCATCATAACTAGTTCATGTTCTTTATGTAGATCTTGAAAAACAAAACACAAGAGGCTATCGATTTTAAGTTATCATTTTTGTCATCGATTTTATTTTTCGATTTCATGTTTCGATAATGTGCTTCTATTGAGATCTCTATAGTTAAACCTAGTTTACTGTAAGAAGTTAAATATCCGATTTTTTTGTGAGGCTTTGTCTAGGAAGTGATGGATGATCCATACCCAAGAAGGTCTAGTGCCTCGCCATGTTTAACCTAGAAGTCGATCTTTGGAATAGATATTTGATAACTTCTGTAATATGGTTTAACTTAGGAAGACCACATCAGTTAAACTTGGAGTAAAAATGTTAAGTATCGTTTCCAATCCAAGTTTAACTTCTGAAGGACAATTTGGATTAATAATGTTAAGCATCGTTTGCAATCCAAATTTAACTTCAGTAGAGCACATGGGTAACTAGGATAGTTCTATGCTTGTATAAATTTTTGTACAGGGGAACTAGGATGGTATTCCGAGTAGCAACCAACAGGAGGGTCACATCGAGTAGTGTTTTTACGAGAGAACTTTGAGTATAGTAACCTTGTTGAGTCCATAAGCCAGAAATTGGAGCTCCGATCAGATGATGTTATATCTGATATAATATATAGATTGCTTTGTATATTAAATGGAGTCATCTGTTATTATTGTATGGAGGTCAAAGATGGTGATGATATACATGTCATTATTGATAGTATTGCTGTTGTTGAAAGTATAAATTATCCTCAGCTATATGTGAAAATTAGAAAATATCGAGTTAAAGGGAAGAGAAGTGTATATACTCAGGAGGTAGAGCTGGGTGGTAGGTGACGTTTTTGTTATCATAGTTTTGGTCTTTTGCATGAACCTGTTATGCAAAATGGTAGACATAGTGTATATGCTCCTACTTCAGAGTCAATTGATGATCCTTTTGTTGGAATGTATACTAAAAGTCTAACTTTTTGTATAAATATTTACTTAAAAATAAGAATGATATTGGTCAAATATTTACATTTATAAGCTAAGTGTAGTTGTTCAATTAATTTATATTGTAGATAACATAGTGTGTGGTGTCACACATAGAAGATAATGTTATCAATTCCTTATAAAATATAAACAGTAGCTCACGACTGAGATGGAAAGGAACAAACTATTGGAATAGTCAGAGTGTAATTAGGTATTAGTTTATCTTGACTGATAAATTACACTAGTACACTCTAAGTATATTGAGCAGGATCATTTAAGGTAAGTTCTTTTTATATTGACTTAATAAAAGAACAAGACCTTAGTTATTATGGAAGTGTGTGCTCTTAATCCTAATATAATAACAAGCACATATATTTAGTATTTATTTCTTTGACTTATCAAAGGGTGAGATTTAGCTCGATAAATCAATAGGCCCGATAAGTTGGGAAATGATATTACTTATAGCGTGTGTTGTTGATTATAGAAGGAAACTGTGTCCTAGTAATCTAGGTTGATAATGTCCCCAAGAGGAGCTCATAAGGATTGTCATGTTAAACCCTGCAGGTGGACTTAGTTCGACACGACAATAAGGTTGAGTGGTACTACTTTTGGACTAAGATATTAATTAAAGTGAGTTGTCAGTAACTCAATTAATTAATGGGCATCCGACATCTTAAACACAGGGAGATTAACACACTCATGATAAGAAGGAGCCCAAAATGTAATTTGGGATTGGTGCGGTAGTTCAATAATAATTCTTTAGTAGAATGAATTATTATTGATGAAATTAAGTTGGGTGTTCGGGGCGAACACGGGAAGTTTAATTTCATTGGGAGACCAAAATCAATTCCTCCTCTCGGTCCCTATCGTAGCATCTTGTATATAGAGAATTATACCCACCTTCCAACCCACCCTTAGGTGGCTGACCAAGTTAGCTTGGAGCCCAAGCTAGGGCCGGCCAAGACCAAAAGGTTGAGCCAAGTAGGTGGCTAGCCAATGCTTGGAGCCCAAGCATGGTGTGGCCGACCCTAACCAAATTAAAAGGATTTTTATTTTAAAATCTTTTTTTATGTGGAAGCATGGTTTTAAAAGAGAGTTTAAAATTTAAAATTTTCTCTTTTATAGTTTTCTATAAAAGATTAAGTGAAAGGTTTAATATCTTTCCTTATTTGTAGTTAAAAGGAAGATTTTAATTTTTTTATAAAACTTTCCTTTTTTTGTAAACATGTTCATGATTTAAAAGAGAGTTTTAAAAATTATAAATCATTCCTTTCTACAAAAGATTAAGAAAAGATTTGATATCTTTCCTTATTTGTAGATTGAAAGGAGATTTTAATTTTAGAGAAAACTTTCTTTTTATGAAACTATCTTCATGATTTTAAAAGAGAGTTTTAAAATTAAATTTTTCCTTTTATAGTTTCTACAAAATATTAAGAAAAGATTTGATATCTTTCCTTATTTATAGATTAAAAGGAGATTTTAATTTTAGAGAAAACTTTCCTTTTATGAAACTATCTTCATAATTTTAAAAGAGAGTTTTAAAATTAAATTTTTCCTTTTATAGTTTCTACAAAAGATTAAGAAAAGATTTTATATCTTTCCTTATTTGTAGATTGAAAGAAGATTTTAATTTTAGAGAAAACTTTCCTTTTTGTAAATCATCCACAAGTTTTAATAGACAGATTTTAATTTATAAAAATTTCTTTTTATGATCAACCATGAAGGGAATTTTTAAGAGAAATTTTTATTTTAAAAAATTCCGGAAACAAATTAGGAAGTTTTAATTTTGTGTTAAAACTTTCCTTGCTTGAAGGATGAGAGGTGGCTGACCACATTGATTGAGGAAAGGAAATTGTTTAAATTTTCTTTCAATGGCAAAGATGATAAGGAAGTTTTAATAAAATTTTCCTTATTTACCAAAACCAAGAAATATAAAAGAGAGGGTAGAGGTGCCTCACCTAAAAACTTATGTTCTATTTTTCCTCTCTCTTTTCTTCCTTGGTGGTGGCTGACCATATCATCTTCCCATCTCCTCCTTTTCTTCATCCTTAGTGGCCGAACCACATCAACCTCTAGAAGCTTGTTTTGGTGGTCGGATCAAGCTTGGAGAAGAAGAAGAGAAAGGAGGATTTTTGTTTCCTAGTTTTCCTTGGAGCTTAGTTGGTGGCCGAGACTTATAATTTCTTGTAGAAGCTTGCTTGGCCGAAACTTGGAAGAAGGCAGAAGAAGTGCTTGGGTGGTTCTCATCTCGATAGATTGTTGCTCACACAACGTCCGAGATAAGAAGAGGAATACGATAGAAGATCAAGAGGTTGTTTCTTACAAAGAAAGGTATAACTAGTAATTTTTTTCCGCATCATACTAGTTTTTCTTTGTATAGATTTTGAAATACCAAACACAAGAGGCTAGAGATTCTAGATTTTCAGATTTGTAATTCAAAGTTGTGTTTCTTGTATTTTATTTGTCGATCTTGTGATTCGATTGTTATTTTTGGTTAAACCTAAGGCTATATAAGGAAATTAAATATTGAATTTCGTTAAGAGGCTTTATCGAGGCAGTGGTGGATGTTCTCATACTCAAGAAGGTCAAGTGTCTCGCCATGTTGGACCTGGGAGCCGATTTCTGAAATAAATATTTAATTAAATTTGTAACCTAGGTGGATTTGGATCTATAATGTTAAGTATCGTTTGCGATCCAAGTCTAAACCACTAAGAACAGATAAGTTAAATTTGGAATCAATAATGTTAAGTTCCGTTTGCGATTCCGAATTTAATTTCTAAAGAACACAATAGGTTGTTAGGAAAGGTTTGACATTTGTACAAAAATTTTTGTACAGTGGAACCGGTATGATCTTCCTAGGACCAACCAACACCTTTTATATTGCCTGGTCGTCACATTCTATGTGCTCCAAGTTCTCAACTGTTCAGTGATTTAACTCTATAATATGACTGACAAAGTGTGTGAATCAGGCTTTATCTGAAACTCCATTCGAACCAAGTCTCGACGCAAGTATTTATGATGAGGTTAGTCCATCACATGAAGTTATGGAGTCTTCTTGTGTATTGAGCCATTCAGATGTCCCACTACCTAAGAGCATTGGCATACCGATGGCAACAAATGACTATCAATCCAACCCCTTAGAATAGGAAGATAGTGATGGGTTACTCGGTCAAGACGATTGTGAGGAAGAGGCAATGATCAAAGTGCCTGAAACATTTTAGTTTACTATAGGTGTCAACTACCTTGTTTCAGCGAATTGGATCGGATTAGTGGGTAACATGGTTGGAATGGTAGTTGATACAGAATTTGGCACAACATTGGAGTTTCAAGTGAAGGAAGATGTAAGTAATGTAATTAAACAGTATTCCTTGAATTGAAGTCGAGAATATGAAGTTGCTAAGGCAAGTTCGCGTGTTTGGTCAGCCGTATGTAGGAACACTAAATATGGTTGTATTTGGCAATTACGTGCAGCAAGGCTAAGGAAACTTGGTGGAGGATTGGGCATAACACGATATAAAGGTCCACACACATGTGTTGCTAGGGCCATGTCGCTTGATCACAGACATTGGACTCAAACTTTATATACAATTGCATATTGGAAGGGGTGAAGAAAGATATGTCCAAGTCAATTGGAAGTGTTATCATTGAAATTCACAACTGGTTGCATTTCAAATCCTCCTATAGAAAAGCATGGAAGGCTAAACAGAAGGTTATCACCAGAATTTGGGATGATTGGGATGAGTCATACCAACGTCTACCATATTTCATTGCAACTCTGCAATAGACAAATTTTGGTGGGCATTCGATGATCACACTCATGTTAGGCATCGTGCAGTTGAATTCAACAAAAAAATTTATATCAACTGTTTTGGTCATTCAAACCAGCTATCAATAGTATTGAGTTCACAAAGCCAATGATCCGAATTGATGGAACTTTCCTTTATGGTAAGTATAAACATTCACTCCTAATTGGAACAACCATTGACACAGATAACTTTGTGATTCCAGTGGCTTATGTGCTAATAGAGCCCGAGAATGTGGAGAGTTCGGGTTGGTTCATGACGCTCCTTTGAACTCATGTAGTAAGGTGTGATGGTATATGTGTCATTTCCGACAGGCATATTGGAATTATGCAAACAATGAATAACCAATATCTAGGTTGGGATGAAACACATGCAAAACATCGTTATTACCTCTGTCACGTGGCCAACAATTTTAACACGCGCTTCAAAAATATTGGACTTAAGAATTTACATATAAAGTCTGGTACAATAACAAAACCTTGCAATGCTATTAATACATATGCATACATGTTTTATATACAACATTTAACTAATGTTATATATAGGGAGGACGTGTCAAGTAAGAAAGTTTGAGTGAGTTTTGGAGCCGGTAAAAGAGAGGAATAATGAGACATGGAACTGGATTACATCGCTCCCAATAGAAAAATGGTCAATGTCCTATCATGGGGCCACATATATGGGCATGTGAACACAAATGTAGTTGAGTGTGTCAATTTAGTTCTAAAGGATGCTTGTCGTTTACCTGTTGCTACACTTATCGAGCACACATTTTAGAACATGGTCAAGTTATTTGATAATAGAAGAAATGTGCACTCTGATCAGATGGTCAATGACAAAGTGTACACCTCGCAATGCCTCAAACTGCTTGATAGACATCTGAAAGCTGCATACACCCATGAAGTAACCTCTTTCAATCGTGAAAATGAAGTTTTTAAAGTGAAGACTGGATACGCATGTGAAATGCGAAAAGGAGGTAATAGGCAAATAGTACATCTTCACCTTCAACATTGCAATTGTGGAAAATTTCAGGGGATGAAGATACCTTGTTTGCATGCAATAACATGTATGGCAACTAGAAGAGATTATTTTGTCTATGTAGATGCTATGTATTTATTGTCAACTTCAATCAAATATTATAGAAGTAGTTTTCATCCCTTGGGTAATGAGGCCTACTGGCCAATTATGGAAGGTGATGATGGTCGATTCCTAATACCTAATCCAGACACGAAGAGAAAAAAAAAGGTAATCCAGAGGGAAGAAGGAGAAATGAGATGGATATTGGACCATCCACAAGAGGAGTGTAACATTGTCGATGTTGTGGCCAACCTAGACAACATAGAAAAACCTGTTCATATGTTTGATTCTTTTTGTTCATGTGTAACTTCAAATATTTTGTACCTTTGTAATACATGCATTTTATAATTACCTTTGTAAAATATTATTGATATTATGTATGACGTATTTATATTGGCAAAGATTATGTGTGTAAGTACAATATAATATTTGATATACATGTATTCATTTGAGTTTGCGTACAGATATGGATCACAGGCATGGCGGTGCTAATTAGCTTAGACATCCAGGTCTAGTTGACAACGAATTATTACATCTATAGACGTCACATAAATTTGAAACAATGTGGGATAATGTGGTAATAAAATAAATTGTGTCGTTAATTTCTTTGCCAATATATTTGTGCACATATGATCATGATAAAATTAATTTATTGTACAATGTTTCTTTAGGTTAGAGCAAGTTGCAGTGAGTCATATGACGTTAGTTACCTTGAACCTTTGCTTGTAAAGCAAACCCGCCTACATCAAAATGAATATAATATTCAAAATGATTATTTTATTTATGGGATGAGCGTAGCCGGATTCTTGGGGGTTTTCCAAGTTGGATATCGTTGTATTGATGGAGCACTTCTTACTGCTCTTCTTGAGAGATGGAGACCGAAAACTAGTTCATTTCACATGCCCGAAGGACAGATGATAGCAACTTTGCAAGATGTTGCAATTCTGTTGGGACTACCTATTCATAGGTCAGTGATATCTGGTAGGATGAATGTTGACATATATGATTATTATTTAAGGTTCCAAGATCAAGTTTCATACCCCTCATATATGAAGCTCAGACGTCTTTCAATTGGGTGGCTGGCTAAAACCTTCGATCTAACTAAACTTTCCCGCAATGCAACCGACGAACTATACAATATTATGTTTGTGCCACTATATTGCGAATGATAGGCTATGATCTGATGGGCTATAAAATAGAGGGTTATGTGCACGACATGTTCTTTTAATTTATTAAGAATTTACATCGCATGCAAGAGTATAGTTGGAGTAGCGCATGCCTTTCATACTTATATCGTAATTTGTGTAATGTTGTTGACCCATATATTAGTCAGATATCAGGTCTCTTATTGCTTCTAGTTATGGGCATGGAAGCATTTTACTCAATGTCGTCCTATTATTAGGGTTGGGATAGAATATACGCCCATGCTTTCGTTCGAGACAAGGTACAATAGTTATTTGTTCATATCATTTCAGATTAAAGTATTATATGCTCATTCACTTGATAAAATTATGATTTCAAGTGGGCATGTAAGAAAGAAGTGCGACAATCGTCGTGATTCACTTTGCAGGGATGGAGATATGAATTCTACATTCAAACACACCACCAAGTAAGATCTTTGCTATTTTTACCTTTGTCATTTATAACGTTAGCTATATTAATGTAAAGATTAATTGTTATGATCTTATGTAGATCTCATAGGAGTCATATGCACAATTTATCCACCAGTTAGATCTGATTTATCTATCCGAGCAGGATATTTGGATAGCTAGAGTACCCTTAATATGCTTCAATGTCGTCGAATGGTATTATCCAGATAGGGTACAACGACAATTTGACTGGCTCTAGTTATCCTTGTTTCTCCTTTTCGTCATTGTGGTAATCATTCAACAAGTCTAAAGGGAAAGTACGAGGTTGATTGAAGGGTTGAATAGGCAAAGGAGATTAACATCTGGAATAACCGCCAACAATTTATGATTCATAGTAACACCAATTTACCATAGTCAGTGTATAGACTGGTACAGACGAGTAACGCGAAAATTTATGATAGTTGAGGGGGCCACTCATGTAAGAAGTGTAAGATATCATCAAACTCTCTAATTGTTTAGCAAATTAATATTCAAATGCAATTTAAGCTCCATTATATTTATTTTTTCTTCTTCTAGATTGATACTCACGAGAGATAATGGATCTCTTCATGCTCAGATAATGCTCTGATTGGACGACAACATAATTGAATGGCTGGGGCTATTCTTGGTACTTTCATATAGTAGCGAAGATACGTGGACTACCCAAGTGAATATATCATTCAGGATGATATGCATATTCCAGATTATGGGTTCACTCCTACTGCTAATGCACCATCAGGTAGAGGTCCGAGAACCCGTCAACCAAGGCAGATATGTCAATCCTCCTTGTATACCACCAGTCTGGAAAGATCTATTGATGCAAGTTGGCTCATCTTCATTCACACAAGTCTGGACAAGTTTTGATTGTTATTCCACATCAAATGGGTTTGGTCAGTACTCCGATCCACAATCATTTTTGAGCCATTTCTAAGGTCGTCATTGTTGCCAGCCTATAGAGATTGTGGCCACTCGACCACTTTAGAATTTTCAATGTTTGGATTAGGCTTTCATTTTTAGGGTTATTTAGGACCTGATTATTTTACTCCCTCTACAAATATTTTTGCTCCATTTCAAATAAAATGTATGTCTGTAATGTCTAACCTCCGATCAGTAGATATATCTAGTATGTGCCGTTTGTCTGAAACTAATGACAATGAACCACAAGGGGGCAATCAAAGGAATATCGAAGAGGCTGGAAATGATATAGATAATGACGCTATAGTTCAACAACCATACAAACAGAATACAAGTGATAGAATTCATTTTCTCAGACGATTCCTCCTACATTGAAATCGTCGACGTCTGGTACCAATTGAATATAATTTGTAGCATGTTTCATAAATATTTTTATATTTAAACGTGACACTATTTCTACCCATAATATAAATGTTGATTCTCCTTATATTTAGATGTGACAATCTTAAATATATTTGTTAAATCTCCCAATTTCTTTTTTTTTTATTGAAATTATTTGCTAATATAACTTATAATATATTTAATAAATATCAATATAAATTATTATTATTTAAATATATGTTAATAAAACAATTTAGCTTTGTAAAAAAATTATAAAATTTATTAGGAATTTGATTTTTTTTTTTAAATAAAACTTAAGCTTTAAATGTAAAATCAAACCGTGTGTAAAAAAATTTACTAAGAACATGAATTTAAATCTCGTTATTGTTAAAAAAAAATTGTCAGGATTTAAATCCTGGAAATAGAAGCTGCCGTGATTTAAATCTGAAATACGTTTACCTATTTTCATAATAACTTTACTATTCATACTTATTTTAAAAAAATTCCACTCAACTTGCAAATCTGACAGTATTTATTAGTGGGACAAATATAAAAAATTTTGATATATGATACGAATTATATTGACATATATGGAATATATTGATATTATGGTATATCGAATTTTTTTTAGTATCGATATGAGATTTAATATTTTTTAATATTAGTCTTTAAACAATTAAATCAATCGTTTTTATTTTCCTTCACTTTGCATAATTTGTTCTGGCAATTGGGTAAATATTTTTTCTTTTATAATTTGGTATAGACGGTAGTGTCGTATAAAAATTTCAGTATACTAAAAATTTTTTATATGAATGATATGAAATTTATACCAAACCAAAAATCTAATATATTGAAATTTCGGAATATCAAATTTTAGGTATGGTATTAATATATATTTTTTATACCAAAATTTAATATGAAAAGGTGTCAATCTGCATTGGTATGAATCTTGAAGTTGATACCAATCTTGAAGTTGATAACATCGGCTAAAACGTCTAAAATGATTAAATAATTTGGTGTCGAATTCACATTTATATGGATCTGAATGATGCATTTGGTTCATCTCATTTCATTTGGTGCATCTTGCTTAGTCTAACTAGCTTCTTACCTAATAATGCTCCTACCTAATTGACCAGTCAACTCATATAACTGATTCTCGACTGTTTTGGTTCATTTGTTCGACCTAAGTAACACAATTAGTCTCTATGCTCAGTCTAGCCAACTCATCTAAGAATTGAACTATTTAATCGACCCAACCAATATATTTGACTTATTCAATTTAACTCGTTCAACTCAATTACTTGTTTAATGTATTTGGTCAGACTGATTTTCTCAACCTAACCTAATAGGCTAGATATGGTCGTTTGACCCAATCATCACTAGCAATCAATATATTTGACTTGACTAGCCTTCTAGTTTGCTTGGCCTGATCGTACTATCAAGCTTCCCCAACTTGATTAAAACATTTAACTATCTCACTCTCATAAGTGAGGAGAGTCTTAATACAGTGACAAAGTTAACTGAGAGATCATCGAAAATCTGACTTATGAAAACAATCTCTTCAAGCGAAGATAAAACTGTGTACAATAAATTTTTAAGATTATGTATAATAAGATTATGTACAATAATTTTTTTCCAAAACTTCATTAAAATTTTAAAAAAGAAGAGAAACATAATCCATCAACAGATAGTTTTAGAGACAAAATCGATGATCTCAAAAGAGTAATTGATGGAAAAAAAATAACACATGTACTTCTTTTCATTCACAAAATTATAACATATATCCTTAAAAAAATAATACATATACCCACTTTAAATCACAAAATTACACCACATATCCAAAAAATAATACATATATTCTTTTTTAATTATAAAAATTACACAACTTCTTCAATCAAAGTAAACGAGAGAAGAAAAGATTTCTATCCCTTTTCATTCTCTTCTCATGCTCTTAAATTTATTTCATCCATCCATTGTCGACTTCTTTAGATAAACAGACCATAGATCTTCAAATGTAAATTAAACAATTGATAGAATCACAGCGCCAAAGCATCTTCTCAAATTTTCAAAAAAAAAAAAAAAATCTATTTCAATAATACTCTACTACCGATGATATAGAGAAAGATAAATATAAATAAACAAATAAAACATTTTCTCAGCTTCCCAAACTTCTATCTCACATGCACTCTGATCATGTCAAAATTCAATAGTGCCGAAGCATCTTGTCTGCTTCCCAAGTTTATAAGATATCCCAATTTCAATAAATTTAGAGTCCCAATTTCAATATATTAACAAATAAATTTTACTTTAAATGATTGATCTAACAATACTAATAAACCGATTGATCTAACAATACTAGACTAATAAACCATCCGATGTAAACACTTACCAATTTACCTTAATAACCGATTGAAAACTTTTCATAAAACAGAACCAAGCATCACCAGAATTAATCCACATAAACTAGATACTATGTCAACTCAAAAATATTTTTGAAGAGCCAAGATCCTCCACTGAGATCCAAGCAGCAACATAAATAACAAAGATGCAATCCGACCAGAGTTTCAGCCATAAATTGAAAAATCTACCAATCTACTCAACCAAAACCAATTCAGCAAGAATCATGGGAAATCCAACAGATGTGCAGGGATCCTTCCTCACTCTACTTGAAATAAAAGAATCTCAACCAGTGATGATCATGGAGACAGTTCAATACTTCGACGAGAACACAAGTCCTACATAGACATCACAAGTTTACCACAAGCATATCAACATCAAATATTTCAAAGTAGCATAAATCATAAATAATGCAAAAGCAAAACCAACAAGTGTTTCAAGGTAACAATGTCACCAACACAAGATTCAAAATAGCAGAACTTCTACTGGAAGTGAAATCAAAGTAGAACAAATCTTTCTTAAAGTAATAGAAGAAGTCTAAGACAGCACGAGATCTAGTTCATCCTTCTGATGAGTTCATTAATATAGTCCTCGCGGTTTCCTGCATCACCTCCTTCGACATAGTGATTCCTCTTCTTCTTCAGGCCACCCAATGGTGCTTTCAACTTGAAAGGCCACAAGAAGTTGTTGGCCTGCCTGAAATGTGGACCAACCGTCATGATCTCGTGCACAAGATCTTCAATGCACAAGATGTTACATTTGCCCAAGCCCTAAAGACCAAAGCATCTCCATCATTATAATCATCCAGAAAATTCTTAAACTTTATGCAAGACTATCTTAAATCACTTTTAATTAAGTTAACTAGAAACAAGAAACTAGATCAGAAGAACCAAACAATCTAGATTATCAATTATTATCCTATGATATACCTTCTCAATCACTGAATTATCTGTAAAAGGAATTCTCTGCTTGTTCAGCTTCCCATATCCTCTCTTGTAAATCAACTCTCGAACACTCTTCAAATTGGGATACCTAAGCCATTAAAATCCAAATCAAAAAGACAATTGCATGATTTTGGAAGGATGGAAAAAAGGCAAAAATTCAATACCCATAGGTAACATAAGGCTCAACTCTTCGCAACATGTTGATCGTAGCTTTGTTAACTTTTAGAAACACGCCATTGAATATCTACACCAGTTTTAGAATCAAAACATCAGTTTTCCATCAACTCTAACGATCAAGAACTTTATTGTAAATGTACCTGTCTCAGACGAAGGAGCTGCAAGATCTTTCGGGTCTTCGGGTGCATTGCATTTATACTATTTTTATCAATTGCAAGCAGAAAATCAACAAGTTAATCACATAAATTTCACTGTAAAACATCTTATTGCATAAAAAGTTGCTCAGACCACAGAAATGGCGCACCCTCTGATGCGGATGATGAACAAAAGCTTCGGCTCCGGACTGACATAGAATCCTCCCTTCATCCTGGCCTCTCTCTTCAAGCTGATCAGCTCCTTCTCCTACCAGGAAAAAAAAAACAGATAAAAAATCTGATCTTTACAGAAAAGATAGAAAATGCCGTACACCAATCATAGCAACGCCACAGGTTCTAGCAAAAGCACCTGAGTTTCATACTCCTTGGCGTACTGCTGAGCTCTAGAGAAGATGAGCTTCCGGTTCTCCCGAGACTTTTTCTTCTTAACCGCGAGCTCCTGCTTCTTCGCGACTGCCCATTGCTCCTCCCTCTTTCTCTTCTTCAGCACCGACTCCGGGATCACCTTCTTCGCTTCCTCCGTCGACATCTCCACCCTCTGGCGAAATCACACGCCACGACGATGGAAAAAACACAATACTTTTAACAGTGAATTGGGATCATTAGACGAAACGGAGACCAGAAAAAAAGAGAAGTTTACCTTCGTGATCTCTCCGGCGGCGAATGGACCGAGGCCAAGAAGCGGCGATGAATGAGGCGATCCAGGTCTCTTAATAGGGAGATTTAGCGTTCGGCGCTAGGGTTTGTGGAGGCGCCATGGATTCATCCAACGGCGTAAAGTGGAGGAGAGCTTGACGGATTAATATGAACCATTAGATTAATCCTAGCCCAGTCATGGTGAATTGGGTTGGGCCTTGGATGGCATGGGCATTCAAGGGCTCATCAAAGTTAAGGGAAAGTTTGAGAAAATTCTTTCAGTGTCCTTCCATAATTTAAATTTACTAAATGACAGACCTAATTTTTTCCTACTTTTAAAATTACTCTCTATCTTTTTCGACAAAGGGTAATATTGAAAACTAGAGAATGATTAAATCATGTAAGAAAATTTCAGTATTATCCATTTTACGAATTTAACTTTTATAATTTAAAAATATGTATCATATTTCCATTTATTCCTCTCCTTTCCACACAATAATTAAGTGAGTTTGCTTGCGTGCATCTTTAAAATTTCTCAATTTATTCAAAAGTTTATTATTATTATCCATTTATATTATTGAATTCAGATATGAGAATATAAATATATTAAAAATAATTGGCAAAGTATGTTAATTTTTATTTAAAATGATTGAGAGTTTTTTTAAAGTACATCAATCAATTTCTAAGTCTTATAATAAATTTTATTAAGACTTTGTAAGTTTAAAATTTTACTATTTAGAAACCTAAAGCTTATAATCATTAACCTAAAGCTTATAATGAACTTGCAACAAAAATTCTCAAGCTTTTACAAATTCCAAAACTAATTGATGAATCTAATAAATTCCAAATCATTTTAAACCAAAAATAATACTGCTATCAGCTTTATTTATATAACCATACCCTTATATCTAATTTTGATAGTATAAATTGAGTGACACATTTTTAAATGAGTAGAAGAAAATTTTGAAGACACGAGCACCCTAAACCAATGTAATTATTTAGCGGAAAGGAAGGAGAAGTGTAACAAAAAAAAAATATAAAACTTCCTTTTGGAATTATAAAAGTTGAAATGGATAATATTGAAATTTATTCACACGGTTCATTAAAATGCGGAATAAAAATAATATGTGATTTAAACATTTAAAAAATTTAGATATTCTTATTTATCTATTTAAAATTTTAATTTCAAAAATATTAAATTAATTAATTTATTTGATTAAATATATTCATATTTTTGATTAATCTCCCTTCCCTCTTCTATTAGTATATTATTCCTTTTATTTATGCTTTAAAAATAAAAGGCATGTTGTTTGGATAAATCAAAGAAAATGATAAGGAAGAAATAGAAAATAAATCAAGCATGTTGTTAAATGCCTTTATACATTATGAAAGAAAAAAAAAAATCAAGCCATGTTGTTTGGATAAATCAAAGAAAATGATAAGGAAGAAATAGAAAATAAATAATGATTTATTTGTCGCTATTTTATAGTATTTCCAAGTTTCGATATAAAAAGAACTCCAATTACCGACACAAACTGTGGAAGTTCTTCATCGATAAATCGCACAATGAATTTTTTTCATGAAATATGAAAACACTTTCTCCACTAAATTTAACTAAAAGTTTAAAACACAAGTAAAATCCTTTTTTGAGGTTTATGCGGCACACTGTCAATGTCACTAAACTAAAACAAGCTTGAAACTTACAACATTAACTACAAAAGTCCTGAACTAAGTTAAGGAAAAGTCAAACCCTTAAACTGAATAACAAAGCTTGGAGTCAATGGAAGTCAAACAAATGCAAAATGCCTGGTAGCCAGTCAACGGATGCCTGGATCAAGAATGAAAGAATTTTTTTAGATGTAAAATGATAATCGTAGGAGGATTTATATAGCCGACTCCATTTATAAGATAAATGACATGATTGTTGTTGTTAGATGCAAAACACAATCAGATTAATGCTGAAAATATAGCATCTGTCTCACTTGCCTGTAATCCATCACATATTTTGATGTCCCAATCTTCCCCAGCTGCAGAATTGTTTGCCTTCCTTTATCCTGTTCATCCATTTTGAAACATGGAAAAATTCATCCTTACAGGTTCTGAAAAATTAGTTTGTAAAGCAAGTAGATCTTAACCTCCATTGTTAGCTGAAAGTTCTTGACTGAAGTTTGAATCCTAGGTCCTGTTCTCCCAGCTCTTTCTCTGAAGTCTAGTTCATGCCTCCTAGTGAACTGAATTAAGTAAAACCGATGAGAGTTCGGATCACAAAAGGAACTTTAAGACACAATGAGGGTGAAAATTGTAGTTCTTACAGTATTGTAGAAAGGTATCCTTGAGATAAGTTGATTCACTTTGCTTCGTTTTTCCTCCCAGTCCTTCGGAAGTCCATTAATGTGTTGTATCTGCAACATTTTTGAGAATCAAATATCTTATCATCGCTGTTACCATGATCAAATTTTTGTTACCATGGCTATGTGAATCTTATCCTTCTATTTGAACTCTAAAACTAGATTACAAGTTATATTAAATTAATTTTTATGTTAATCAATAGTTTATAATGGTTAAACAATTCAGAGAAAATTTCTTTGGAGGGAAACAAAAGTAGCACTTCCCTTGAGTTCTCTTTATTTCAACAGATTCAACTTTTTTTAACTTTAGAATTTATTGATCGTCTTTGAATATGTTCATACCATATTTCTCTCATTTTGTTTCTCTTATAAGAGCTACACAAAATTGATCTAGAATATATTTCTAGTAATTCAATTGATACATTTTAGGATTTCAACAAAATACATAAGGTCCAAATGTTGAAATTTCAATTGATATTTAAAATGAAGCAACTCTGCCACTTGAGTACTAACTCGGCAACGTCCTAGGGAGCAATTCAATTGATATTTAAAAGGATTGAGAATTGATGGATTCACCTGGGTGGAATTTGAACTCTTTAGTTGCATCGATTGTGACTTTGGTATCCATGCCTGCAAACTTCTATGGTTTCCTGTTATGGTAGTAATGGTAGGAATATATCTATAACATTGCAACAATGAGATTAGAGAGGGTTAGTGAAGCAGACATGAAGATGTTTCCGAGTTCATAGATCACGTTACAGATTTAGTTTCCTTACACTACGACACCTAGAAGACGCTTAGACTTCTTTGTGGAGTCTATTCTGTTTCCCTGACATGAAAAACAAAAAAGATCACATTTTTAAAGCATCAATGAAGCATTCTGAACAGCCAAAACATTGATAAACATGAAGAACCTGATCCCATATTTGATATCTGGAACCCATGAGATTTGCTGTTATGCTACCTAAGAAGCTCTCATCTGAGTTGTAGAAAATCCCCTTGGGGTTCTGGGCTATGACAAACTCCGACCTGCCATTTCGCCTTCTGTGCCAAGCAACAGCCAATTTCCTGTCTTGTCGTCCATGACCTTCCTGCAATATTGTGTCAAGAGGGACTTGTAAAGAGTTGATGTGACATATCAGCAGATTGACCTCTTAAGAAGAGAACTAATCAATTGAAATCCATTTGATATATGAATTGGCATCTCTTGTTTTCTACACTGCATTCATGCTAAATCGAAACAAAGTATGTAAGTATGCACTTCACAATATTGAAAAGAAAATGTCTTCCGACTCTGTAAAATTGCATTTGGGGATTGACATCAACCATCTTTGTATAATGTATGCTGGTGTAACGTTAACAAAGTCAACTCCTATAGAGTTGATGTGCCAATTACATGAGATTGAAGAAGAAGAAGCAGAGCGGAAGCAAAAGGAAGGTCTTTCAAGAAGCTTAGGGTTGACAGCGCAAAAAAACTCTAGGTCTATTGGGGAACAATGAATTGTGTCAAGATGATGTCATAAACCCTTGGGACCAACCCTATATATAATGTATATCTATTATCAACCCATAGATGATAATAAATGCGGGACTATAAGTTCTACACATACAAGGTCTACATCCAACAACTAAAACCCAAAAAGTCTAAGTTAGATCACATGAATGGGTTTGGTTTGTACTCATATGCACAACTAACAATTAAGTCCACGAATTAGAGATAATAACCAACAATCTCCCACTTGGGCTACTTGTGAGTTGTATATGAAATACAAGTAAAACTTTAATTGATATCAAACTTTATAGGTACAGAATATCCCTATAAACAATCTAATCCATTAGCATCATTGGTATAGGACTAAAGAGGTCATAGCTATTGTATATGATCGTAACAAGTCTGAATAGAAATCACAATACCAATGTCATTAATGACATAGATCAAGTTGTAGATGTGTAGAGTGAAAATTATATGAAATGTGACCAGTACATATCAATTTTCAACTGGTCCTAAGATGACTTCAAAAGAGGTTAGATCATATTTATAAAATACTTTATGCTAAACTGTAATAGCAAATCATGATCAACTTTATAATTCTAAAAAGAATCTGTATCATATTTATAAACACTAAATGCTAAACAGCAGTAAATGATGATATCATAGTCAAAGTGTCAAACAAACATAAATTCTCATTAATGTTTTGAACTTTAAATACGTACAATAATCAAACAAATATTTGTCTTTATTAATCAACATAGGGCAATAAAATAAATACAGACTCCTACTAAATGAGTTCATCTTCCATAAGAAGGACTCGTATATCCACAATATACGCATGAAACATCTTAGACACCAAGTCTTTGGTGAATGGATCGACCAACATAGAATCTGTGCTGATGTGTTGTAGCATGATCTGACAACTCTGAACTCTTTCTTTAACTGCTAGAAACTTGATGTCGATGCGCTTAGACTTCGACGAACTATGGTTGTTCTTGACATAAAGTTCTGTAGCTTTATTATAGATCCTCAGTGGCCTGTCAATGCCATCGACAATCTGCAATAATGTGATAAAGTTTCGCAGCCAAGTCTAGTGATTGGATGTTTCATAGCATGCTACCAACTCTGCCTCCATAGTAAAATTGGCTACTAGCGTCTGTTTTACGCTCTTCCAAGATATAACCCCTCTAGCAAGCATGAAGATATAGCTCGAAGTGGACCTCCAGTTATCCAAGCATTTGGCAAAATCGGAGTCTGAATATCCAATCACCTCCAGGTGATTTAATCTGCGCATATGTCCTTTAGTTCTTTGCAAATACCGCATCACTCTCTTTATCACTTTCTATTGTGATTGCCCTGGGTTACTAACATATCTACCTTAAATCTCCACTATAAATGTTATATCTTGTCGAGTACAAACTTGTGCATACATGAGACTTCTCACGCATATGTAGGGGTATAAATGAACTAATCCGCTCATGAGCTATTCGAAACTTAATTCGATTAAAGCTCGTTTGAGCTCGTTTAATGAGGCTCGTTAAGATAAACAAACCAAGCTCAAGCTTCACAATATTCGGCTCGTTAGCTTGTGAACATGCTCGTTAAGCTCATAAATCAACTTTTAAATAAAAAAATAATAGTTTTGATATTGAATTTATAGATTTTACACTTTACTTATAAAACATATATATAAATATATTAAATTTATTTATTAGAATAAAATTATAAATTTTAATAAGAATATTATAATTTTCTCTAAATATATAATTTAGTTTTTAATAAATATTTAAATTTATAATTATTAAACTCGTTTAGGCTCGATAAAAGCTCAAATAAGCTCGTGAGCCATGAATATATTCGTTAAATAAAGCTCGAGCTCGACTCGATTATAAACGAGTCAAACTCAAACATTCAAGAGTTCGACTAGTCTCGATTACACCCCTACGCATATGGGGATTGTTCCATCTCCTTTATTTCAAGTTCAAGCCATGGACATTACTGCAAGTTGAATTTGTCACCTTTTGACATAGGTGTGTCACCAAGTGTACAGTTCTGCATACCATACCTTACAAACATCTTTTCAATATACGCTTGTTATAAAAGCCCAAGAATGCCTCTTGAATGATCAAGATAGATCTGTATGCCTAAAACAAAAAATGTTTCACCAAGATCTTTCATTTCAAAATTACCAGATAGAAATGACTTGATTTGATGCAGCAAACCCTTATTATTGCTCGTAAGCAATATATCATCCACATACAAAACAAGTATAATAAACTTGCCCCACTAAACTTGACATATATACATTGATCAACAGGGTTCTCTTTAAAACCATATGAGGTAACCACCTGATCAAATTTTCGATACCATTGATGAGACGTCTGTTCAAACCAGTGTTTTAAATCGCATAGCGTTGGTTCATAGCGTTTTTGTCTTGTCATCACATAGCGTAAATAGCAAAGTGTATAGCGCAAGCTTTTCGTGCAAGTCAATGTTTAAATTTTAAAAAAATAAAATATACTTATATAAGTAAAATAAAAATAACATAACCTAAAATTAATCATAATAATTCATTACATGTCAAAATATCTCATAACAACAATTTAAAAAGTCTTATAATTAAAACAACATAACCTAAAAATAATCAGTATCATCCAATTCTATATCACTATCATCATCAATAGTATCTATAGTTGGAAAATTTCCACTATCAAAAGTTGTTGGAATTACTCCTCCATAATTTTCAGCATCAAGATGATTATCTTCCACATCTACAAGACTCAACTTTGCTTGTTTGTCTTTGCTTCCAACTATTATATAAGAGATACGACATTTAAGAATCAATTATAGGTGAAGTAGATATAAATAAATAATTTGCATATGCTTAGTGCTTACTTGAATTTTCAACAACTCTTTTTTTTGAATTCGTAGGAGGAACTTTAACTGTATTCTCAACATCTTCGATTCGCTTATCTGAGTCGAAAAGACTTTCAAAGGTAGCTGACGACACACTCACAATAGGATCACTTTCAAATAATTCATCATCTTCAAGCCATTTAGTAGTTACGAGGAGAACTAGACCTTCTTTCTCAGTTATCCAATCATCATCCGAATTAATTTCATCAACTACAATGGGATCAATCTTGTCTCTCCTCCTAATGCTTCTCTCCCTAAGCTTGAAGTTATATTTCACAAACACCAACACATTCAACTTTGCATGTTCAAGCCTATTTCTCTTTTTTGTATGAATCTAATATTACAAAGAAGAAAACATATATATAAAAATTAAAAATAAACAATGATATGAAAATTATAAAACAATTAAAATTCAAGTAAAGTTAGAAACTTAGAATACTCACCGATTCAAAAGTGCTCCAATTTCTTTCACATCCCGAAGCACTACAAGTGAGACCAAGCACTCGAATTGCAAATGTAGTAAGCTCGGGTGTCTTACTTCCAAAACGTTCCCACCACGAGGCTAATAAATAATAACATTAAAAAAATTACAAGAATGTATATAATTTTAAAATATGAATGCTAGTATAATTTTACAAGAGCGGTTACAAGAAGAAAATTTTACCCGGAGTTCGCAACATTCTTGTTCGTTTTGCTATTGGAGTTCCAAATTCTCCTTCAGCTTTATTATACAAGCCCAATTGGATGTCTGCTTTAAGACGATCATCAGAAGACAACATCCTATCCATGCAAGTATACAATCCATCTCTAACTTCATCACAATCAGAAAATCTTTCTTCATAACGCAATTGCGGGTTCAAATAGTACCCAGTCGCGTGTAGAGGATGATGAAGTTGTGGAGCCCATCGTGAATCAATTTTTTTCCAAATGGGCTTGTATTTTCTGTCAACTCCCCCACAATTAAATTTTATTATCTCTTTTGCCTTATCCATAAGTTGATAAATATATCCCATGGTCGATCTCTCCTCCGAATCAACTTCCCTTAACACACTTACAAGAGGAACAACACTCTTAACACAAAATGCAACATGTGGCCAAAAGTTGGGATCATTAATAACAAAATTCTTTTCACGACCTTCCCCTAAGTTCTTTGAGATAGTGGTAAACTAACCCAATCTTCGGAAGCAAACATTTGTTCAAGTGGCCTTTTAACCTTATACATACTCTGAAGAGTGAGAAATGAAGTAGCAAAGCGAGTAACAGCGGGACGAAGAATTTCTTTACAGTTTGTATACTTTCTCATCAAAGAAAGTATAGTCCCATGACCATAAAGGAACTTCACAACCATCTTAGCTTGCTCAATTGTGTCAGAAAAAATCTTCAACTTTGCAATATCCTCCAACATTAGATCAATGCAATGCGCCACACAAGGTGTCCACCAAATTCTTTGCCTAGTCTCCATAATTTTTTCCCCCGCCTTAATGCAATTCGAAGCATTATCCGTGACAATTTGAATTACATTTTCCTCTCCCACCTCATCAACAACATCATCAAGATATTTAAAGATCAATTCCCCAATTTTAATAGAAGCTGATGCATCAATAGATTTCAAAAAGAAAGTGTCGGCGGAATTATTTACTAAAAAATTGATCAAACTTCTATTCTTTCCATTCGTCCAACCATCGGACATAATAGTGCATCTATATTTTTTCCATGCTTTTTTATGCTCCTCATATATTAGGTTGATGCCATCAACCTCAGCTTTAAGTATCCAAGTTCTTAACTCATGCATTAAAGGAGGCTTGAACCCTCTTCCATATTCCGCAATGCCCTCAACCATAGGCAACCAATAAGGATCATTCACAACATTAAACGGAAGTGCGGCAGAGTAAATAAAACAACCAACTCTACGCTTCACATCAACCAGTAAATCTTTTTTTATGTCGAATTTAGGGTTGTTTGTCGAGGTTCAGAACTAACAAATCCATGAAGGGTACCTTTACCTTTTGATTCACCACTACCAGAACATCCAATTGAATTTCCCCCTACACTTCTAATTTTTGATGATTGCGTACTCATACTCTGGGGACCTTCACCAATCTCTCGTAACAATTAGGTTTGTTTGCTTTTAGATGCTCTAATTTTGTCAAGTGATTCTCTAATTTCTTTCTTAATATCATCCAGAACACTAACACAAGGTGAACCCCTTTATGAGTTTGAGCTAAATGTTCCTTCAAGCGAGTAATCCTTCTATTCGATATATGATGATAAAATTTGCACCGAACAGATTTTCCCCCTTCATTTTGATAACAATACTTCCAACCAATATCTTTTTTATCTTTTTTGACAAATTCGTAGACATTGCAAATTCTAACCAGACAATCAAAATCCTAGAAAAACAAAAGGAAAAAATCAGAACAAATAATTAATTAATTAGAAAAAAATGGGAATCAATCAAGGCATCTAGAAGATCGATCATTGGATCGATCCAAGGAATTGGATCGATCCTGTGATCGATCGAGGTCCTTTCTGTTCGAACAGAAAGGGTTTGGATCGATCACTGGATCGATCCAGATCCTTTCTATTCGAACAGAAAGGATCTGGATCGATCACTCGATTGATCCAGATACCTGACTCGTGAAATCTTTGCTCCTTTGAGAAAAAAATATGAAAAAACGAAGAAAACGAAAGGAAGGTGAAAAGCTTACCTCCAATCGTTGTCCCTCGCCGCCACTCACAGGTCACTACTCGTCGCTCGCCTTGTCGCCCGCCGATCACAGGTCACTGCTCGCCACCGCTCACAGGTCTTTGCTCGCCGCTCGCCGATCGTCGCTTGTCGCCTCTGCCCTACCTCGACGATAACAATTCGACGCCTTTGCCCTACCTATTGTGTAAGCAATTTGCAATTATAGCGTCCGCTATGGGCCGCTAAGTCATGATAGCGCACACTATGTGCATTATCTACGTTTTTGTCCCAAACAACGTGAGCTATTCGAGACAATCGCTAATCAGCGAACGCTACAGAGCGTTAGCTAATCGTAGCGCGCTATTCGCCGCTATTGAAAACCCTGGTTCAAACTATAAATGAACTTCTTTAATCTAGATATTAGGTGCTTTGAGTCCTTAGACTCAAAGTTCTCTGGTTGCACCATATATATAGATTCCTCTATATCTCTATTTAGGAATGCAGTCTTTACGTCTATTTGATATAGTTTCAAATCATAATGAGCTACAAGTGTCATGATTACCCTAAGGGAGTCTTTCATCGACACAGGTAAGAAAGTCTCCTTGTAATCAATGTCTTCTCTTTAAGTGAATTCCTTAGCAACAAGACGAGCCTTATATTTTTCGACATTGCCCTTTGAATTTCACTTGATTTTAAATATCCATTACAACCAACAGGCTCTTACCTTCAGGCAATTGACAAATTCTCAAACGTCATTGTCTGTCATATACTTCAACTCTTCTTGCATAACATTAATCCACCTTTCAGGGTTAAAGCATTGTTTGACTTCTTAGAAAAATATAAGATTACTTTCCAACCGTATGTCAAAATCATGCTCTTGGAGATAAACATAATCACGAGAATACATGATTCTCCGTTCCCTTGTGCATCTCCTTAAAGACACTTGTGTTTGAGGTGGTTAAATTACTTGCTCATCAATATGAGGCAATATTTCAATTTCAGTGGCAGACTCTTCTAATTGCATTAGAGATGTCATGAGAATATTTTAATTCACTACACTCACTAAATGTGTAATACCCATAATGTATGGTATGGTAACCACACCACTACTTCGCACTAATAGTGACCACAAGAGGATTGCTAATGCATTCCTCAAAAGATACTTTCTTGACCTTATCACTTCTACTATCTTCAATGAACTTGACATTTCCCGTTTCGAAGAAAGATCTATTAGAGGAATCATAAAATTTATACCCTCTTGACTTCTCAGAATAACCTACAAAATTGCAGCTAACTGTTCTTAAGTCCAGTTTCCTTTTTATTAGACCTATAAGGCCTAGCTTCAGCTGGACAACCCCAAACGTGTAAATGTCTAATGCTAAGCTTTCTATCCGCTCACATCTCGAATGGAGTTTTAGTTATTACCTTACTAGGTACTCTATTGAGTATATAAACTGCAGTCTTAAGTACTTCATCCTACAAAGACTCAGGTAGAGAAGTGAAAGTCATCATACCTTTTAGGATTCGATTGTGACACTCAGCAACACCATTCTGACTAAATGTACCAGGCATGGTATATTGAGACACAATCCCACACTCAGCAATGTAGTTAGCAAAAGGCCCTGAACGTTATTCACCTGATCCATCATATCGGCTGTAATATTCACCTCCACGGTCGGATCAAGCAAATTTAATTTTCTTATCTAGTTGAAGTTCAACTTTGGCTTTGAAAATTTTAAACATGTCCAAAGATTGTAATTTCTCATGAATAAGATACAAATAGTTAAATCTAGAATAGTCGTTTATGAAGCTAATACAATATGTGTGTCTATTCTAAGATGTCTTAGGGAATGATTCACAAATGTCTGTATATAGTAGCTCCAAAACGTCACTACAACGGCTAGCGCCCTTGTTCCTTTTGTTAGTGGTATTCCCCTTAACACACTCTATGTAGACATCAAAGTCTAACATGTCAAAGGAATCAAGAATTCCATGTAACATTAATCTTTCTAGACGTTGTTTAGATATATGCTCTAAATGCCTATGCCACAATATGGAAGAATCTCGTCAAAGAATTTGTTTTTCGTACCTATACTATGCATTATTATGTTGTCAATCGTAGGAGTAAAGATATTCAATTTATAAAACTTGTCAACCAAGGAACCATTGTCAACCAATACTGAATTAAAAAAAATACTGAAAATTCCATTTCTAAATAACAAAAATAACCTGACTTGTCCAAACAAAAAATTGAAATTAAATTCCGTCGAAACACGATACAATAAATGTATTTTCTAAATCCAGAAAGACATTGGTTCCTAAACAAAGCCTAAAAACATGAATCGACTCGACTTTAGCCTTCTTTCGATTTCCTGTATAGATGTATCTTTCACCATCAAGCGGAAGTTGGCTCCTGAGACAACCCTGCATAGTGACACTTATATGAATAGTAGAATCGATATCTATTCACCAGGTGTCAGTGAATACAATAACTAAATTGACTTCCAAACTAACAAAGTTGAGAAGTTTACCCTTCTTTACACGCCAGTTGGTGTACTTAAAGTAGTCTTTCTTCATATGACCTTTCTTCTTACAAAAGAAACAAGTGGATTCCTTATTCTACTTTTTGTGCTCCTTATGACTATTGCATCTAGAATCTGTAGTTTATTTTCCTTTTCCTTTATTATTAATCTTTTTTCGCTTCTTGCTTACATTTTAAGAACCAGATGCTAAGTGGGCATTCTCATATGTCTCAATCTTTAGTCTCCCCTCCTCTTGCACGCACTGAGCAATGAGCTCATTTAATGTCCACTTTTCTTTTTGAGTATTATACGATATCTTAGAAGGAGTGAACCGTACAGGCAGAGACATCAAGATGAAATGCACTAACATACCACATATCGAGTTTTAGTGCTTTCAGACTTGTCGCTATATTGGATATATCCATAATGTACTCTCTTATATTTCCTTTACCACTGTACCGCATGGTTATCAACTTTGTAAGAAGTGTGGTAATCTCAACCTTTTCATTTCAGGTGAATCAGTCTGCCAATTGGTCCAAGAAACTCCTAACATCTCCTCCCTCTGTTATTGAGTCATTTATTGGTGCTGATATAGAAAGTCTCATGATACTCAGACACATTCAATTGGATTTCTCCCACAACTAAAATTCAGCCCTCTGCTCTATCAGAGATGCGGGACGATCATTCCTTAATGCATAGTCTAAGTTCATGTAGCCCAAGACTATGATCACATATTCTTTCCATTCAATAAAATTCGAACCAGTTAATATTGATTTTTATTAATACTGGTAGTTACAGATTGTACTAAATTAAAGAGAAAAATTTATTTAAGTTCACGATTTAATTAAAGTCATGAACATTTATAATATAAAATTATGCAAATAAAATAAAATTTTAAATGCACATAAATGAACTCTTTATGAGATACTAAGTACAACATAATGTGTATTCCTTTGGGTCGACGCATTATTTGTTAGTAATACTCTCTTATATAACTCAAACTTTAATTAGCCACACAATGTGTCTTCTTTTGGGTCAATCCATTGTGCGCATAATATGAAACTTTATATAAGTTATATTTTGGTCCATAGCTCATAACAACCTTAATCAGCCACATAATATATCTTCCTTTGAGCCGATATATTTTGTACATGATCTAAAAAAATAATATTTTATTCTATAGTTGTAAGCTACCTTGACCATATATCTGGCATAAAAGTATGATTCCTTTGGATCAATTTCTCTTAGCATAAATATACGTCTACCAACGTAAAAATAGACTAAATCTACCTAAAGTGTCTTCCTTTGTACCAAGACAATAGTTCAATTTAGTAACACGTTGTATAGATAAACTCAAGAAAACCCTAGAAACTTTATTCAAACAGGAAACAACACAAACTTAGGCTTATTAATCGATTGATACATTATAGTAATCGATTGGTATGATCCAATCGATTATCCCAATCAATTTGAAAACCTACTGTATGCGACTATATTATTATATATAGAATCATTCCTTAAGAAGCTAAAGCTTCCCTAACTTCTATAATTTAATCATTATTTAATACTAATTAATCCATTTTTATATGAATCATTAATTCATATCAATTAATAGCATTTTCACCTTAATCGATTAGGATTTGCATGTAGAGCATATTATATATATATATATATATATATATATATATATATATATATAATTCATTTCATGCACTATTTCGCGTAGAAACCGTGCAAATCGATTACAAATGTTTTAATCAATTATAATTGTATTCTAATCGACTAGAATCAATTTTAATCAATTACTAAATGCTTTAATCGACTGGTAATAGTCCTTGTCACAAAATTAAGGTTGTTAATCGATTGTCCTAATCAATTGATGAAATCAATCGATTAAGTTGATCGATTTATCGCGATTTTAGCTATTAATCGATTGACACAATCGATTGGTAGCATTGAATCGATTGACCTAATCGATTAAAATTGATCTTGCATTCGATTCGTGGTCCCAATCGATTACCAAACCAACGGAATCAATTAGGGCCAACTGGTCGATTGAGTCAATCGATTCTAGATGATTCTGTTCGCAATTTTAGGCTTGGTAATCGATTGGCCGACCAAGCCAATGGATTAAGCCATCGCAATTTGACCTAAAATTAGATCAAACACAGTAGTTTTCAACGAAGAAGTGGTGGTTTGCTCGCTGTTCTTAATGTTCTTCACGAAAACGCAAAAAGCCCAAAAACCCAAGCCTTTCATAGGATTTTTTCTTACAGTAAATCGATGATCAAATTGCTAAAACAAAAGATCTATGAAAAACCTTAACTTTAATCCATGAAATTTGAAGAAATAGAATCGTGGCTCTTATACCAATTGATAGAACTTATAAAACCTAAGTCGCATGGATTCTAAGAACCTTATAAGAATTCACATATATGAAATACAAGAACATATGAGCATGGATCTAGTTTCAACAATTAATCATGGTAGAACAACATAAAGAATAACCAAAGACAAAGGAACATGATTGAAGAGACATCCTTGTTCTTTTGTGTCGTCCAAAAAATAAACCCTGAGGAAGAAGAAGCAATGCAAAAGCAAAAGGAAGGTCTTCCAAGGGGCTTAGGATTGACAATGCCAAAAAACTCTAGGTCTAATGGAAAACCATGAGTTGTGTCAAGATAATGCCCTAAATCCTTGGGGATCAATCCTATATATAGTGGGCATAGATGCGAGACTATAAGTTCTACATATACAAGGTCTACATCCAACAACCGAAACCCAAAAAGCCTAAGTTAGATCATATTAATGGGTTCGATTTAGAGCAACTGCATTGGAGAATTCATAAGATGTTATAACATTTATAGGGCATTAAAATCAATGCAAGAATTGTTATAACGTGCATGGGACCCATAAAAACATTGAACGCATTCAATGTGTTTTTTTACATATTTTTAATCAATGTCCGTTTGTGGCCCCGCCCCCCACATAGGTAAAACCTGTTATTATATATATATATATATATATATATATATATATATATATATATATTCTATTAAAAAAATTAAAATTTAAAAATTTTTAAAAAATCTTTTAAACGAATAGTTTTTAATCAACGAATAGTTTTGATTTTCAACATCTTTTTCAACGGATAGTTTTAAAAAAAATCTTTCAAACAGATAGTTTTTAATCAACGTATAGTTTAAATTTTTCAACGACTTTTTCAACTACTTTTTCAATGGATAGTTTTAAAAAAAAACAAAATTTCATCTATAAATACTCATCACCTTATTTCAATCTTTCAACACCTAAGTCCCTCTAAAAAATCTTCTCTTATTTTCCTCCGAAATAAATGAAAATAACCGAGATTTTTTTAAAAAATTTTGTGAATTACCAAAAATTGCCGGAAAAAAATCCTTCTTCCCAAAATTCACAAATTACATGAAATTACCCATATTTTCCATATCCACCAAATTATCCACATAATCCATACCCACCAAATCCATATGATTCATATCTACCAAATTATCCATATAATTCATATCCACAAAATTATCCATCTATTCCATATGCAACCAGTATGTCTTTTACATTTCCGACGGAAAATGAACCGTTTACTCAAACTTTTGTTCCCAAGACTCAACTGTCTGACCGTGAATCCCCAATTGAACTCGCAAATTTGGAGAAGGTAAATTTTGACGTCGCAGGTAGAAGAAAGCGATCAAGGTAAGGTTGAAGACAAGGTTTTAGCAAGATCGTTTGTTACTATCAGTGATGATCCAATCATCGACAATGATCAGAAGGTGGATGTTTTTTTGGGGACGTATTGCAAGCCACTACAATGAGAATCGTCCTTCAGGTGCACCCAATAGAATTGTTAGTGCTATATGATCGCACTGGCACAATACCATACAAAAAAAGGTATATCGTTTCAACGCAAATTATAATAGTGTTTATAGTAAATATCGTAGCGGCCACAATGATAAGGACATATTGCGGCTTGCGTATGAAAAATATCGCAAGGAAAATAACGACATTGCATTTAATCTTAAGTATGTATGGAGAACCATAAAAGACCGTCCAATATTTACTCCACAGTCCGTTATGGAGAATCATAACGACATTGGCACGAAGGCAAGGACCTCGGAGTCGGGGGCAAGCAACACCTCATCTAACCAAGATGCGAGTCTACATGTAGACCTAAATGAAGAAGAAACTCGTCCAATGGGTCAAAAGGCAGGAAAAAGAAAGGGAAAAGGCAAAATGAAATAAGACATTGAAGGTATGACAACAAATTTGGACTTTACTGAGTATACAAGCATAAAATTGACTGAAGTTGAAATGAAAAAAAAAAAATAACTCAAAGTTGAGGAGATGAAAGCAGATGCTACCGAGATGAAAGCAAAAGCTGCCTTATCCAAAGTTCAATTAAAGAATACGTAATCCTTTCGAAGGACACTTCGCAAATGATAGAGGAACAATTAATCATCCACGAACATCTATGTCAAGAGATTAAGGGGAGATGGAATATGTAATTTTCATTTATTATAATGTTCAATTATTGTACTTTTCAATTAATATAATTTTTTATTATTGTAATTTTCAATTAATGTATTTTTTTATTATTGTACTTTTCAATTAATGTAACTTTCAATTATTGTACTCCTCACTTAATCTAATTTTCGATTATTGCAATTTTTAATGAAACAAATATTTTATTCAGAAATAAGAAATTAATTAATTAATTAATAAGAATCATTCTATTAATATAACCGTTGGAATATATGTACAATTAATATACAATTCAATTAATAGAAAGTAATAGTTGGAATATATCCGTTGACAAGAAAAAAATAAATAGACATCTTGTGCTCTACAATTCTTATTCTAAACATAGACTTGAATTAGTTTCCTCCAAAATGTCTCAATATTCAAGTAGCACCAACTCTAACTCAACAAATGAAAACGAAGTCCAAGTTGAAGTTGATGACTAAGGTTATGATCTGGGGAATGAGCTAATGTCATTGATACTTCAATAAAGTCGATAAATAGTTGAAGCATATCAAAGTAATAACGAGATGTGACAAAGAAGAAGGTTCATCCAAAGAAATCGTGAAGCCGGACATGCAAGGCTCTTCAATGATTATTTCTCCACAAACTCGATGAATCTAGATCAAATATTTCAAAGACGGTTTCGCATGTGAAGGGATTTATTTTATTGCATAATTAATGCACTTGAGAGTCATTCTTCGTATTTTCAGCAGAGGGACGATGCTGCGAGAAGAAAAGGCCTGTCACCACTACAAAAATGCACAGTTGCGATTCGCCAATTGTCTTATGGAGTCCAAGCTGACCATCTTGATGAGTACCTATACATGGGTGAATCAACCGCTATCAAGTGTCTATTCAAGTTTTGCGATTATGTGGTTGAACTATTTAGTGATCGATACTTGAAAAGGTCGAATGTTGATGATATTCAATGTCTTTTTCAAATGCATAATGAGAGGTACGACTTCTGAATGTTGGGCAGCCTTAATTATATGCATTGGGAATGAAAAAATTGTCTAGTTGCTTGGAAAGGCCAGTTTACAAGAGGTTATGGATCACCAACAATCGTGCTTGAAGCGGTCGCATCTTAAGACTTGTGGATATGACATACATTCTTTGGTGTCGCAGCTTCACGTAATGATATTAATGTGTTGTATGAATCTCCCATATTTAATAACGTCTTGTAAGGAAATGCCTCGAAGATTAATTTCATGGTCAACGAGACTCCATATACAAAGGGATATTATCTAACAGATGGAATATATCTGGAATGAGCTACTTTCGTAAAGACTTTTCCTTGCCCGGAAGATCCCAAGAGGAGGTTGTTTAAGTAAAGGCAAGGCTACAAGAAAAGATGTTGAACGAGCATTTGGAGTGCTCCAAGCTCGATAGGCAATTGTCAGAGGTCCAGCTCGTTATTAGTATAGAAAAAGTTAAAACATATTATATTAGCATGTCTTATTTTACACAACATGATTGTTGAAGATGAGGAAAATCAGGTGACAAATTGGTACAACAATGAAAGTGATAAACCCTGCACAATCCGTCCAGGGTTCAAATCGAGAATTTCATAACTATCTACGGATAAATTCCAAACTAAGTGACAGTTATGTGCATCACCAACTTCGTGCAGACTTAGTTGAACATATTTGGTCATAATACAAGAACAATCCTTGAAAATGTTGTATTTTAAGTTTATACAAGTGTAATTTTTTTTATATGTTATATATTTCTTCATTTCAAATTTATAATAATATTTTAATTTTAAATAAATACATGTTAATTTTACATAAATAATATATTTAAAAATAATATTATTATTTATTTTAAACAATAATCATTTAATATTATTATTTATTTTAATGTTAAATAAATATAATTTAATTTTATGTAAATAATATATTTAAAAATAATATTATTATTTATTTTAAATAATAATTATTTAAATTATGTAAATACAATTGAAATTGTAATAAAAATAAAGATGAATGGACAGTGGGGTCTATTAATAATAACTAATAAGTGTTAATGTTAAAATAATGTGAAAGAATGAATGTATTAATATAATTTATATATAACATGGGACTCTCACACTTTGATCAGGTGAGGGGTGTTAGAGATAATAACGAACATGTTTCTTTGATTTCACGCAAAGCTTCCTTTTTTTTCAATGAAGAATGTCGAGCGGAATCAAAGCAACCACGGAAGGAAAAAAACTTGCGTGATTGAAGCACTCACATTGGTGTACAGTGTGTAGAGAGCCAACCCCTTACTCCCTTGCGGCTTCTCTTTGGCAATCACACAAGTGCATCGCCCAACATCGACAGGCAGAGGCCTATACAACAACGACCTACACGAGAACTTCAATTTGAGCCCGATCCCCCCTCGACAAATCCACACTGATCTCTCCTATAAGAACCGTAAATCCGATACATACCTGTTGGGTAGCGTCGCCCAGGAGGACGCCGGCGCAGACTCGGAGTCGGAGAACTGGTCCCAGACGTCGGAGGATGATGAGGCGGCGAGCGGCTCCCAGGAACGCGAAGAAGGATCGCCCAGACTCATGCAGATCTGTATCGAGGGCTTGAGGGCGGCGGGAGGTTTGACGTCGACCGGCTTCTTGCCGTTGCAGACGGTGAGGCAGACGACGGGGGCGAGGTTCTCCTTGTTGTGAGCGGAGGCCGGCGAGTGGAGGGTGGGGAGGGAGGATGGGGAGGAGGACGAGTTGTGGCGGTGGGAGGGGAGCAAGGGCTTCCTTGGGGCAGCCATGGATGGATTAGACGACGGAGGACGAGGAAGAAGAGAAGGGAGAGCACAAAAAGGTTAGATTTTTGGAGTTCAAAATTTGAATTGGAGAGGACGAATGGCAGGAACATTTATTTTAGTCTCGGGGAATGTGATTTTTTTTTGAAAAAAAGGGGTAAATTAAATGGATAAATTGTCTAAACTTCCTGCATAGAAACATTTATTTTAGTCAGAAAATATTTATTTTCACTACCGGCATTTAACATTTCTTTATTTCAATCCTTATTTTTTTATTAAAAAAATCTAAAATAATATATAATTTTTTAAAAATGAAGTATCATTTAACTAAAATTTAATATATTTTTTAATTAATTGAACTCTGGTGGCCGTTAAAAAAATTCCGTGAGATCAAGCTGATCATTTCAAGACTAACTGTGTTTATCATTTTTTTAATCAATTGAGCTACTCCGATTGATTGAAGATCGATCAACAATCAATCAATTTGTGTGAAGAAATATAAGGTATAAAAAGTCTAAAACAAAATATAATTTATTCTAAATTTAATCTCATTTAACTATAATCGAGTATATTTTATTGATTAGAAATCAATCGACAATTGATCTATTTGTCGTGAGGAAAGAGAAGGTATAATAATTCTAAAATAAGATATAATTACTCTTAAATTCAGTATTATTTAATTAGAATTGAATATATTTTCTATCTCATTGAGCTATCAATCGATTTTAGTTAAATTATACTAAATTTAGGAAGAATTATACTTCATTTTAGACATATTTACCTAAAAAAAAATGGGAGATTTTGACTTTAAAGGTCTACTGAATTCGATCGGCATAGTCGTCAATGGTTTAGGGTAGAAGTCCACATTGAATTTGGAAGGGAAAGAATGAGTATTAGTGAATTTTAATCAAAACTAAAGGAAATGAAGTAACTTAATACTCATTGGGACCTAAAACAAATAGATATGTTTGATCAGGGAATTGAAAAAAAAAGAATTCTGACATAGGGACTCAGAGCAAAATTTCAATCGTGGTTGGAGATTTTTAAGTAATTTATCGAAATTAGGGAAAATTCCTAAAAAGAGAATTTTTTATTTAAGTATTTAAAACTTTAATATTATTTAAATATTAATTAATAAATTTAATATTACAAACTTATTTATTTTAATTTAATGAGTTATTTAGATTTACCCCTCATGATTATACAAGTGTATGAGAGATCTGCAGAGGTAATGAAATCCGCTGCTATGTTTTAACTCCGTACCATTATAATTATTGTCTCATTCACTTACCAACTAACCAGGCCTAGGGGCTACTTAATTCATTTACAATCGTAAAATAGATGCATCTTTTATAATCAATTTGAGTAATTTCAAAAGATAAATGACAATTTAATAAATCACATAAAGAAATTCATTTCTAATAATAATAATAATAATTTATTCTCATTAGGAAGGTACATATCAAAGAAAAATAAATAAATTTATAATGTCTCAAATTTAAACTGATACAATAACAAAACTGATATTATAGAAGTTACCTCACACATATGGAACTTCTGTTCTACAACAAAGATCTACAAAGTAAAAACATCTTTGCTCAACACCAATATTGTAGGGAAACATAACGGCAAACTTAACTGAACTTTAATTCAAACCCTAAAAATGATTGTGGATTCTCTCAGTCAATCTTGACTGATGAGTAGATCAACCTTGTAAACAATAAGCATGCATAGAACCCGATCGTGCCAGTCAGCACGAAGAATGCATAGGAGGCAATCAGCATGTAGCCGAAGTACATAATACCCGATACAAACTTTGTAATGTCCAACTTTGTGAAGAAGTAAAAGGTTGCATATAGGAAGAGATAGAGTGCTGATGATCCTGAGGTCAAGTAGGATCTCCACCACCACTGATAGTCCTCACTGCATAGCTGGAAGTAGCACAGTACGATTGTGATTTCGGCGCATGTCACGAAAAGAATGAGAAAGACGAGGAAAAGGAACCCAAAAATGTAGTAGAATTGGTGCAGCCAGATTGAGGTGAGGATGAAGAATAGCTCAATAAACACAGCTCCAAATGGAAGAATGCCTCCAATTAGTATCGAGAAAACTGGATTCATGTACCATGGCTGTTCGGGTATCTGTCTAGGAATCTTGTTTGTTTTCACAGGATCCTCGGGAGCAGGTTTCATGAACCCCAAATAGCTGCCTACAAACACCAGGGGCACTGATATACCAAACCAGAGTAGCACGAGGGCGAACATTGTGGAGAATGGCACAGCACCAGATGACTTCTCGCCCCAGATAAGAACATTCAAGACGAAGAATATGGCGAATGCAATTCCAGGGAATGTGAATGCTGTTCTCAAGGTAATTGTCTTCCATTCTGTTCCCTTGAACATCTTGTAGAGACTGCCAGAGGAGTAACCAGCAAACAAACCCATGAACACCCAGAGTAGGAGCATTGCTGTCATCAATCCTCCTCGGTTTGATGGAGAAAGGAATCCAAGGACTGCGAAAAGCATGGTTACAAGTAACATACCAAAGAATTGGACTCCAGTACCAACGTAGACACACAACAAATCTGAATTAGTTGGAGGCCTGAATACATCTCCATGGACCAACTTCCATCCGGTCTCTTCTTGAGCTTCTTCTTGAGTTTCGAGTTGGTTGTACTTGGAGATATCTCGGTATAGAGTCCGCAGCATAATCATGGCTACCATTCCAGAGAGGAAGAGAACAATCATCAAGGAATTGACAATAGAAAACCAGTGGATTTGATCATCTGTCATTAGAAGATATGTATCCCACCGTGACGCCCATTTCACATCACTCTCCTGCAAAGTAGGGAAAGGAAACAAATTGAAACATAATATGACACAATCAATCTTGTACTCTTTCTTAATAGCAGTTTCACCTGAAATTCAACATCATATGTGAATATGATATCCTTGTTTACTTCAACCTCTTGTGGGAAATCGGAGTTCACAACTGTTCGTTTCGCATGAGGATCACATGTGATAAGGCGAGTCTTGTTACCATTCCACTCACCATCATAGTCATGTTTAACACTGCAGTACAAACAATAAAATATTTCTGGATTGTAAAGCCTAGACATACAAAAAGATGACTCGTAGACAACACTAACCTGAATGGTGTGACCTCAAATCCCACAATCCTTGCAAGGTCCAATTGTGCATCCTTGTGATACTTGACTAGAAACTCTAGATGATTGTGGATATAGTACTTTACATCCTTATTCTGTACAAAACAGAAGTGCATGAATCAATAAAACAACAACAAAATGATTTTGTCTATGCAGTGTGAGATATTGTTTACTCCAGTAGATTGTCCTTTGGCACCAACGTAAAAGCCATGTTGATAAAATGTGGGAGTTTCCTGAACCGTTCTTTTGATAGGAACAACGAGTGGAAGATTGTCGAGGATCCTGAGAAAGAACATGCCCACTCATCGACAATATAAGTCGATAATACTAGACAAATGCTAATACACTGACGGTTGCCTTACATATTGACGCGATATTCATCCTCTATCTTTTCCTTGAGTTCTTTAACATCTTTATCAGTGAGTGTAATCTTGCAAATGATCTGACACATGTGAGGTTCCCTCATTTCAAACTGGAGCAAAAAACAAAAATAACTTAGAGCAAAATACAGAATGTGCAACAATATAAGAAACTTTAGTCACAAAGAGAGCACTAACCACATAGGGAGAATTTTCAATACGATCACCACGAAGAACCTCTCCAAGATTTTCTGCACTATCTACTATGGTATCTGGCTGACAATATGGAAGAGAATAATAGGAATACGGCAGTTGCGTTTTTGTCGAAGTAAGCTTGTTTACTTTCACTAAAAGTGGGTCTTTCTGCAGTCAGCAATTGCAATTTATTCTTATTATGAGGATGAAAAAACTTGAACAAAGAACTGTCAAAGAGAAGATCATAATTTGCATCTAAATGTGTACAAACAGACAGACACATAGAAAGAGAAGAAGTACTTTAAATACACTACTAAAGGTATAAAAAAGGAAAATAAACAAGTCATAAAAGAGAAACCAAAACGTCACTCTGGGTAACTTGCTGATTTATTCATTTTAGAAGAACATAAATCAATGCATCAAATTAAGTAGCTATAAGCTGCCATTAGCTTTATACACCAAATAGATCAGTAAGGGTTAACTAATGAAATGACAGCATTGACAACAAAGTAAACTCTGTTTTGAGGTGTTTTTGATTGGTTTTCAATATGGTTACATAGTGATGGCTAGGAATGTGAATTTTTTACCAGTGAAGCATTCTAGAGCCTAGGAGACATAATGGGATGCATTTGTATGCTAATAGGAGACAAAAGTCTTGTAGTGAAGATGAGTTTTGTCTAAGAAATATATTTTTGTATCCAGGGAGCACTAGATGTGAGCTTTTCACTCTTTTCTATCATTAGTGCTAAGAGAATATTTCAAGAAGAAATAAGATATCCTTGCACAAGGAATAGGCATTGAATTGTCTAATTTTATTTTTCCTTTTTCTCTGGTAGGCAGTGGATTCTAGCAAGTGGTATTAGAGTGGTCTCCAATTCATCTAATGATATCAAAGGCACCAACTATTTATGTATTTTATATGTACAAGCTTGGTATTGAAGACAACTGCAACATTGTGGATGAATAAGTATCCCGTTCCAGTTGCATTTACAATAGAAAAAAAGAAATTGATCCTACTGGAAAGGTAGTTCATGTTTGCTTGCCTTCTCTAAAGAACCCTTTAATTTCTGAGCAAATGAGGAAAGAAAGGACTTTTGATGGCGCAATAAATAGTGAGACACTGCATTTAGTTTGAGCTAAATGAACCCAAACAAGATACGTGAGAAGGGTCAGTTGTAACATGAGATCCACGAATCTAACAATACTGGCCAACAGACATGACAAATTCTAACAACAATGCTTTTCTTTTCTTATCGAATATGGATTTCCAAGAGTTCAATTTTCTAATCTGAAACGAAAAGATCGATCGTTTCGCACCGGATAAAGAGTAACGGGAGTGGTAGAAACCAAACACCTTCATGAAGATCACTTTTTGCATCTTCACAACTCACGATATCGAACCAAATCCAAACTACAAAAGCGGAACGAATCCACCAATAGATCAAAACTCACAAAAGGGGGGGACACTCACCTTCTGGAAATCGGCAGGGGCGACGCCAGGGAGGTAGAAGCCGCTGGCCCTGTCGGCGGCGAGCAGGAACACAGCCACGATCCAGGGGGCCACCGCCATGAACCGCGAGAACACCATCTGAGAGGTGGAACGGAGGAGAACAGAGCGAGCTCAAAGCGAGATCTGAGATCGGGATCTGTCGATCTGCCAACAACCACCCTCGTTCTCTCGTCCGCGATGCTCGCTCATTTTAACTCGACGGGAATTTTCATTTCGCCTCCTTACTTTACCTCTATTTTCAAAATGACACAAAAAAAAATATTTCCAGCTTTTATTTTCGACTGAATAGAATTGGAAATTTAAAATGATTTTAACATCTTTCACTTTTAATAAATTCAAAGTAGCATAAATGAATTAAAAATAGCTTTTATTTTCCTTTTGGGATTTCAAATCTTATTTTTAGAAAATAAAATAAAAATAACATATAAAAAAATGGTATATTTTTGTAGAGTTTTCAAAAATTTAGGAAGACTTCCTAAATCAAAAATAAAAATAATTAATAAATTAATTATGTCATTATCTTATGTTTTTTATTATTAGAGAGAAAAATAAAATAAAATAAAAGAGCCCTCTTTATTATAATTATTGCTAAATTGACTTCCCATTTTAAAAATATATTAACATAACTCCTGGTGTATTTTTTGTCTCAACAATAACTTAGTAACGTTGCAGCTACTCATTGTAGCTACCTACCAGATGCCTTGATTATTAAAAAAAAAATACTTACTCAGGTCGGAGGATCGGTAATGCGGCAATAAGAATGAGTCTATTTGATAAGGGTCAATTATCACAGTGTAAATTATCACAGTGTAAATTAAAGTCAAGGCGATCAAGACTAGAACTTAAACAAAGTTCATCCGCATGATCTAAGTGGGAAGTGGCTACATCGGCTGATTGTAGGAACCATCGCCCGATTGACCGTCTGGATGAACCAGTGTCTGGTCAGTCAGGTTGGTAGTAGAGCGGGTCGAGCGGACCACCTGTCCAATTTGGGATATATTATTGCACGTATTAATAACGAACCGATAAAATAATAAAAGGAAAAAGGACTGAGATACTTAATAAAGAGAAGAGAAAATAAAAAAGAACACTTCATTTATCATTGAATGCAACGAACCCAAGACAAAATAATCTTATGCCGATGATAAATACTAGTTCCATGAATGTAAGAAGCCAAGATAAACATACCTTCTATCAGTAATTAATATCATTAAATAGGGGAAGATGGAGAGTCAATAAGAAACATATAAAAGAGTATGCTAAGTATGAAGAAAGTAAGATTTATCTCTATCCCTATTATTTTCAATTTCTCTTCTTCTGTTTCTAACTTGAGCATCGGAGGACCAATGCAAGGGAACATTTCCTTGGTTTGGTTTGTTTTGCAGATAGGAGCGAGGTCTTCACCTAGTAAGCAGAGTCGCCACCTCCCCGGCTTTCCAGCTTCATGCTTTCAGACAGGATCATTTTGGCACCGTCTGTGGAAACGTAATCTGCATCCGAACGAGAAGATAGAAGATGGTGAACGATTCACAACAGTGACGCTGACGCAAGAGGATCTTGACACACTGATACATGCCCGAGCGACGAAGATAGTGGAGAAACAGCAACAATAGACGCTGGTCGAGCACCAACATGCATTGTTCGAGTGCCAAGTGCAGGAGCCTGCAACCTCAGCGACAAACCACCAGGTTGAGCGAGGAGACCGAGCGGAACAAATTTCCACTCGGGAACCAAATAAAAAGCCTATTGGCACCTATGGGGAACCCCCTAATGTGTTGATCTCATTCCACCGAGCGTTATTCTGGGCTCCATCAGAAGAGGGGGCCAATCAGATAGAGATCGGGGATCTCCATCGGATGATGTGCTCGTCCAGGGCGCACGAAAGGGAAAAGCGCCAAGGTTAGATGATTCGCCCGAATGGGTCAATCAACAGTTCATGTAAGGGATTTTGGACGACCCTCTGCCCAAGCATTATAACCTGCCGACGATCGGGAATATAATGAAGCGACCGACCTGAACGACCACCTGACCAAGTTTGATAATGCGACCACACTTCATCAGTACATGGATGGGGTAAAGTGCAGTGTTTTCCTCACCACGCTATCTGGATCGACGCAATGTTTGTTCAAACGGTTGCCGAGCAACTCGATCCATAGCTTCAAGGACTTCCGAGTGGCCTTCCTGCATCACTTTGCTAGCAGTCGCCGCCACCAGAAGATGAGCGTTAATTTATTCTCACTGAAGCAGGGTCTCGAGAGGCATTAAGAGTTTATATCCAGCGCTTCAATCAGGTGGCGATGAACATCCCGACGGTCTCCTCGGACGTGTTGATGAACGCCTTCACCCAAGGGCTCACCGAAGGAGAGTTCTTCCGGTCGCTCATTCGGAGGCCGCTGAGGGACTTTGGCCACCTACAAAAGAAGGCCAACGAATACATCAACGTGGAAGAAGCCTAGGCGGCAAGAAAGAAGGAGACATCTGCCGAGCTCGTAGGAGCGTCTGAACGGCGACAGTCGAGTAGTCATCAACCCCCAAGGGGCCTCGATCGAGAGGAGCCCAATCTCATCAAGAGCTAAGAATGCATGTCGTACAATATGTGACGACTGGTCGCTCGAAGGCCGCCAAAGGCAAGGAATGGATACCACTCTTCTGCTCCTTCAACCAGTTAGCAACACACAACACATGTGATTGTTACGCATGATAGTTAGTAGACCGGTCTTGCGTGGATATAGCCGTCAATCACCACCTCTTGATCGACGACACCAAATCCGATCTATAGGGTGAAGGAAGGAGGACGACTGAGCCACACCATCATCAACCCCTACAAAGGAATAACCTGGGTCCCGACCGAGCCTTTGCCGAGCAGATCAGACCATCAACACAGGAGGAAGAGAACTAGAGTAACCATGCTCGGGGAGAGATAGAAATGATCACCGGTAGGTCGACCGACAGAGATTCTAACTGAGCAAGGAAGTCGCTTGCTCAGCGATTTGAGATCCACACTGTTGGCTGCAATAAGGAGAGAGCTTATCTGCATGCTCGATGTGTATCAAGGCTACCACCAAGTGCTACTTGCCAAAGAAGATCAGGAAAAGGTTAGCTTTATCACAGCCGATGGAACATTCTGCTACAACATCATGTCATTCGGACTGAAGAACGCTGGTGCCACCTACCAGAGTCTCATGAATAAGGTGTTTCAGAAGTAGATCAACCATAACTTGGAGGTATATGTCGACGGCATATTAATAAAGTCAGTCCAAGCTGATGATCTTAAGGACATACGGGATGAAGCTGAACCCGAGCAAGTGTCTGTTCGGCGCTAAGAGTAGACACTTCCTCGGATATATTATCACCGAATGGGGTATCGAGATAAATTCGAGTAAGGTGAAGGCGCTACAAGACATGCTGCCACCCCACAACTTGAAGGAGGTCCAACAGTTGATCAGACGGATCATCGCACTGTACTGGTTCATCTCTAAGTCATCCGATCGAAGTCATCCGTTCTTCAAGGTTCTACGCCGAGCCACAAAGTTTCAATGGGGCGCGGAGTGCGACCGGACATTAGAAGAGCTCAAGAAGTACCTTAACTCATTGTTTGTATTAGCTAAGTCGAGCACTAGAGAGCCACTTTAGATCTATTTATCGACCACCGAGTATGCAGTTGGTTCGACATTAGTAAAGCAGAACGGCCTTGAACAGCAACCCGTGTATTTTTTAAGCCATATATTGAAAGATGCAGAGTCCCACTACACCTGTCTTGAAAAGTTGACTTATGCGTTGGTGTTAGCCACTTAGAGACTCTGCCCATACTTCCTCGCCCATCCGATCATCATCATGACCAACAGTACCCTGGGAAGAGTCCTCCTCAACCCAAAAGTATCTGAGCGGCTAATCAAATGGACAACTGAACTAAGCGAGTTTGATATTCAATATCAATCCTGAACGACGATCAAAGCTCAGGCCTTGGCTGATTTCGTCACGGAGGTCCAAAACGCCGAGCTAACAATAACTTGGAGAATATATGTTAATAGTTCGTCCACTCGACAAGGAAGCGGGATCGACATTCTGCTCATTTCACCACGGGAAGATCGGATGTAATTTTCTGTTCGGCTGGATTATTGGGCCACCAACAATGAGGCTGAGTATGAAGCCTTGATAGCCGACTTATAGGCAGTGCGACAGTCAGAGCCACAAAAGTCTTCATTCACTCGGACTCTCAGTTGGTCGCCCAACAGCTTTCCGGGACATTCTAAATTAGCAGCGCTCGACTCAAGTTATATGTAGAAGCTTTCAAGAAGTTGAAAGTAAATTTTCAAGAGGTCACTATACAAAAGTCCCTCGATCGGACAATCAAGCAGCGGACGAACTGGCTAAGTTAGCTAGTTCATTATCACCGGCCGTGATTAGCCAACCGATCGAATAAGTTTCATTGGTGGCGCACATTGATCGGATGGAGAGAGTGGTCTTCCCAAGCGACTGAAGAACATCGCTAATTGAATTCTTCCGATCGAGTAGCACCCCGACTGACCAGGAGGTAGCTCAACTACTGAAGAAGAGGGTCGGACAATTCACCTTGACTAGAGACGAGCTTTATAAGAGGTCTTTCTCAAGGCCGCTACTCAAATGTGTGGGCTCGAAGGACATTAAGTACATACTCCAAGAAGTACATCTTGGCTCCTATGGAAGCCACCCGGGCGACTGCTCGCTGGCTCGAAAGATTCTCCAAGCTGGATATTTTTTGCCAACTCTCCAAGTGGATGCTGCTCGGATAGTAGCCACATGTTTGCCCTACTAAAGGTATCACAACATCCTGCACCGATTGACCATCCATGGTGTTTTGCCCGTTTGACCAATGGAGCATGGACATCGTGGGACCGTTTCCCATGGCGACTAGTTAGTGGAGGTTCCTACTCATCGCGGTGGACTACTTCTCAAAGTGGGTGGAGGCTGAGCCACTGGCAAAGACAAGTGAACAGATGGTCATCAAATTCATCTGGCAGAATATCTTGTGTCAGTTTGGCATCCCCCATTGGCTTGTCTTGGATAACAAGAGGTAGTTTGCGGGTCAGAGGCTCAGGGAGTGGTGTGAAGGCTATGACATCCAGCAGACCTTCACCTCAGTAGCCTACCCCCAAAGCAATGGTCAGGCGGAATTCACAAACAGGGAGATCCTTAGAGGCTTATGAGCTCGGCTCGACCACGTCGGGGGTAGCTGGGTCGACGAGCTCCCGAGTGTCTTGTGGGCAGTTTGCACGACTCCAAAAGAGGCGACCGATGCAACACCCTTCTAACTCGTGTATAGAGGAGAAGCGGTGGTCCCCGTGGAGGTGGGAGTAGAATCTGACCGAGTGCAACTCTACGACAAGGGAAACGTGGAGCGGAGGTTATTGGAGCTCAATTTGGTGGATAAAATACGAGATAAAGCTACCATTTGGCTAATGGATACCAACAGTGGATGAGACAGAACTACAACTGAAGGGTGATCCCCAGGTCTTTCCAGGTCGGCAATCTGGTGTGAAAGAAAATCAAGCCAGTCGGCGACATCACCAAGCTAGAGGCGTCATGGGAAGGACCTTACAAAATCATGCAGAAACTCCGTTCGGGGGCCTACTACTTGGAGGACGAAGACGGAAGACGACTTGAGCGACCATGGAGCGTAAATCATCTCCAACACTACAGAGCCAGGTGAGAGGTGCGTGAGTAAATATAGATGTACTTGTGTATATGCCTTCTAGATGCAGGACAGACATGAATAACAATCAAGTTTTCCAGACTCTTGAGTCGATCGGCCAAGTTAAAAGTCGAGCAGCGACTATAAACCCATGTCTATGCCTATCAATCGTCGAGCGACGACGTTAAACCCTTGTCGTCGTCAACGGTCAAGCGGCGACCTTAAACTCCTGTCATCATCAACGGTCGAGTAGCGATCATAAACCCTTATCGTCATCAACGGTCGAGCGGACACCTTAAACCCCTTTCATCATCAATGGTCGAGCGACAACCTTAAACCCCTGTCATCATCAATGGTCAAGCGGTGACCTTAAACCCATGTCTATGTCTATCAACGGTCAAGCGATGACCTTAAACCCCTATCGTCATCAACAGTCGTCGAGCGACGACCTTAAACCCATGTCTACGTCTATCAACGATCGAGCGACGACCTTAAACTCATGTCTACGCCTATCAATGGTCGAGCGGCAACCTTAAACCCGAAATTTATCGATCGACTATGATAATGGATAGCCCATTACCGATCGGAAGGTCACGAGGCCACACTAAGGGGTGTAAACAACTCGCATTTTTCGCTCAAGCTTGCACGTCAACAGGTGAACTAAATGCAAGTCAAATCGGCCGAACGATAAGAAGGGGACGAACAAAGAAGAAAGGTTCGCTAGACGAATGATCATTCATTGATACATCAAAAATTACAAAGCTTAGGAAGGGCAGTACAGAATAAAGCAAAACTCACACGAACATGCTCACTCAATATAATCTAAAATATTGTCGGGCAGCGATTCAGTTAACTTGTCTCGGCTGATGACCTTGTTGGTCAGAGTAATCGGAATATGGCCGTCGTGCCTAAGTTGGTCGAGCATCCCATCGATTTTGAGGTTGAAGAGGTGGAGAGCTTGGTCAACGACCTTGTCATTGAAAACATCCGAGCGAAGGTAAGCTTTCTTCAACAGCTCAAACCTGCTAGACTCGGCTCCCTGATAAGTCTCTAGGGCCTCTTAGGAGGCTTCAAGCTTTGCCTTCAACTTAGCCAGCTCTACGTCTTTGGCATCAAGTTGGATCCTCACGGCGGATTGCTCAGCCGATCGACCCTCCCATTTGGCATTAAAAGACGCCTTCGTATCCTTCAGTTTCTGAGCCAACACCCGAAACTCCTTGTTTTTGATCTCCAAGTCTTCGATCACCCATAGCTTCTTAGTGTTGGCCAAGTGGATTTTTGATTCGAAGGTACTGACCTGTTTATTAAGCCGAGCCAATTGTGTAGCCTACTTGGCGCTTTACCTTTCTCTGCCTCCAGTTGCTCGGAGCTCGTGGCCAGATCGGCTCTTAGTTGAGCCATCTCAGCGCTCATCTACTCCACCTGCGCCTGGAAAGCAAACGATTGGCCGCTCGGTGCACGCAGCTGCTTGACTTCCTGCTCTAAAAATGTGAGTCTTTGACACATGGCCAGACTCTCTACCCAATACTGTAAGGAAACAGGAAAGTATTAGAGCCAAACGGAAATAAGTCGAAATGTACAAAATGCTTACCCCAGTAGCATTTGGATATGACTGTCGACGAGTGCCCCTGAAGGCATGACCGCCACGCGAGCCCTAGCATCGTCCCATATCTGGGCGAGCGGCCCATGGATAATTATTTGGTGTTCAGGGGCTCGGGATTCGACGCTATCCAAGGCATGCCACTCGTCCATAGGCAGATGAATGACTGCCGTTATGTGGCGTCAGCCGCTCGGAGCGAAAGGGGCTGAAGTTGCTCGGCCAGTTAATTGAGGTGCTGACGCCGGTCGAACACGGGACACTCGTGCCGCCGACAAAGAGGGTGGAATGAAGGCGACCGGTGGTGTAGCTAGCAACCCCTCAGGTAGCCTGGACAATGACGGTGTTCGATCGGAAGATATAGAGCCTTGGAGCGCAGTGATTCCTTGATCAAGAGCAGGTGCGGAGGTCTCGCCCCGCTCAGAAGGGGGTCGAGAGAAGGCCGACGTGGAGTCTGCGAGGCAGAAGTGGCAGTTCGGGAAGACCCCTCCGCTCGGCGCCTCTTGCGTTGTCGAAGGGGCTTGTTGGAAGTTGCCAACTCCGAAGCGACCGCTATCGGGACCATGGACGACCGTTCGAGTGGAAGGTCTGCTGTTGTAGCCGCCGCATCACTCACGGATGTTCGGCTTCCACCAGCGCCGCTCCCAAACACTTGGGTCCCCCTCCTCCTCGTCGAGCGGATTCTCGCCGGAGCCGACCGGCTGTAGACTGCGGCTCTCCAACTCAGGTATGGCCATGGCGTTGATGTCTGCATCCGCAAGCTTATACTTGACGGCCAGACGCGCTCGCAACATGATTCGAGCTGTAAAAGAAGGAGAAAAATCAGTTAGATTCAAAGGTTAGACTAAGAAGAAGCATACCTAAGCTAGACTGAAACTTCGTGCGGATCAGGCTCAGGCCAAACAAGTAGAGGATGCCCTCCAACACCAACTTGTGAATGTGACACTTTTGCCCAGCCAAGCTTGAGGTTGCCTGGAGGTAGTCTACTAAGCCTTTGTACTTACTGAGTGATGGCGGATTCGCAACCTCTAGCTGCCAACCGGTCGGGAAATCTGGTCGCTCAAGGAATTTAACAAAAAAATAATACTCCCTCTAATGTTTGTTGGAGGAAGACATCTTATCAAAGAAGACCGAGCCCACTCGGGCTTAGAACAAAAAGGTCCTCGACTTGGATAATTTTGGATAATAAAAATAGTGGAAGAGCCGAGGGGTTAAAGGAAGGTCGTGCAGGCGGAACAGGATAATAGTCTCGTACAACAGCCTGAAGGAGTTGGGGACTAATTGGTGGAGAGAGATACGAAATGCAAATGGCGGAGAAGAACGGATGGATAGGAAACCACAGACTGACGGTGAATTGGTCCCAAAAGAAACATACAAAACCAGGCGGCGAAGCATATTTTCAATTGAAAGAAGAAGGGAGAGCGATTTGATAATCATATGGGATTTTGTAAGCAACTCTCAAACTTTCAGCATCACCACCATCAAATTTGGACTCGGTAGAAGTGTACCAAGGTCCAGGGACAGAGGTGTAACGACCCAATTTTTCCCATTTCAAGTTCTAAAGGGCCATAAAAATATTTGGAAATGCCTTTAAAATATTCTAGAGATTTTTAGGAATTTTTAGAGTATTTTTACGTAATTTTTGGAGGTCGTTTAGTATTTTTACAAAACCAAAGAAGTTTAAGCAAAAAGTGTTGGAGAAGAGGTTCGAACCCGCGACCTCGGGTCGGACCAAACCAAGCCAAACCGGCTTGACCAGCTGGGATAAGAAATTTATGTTAATCTCAAATAGAGTTAAATAAGGTTATAGTATAGTTGAGTTATATCCGATTACTTATAAAAGGAAATAAGTTTTGGGATTTTAAAAAACCTAACTTCTTCTCTCTAAATTCTTCTTCGCCTTCTCCCTCGCGACGGCGCAAGAACTCTCGGCGGAAACCAGGAGCAGCTAGGGTTGGAGATTCCGACGCCGGCGAAGCTTCCCTCCAGCCGTCCTTCATCCACGGTGGCTGTTCCCGACGGAGAGAAGCCCGAGAGCTCAGAGGACACGCCGGAAAAGGGATCTACCTAGCCCTAGAAGTTCCCTTCCCTTCTTTCCGGTTGTAAGTGCAAGAAACCCTAGGTAAGTACTACTCTCACCTGTGGTAGGAGTTGCTCCGTTTGGTATGGTTGCTTTCGGATTTTTGCTTGCCGTGTAGAATTGTAAGCTCGGTTTTGTTTCCTTTCCATGCCCTGTTCATAGCCGAACAACATCCTTTAACATTAGGGTTTGTAGATTTCGGTTTTAAGCCTAAGTCTAGCATGATATGAGCTTGCGGGGTTGAAGTGGGTGGATTTTTGGTGCCATCCGATTGCTGCCGAGACTTGCACAGGAAGCCTTGATACCTGCCGTGACCTGCACATGAAGTTTGGGTTTATGCCGTGACCTGCATAGGGAACTCCAAGTATTATCTAGGCTAATTGAGCAAGTAGAATGATTTAGTGCTAATTAGAATTGTATGCATTTTATTCTTGAGCGTATGTCATTCATGAACCTCCTTGCTTTAGGGTCATGTTGTACATACTTAAGTTTGATAAGTAAATATTTTGGACAGCATGCTTATAAAACCTGAGTCGCATTCCTTTGCTTCCCTTATAGCATGATGAGAATTTCTAAGTAGCATCCTATACTTGTCTTTACAGCATACTTGGAAGGCCAAGAAATTAGTTTCCTTTACGCTTCGTTCATAGCATGTTTAAGAAGTTTAAAGTAGCATGTTACATTATTTTGTATAGCATGTTTAAAGGCCTTAAAGTAGTATTCTTTGTCATGTTTTAATAGCAGGTTTAGAAGCCCTAAAGTAGCATTCCTTGCCTATTTTTACAGCATGAATGGAATCACTAAAGTAGCATCATATACCTGTTTATTACAGCATACTTAGAAAGCCCAAAGTTAGCTTCCTTTTGCTTTATTTCTAGCATGATTAGAAAGTTTAAAGTAGTATGTTTTTGCCTATTTTGTATAGCATGTTTAGAAGATTAAAGTAGCATGTTTTATTCTATTTTTCAGCATGTTTAAAAGCCTTAGAGTAGTCATCCTTGCCATGTACTTACAGCAGGGTTAGCAGCCCTAAAGTATCGTTCTATACTTGTTTTTACAGCATGATTAGAATCATTTCATACTTGATTTTACAGCATGTTTAGAAGCACAAAAATAGCATCCTTTGCCATGTTTTCACCGTATGATTCAAAGGCTTTAAATTGCTTTCTTTAGTTTAGCTTATAGCATGATCAGTAAGCTTTAAGTTACTTGTTTTATTCTATTATATAGCATGGTTAGTTGATTATACACCCATACTTGTTAAGTATATTTAAAGGACTCCCACAATCTTTAATAAAAAAGAATAAGAAAGATAAAAAGTAAGTCAAGCAAGAGGCTAGTACCCGACATCCAAGAGCTTGTCGTTAAACAAATCCAGGTGACCATTTCCGAGGTCTTGGCCCTGGTAGACCGAGGTCTGCTCTTTTAGGATTGGTGGCTCGTAACCCCAACCTATTAGGGAACGCGCATGAGTTGGTACTAGGCCTGGGCCCAAGAAAAGAAAACCTAAGAAAGAAAAGAAAAGTTAAGTAAGAAGGAAGAAAGAAAAGAAAAGTTAAGTAAGAAGGAAGAAAGAAAGAAGAAGAAAGTAAAAGATAGAAATTAAAAGATTAATTTCTAACACAAGGATACAAGAAATGAAACAAGTTACATGCTTAGAATAAATAAGAATGGTTAGTTTCTTTAATTCTAAGTTTACATAGTTAGTTTCTTGTTATTCTGCTCGATACTGAGTATGATTTGTATCTAGTTCATTTTCTGTATACCATGAGCATATGCAGATAGTTTTAGTATTTCAGTTTCAGTATTTATGCATTTCATTTATGCATTTCGAGTTTTGTGAGATAGATTAGTACTTACTAAGCGTTTTCGCTTATAGATCTTGTTTTCTTTCCTCCTACTGCAGATAAAGGAAAAGCTAAGATATGAAGGGAGGCGATAGGGTGGTGGTGATGATGGATGTGTGTGGTGGCTGAACTATGGAGGGATCCAGAGGGGACTAGCAAGACTTATTCATTTAGAGTTTATATCTAGTTCATTTTCCTTATTTCCATTATGAAATCATGAGTTTATGCTTGAGTTCGAAGTGCATTGTAGCTTGTTATGCTTTGTTCTGAGAGTTTTGAGTTTAATTCTTATTGCTAGTTTAGTTTTTGATTAGAATATGATTTATTAATGCGTGGTGGTGAAGAATATTGTGATCCAGCCGCATGTGGCTATGTATATCTTTTATGTATTGTGGATTTGGTCATCGGTACAGGGGAGACTCTGCCGAATTTTTCGGTGGGAATCCCTCTGAACTATGATAAAATCTACCTGACTCTAATTATAGAGTCAGTGCCACTAGGAGTGAAGTTATAGTTAGGTAACAATCTCCCTTAGAGAGTAGTAGTAAGAAAGGGTGGTTGTTACAGTTGGTATCAGAGCAGTGTTCCATTCTCCAGCATCACACACACATCAGCATCATCCTTGCCGTCTCCAAGTAAGAAAGTATTTAAATTCCTTTCTTATTTCTGCTTTCCTTATTTTTACTGCAGTATAGAGTACTTTCCTTTTTAGTACTAAAGTAAGATAGAAGATTTAGTTTCCCTTTTATTTATTCATATTTAAGTATGATTAGAAGGGTTAAAGTAAGATATCAAGCTTTTACCCTTCATAATTAGATGGCAAGAAGAGGACGTCCCCGTGCTACTCACACTGAGGAACCAGCTCAAGAGAACGAAGTGCCTAGAGCAACTGAGCCCAACCTTTCTGAAGTGGTTGCTCAGCTCCAGAGGCAAGTAGCAGAGCAGCAGCAAGCAGTTCCTCCCCCTCCTCCAGTTGTCGCTGCAGAGACCCCAGTGGTAACTGAGACTCCACCAGCTACTCAGGGAACCGTCACAGCACCCCAGAGACCAGAAGCTTATCTTATACAGTGGCTGAAGCTGAAACCAGAGAGCTTCTCAGGCACGACTGAGCCCTGGGATGCCCAGGCTTGGTTTAAAACACTAGAGAGCACTATGGAGCTTCTGATGGCCGAGTCGAGAAGGTCAAGTGCGCCTCTTCTGCTGTCTGGAGATGCTCGTATGTGGTGGGAGAGGATAAAGACCAAGAGAGCAGCTGATCAGATGAGCTGGGCTGATTTTCAGTCAGAGTTTTATGAAGAGTTCTTCCACCTGCAGATCACCAACAAGCACTACGAGGAGTTTATAGAGTTCAAGCAAGGTGACCTGTCAGTGGAGGAAGCAGCCAAGAAGTTCAACAGGTTAGCTCGTCTCTGTCCAGAGCTAGTGAGTACAGAGAAGGAGCGAGTCAGGCTGATGCTCAGAATGCTGAGACCACAGATAGCACTGAATGTGAGCAGTGGAGCTCATCGACCCCAGACTGGCGAAGAATTGATCAGTAGAGCATTAATTGCTGAACATTACATGAACAACATCAAAGCACAGTGAGCACAACATAAGCAGTGAAGACAGAGGACAAGACAGCAGGAAGCCAGAAGTCACAGTCAAGTAAACAGAACTGGAAAGGCAAAGGTAAAAGGAAGCAGTGGAACACAGGAGGTGGCCAGAAGGGAGGACCAGCAAACAAGCAGACCAAGTTCCCTCCCTGTCCCAAATGTGGGAGAACACATCCAGGAGCTTGTCTTCTGGGTAAGACTGGATGTTACTCCTGTGGTCAGGAAGGACACATGGCTAAAGAGTGTCCTAATAAATTCAAAGCACCTCAGCCACAGCCATTGCAATATGGAGGCCAGCCTGCACAGTTGCACCACATGGGAGACATTAGAGGGACCCTACATCAGTCAAGGAAGGTTAGAAGCCCCACCAGTTCCAGCCTTTGATGGTGCCAGAGTATTCTCCCTCACCAAAGAAGAAGCTGCTAGTGCCTCCACGGTCGTAACAGGTCAAGTAGTTATTTTCCAGCACATAGCTACTGTACTATTTGACACTGGGGCGACCCATTCTTTTGTATCGATACCTTTTGCCAGTAGTTTACAGGTGCCTACAGAGAGTACAAACTCCAAGTTCCTGACAACCCTACCTTCTGGGGAAGTCATGGAATCCAATCAGTGGCTCCGAGCTGTACTGGTTAGAGTTGCAGACCGGGAATTATATGTAAATCTGATAGTTCTCGCCATGCAGGATTTCGATATCATTTTTGGTATGGATTTCCTCAGCAAGTACAGTGCCTCAGTGGACTGCCGCAGAAAGAAAGTAATTTTTAGTCCAGAAGGTGAGTCAACTTTTGAGTTCACCGGAGTGCCAAGGAGGAAGACCCAGAAGCTCCTCTCATCCCTAGCAGCACACCAGATGTTAGCTAAAGGGTGTGCAGGTTTTCTTGCATACATAGTAAAGGCAGAAGAGGAGAAGGGACTCAAGCAGGAGGAGGTCCGGGTAGTATGCGAGTATCCAGAAGTATTTCCAGAAGAGCTACCTGGACTACCTCCCAACAGAGAGGTGGAATTTGAGATTGAATTGGTTCCTGGAACCGGTCCAATTTCGAAAGCTCCGTATCGCATGTCTCCAGCAAAGCTGAAGGAGTTATAAGAACGACTCCAGGAGCTACTTGACAAAGGCTTCATCCGCCCTAGTCACTCACCTTGGGGAGCTCCTGTGTTGTTTGTCAAGAAGAAAGATGGATCTATGCGAATGTGCATAGATTACAGAGCTCTGAATCAAATGACAATCAAGAACAAGTACCCCCTTACCAGGATCGATGATTTATTTGATCAGTTAAGAGGAGCAACAGTGTTCTCAAAGATAGACCTGCGCTCTAGGTACCATCAGCTGAAGGAGAAAGAAAGAGATATACCCAGAACAGCTTTCAGAACCAGATATGGACACTACAAGTTTGTGATTCATGTATTTTGGTGTGACTAATGCACCAGCGGTCTTCATGGACCTAATGAATAGAGTGTTCAGAGAATATCTTGACAAATTTGTCATTGTATTCATCGATGACATTCTGGTCTATTCAAGGACCCCAGAGGAACATGACACGCACTTGAGGATGGTACTGCAGACTCTTCAGCAAAAGCAGCTTTATGCTAAGTTCGCAAAGTGCGAGTTCTGATTAAATCAGGTGACGTTTTTAGGTCACATTAACTCTAAAGAAGGTATTCAAGTGGATCCAGCCAAAGTGGAAGCGGTCAACAACTGGAGTAGACCCAAGAACGTCAGAGAGATCAGAAGCTTCCTTGGTTTAGCAGGGTACTACAGGAAGTTCGTGGAGGATTTTTCGGGATAGCCTCTCCACTAACAGCCACAGAAAGAACAAGAGATTCGAATGGTCAGACAAATGTGAGCAGAGCTTCCAAGAGCTAAAGAAGAGATTGATCGGTGCTCCCTCTGACTGTTCCACAAAGCGACAAGAGTTTCGACATCTAGCGATGCTTCCAAGATGGGCTTAGGAGTTACTCATGCAAGAAGGAAAAGTCATAGCTTATGCTTCCAGACAACTCAAAGACTATGAGAAGAACTACCCTACTCATGATCTCGAGCTGGCAGCTGTAGTTTTTGCACTTAAACTCTGGCGGCATTATTTGTATGGAGTCTAGTGTAGAATTTTCACAGATCATCAGAGTCTTAAGTACTTCTTCACTCAGAAGGACTTAAACATGAGACAGCGTAGGTGGCTGGAGTTGGTCAAAGATTACGACTGTGAAATTCTCTACCACCCAGGCAAAGCTAACAAAGTGGCAGATGCACTCAGCAGAAAATCTAGTGCATCACTGATGTCTTTGTCATCACTAGCCCTGCCACTGCAGAAGGAGTTGTCAGATTTTGGGCTTGAAATTATCGAAGGACAGCTCTCTACATTGACCTTAGAGTCTACACTGCTTGTGGAGATACAGAGAAAGCAAAGTGAAGATCCGGACATCCAGAAGATCAAGCAAGGGATACAGAAAGAAGACAACTCAGAGTTTAGAGTGACAGATAGCGGAATTCTTTATCAGGGGAGTCGCATTTGCGTGCCCAATGATGAGGAACTGAGAAAGAAGATCTTAGAGGAAGCTCACAGTACACCATGTTCCATGCATCCTGGTTCTTCCAAGATGTACCAAGATGTGAAAAAAAGGTTTTGGTGGTCAGGACTCAAAAGAAATGTAGCTAAGTATGTCAGTACCTGCTTGACATGCCATAGAGTCAAAGCAGAACACCAGAGACCAGGAGGAGTTCTTCAGCCTCTTCCAATACCAGAATGGAAATGGGAAGATATATCCATGGACTTCATAACAGGTCTTCCAAGAACCACCAATGGACATGATGCGATATGGGTAATAGTAGACCGATTGACCAAGTCTGCTCACTTCCTAACCATCAAGGTGTCCCACTCCATAGAGCAGTTGGCCCAGCTATATGTTAAAGAGGTAGTCAGACTTCATGGGGTTCCTAAATCTATCATTTCTGATAGAGATGGGCGTTTCACCTCACACTTTTGGGAGTGCGTTCAGAATGCACTAGGCACCAAACTCAAGTTCAGCACTGCTTTCCATCCACAGACTGATGGGCAGACAGAGCGAGTGAATCAGATTTTAGAAGATATGCTCAGAGCTTGTGCGCTAGATTTCAAGGGAAGTTGGTGCAAGTATCAGTGCTTAGCTGAATTCGCCTACAACAATAGCTATCAGGCCACCATCAAGATGGCACCTCATGAGGCGTTGTATGGCAGGAAATGCAGATCACCCATTTGCTGGCAAGAAGCAGGTGAAAGAAGAGAAATGGAAGTGGAGCTGGGCATTCAGACAGAACTGATAGATGAGACTACTCAGGCTATCCAGAAGATCAGACAGAGAATTGAGACTGCCCAGAGCAGACAGAAGAGTTATGCGGACACGCGCCGTAGGCCATTGGAATTCCAAGTAGGAGATTCGGTTTTCCTCAAGGTCGCTCCTATGAAGGGAGTGATGAGATTTGGCAAGAAGGGCAAATTAAGTCCTCGCTACGTAGGACCTTACCTTATCATAGAGAGGATTGGGAAAGTAGCTTACAGGCTGGACTTACCACAAGACATGTCAGCAATACACAATGTATTTCATGTCTCCATGCTAAAGAAGTGTCTCCGTGACTTGAGCCAAGTGATTCAGCCTCAGGCAGTGCAAATCCAAGAGGATCTCAGTTATGAGAGCAGACCTACACAGATAGTGGACAGAGCAGTTAAGAGACTGAGAAACAAAGAAGTACCACTAGTGAAGGTCATCTGGCAGAACCAGAAGCACGAGGAAGTCACTTGGGAGCAGGAGGACAGCATGAGACAAAAGTATCCAGAGCTATTCTAAGTTCGGGGACGAACTTTTTATAAGGTATGGGGGATTGTAACGACCCAATTTTTCCCATTTCAAGTTCTAAAGGGCCATAAAAATATTTGGAAATGCCTTTAAAATATTCTAGAGATTTTTAGGAATTTTTAGAGTATTTTTACGTAATTTTTGGAGGTCGTTTAGTATTTTTACAAAACCAAAGAAGTTTAAGCAAAAAGTGTTGGAGAAGAGGTTCGAACCCGCGACCTCGGGTCGGACCAAACCAAGCCAAACCGGCTTGACCAGCTGGGATAAGAGATTTATGTTAATCTCAAATAGAGTTAAATAAGGTTATAGTATAGTTGAGTTATATCCGATTACTTATAAAAGGAAATAAGTTTTGGGATTTTAAAAAACCTAACTTCTTCTCTCTAAATTCTTCTTCGCCTTCTCCCTCGCGACGACGCAAGAACTCTCGGCGGAAACCAGGAGCAGCTAGGGTTGGAGATTCCGACGCCGGCGAAGCTTCCCTCCAGCCGTCCTTCATCCACGGTGGCTGTTCCCGACGGAGAGAAGCCCGAGAGCTCAGAGGACACGCCGGAAAAGGGATCTACCTAGCCCTAGAAGTTCCCTTCCCTTCTTTCCGGTTGTAAGTGCAAGAAACCCTAGGTAAGTACTACTCTCACCTGTGGTAGGAGTTGCTCCGTTTGGTATGGTTGCTTTCGGATTTTTGCTTGCCGTGTAGAATTGTAAGCTCGGTTTTGTTTCCTTTCCATGCCCTGTTCATAGCCGAACAACATCCTTTAACATTAGGGTTTGTAGATTTCGGTTTTAAGCCTAAGTCTAGCATGATATGAGCTTGCGGGGTTGAAGTGGGTGGATTTTTGGTGCCATCCGATTGCTGCCGAGACCTGCACAGGAAGCCTTGATACCTGCCGTGACCTGCACATGAAGTTTGGGTTTATGCCGTGACCTGCATAGGGAACTCCAAGTATTATCTAGGCTAATTGAGCAAGTAGAATGGTTTAGTGCTAATTAGAATTGTATGCATTTTATTCTTGAGCGTATGTCGTTCATGAACCTCCTTGCTTTAGGGTCATGTTGTACATACTTAAGTTTGATAAGTAAATATTTTGGACAGCATGCTTATAAAACCTGAGTCGCATTCCTTTGCTTCCCTTATAGCATGATGAGAATTTCTAAGTAGCATCCTATACTTGTCTTTACAGCATACTTGGAAGGCCAAGAAATTAGTTTCCTTTACGCTTCGTTCATAGCATGTTTAAGAAGTTTAAAGTAGCATGTTACATTATTTTGTATAGCATGTTTAAAGGCCTTAAAGTAGTATTCTTTGTCATGTTTTAATAGCAGGTTTAGAAGCCCTAAAGTAGCATTCCTTGCCTATTTTTACAGCATGAATGGAATCACTAAAGTAGCATCCTATACCTGTTTATTACAGCATACTTAGAAAGCCCAAAGTTAGCTTCCTTTTGCTTTATTTCTAGCATGATTAGAAAGTTTAAAGTAGTATGTTTTTGCCTATTTTGTATAGCATGTTTAGAAGATTAAAGTAGCATGTTTTATTCTATTTTTCAGCATGTTTAAAAGCCTTAGAGTAGTCATCCTTGCCATGTACTTACAGCAAGGTTAGCAGCCCTAAAGTATCGTTCTATACTTGTTTTTACAGCATGATTAGAATCATTTCATACTTGATTTTACAGCATGTTTAGAAGCACAAAAATAGCATCCTTTGCCATGTTTTCACCGTATGATTCAAAGGCTTTAAATTGCTTTATTTAGTTTAGCTTATAGCATGATCAGTAAGCTTTAAGTTACTTGTTTTATTCTATTATATAGCATGGTTAGTTGATTATACACCCATACTTGTTAAGTATATTTAAAGGACTCCCACAATCTTTAATAAAAAAGAATAAGAAAGATAAAAAGTAAGTCAAGCAAGAGGCTAGTACCCGACATCCAAGAGCTTGTCGTTAAACAAATTCAGGTGACCATTTCCGAGGTCTTGGCCCTGGTAGATCGAGGTCTGCTCTTTTAGGATTGGTGGCTCGCAACCCCAACCTATTAGGGAACGCGCATGAGTTGGTACTAGGCCTGGGCCCAAGAAAAGAAAACCTAAGAAAGAAAAGAAAAGTTAAGTAAGAAGGAAGAAAGAAAGAAGAAGAAAGTAAAATATAGAAATTAAAAGATTAATTTCTAACACAAGGATACAAGAAATGAAACAAGTTACATGCTTAGAATAAATAAGAATGGTTAGTTTCTTTAATTCTAAGTTTACATAGTTAGTTTCTTGTTATTCTGCTCGATACTGAGTATGATTTGTATCTAGTTCATTTTCTGTATACCATGAGCATATGCAGATAGTTTTAGTATTTCAGTTTCAGTACTTATGCATTTCATTTATGCATTTCGAGTTTTGTGAGATAGATTAGTACTTACTAAGCGTTTTCGCTTATAGATCTTGTTTTCTTTCCTCCTACTGCAGATAAAGGAAAAGCTAAGATATGAAGGGAGGCGATAGGGTGGTGGTGATGATGGATGTGTGTGGTGGCTGAACTATGGAGGGATCCAGAGGGGACTAGCAAGACTTATTCATTTAGAGTTTATGTCTAGTTCATTTTCCTTATTTCCATTATGAAATCATGAGTTTATGCTTGAGTTCGAAGTGCATTGTAGCTTGTTATGCTTTGTTCTGAGAGTTTTGAGTTTAATTCTTATTGCTAGTTTAGTTTTTGATTAGAATATGATTTATTAATGCGTGGTGGTGAAGAATATTGTGATCCAGCCGCATGTGGCTGTGTATATCTTTTATGTATTGTGGATTTGGTCACCGGTACAGGGCAGACTCTGCCAAATTTTTCGGTGGGAATCCCTCTGAACTGTGATAAAATCTACCTGACTCTAATTATAGAGTCAGTGCCACTAGGAGTGAAGTTATAGTTAGGTAACAATCTCCCTTAGAGAGTAGTAGTAAGAAAGGGTGGTTGTTACAAGAGGCAAGGGTTGTGAAGAGCTTGCCATCAAAAATAGCGAGATCGAAGAAGTATGACAAATAGATTCGATCGAAGGAAAGAAGCTTACATGAAAGATCGTCGGAGAAGAGAGTAGAACGTCGCAATGACAAAGTTCGAAGACGAAGGCACGAAGTAGAAGACGACGACATATGCAAGGCTTATAAACCTCGCGGTCAATCGACCTCAGCCATCCGATCCAGAATTATGAAAACCTAGAAGTAGATCCAACTGTTGAATTTGAAAAGACGCACGTCATGTTGCAAGCGGATATCCGCCTATCACATCAAGCTTGCGGCGGAAGTGTGGGGCACGTGTCCTTCGGTCATCAGGCATCATTTAAGGCGCTTAATTAAAAGGTATGGTCGCATGCTTGGCCATAATTATCAGGAATTTGTACGGTCTTCGAGAAATTTGGATGACGTCAGCCAAGACCACGCTCACCCAAGGAAGCACAGGGAGAGGACGAAAATTTGCCAAGTGTTGCTGCTCATCGTCCCGATCGGCGCAAAGAATGGGTCACAGGGTTGAACCCAGCAATGACAAAATGAGGACAAGCGACATTGGCTTATGGGTTGATCAGCGATTAAGGACCAAGCATAGCCCGATTGGACGTGGCAATCACCTAAGGCACCACTTGTCCAGTCAGTCGGACTTGCAACCTCCTTCGACTAGACCTGAGGGGGCGGCTTGTGATGCGGTGATAAGGAGGAGCCTACCTGGCACGGGTCAATTTCCATGGTGTAGGTCAAAGTCAAGGTGGTCAACACTAAGGCTTAAGCAAGGCTCGCCCGCATGACCCGAGTGGGAAGTGGCTACTTCAGCCGATCGGAGGAACCACTGTCAGGCCGATCGTCTGGATGAACCAGTGTCTGGTTAGCCCGGTCGGTAGTAGAGTGGGCCGAGCGGACCACCCGTTCGATTTGGGATATGGTATTGCATGTATTAATAATGATCCGATAAAATAATAAAAGAGGAAAAGACTGAGATATTTAATAAGGAGAAGAGAAAATAAAAGAAAACATTCCATCTATCATTGAATGCAACGAAGCCAAGACAAAATAGTCTTCTGTCGATGATAAATATTAGTTCCAAGACAAAGATACCTTCTGCCAGTAATTAATATCATTAAATAGGAGATGATGGAGGGTCACTAAGAAAGGTATATATAAAAGAACATGCTAAGTATAAAGAAAGTAAGATTCATCTCTATCCCTATTATTTTCAATTTCTCTTCTTCTGTTTCTAATTTGAGCGTCGGAATGCCAACGCCAGAGACCCCTTCCCTGGTTTGGTTTGTTTTGCAGATAGGAGAGAGGTCTTCACCCAGTCAGCAGAGCTGCCACCTCCTCGGTTTTCCAACTTCATGCTTTCAGACATGATCAATCAGTTTGATTTTATGGAAGTTTTCTATTGGCCATCAGGATAAATTGGTAAGTATTTGTGATGGGTGGTTCAGAAGTCCATTATCCCTTATACTCTATTTGAATGGGATGAGAAAAACTTCATTAACAGAAGGAGAAGAAAGGGGAAGGGTGGGGAAGTAAAGTATTCAGCTTCCCTTTGTTTGGAAGGGAGAGAAGTTCATTAATGTAATATGTATTATTTTATTTTGGAGAAAGGGAAAATAAATAAAAGTTAAATAGATAAAATTATAAAAATACCCTTACTTTTTAATTAGATTTTTTTAAAATAATATTAATATTTATTTTATAAATATAAATTAGATATTTTTAATAATAAAATTAATTCTTTTATATTGTCATTTAGATTAATTATTTTTTAATAAGAAAATTAAAGACTATCAATAAGAGCATTCATAATGCATTATCGTCATAACACCCAACATCTTATAAAAAAAAAATGGGGTCCATTGTCACATATTCATTATAACAATATACTTCTTTCACTCACATTCTTTTTAATATTAATCCTCATTATTTATGAGTTCCACAATCCACTCGATCATTTTAAAATTATATCATATTAAATAATATATTTTAAAATATTTAAATTATTATTATTATTTTAATAATAATCATACATTTAAAAATAGAAGTTTTTTTTATTAATTTTAAATTTTTAATAAATAAAATATTAAAAAAATACACGTGGGGTGGGCCAGCCATGCCCACCCTCTTGGCTAGCCCACCCCACGTTGCAATTTGAACGCGTTGAATTCACAATAGGTGTTTAACATCAAGGGGTGTTATAGCACCCTTATTAATGAGTATTACATATGCTCTAATAAGAGAGTTATAAAAATAATGAATTATCGATAACCAAGTAATTAAATGAGAAATAATGAAAATATTTTTTTTGAAAACTTTGAATAATAAAACTGGAAGATAATGACCTATAGGTCTCCCCTTATTTTAACTGTAAAAATAGTTTCTTCTTTTAATTTAGTACGCGTCAGATCTCCTTCTCCGACAATCTTGTGGCAAGGGAGTTGTGAAGAAGGTGAAGGAATTGGACTCCGACGGTATAGCAACGTTAGAAATTGAAAATTTTCTTAAACTATTAAAAATAAGGATAAGATTAAAATAAAAAAATTTATTTTCTCTTTTCCTTTGTTACACCCCAATTCAAGGTGTAAGAAAATCACCTTTTCCATGGATAAGGAAGGTTAAAGTTTACTCTTTCTTACATTTTCTTTACTTCTCTCACTCTTTCCCAAACAAGGTTCAAACTTCCTCTTCCTCCACCTCCTTCCAAAGAGAAGGTAATTTTAAATTTTATTTGAAGAAATTTTTTTTATAAATATATCATAGTTGGGAATTGAACTATAGACAATTGGAAGTCAATTGAATATTTTTGCCGTTGCACCATAATCTCGGGGTAGGATGCCTTAGTTATTAGCACTTAGCAAAGTCTTAATTAAATTAAAATAATCGACTAAATAGATTTAATTTGAAAATTCAATTAATTCTAAATTTATCTTTAAATTTTGATTATTTTAATTTATTCGGTTCGATTATAAAATTTAGAATTTAATTAAATCTATTAAATTAAATTGTCAATAGTTGATGGATGTGTTATAATTAATAAACTATTGATGCAAGTTTAGGACCTGTGATGGTTTAAAAAAACATATAATCGAATGGCATTGCTCATATTGTAGTCGAATGATAATGCAACATTAATCGATTGCTCAATAACTGATTAAATTAATTATTTTATATCGGATGGTAATTAGATTTATTTTGAGGGATGCAGCAGTTTTCCTGAATAATATAGTTGAGTTCTTTCGTTTTAGGTCGAGTAATATCATCAAAGCTCCGTAGAACAATATTCTAAGTTCTACAGAATAACAATGACAGAGTTTTAAACCGGTGATATTATATTAGGTCTGCCAAGCAATATCATCAAAGCTTTGTAAAACAATGTTACTTAGTTCCACAAAATAATGTCACAGCTCCGTTGAGTAATAATGATTAGTCTCACGGAATGATAGCATAAAGATCCGCTAAGTAATATCATCAAAGCTCCACAGTGTAATGTTACTTAGTTCCACAAAACAATGTCAAAGCCTCGTCGAGTAATAACAATTAATCTTACAGAGTGATTACATAAAAGTCTGCTGAGCAATATCATCAAAACTCCACAAGGCCCTGCCAAGTAATAACTATTAGTCTCACATAGCGATATTATAAAGATCCGCCAAGCAATATCATCAAAGCTCCACAAGACAATGTTACTTAGTTCCACGAAGCAATGCCAAAGCCTTGTCGAGTAACAACGTTCAGTCCCACATAGTGATAGCATAAAGGTTTGTTGAATAATATCATCAAAGTTCCATAGAGCAATGACGCTCAATTTCACAAAGTAACATCATTGAAGTCTATCAAGCAATAATGTTAAGTGTCCATAGAATAATATCAAAGCTCTGTAGAGCAATGACACTTAGTTCCACAAAGTGACATCATTGAGGTTCACTGAGCAATAATATTAAGTGCCCGTAGAGTAAAATCAAATCTCCGCTAAGCAGTGACGCTTAGTTCCACAAGTGACATCATTGAGATTCATCGAGCAACAGTGCTAAGTTCTTGCAGGGCAATTATATTAAGGTCACAGAGCAATACTACTGGGCGAGTCTTTTGTCAGGAAGCTTTTGGTTGCCAACATGTGACACTCGATGATTTGAAAAAATAAGTGATGGATGTTAGAGGCAGTTCCCTTAATTTCTTATTCATAATGCATGATAATTAATGAATGGTGAATGAGTAATGACTCTCAGAGGTGGTTCCTTGAAAGTCTTCTTCACTTTACACGACAGTCAAGGATTGGTAGCACATTAATGGATCATCAAAACTCGTGTCTTCACTGACTTAGGCGGGAATAAGTAAAAAAGGTGCGAAAGTAGGTGACATGAAGATTCTCTTCTAACAACTACATAAGCACCCCAGATGGTAATTATTAGGTACGATGGCCTTCCGTTTTTAACTAACGGAGGCAACTCTTTCTTCTTTAAGTTCTTGTTCTTCTTTTACTCACTTTTTCTCTACCGATTACTAACTTGAGCATTGGAGGGGCAGTGTTGGAGAGGCCACGTCGGAGGGGCAGTGCCGCAAGAGCTGATCCCTACTCTAATTACTAATGTTACTGTCTTAGATTCACAAAGTTATACGAGAGAGGACTTATTGAGGAGTCTTAGCGACTAGAAAAAAGAGCCATTAATATCGATTTAGTTTATTCAATTTCAGTGATAAACTTTGGTTTGGTTTGATTTGTTAAAAAAATGGGTAAATTAAGTTAACATTAATTTGACTCCATTATTTTTATTTAATCAAACGATCATTTCTAGTAGTTATTGTTGGATAATCTGCCGGAGATTTGGAGAATTAATCAAATTTAAATTAAACTAAATTAAATTCAACTTATATGTCAAGATGACCTGAGCAGATAATCTTAGGCTACCGGTAGAGGCTAGTTTTTGTCAAGTGCTGAATGTAGACTGTGTTAGGACCCTCGGCGGCCGGCTAGAGAGGGGGGGGGGGGTTGAATAACCCCTGCACAAAAACAAAACAAAACCTTTCTTGAGTTATAACTTAATTAAAATAACACTTGCATAAAAATAATAAAAAGGACTAAAAGACAAAGACACACGAGTTTACTTTGTTACAACTGGGGAGGTTGTTAATCCAAGGTAGTGAAGTCGCACTAATTTCTCCTTCAGGCGGAGAAGCCTCTTTACAGCAATGAAAGCATAGAAAGACGAAGCTAAACAGAAAAGGAAGTGTGTATAAGTGTTGCTTTGATATTTCTTGTTCTCAGCTTCTGGGAGTAGAGCTGCTTATATAGCCTTGCTCAGGACGCTTGGAAGGGTTCCAGGTGCCTGGAATGGGATAGAATTCTATCCCCGACGTAACGTTCAAACGCCACATCGAAATGGCTAAAACTTGGGTTCCGGGCGCCTCGAGGCCAAAAATAAGCCCTTTGCTGATTTTTGGTCCCGACCTCCTTCTTCGGTTCCGCTTGCATCGGTCCGGGTCTTCCGCTCCAGTTTCACTCATTTGAGTGATTTTAGCCATCCAGAATAGGGCTCACCCAAACCCAACTTCTATCCTTCTTGAGCAAGTTTCCGCTCAGGCTTCTCTCCCTCGAAATCGCCGCATGCTTCCTTCTCATCCGCCAGTGCACTCTTCCACAGCTTTTCGTCCCTTTGACAGCTGCATCTTTTGCTCCTCGAGCAATCTTCCACTCTGGCTTCTCGCCCCTCAAAAACACTGCACACTCCCTTCTTATCCGCCGGTGTACTCTTCAGTAGCACCTCGTCCCTCAGACGCATCGAGCTTGTCAGCGCTCTCTCGTGACATCCTTCTCGCTAGCTGTATCTTTTGCTTGACGCCCTGTGCTTCTAAGTTCCTACACACTTAGACACATGGTTAAACACAATAGGACCTAACTTAACTTGCTTGATCACATCAAAACTACCTTGGGGTACCAACAATCTCCCCCTTTTTGATGTGAGCAACCCAAGTTAAGTTAGGGTAAACTAACATAAAGATAAAACAATAAATTTTGTAATAAAGTACAAAAATTAAAAAATTTAAGCTGTCACCCTCTAGACTTAAATCTTTCCTTCTTCCCCTTTGATCACATAAAAAATGGGATACACAAAAAAACTAAGGGTAGCTTTTCAAAAATAAGAAAGTTTTTAGTTAAAAAAAACTTATCAAGTTTTTAAAAACTTTGAAAAAATTTGAAAATAATTTTAATATCACTTAAAAAAAATTGTAGTAATTTTAGAAACTTTAAGTTTTGTAATTCTAAGAAAAAATATTTGAATAACTATCTAAAGAATTAATTACAATTAAATACTTTATCAGTTTAGTTAATTAAATATTTTATTTCATTAATTGGCTTTCAGACTGTGGCTAGGCTCTAGGCCTTCTTGGTTATTGGAGCAACAACCACTTTCTAGACAAAGCCTCTTAAGGAAATTAAACATTTAATCTACTCTATGAAAGCCCTAAGTCCAATTAAATTTTAATCCAAGAATATGTTCCTTCCAACTGGGTTGATTAAAAATCTTTTAGGAATATATTTCTAAGAAATTTTCCTAATTTGTCCCTTGTAGTAATTAAGGCACCAATTTAGACCATTAAATTTTCTAATACTTTTATTATATGAGCATGTATGATTTTTTAAGTTCTTTATTTCTTTTTACAAATTATCATTTTTCAATTTTATTTTGTCAAATTCTTCTAATGGACAAGATTTGGCTAGAATTAATTTTAACTCTTGGTTTTCTTTTTCTAGCTTATATCAATCCTTTGACAATAATTTAACAAACTTGAATAATTTATTAGAAGATAGAGATCATACCTGACTTACCTTGTCGATCTCGTTGCCCATAACTCCTCCTGAACTGCTGCTTTCTTCCAATGCCGCTCCTCCGTCATCTATGCTCTCGATGCTTATTTCAGACGAGCTTGCTTCGTTTTCGTCTTCTTGATGACTTGCCACTAATGCAAGTCCGGCGATGACTTCAATTTCTGATTCGGATGACGTTTCGTTCCACGTAGCCTTTAGTGCTTTGTACTTGTTAGATACAGACTTCTTGTTCTTGCCCTTGTCCTTGTTCTTCAACGTAGGATAGTTGTCTTTAATGTGCCCTTCTTCATTGCAATGGTAGCATTTGATTTTTTTCTTTTCTTTTTACCCTGCAGATGGTTAGTTTTTCTAGATTTAAATAATTTTTTAAATCGCCTTACCATCATTGTTGTTTCGTCATCGTCGTCGAGAGAGGATTCTGAATCTAGTTCATCCATCTTCACCTTGAGGGCAATATTGTGCTTCAGCTCGTTCTTCGAATTTGCACATCTCGTTTCATGGACTTCAAATATTGAAAATATTTCTTCTAAGGTGATAGATTCTAAATCTTTACATATATAGTAAGCATCTACTAATAATGGCGACTCGGTAGTTATAGGAAATACATTAAGCGCGTACTTTAGAGAATCTCGATTGCTTACCTTTTCTCCGAGATTCGTGAGCTCGATGATTAGTTCCTTCATTCTCGAGTGAAGATGTGCAACGATTTCTTCTACTTTTAATTTTATGTTACTCAGCTGGCTCCTTAGCAAATCCCGTCTCGCGAGCTTGGCTTCGGACGCCCTTTCCTGTAACTCAAGGAACTTCTTTCAAAGCTCCTTTGCTGAGTTGTAGGCGTCGATCCGGTTGACTTCTTGTGGTGGTAGGGCACTCAGCAGATGGAACTATATTTTGTCGTTTGCCATGAAGTCGGTCTGCTTCTTCTTTGTCCACTGGTATTCTTCGTTACCTTCGGTGCTACAAAACTAAACTTCATTATTAAAAGCAATTCAAAATTGGTTTTAAAAAAAATACCTTCATTCACTTTTTCTAGCTCGCGAACTCCCCCTCGAACTTTGGTGGGTAGATGCTTAGTCCGACCATCTCGTGTGCTTCGTTTGACGGTTAGTCCTCCTAAAGCGTCCTAGCTCTAATACCACTTGTTAAAACTCTTGACGATTGGCTAGAGGGGGGGGTGAATAACCCCTGCAAAAAAATAAAACAAAACCTTTCTCAACTTATAACTTAATTAAAATAACACTTGCATAAGAATAATAAAAATGACTAAAAGACAGAGGCACACATGTTTACTTGGTTACAACCGGAGAGGTTGTTAATCCAAGGCAGTGAAGTCGTACTAATTTCTCATTTAAGCGGAGAAGCCTCTTTACAGCAATGAAAGCACAGAAAGACAAAGCTAAACAGAAAAGGAAGTGTGTACAAGTGTTGCTTGGATATTTCTTCTTGGTCTCAGCTTCTGGGAGTAGGGCTGCTTATATAACCCTGCTCGGGGTGCCTAGAAGGGTTCTAGGCACCTGGAATGAGATAGAATTCTATCCCCAATGCAATATTCAAATGCCATGTCGAAATGGATAAAACTTGGGTTTTAGGTGCCTGGAATCATTCCGGGCACCCCGGACTGGTCCAAGCGCCCCGACCTGTTCTGGGCGGCCCAGGGCCAAAAATCAGCCCTTTGTTGATTTTTGGTCCTGACCTCCTTCTTCGGTTCTGCTCACATTAGTCCAAGTCTTTCGCTCTGGCTCTGCTCGCTTGGGTGATTTCGACCATCTGAAATAGAGCTCACCCGAACCCAAATTCTGGCCTTCTCGAACAAGCTTCTACTCTGACTTCTCGTCCCTCGGAATCGTTGCGTGCTTCCTTCTCATCCGCTAGTGTACTCTTTCACAGCTTTTCGTCCCTCAGACAGCTGCATCTTTTGCTCCTCAAACAATCTTCCACTCCAGCTTCTCACCCCTCGGAAACACCGCATGCTCCTTTCTTGTCCGCCGATTTACTCTTCACAGCACCTTGTCCCTCAGACACACTGAGCCTATCGGCTCTCTCCCATGCCATCCTTCTCGCTAGCTGCGTCTTTTGCTCGACGTCTTGTGCTCCTAAGTTCTTGCACACTTAGGCACAGGGTTAAAGACAACAAGATCTAACTTAACTTGTTTGATAACATCAAAACTACCTTGGGGTACTAATAGACTGCACAGTATCCGAGTGAGCCAAGTAGACAGATTGGCCGAATGTCTGACCGGGCAGAGGGCCGAGTGAACCAAGTGAGCGGCTGAGCAAGTGACTAGCCGAGCAAACCGAGCGATCCACTGGGTGAGTGAGCGATCGAGTGAGTGTGCGGTTGGACGCGCTTGCGATCGAGCGGACAAAGAGGTCGAGCGAGTAAATGACCAAGAGAATGAGCAGCCGAGTGAGCATGCAGCCGGATGGACGTGCAATTGATTGGAAAAAGAGGCTGATCGAATGAGTGGCTGAGTGGATGAGCATGCGGTCGAATAGGCGTGGAGCCGATCGGAAGAAGAGGACGAGCGAATGAGCGTTCGACCGGATGGGCGTGCAGCCGACCAAATGAAGAGGCCGAGCGAATAAGCTACCGAACGAATAAGCATGCGATCAGACGAGTGTGCAGCCGACCCAACGAAGAGGCCAAGCGAAGGAGTGGCCGAGCGAGTGTGCGGTCGGACGAGAGTGTAACCGACCAGATGAAGAGGTTGGGGCCCACGATGGACGTAGTTTCCTTAAAACAAATTCGCCCCATGTCCGTCTGTGTTTCGAGGTTTCCTTGAGTCATCTATTTCCTAAGATATAATGGCTAACCATTATTCCCACCAAGCACTAGTGGTCACGGCGAACTGAGAGGTACCCGACTGCTATCACGAATACTCCGTCAAACAAGAAATGTTCGACAATGGAGGAGGGGGAACGTAGGTGGAGAACTTTAGCTTTTCTGTGTGTGTAACCTTTTGCCTGTGGTCGCAACCTCCTTTTATAGGAGCTCAAACTAATAGGCAACATCAATGATCGATTAATGATCATTACTCGTCGAGCTTTGAAATGCCAGAGTTTCACTTGATTTTGATTCTATATTAATCTTTTTGCATTCGTTACATAAGCCACAAAAAGGTTTACGTGGTAAAATGTTGGTTGTTCCACTTAGGCAAATTTTGCCCTAACCGGTCCAACATTCAACGCATGCAGGTCGTGCTCGCACACGAGTCAACTTGGTACAGTGTAATCTCGGCCCTGGATTTGTACCTCCCACCCCTGCACAGCCATGCATGAGAGAGAGTCTCTCCCCATGCATTTGTTCCCATCATCAATGCATGTGAATCAATATAAACCAACAAACATGTCTTGAAACTCCCAATGTGGGACTAAAGTCCCATTCACAATGGAGTTTCATGCCTCTTTCACTTCTTCTCCATTCACATATATCCAATAACCCCTCACAGGAATGGAAATAGGGTATGTGATAGCATTTAGCAGTTAAGTCCAATATAGGATAGGTATATTTTACCCTTTGAACATTCCCTTATGAAGATTTATTTGCTTACTGTCTAACAGTAAACTCGATGTCCTTGAACTATTTTGCCATCTGTGCAAGTATTAACATCTCTCACCCAAGACTCTCCCCAATATAACTTAGTTCGTATGGGTGTGTTCATTTTTGGCCATGAATACGCCTGGTTTTATGAGAAGTTCTAAAAATTGTGCCTTCAATTCTCTTCGAAGCGACCCCACTTCTTTCTACATAAGTGATCTCTTAAGAGTATTCCTCATTACTCTACTTGGATCATTTAAAAGCTGTATGCTCATCCTTTATCCTTCACTGATCCATTGGGTTGTTCCCCGCATAGTGAGCAACTTTATCGATACAATTAGGTTATCCCTTTGAACCTAGTTCTTGGGATCTCCAGTCTGCATAGGTTAGGCTTCCTTTGCACCAACATTTCTCATCGACATCAAGTCCATCCCTCGCAATGAGCTTGCAACTAACTCTCTGTTTAATCCCTTAGTTAATGGATCTGCTAGGTTATCTTTTGATTTTACATAGTTAACAGTGATAACTCTCGTTGAGAGTGGTTGTCTAATGGTATTATGTATATGCCGTATATGTCTAGACTTATGATTATACAGATGGCTCTGTATCGGACCGATTGCTGATTGAGTATTGCAATGTATGCAAATTATCGGTATAAGTTTCGGCCATCTCAGAATATCTTCTAAAAATTACCGTAGTCATTCAACCTCTTCACCATATTTGTCAAGAGCTACAAACTCAAATTTCATCGTGGATCTGATTATTACCGTTTACTTAGAAGACTTCTAGGAAATGCTGCATCTTCTAGAGTGAATATATATCCACTTGTAGACTTAGAGTCTTTTATGCCAGATATCCAACTTGCATTGTTGTATCCTTTGATCACAGCAGGATATCTCATATAGTACAGTTCATCTTCACGAGTATACCTCAAGTACCTCAGTACTCTTGTTATCCTTTTCCAGTGCTCAACACTGGGATTACTTGTGTATCTACTCAATTTACTTACTCCGTAGGCAAAGTCTGGTCATGTACAACTCATCAGATACATCAAACTTTCAATCACTCAAGAGTACTCTATCTGAAAGATACTTTCACCTTAATTTTTTGATAGATGTTGACTCGTATCTATTGATGTTTGTGCCAACAAGTATCACCCTTAATAAATTTCTCAAGAATCTTGTCCACATAATGGGACTGACTAAGAACAAGTCCTTCTGTGGTTCTAAAAATTTTAATTTCTAGAATCACATCAGTTAGGCCTATGTCTTTCATGTCAAATCTTGAGTTTAACAAGTCATTGTTCTAGTCACTATTCTAAAGTCTAGTAGCCGCCCGTGATTTACCTCCTCTGTGTTGGCCCTGGGATGGGTTGGGGGGGGGGCGCTGGGGGTGAGCGTATTCGTCTTTTTCCACCTTGAGTTCAGCAAGTCCTTAGTAGATTTGATTATCTTATCATTACTCCCAATGATAAGTATGTCATTTACATATAGACACAAGATGACATAATCATCCTATGTGTCTTTCATGTAGATGCATTTATCACACTCATTAATTTTGAATCCATATTCCTTCATGGTATTATCAAATTTCTCATGTCACTGTTTTGGTGCTTGTTTCAAGTCATATAATAACTTCACAAATCTATAAACCTTATTTTTCTGTCCTGGCACAGAAAGTCCCTCAGGTTACTCCATGTATATTTCCTCTTCTAAATCACTATTTAGAAAGACTGTCTTTACATCCATCTGATGTGTTTCAAGATTTTATAGATCTGCAATAGCCAACAACACTCTAATAGAAGTTATTCTCGAAATGGGAGAATACGTATCTAAGTAATCAAGACCTTCTCATTGTCGGTATCTTTTGATTATCAATCTGGCCTTATACTTATCAATTGTGCCCTCTGACTTCATTTTCTTTTTGAAGATCCACTTACAACCTAGTGGTTTAATTTCAGGAGGAAGATCCATAAGATTCCAAGTATGATTTTACAAGATAGAATCTATCTCAGATGCAATTATCTCTCTCTAGTGAGGTCCATTAGAAGAGCCTACAGCTTCTGAGTAACTTTGGGACTCACTTTCCAACATGAAAGTGGTAAAATCCCATTCGTAGGATTTTTCTACCCAAGATCTTTTACTCATTCTAGGCTTAATCTCGACTGGTTCATCATCATCTTCTTTGCCTTGTGTTTCATATGCCCGTTTTGAGGAGCTAGCATCCTCTCAGGTCTTATACGGAAACATATGCTCGAAGAACGAGGTATTTCTCGATTCTATTATCGATTTATTGTATATATCCAGTATTTGTGACTCATACATAAAAAATTGATACACACTGCTATTATGTGTATATCCAATAAATATACAATCAACATTCTTTGGTCCTATCTTAGTCCTTTTTGGATCAGACACCAACACTTTGGCAAGACACCTCCATATTCATAAATATTTATAAGATGGTTGTTTTCCATTCTATAACTCATAAGGGCTCTTATCTATTTTCTTCTGGGCCACCTTATTTAAAAGGTAATTAGCTATTAACACAACTTCCTCTCACATGAACTCTGGCAGCCCAAAGCTCAATAGAAGAGCATTCATCATCTCCTTTAGAGTTCGATTATTTTGCTGAGGTGTATAAGGAGCAGTTGTTTCATGTCTGATCCTATGTTCAACACATAACTCAGCGAATGGTGATACATATTCACCGCCTCGGTCACTTTGAACCACCTTAATCTTTTTATTAAGATGATTTTCAACCTCATTCTTATGGAGAGCAAATTTCTCTATAGCTTTATCTTTATTTTTAAGAAGATACACATAACAGTATTTTGTGTTATCATTTACAAAAGTGATGAAGTATTTATTACTGCCACGTGTTGGTGTACCTTTTAGGTCACACACATCAGTGTGGATTAGGTCAAATAGTTCATACTTCTTTCAATATGTTGAAAGGATGACCTTATCATTTTTACTTCAACACAAATCTCACACTTGTGTTTTGGGTCAAGGTAGAATGTAGGTATGCTCTACATATTTATTACTCTACACAACACATCGTAGTTAACATGTCCTACTCTACCATATCACAAACACTAAGCCTCAAGCATATAAGTGAAAGAACTTTCATTTTATTTATCTTAGGCCTAATGGCCATTACATTGAGCTTGAATAGCCATCAGATACATAGCCCCTTCCTACAAACATTTCATTTTTGGATAATACACAATGCAAAAGCCATGCTTCCTTAATGGTGATCTGGACACTAGATTCTTCTGAATCTTCGGAATGCACAACACATTATTCAAAGAAAGGTCCTTGCCCGAGGTCATCTTTAACACCACTTTTCCTTAGCCCACGATGTTCAAGGTTGTCAAGTTCCTCATGAACATCTTATCTCCATTGACTTCTTCAAAGTTATGGAGCAACTCCTTATTGCAGCAGATATGTCTGGTGGCTCCAGTATCAATCCACCGTTGCCACAGGTTTGAACCCACTAAGTTCAATTCAGAGACCATGATATAGACATCACCCATTTTTGATCTCTCGTTTGGATTAACTATTGGAATGTATACTAAAAGCCTAGCTTTTTGTATAAACATTTACTTAGAAATAAGAATCATATTGGTCAATATCTACATTTATATGCTAAATGTAGTTGTTCAATTAATTTATATAGTAGATAACATGGTGTGTGGTGTCACACACAGAATATTATGTTATCAGTTATTTATGAATTATAAATAGTTGCTCACGACTAAGATAGAAAGGAACAAACCGTTGGAATAGTTGTAGTTAATTAGGTATTAGTTTATCTTGACTAATAAATTACACTAGTACACTCTAAGTGTATTGAGTAGGACCATTTAAGGTAAGTTCTTTTTATACCGACTTAATAAAAGAACAAGACCTTAGTTATTATGAAAGTGTGTGCTCTTAATCCTAATATAATAACAAGCACATATATTTAGTATTTATTTCTTTGACTTATGAAAGGGTGAGATTTAGCTCGATAAATCAATAGACCCGATAAGTTGGGAAATGATATTATTTATAGTGCGTGTTGTTGATTATAGAAGGAAACTGTGTCCTAGTAATATAGGTTGATAATGTCCTCAAGAGGAGCTCATAAGGATTGTCATGTTAAATCCTGCAGGTGGACTTAGTCCGACATGATGATAAGATTGAGTGGTACTACTCTTGGACTAAGAAATTAATTAAAGTGAGTTGTCAATAACTCATTTAATTAGTGGACATTCGACATCTTAAACACAGGGAGATTAACACACTAATAATAAAAAGGAGCCCAAAACGTAATTTGAGATTGGTGCGGTAGTTCAATAATAATTCTTTAGTGGTATGAATTATTATTGATGAAATTAAGTTGGATGTTTGGGGCGAACACGGGAGGCTTAATTTCATCGGGAGACCAAAACCAATTTCTCCTCTCGGTCCCTACATAGTCTCTTATTTATAATACCCACCTATACCCACCTTTATACCCATCCTAATGGGGTCGGCCAAGCTAGCTTGGAACCCAAGCTAAGGGCCGGCCAAGACCAATAGGATGAGCCAAGTATGTGGTCGGCCAATTATTGGAGTCCAAGCATGATGTGGCCGGCCCTAAGAAAATTAAAAGGATTTTTATTTTTAAAATTTTCTTATGTGGATTCCATGGTTTTAAAAGAGAGTTTAAAATTTAAAATTTTCCTTTTATAACTTTCTACAAAAGATTGAGAAAAGATTTGATATGTTTCCTTATTTGTAGATTGAAAGGAAGATTTTAATTTTGATAAAACTTTTCTTTTTTGTAACCATGTTCATGGTTTAAAAAGAGAGTTTAAAATTAAATATTTCCTTTTATAAGTTTCTACAAAAGATTAAGAAAAGATTTGATATCTTTCCTTATTTATAGATTGTAAGGAGATTTTTATTTTAAAGATAACTTTCCTTTTATAAGTTTCTACAAAAGATTAAGAAAAGATTTGATATCTTTCCTTATTTATAGATTGTAAGGAGATTTTTATTTTAAAGATAACTTTCCTTTTTGGAAATCAACCACATGTTTTAATAGAGAAATTTTAATTTATATATTTCCTTTTATAACCAACCATGAAGGGATAAATTATTAGAGAAATTTTTATTTTAAAATTTCCGAAAATAACTCAGGAAGTTTTAATTCTTGTTAAAACTTTCCTTGTTTGGGATTATGAGGTGGCCGACCATATTGTTTTAAGAAAAGGAAATAAGTTTTAATTAATTAAATTTTCCTTTTCATGACAAAGAAAATAAGGAAGATTTTATTTAATTTTTCCTTATTTACCAAGAACAAAGATTATAAAAGAGGGGGTAGGGGTGACTTCATGGCCAGAGAACTCTATTCTATTCTCCTCCTCTTTTCCTTGGTGGTGTGGCCGACCCTTCTAGTTCTCCCTTCTCCTTTTTCTTTCTTCTCCTTGGCCAAAACTCTTCATCCTTTGGAGCTTGGAAGGTGGCCAGATATTGCTTGGAGAAGAAGGAGAGAAAGGAGGCTTTGTTTCTTGCATCCCTTGGAGCTTGGTGGTGGTGGCCGAATCTCTACATCCTTGGAGGAGTTTTTTGTAACGACCGCCTTTCTCATACCCTAACTTAGGTCACGAACCTTACCTTTATCTTCATCTTTGTTTTTTTTTAACCTTGTTATTTGCACTTCGCTCGATTCAGAAATCTAGTCTGAACTTGTGTGGCACACGACCGTATAACCTTTCTAGAAGCTAAACCTTACATGGCCATGTGTGGCACATGGCCATGTGACTTTTGCAGAGACTAAACCTTACATGGCCGTGTGTGGCACATGGTCATGTGACTTTTGCAGAGACTAAACCTTACATGACCGTGTGTGGCACATGACCATGTGACTTTTGCAGAGACTAAACCTTACATGACCGTGTGTGGCACATGGCCATGTAACTTTTGCAGAGGCTAAACCTGACATGGCCATGTGTGGCACATGGCCATGTAACTTTTGCAGAGACTAAACCTTACATGACCGTGTGTGGCACATGTCCATGTAACTTTTGCAGAGGCTAAACCTGACATGGCCGTGTGTGGCACATGGCCATGTAACTTTTGCAGAGACTAAGCCTTACATGGCCGTGTGTGGCACACGGTCGTGTAACTTTTCCAGAGGCTAAGCCTCGCATGGCCATGTGTGGCACACGACCGTGTAACTTTTCCAGAGGCTAAGCCTTGCATGGTCGTGTGTGGCACACAACCGTGTAACTTTTTCAGAGGCTAAGCCTTGCATGGCCGTGTGTGGCACATGGCCGTGTAACATTTCCAGAGGCTAAGCCTTGCATGGTCGTGTGTGGCACACGACCGTGTAACTTTTCCAGAGGCTAAGCCTTGCATGGCCGCGTGTGGCACACGACTGTGTAACTTTTCCAGAGACTAAGCCTCGCATGGTCGGGTGTGGCACACGACCGTGTAACTTTGGCTAGAGGGAGAGAGTTAGGGCCGTGTGACTCCACACGACCATGTCACAGGCCGTGTGGGGGTTACACCCTCTACCCCAAAAGGGAGTGATTCTCCCCTTGTACTCCTTTCTTGGCTTATCAAACTATCCCATTACTTTATGAGGAGACTTTGACAACTAATTACTAACAACTGTACATTCCTCATACACAATACTCCAACTGTATGTTTATGCTAAGAGGAAATGAGAAACTAGATCCATCAGTACCAAAATCTAGCATTTTCAAGTACTAGCAAGTTCCAAGATCACTTTCCATTGTTTCGTCACACACACCAACAAACATTGCTCCTGCTACCCCCTCCTTACTCGAGCTTCCCTTTACCTTTATCTGCAGTATAAGGAAATACAAATCTATAAGCAAACGCTTAGTAAGTACCATCTACTCACAAAAACCATGCATTTAAGAGAACATGCTTTTAAAACTGCTTGGGAAGAGAACAACCGAACATGCACTTGAGTATAGTTCACGCTAAAACTCATGTTTTATAAATATGCACATGGTATGTATTTTTAAAATAGGTTCATAGTGCAAATCATCAACTTCAACCATGCTAGTAGGGTAATGAAAACATAAATCTTAGCATATCATAGAGTTTATCAGCGCTACACTTTATAACTCAAGTTCTCCACTTAATGATGGTTTTACTTTAACAAACCAATGAACTTGGAAACTTTATAATATATATTAGTGAAAATAATAATCAACTTCTTTGGGCCCGACAATGTACTACTTTGCGCGTATCCTTAATAAGATCTGAGGTAGCTAATCCCGAACCCATTAAGGTACTACTAGGCGAACTTATGCCTAGGGGCAATCTAGGAGCCCATCCCATGGACCTTGGTCCAGTACATGCCACTTCAAAGTAAAATACTTTCTCTTAATACTTCTTTCTTTTTTTTGCACTAATTTGTTATTTAGACAAACACCTGATGTGTACTTTCACCTCGTACTTGTAAGGAAGCACTTTAGAGCCCTTGAATTTATGCTTCTTAGTCCCAAACTTGATGGGAAGCCATTCAAGACCCTCTACATATGATCTTAGTCCCAAAACTTAGAGGGAGCATCTTACATATCATAGCATGTGCATAACATATCATAGCATATAATTCCTTTAACATGCATAATCTACATTAACTACCACAAAAGGGTCTTTTCACATGCATAACGTAACAACTCATACTGCAGGTGAGAGATACTTACATCTTTTTCGCTATTTCCTTACTCTTACTCCTTAAGGGTTAGGGAAAATCAACTTCCCTTGTTAGCCTTGGTCACCAACCCCACGTGCTATCCCTGTGAGAAAGCCTCTTCTTAAGTTCCTCTCTTGGAAAACCTTGGAGACTTGAAACCCTAAGTTTCTTCTTGGCCGAAACTTGACAAAGGGAAAAGAAAAGAATTTCTGCTAGAGAAGAAGAAAGGAAATGAAGATAAAAACTAGGTTTTCATCTCTTCAACTCCCTTTTATACTATATGGAAGTTGAAGCATCACTCACATAAAATCTGCTTATAAGGAATTATTTCCTATTGCCAATGTGATGCTTTACCACCACCCTATTGGCAACTTAAACTAATCTCATGTAAGAGGTCTTGGGTTTAATCCTAGCTTGGGCTATTTATACATATATTTTTAGTTCTTTTCTCTTCTTCTATTTATTTTTTCTCTTTTGAATTAGAGAAAATTTATGGGTGTTACAATCCCCCATACCTTATAAAAAGTTCGTCCTCAAACTTAGAACAATTGTGGGTACTTCTGTCTCATCTCGTCCTCACGTTCCCATGTTGCTTTTTCATACCATTGAATTTGCCATAGTACTTTTACTAAAGGTATCTCTTTGTTCCTGATCAGCTTCTTAACTTCTCGATCTATTATCTGAATAGGTCGACTTTCATAGCTGAGATTCTCTTGAACTTGTACCGTCTGTGGTTCAAGCACTTGGTTGGCATCGGGAACATATTTCTTCAGCATTGAGACATGAAATACATTATGAACAGCTGGCATTTCCTGAGGTAGTCCTAACTCATAAGCTACCTTGCCAACTCTTCTAATGATCGGGTATGGCCCCACATATCGTGGACTCAACTTTCCTTTCTTCTCAAACCGCATCACTCCTTTTATAGAAGCTACTTTGAGGAACACTAAATCTCCAACCTCGAATTCTAGCGGTCTACGGCGCACATCCGCATAGCTCTTCTGCCAGCTCTGAGCAGTTTCAATTCTCTGGCGTATGTTCTGAATAGTTTTGGTGGTGTCCTCAATAAGGTCTGTTTGGAGTCCCATTTCCTTCTTTTCACCACCTTCATACCAACAGATAGGAGATCTATATCTCCTCCCATATAGAGCTTCATAAGGTGTCATTCCGATAGTAGCTTGATAGCTATTATTGTATGCAAATTCTGCTAAGCATAGGTATCGACACCAGCTCCCAGTGAAATCTAAGGCATAAGCCCGTAGCATATCCTCCAGAACTTGATTCACTCGTTCTGTTCGCCCGTCTGTTTGAGGATGAAATGTAGTACTAAACCGCAGCTTAGTGCCAAGAGCTTTTTGAACACACTCCTAGAAGTGTGAAGTAAAGCGACCATCTCTATCAGAAATTATAGTCTTAGATACTCCATGTAATCTGATGACCTCTTTTACATACAATTGTGCTAACTGCTCAATAGAGTAGGATGTTCTGATTGCTAGGAAATGAGCAGACTTAGTCAATCTGTCTACTATTACCCAGATAGCATCATAACCATTCGTAGTTATGGGTAATCCCACTATAAAATCCATAGATATATCCTCCCACTTCCACTCTGGGATCTGGATAGGCTGCAAAACTCCGCCTGGTCTTTGGTGTTCTGCTTTAACCCTTTAACACGTCAGACAAGTACTAACATATCTTGCAACATCTCTTTTCATTCCAGACCACCAGAAGCGTTCCTTTATATCTTGGTACATCTTGGTGGAACCAGGATGCATTGCATAGGGTGTGCCATGGGCTTCATCTAGAATTTCCTTTCGCAATTCTTCTTGATTAGGGACACAGAGACGATTCCCATGGTATAGAATCCCATGGTCTGATACTCGGAACTCTCCATTTTCTCCTTTCTGTATCCCCTGCTTGATCTTCTGAATCTCAGGATCTTCATCCTGTCCTTTCTGTATATCTTCAAGTAGAGTTGACACTAGTGTCAAGGTGGAGAGCTGCTAAGTAATAATTTCTAGCCCAAAGTTTACTACTTCCTTCTGTAGGGGTTGGGACATAGCAGCTAAGGATAATAAAGCGGCGCAAGATTTCCTACTTAGTGCATCTTCCACTTTATTCGCCTTCCCTGGATGGTAAAGTATTTCATAGTTATAGTCTTTGACTAGTTCAAGCCATCTCCATTGTCTCATGTTTAGGTCTTTCTGAGTGAAGAAGTACTTCAGACTCTGGTGATCTGTGTAAATCTTACACTGAGCTCCATATAAGTAATGCCTCCATACTTTGAGAGCAAAGACTACTGCTGCTAACTCAAGATCATGAGTGGGATAGTTCTTCTCATAATCTTTGAGTTGTCTCGAGGCATAAGCAATGACCTTTCCATTCTGCATCAGTACAACTTCGAGTCCCAATTTAGAAGCATCGCTGTATATATCGAAACTCTCGCCATTTTTCAGAAGAGTCAGGATTGGAGCACTGGTTAGTCTCCTTTTCAGTTCAATGAAACTCTTCTCACAATCCTATGACCACTCAAATTTTCTATTCTTTCTGGTAAGTGCTGTCAATGGAGAGGCGATCCTTGAGAAGTTCTCTACAAATTTCCTGTAGTAGCCCGCTAGTCCAAGGAAACTTCTGATTTCACTGAAATTCTTGGGTTTATTCTAGTTACTCACAGCTTTTATTTTTGTTGGGTCTGCCATGCCCCCATCTTTGGAAATAATGTGCCCTAGGAAGGACACTTGGTCGAGCCAAAACTCACACTTAGAGAACTTCGCGTACAACTGTCTCTGCTGAAGATTCTGTAATACTGTTTTCAGATGTTCAGCATGTTCTTCCTGAGTTCCGGAGTATATAAGAATATCGTCTATAAAGACGATCACAAACTTATCCAAACACTCTTTGAATACTCTGTTCATCAAATCCATAAACGTAGCAGGAGCGTTTGTCACTCCAAAAGGCATGACTACGAACTCATAGTGTCCATACCTCGTTCGGAATGCCGTCTTTGGTACATCATCTGCCTTCACTTTCACTTGATGATATCCAGACCGCAAGTCTATCTTGGAAAAGACGGTGGCTCCCTTCAACTGATCAAATAGATCATCAATTCTTGGCAAGGGATACCGGTTTTTGATCGTTACTTTGTTCAGCGCTCGGTGGTCCACACACATTCGCATGGACCTGTCTTTCTTCTTTACGAACAATACCGTGAGCTCCCCATGGTGAGTGACTAGGACGAATGAAGCACTTGTCTAGTAGCTCCTGTAACTGTCCTTGAAGTTCTTTCAATTCTGCCAGAGCCATGCGGTAGGGTGCCTTTGAGATTGGATGGGTACCAGGAATGAGTTCAATTTCAAATTCAATTTCCCTATCCAGAGCTGAGCCTGGCAGCTCATCCAGAAATACTTCCGGGTAGTCACCTGCAACCCTAACTTCCTCTAACTTTTGCTCGCTTTCTTGCTGGGTATTAACCATATGAGCTAGAAACCCAACACATCCATCGGCTAACATTTTCTGAGCTTTCATGGCCGATAAGAATTTCTGAGTTCTCTTCTTTGATTCTCCGATGAACTCAAACTTAGACTCTGCCTCGGGTTGAAATAAGACTCCTCGCTTATGGCACTCGATGGAAGCACCGTATTTACTCAGGAAGTCCATCCCGAAAATGACATCATAATCAGACATGTTCAGTATTACCAGATCACTGTACAGTTCTCTGGCTGAAATTTTGACTGGCACAACATGTAGCCAGTGCGTAGATGTCATTATCTCTCCCGAGGGTAGCGCCGTCAAAAATTGTCCGCTTAGGACCTCCGGAGGTATACCTATTCTTTCAACAAATGCTATGGAGATAAATGAATGGGTTGCCCTAGTATCAAATAGCACAGTGGCATACTGATTAAAAATGCGTATCTGACCTATGACAACCGTAGAGGCGTTTGCTACCTCCTCTCTGGTAAGGGAGAAAACTCGAGCATTTGTGAGACTTGGTGGAGCCTCCAGTCTACCTTGGCTGATATGAGGACCCTCCAACGCGGCCTACATCTGGTGTAGCTGTGCCTGCTTGCCTCCATATTGCACAGGTTGTGCGGGAGGTAGGTTGATCTTGGTCAGACAATTCCTGGCCATATGCCCCTCTTGACCACTTGCATAACAACTACTCGTGCCCTTGCGACAGATTCCAGAATGCATCCTTCCACACGTGGAACATGTAGCATACTTAGGTTGTTTGATTACGGATCCTCCCTTCTTATTACCCCACTGCTTCCTCTTAGAGCTTCCTTTCCAGGTTGGCCTATGACTTTGGGGTTTCTGAGTGCCAGAACTCCCTTGACTTTTATTCTTGGTTAATACTAGGTTCTGCTGCTTGATACCATTCAGAAAATGCTCTGTGATCAGGGCACTACTAATCAGCTCTTCTGCAGTCTGTGGTCTGTTAATTCCACCAGTCTCATTTAAAGCTATCTCCGGCCTCAGCATTTTGAGCATTAGCCTCACCCTTTCTCGTTCTATACTAACTAGCTCAGGGCATAAGCGAGCTAGTCTATTGAATTTCTGCACGGCTTCGTCCACTGATAAACTTCCTTATCGAAATTCTGTGAACTTGTCATAATGCTTATTTGTGACTCACATATGGAAGAATTTTTCGAAAAATTCAGTCTCGAAGTCAGACCAGGTCATTTAATCCACTTTTCGTTTGGCCTTGACTCGTTCCCACCACATTCTTGCATCACCAGCAAAATAAAAGGAAGCACATTTTATCTTTTCTACTTCCGGCCAATCCAGCAGCTCCATTATGCTCTCTAGGGTTTTGAACCATGCCTGAGCATCCCATGGTTCATTGGTGCCAGAGAAATTCTCTGGTTTCAGTTTCTACCACTAGATGAGGTATGCTTATTGCCTCACTACCTTTGCTGGGGCTATAGGCGTAACTGATGGACCCTCGGTTGAATTCGGTGCCACTACATTGGCCTTCGGTGGGACTATAGAAGGAGTTCGCTGGTTAGCCATCAGGGTGGCAATGACCTGCTGCTGCTCTGCCACTTGTCTTTGCAGTTGAGCTACCACCTCCAACAAGTTGGGTTGAGTTACAGACTCCTCTTCCACTGGTTGAGGTTCATTAACCCTCGACTGTCTAGCCGGTCGTCCTCTAGCCATTCTACATATCATAATCAAACCAGTGAGACATACTTCAACCCATCCTTATTCCTTCTTACTATTATTAATTAATACTTCAAGTATAAGCAGGCCTAATCTCATCAAGCATTTCTTACTAATCATGACAGAATAAAAGAAAATGCATAAAAACTATGAGAAGATACTTTCTTACTTGGAGCTGCAGAATCAATGCTTGATGTGTGTGTGACGGAAGGGTGGAACTTGCTCTGATACCATACTGTAACGACCGCCTTTCTCATACCCTAACTTAGGGCATGAACCTTACCTTTATCTTTATCTTTGTTTTTTTTAACCTTGTTTTGAACTTGTGTGGCACACGACCATGTAACCTTTCTAGAAGCTAAACCTTACATGGCCGTGCGTGGCACATGGCCATGCGCCCTTTGTAGAGACTAAACCTTACATGGCCGTGTGTGGCACATGGCCATGTGACTTTTGCAGAGACTAAACCTTACATGGTCGTGTGTGGCACATGGCCATGTGACTTTTGCAGAGACTAAACCTTACATGGCCGTGTGTGGCACATGACCATGTAACTTTTGCAGAGGCTAAACCTGACAGGGCCGTGTGTGGCACATGACCATGTAACTTTTGTAGAGACTAAGCCTTGCATGGCCATGTGTGGCACACGGCCGTGTAACTTTTTCAGAGGCTAAGCCTTGCATGGCCATGTGTGGCACACGACCGTGTAACTTTTCCAGAGGCTAAGCCTTGCATGGCCGCGTGTAACTTTTCCAGAGGCTAAGCCTTGCATGGCCGTGTGTGGCACACGACCGTGTAACTTTTCCAGAGGCTAAGCCTTGCATGGCCGTGTGTGGCACAAGATCGTGTAACTTTTCCAGAGACTAAGCCTCGCATGGCCGTGTGTGGCACACGACCGTGTAACTTTGGCCGAGAGGGAGAGAGTTGGGGCCGTGTGACTCCACATGACCATGTCACAGGTCGTGTGGGGGTTACACCCTGCACCCCAAAAGGGAGTGATTCTCCCCTTGTACTCCTTTCTTGGCTTATCAAACTATCCCATTACTTTATGAGGAGACTTTGACAACTAATTACTAACAACTGTACATTCCTCATACACAATACTCCAACTATATGTTTATGCTAAGCGGAAATGAGAAACTAGATCCATCAGTACCAAAATCTAGCATTTTCAAGTACTAGCAAGTTCCAAGATCACTTTCCACTGTTCCGTCACACACACCAGCAAACATTGCTCTTGCTACCCCCTCCTTACTCAAGCTTCCCTTTACCTTTATCTGCAGTATAAGGAAATGTAAATCTATAAACAAACGCTTAGTAAGTACCATCTACTCACAAAAACCATGCATTTAAGAGAACATGCTTTTAAAACTGCTTGGGAAGAGAACAACCGAACATGCACTTGAGTATAGTTCATGCTAAAACTCATGCTTTATAAATATGCACATGGTATGTATTTTTAAAACAGGTTCATAGTGCAAATCATCAACTTCAACCATGCTAGTAGGGTAATGAAAACAGAAATCTTGGCATATCATAGAGTTCATCAACGCTACACTTTATAACTCAAGTTCTCCACTTAATGATGGTTTTACTTTAACAAACCAATGAACTTGGAAACTTTATAATACATACTAGTGAAAATAATAATCAATTTTTTGGGCCCGACAATGTACTACTTTGCGCGCATCCTTAATAAGATCCGAGGTAGTTAATTCCGAACCCATTAAGGTACTACTAGGCGAACTTATACCTAGGGGCAATCTAGGAGCCCATCCCATGGACCTTGGTCCAGTACATGCCACTTCAAAGTAAAATACTTTCTCTTAATACTTCTTTCTTATTCTTGCACTAATTTGTTATTTAGACAAACACCTGGTGTTCACTTTCACCCCCATAGTTGTAGGGAAGCACTTTAGAGCCCTTGAATTTATGCTTCTTAGTCCCAAACTTGATGGGAAGCCATTCAAGACCCTCTACATATGCTCTTAGTCCCAAAACTTAGAGGGGCATCTTACATATAATAGCATGTGCGTAACATATCATAGCATATAATTCCTTTAACATGCATAATCTACATTAACTACCACAAAAGGGTCTTTTCACATGCATAACGTAACAACTCATACTGCAGGTGAGAGATACTTACATCTTTTTCGCTATTTCCTTACTCTTACTCCTCAAGGGTTAGGGAAAATCAACTTCCCTTGTTAGCCTTGGTCTCCAACCCCATGTGCTATCCCCATGAGAAAGCCTCTTCTTAAGTTCCTCTCTTGGAAAACCTTGGAGACTTGAAACCCTAAGTTTCTTCTTGGCCGAAACTTGACAAAGGGGAAAGAAAAGAATTTCGGCTAGAGAAGAAGAAAGGAAATGAAGATAAAAACTAGGTTTTCATCTCTTCAACTCCCTTTTATACTATATGGAAGTTGAAGCATCACTCACATAAAATCTGCTTATAAGGAATTGTTTCTTATTGCCAATGTGATGCTTTACCACCACCCTATTGGCAACTTAAGCTAATCTCATGTAAGAGGTCTTGGGTTTAATCCTAGCTTGGGCCATTTATACATATATTTTTAGTTCTTTTCTCTTCTTCTATTTATCTTTGCTCTTTTGAATTAGAGAAAATTTATGGGTGTTACATTTTTGGTGGCCGAAACTTGGTGAGGAAGAAGAAGGGTTTGGGTGGTTCTCATCTCGGTAGATCATTGCCCACACAACGTCCGAGATAGGAAGGGGAATACGGTAGAAGATCAAGCGGTCGTTGCGTACAAAGAAATGTATAACTAGTAATTATTTTCCGTATCAAACTACTTTTTCTTTGTATGAATTCCAAACACAAGAGGCATATGATTCTAGATTTTCAGATTAGAAATTCGAAGTTGTGTTTTTTTTATTTTTTCGATCTTGTGATTCGATTGTTCTTTTTGGTTAAACCTAATGTTATTTTAGGAAATTAAATATTGAATTTCGTTAAGAGATTTTGTCGAGGCAGTGGTGGATGCTCTCATATCCAAGAAGGTCATGTGGCTCGCTATGTTTGACCTGAGAGCTAATTTCCGAAATAAATATTTAATTGAATTTGTAACATAGGTAGATTTGGATCAATAGTGTTAAGTTCCGCTTGCGATCCAAATCTAAACCATTAAGAACAAATAAGTTAAATTTGGAATCAATAATGTTAAGTTCCGTTTACGATTCCTAATTTAATTTCTAAAGAACACAATAGGTTATTTAGGAAAGGTTCGACACTTGTACAAAATTTTTGTACAGTAGAACTGGTATGATCTTCCTAGGACCAACCAACAATTGGTATCAGAGCTAGGGTTTGCCTTTGTGTGTTTGGTTTTCAATTTAATTATGCACATGTCATACATAATTTAGGCAGGATAATAGTAGGATATGCTAACTCTGTGGTTGCAGGGTCCTACTATTATAGCTTATAGATATTGTGTGTGATGGATCACTAGATCAAACTTCCATCTTGGATGATTATAGGAAATTAATTTGGAGCATGTGATCTTCCCCATCGAAAGGGGCATAATCTTATTTAATGGACTAAGTATCAAGTAATGATATACACTTAGACACATTTAATAGTATCCTCCCCATCGGAGCCACTGCTATTATTTGTGTGACCAAAGGAAAACCAACTACTAATTTGTCATAAAGATAGGTTGACAAGATAATAAAATTAAAACCCCCTCTTACAAATGTTGAGATTTTGTATACGTCCACACTATCGTGACATACAAAATTCACGGTGTTTGAGGTAATTTTATTTGTCAAGTTAATAAAATTAATGGGTAAAACCCCTCTTACAAATGTTTGGATTTGTATACATCCACACTATCGTGGCATGCAAAATTCATTGTGTTTGAGGTAATTTTATTTGTCATAAAGATAGATTGACAAGGTTATTAATGGGTAAAACTCTCCTTTTACAAATGTTTGATTTTGTATACATCCACACTATCGTGGCATGCAAAATTCACGATGTTTGAGGTGTTAGTGAATTTAAATAATATTGTTTTGAGGAATCAATATTATTTTAAATTTAAAGTTTTGACCAAATATTTAATCAAAGAAAGACCAATTATTAATTTTATTTGTCATAAAGTTAGGATGACAATAGAAATAAAATTAATGGATAAAATCTCCTCTTTGATTTTGTATACATCCATACTATCGTGGCATACAAAATTCACGGGGATTTTAAGGTGTTGGTCTTGACCAAATATTTTTGTGATTCTTAGGATTTCAAATGTTTGTCAATCCCCTAGTTGTTATACTATAGAATAGACTTAGTTGTCCCAATTATAATGATTGGAAATAAGACTTGGACATTAAGATGGACTGTCCTCTCAGAACTAATAACAATATAGATGTATTTTATTCATTAGCTATTGAAACATGTTTAGTGGTGTTATCTACCAGTACCTGGTGTGTAGATACAAGGAGCCACTGATCATGTCTACAATTCATTACAGGGTTCCAGGAAACTTGACAACCATATGAAAGGGAAAACACCATCTACATGGGCACTACTGCAAATATAGCAGTTGTTGTAGTGGGAGATGTTTATCTTCTGATAGGAATAGAATATGGACTTTGAGAAATTGTCTTTACGTACCAAGTTTAGAAAGAATTTGATTTCGATTTCTGAACCATCAAAGAACTTGATATTCTATCTCTTTTGATAACAAAGTTGTTATCAAGAAAAAGAGGAAAGTTATCTGTTCTGGTATGTTGGTTGGCAATTTATTCTAAATCCAAAATCTCCTAAAATACAACAAATGGAAATTAATAACACATCTTCTAATTTTAATAAGAGAAAGCAACTTTCAGAAATAAACCAAACATATCTTTGGCATCTAAGGCTAGGTAATATTAATTTGAGTAGGATTCAAAGGTTAAATAGCCTATGAACTTTTGGGTTCATTAGTGGTGGAAAACTTTCCAACCTGCGAGTCTTGCTTGGAAGGAAAAATGACCAAGAGACTTTTTAAGTATAAGGGGTATAAAGCTAAAGACGTGCTGGAATTGGTTCATTCTGATTTGTGAGGACCTATGACTATCCAGGCAAGAAGTGGTTTCAAATAGACGACTATTCGAGATACGGGTACATTTACTTAATGCGTCGTAAGTCTAAGTACTTTGATAAGTTCAAAGAGTATAGGACTGATGTGGAGAAATGTCAAGGTAAAAGTATCAAGACACTGTGGTGAGATTATAGTGGCGAGTACCTCTTAGGAGAGTTTAGGAGTCACTTATCAGAAGTCGGGATTCAATCCCAACTGACTGCACCTGGTACACCCTAACAGAATGGTGTGGTAGAAAGAAGGTATAGGACTCTTATGGAAATGATTAGATCAATGATGAGTTATTCAGAATTACCAAATTTGTTTTGAGGATATACTCTAGAAACGGAAGTGAATATAGTACCTTCTAAATCAGAACCCTCTACTCCCATAGAATTGTAGAATGAGCGTAAGCCTAGTCTAAAGCATATTTGGATTTGGGGTAGTTCAGCACATGTGCTGAAGGGAGACATTGATAAGTTGGACAGGAGTTCACTTGTTTGTGGGTTATCTTAGAGAAATGAAAGGAGGTTTATAGTTCTAAAAATCAGAAGGTCATTGCTAGCACCAATGCCTGATTTTTAGAAGAGGACTCTTTAATGAACCACAATCCCATAAGTAAATTTGTTCTTAAAGAAAAAAGGACACGTCTAATCTAGTACCAACTGTACAAGATGAAATATCACAATAAACTGCAACATGTGTCACAAATGATGCACAATTGCAGATAGTACCTCATTGTAGTGGGAGAGTTGTTAGGCAACCTGAAAGATTCATGTTTTGGGAGAGTCTTTGGACTTGATCCCTGGTGAACATGAACCTGATCCCTAGACATATGATGAAGTGCTCCAAGATAAGGATGCAACATCTTGGCAAAGAGTAATGAATATAGAATTAGAATATATGTATTCTAATAAAGTCTGGGAGCTTGTAGAATAACCAAATTGTGTAAAAGTCATTAGGTCCACAATAGGAAAAGAAGGATAGACGGGAAAGTTGAAACTTTCAAAGCAAGGCTTGTTGAAAAAGGGAAACTTTTTACCAGTAGTCATGCTTAAGTCTATCTAGATTCTTTTATCTATTGTTGCTCATATGGATTATGAGATTTGACAAGTAGATGTCAAGACAGCTTTCCTTAAAGGAAGTCTTGAAGAAAGCATCTATATGAAGCAACCAGAGGGGTTCATTGAAAAGGGCAAAGAGCATCATGTATGTAAGCTCAATCGGTCTATGGACTAAAGAAAAGCTTCAAGGTCTTGGAAACATCCGATTTAATAAAGTAATCCAGACCTATAGATTTATTGAGTGACCGGAAGAGTCTTGTGTATACAAGAACTGTGATGGAAACGTGGTGGTATTTCTTGTACTATATGTAGATGACATTTTTGATATTTGGAAATAATATCAAAGTGTTATCGGAAGTAAGGGTATGATTGTCCAAGCAATTCGATATGAAGGACTTGGGAGAGTGCGCACATATTCTCGAGATCAAAGGGATCACAAGAAAAGAATGTTGTGCTTATCCCGAGCTTCATACTATCCTAGCTCTTTTAATCATGCAAGACTCCATGAAAGATTTTTCTACCTTTTGTGCATGAAGAATCTTTATCTAAAGAGATGTCTCTGAAGACATCAAAATAGATAGAGGACATGAAGACAGTTCCTTATGCTTCGGCTATCGGAAGCCTAATGTATGTAATGTTGTGTACGAGACTGGATATCTGTTTTGCCCAGGGCATAGTTAGCAGATATCAATGTAACCCAGGACTGGGACACTAGACTGCCATAAAGCATATATTAAAGTACCTTAGAGGGACTAGAGATTATATGCTAGTTTATAAGGCGGATAATTTGATTCCTGTGGGTTACACAGATTTTGACTTCCAATCAGATAGGGACAATAGTAAATTGACCTCGGGGTTTTGTGTTTAGGAAATGAAGCCATAACAATGAAGGAGTATTAAGGATAGGTGCTTTTCCGGACTCCACCATAGAAGCTGAGTATGTGGCAGCCTCTGAGGCGACCATAGAAGTTATATGGCTCAGAAACTTCATAATAGACTTAGACATGATTTCTGGTTTGCCTAAAAATTATTACAATTTATTGTAATAATAGTGGTGCAGTAATAAACTCGAAGAAACCATAAGTCCATAAGGCAAGTAAACACAATAGAGCACAAGTACCACCTAATACGAGACATCGTATAACGAGGAGAAGTTGTTGCTGCCTAGATTGCATCAGGTGATAACCTGGGAGATCCTTTCACTAAGGCCCTTAAGGCAAGAGCTTTTGATGGGCATGTTGAAGGGATGGGAATCAGATGTATGGCAGGATATATGGCAGCATAGTCTTTTAGTATAAGTGGGAGATTGCTGGAATGCATACTAAAAGCCTAGCTTTTTGTATAAACATTTACTTAGAAATAAGAATCATATTGGTCAATATCTACATTTATATGCTAAATGTAGTTGTTCAATTAATTTATATTGTAGATAACATGGTGTGTGGTGTCAGACACAGAAGATTATGTTATCAGTTCTTTATGAATTATAAATAATTGCTCACGACTAAGATGGAAAGGAACAAACCGTTGGAATAGTCGTAGTGTAATTAGGTATTAGTTTATTTTGACTAATAAATTACACTAGTACACTCTAAGTGTATTGAGTAGGACCATTTAAGGTAAGTTCTTTTTATACTGACTTAATAAAAGAACAAGACCTTAGTTATTATGGAAGTGTGTGCTCTTAATCCTAATATAATAACAAACACATATATTTAGTATTTATTTCTTTGACTTATCAAAGGGTGAGATTTAGCTCGATAAATCAATAGGTCCGATAAGTTGGGAAATGATATTACTTATAGTGTGTGTTGTTGATTATAGAAGGAAACTGTGTCCTAGTAATGTAGGTTGATAATGCCCCCAAGAGGAGCTCATAAGGATTGTCATGTTAAACCCTGCAGATGGACTTAGTCCGACATGACGATAAGGTTGAGTGGTACTACTCTTGGACTAAGAAATTAATTAAAGTGAGTTGTCACTAACTCATTTAATTAGTGGACATTCGACATCTTAAACACAGGGAGATTAACACACTCATAATAAGAAGGAGTCCAAAACGTAATTTGGGATTGGTGCGGTAGTTCAATAATAATTCTTTAGTGGCATGAATTATTATTGATGAAATTAAGTTGGGTGTTCGGGGCGAACACGGGAAGCTTAATTTCATCGGGAGACCAAAACCAATTTCTCCTCTCGGTCCCTATCGTAGCCTCTTATTTATAAAGTATTATACCCACCTATACCCACCTTTATACCCATCCTAATGGGGCCGACCAAGCTAGCTTGGAACCCAAGCTAGGGGCTGGCCAAGACCAATAGGATGAGCCAAGTATGTGGTCGGCCAATTATTGGAGCCCAAGCATGGTGTGACCGACCCTAACAAAATTAAAAGGATTTTTATTTTTAAAATTTTCTTATGTAGATTCCATGGTTTTAAAAGAGAGTTTAAAATTCAAAATTTTCCTTTTATAGCTTTCTACAAAAGATTGAGAAAAGATTTGATATGTTTCCTTAATATATATTGAAAGGAAGATTTTAATTTTGATAAAGCTTTCCTTTTTTGTAACCATGTTAATGATTTAAAAAGAGAGTTTAAAATTAAATATTTCCTTTCATAAGTTTCTATAAAAGATTAAGAAAAGATTTGATATCTTTCCTTATTTGTCGATTGTAAGGAGATTTTAATTTTAAAGATAACTTTTCTTTTTAGAAATCATCCACATGTTTTAATAGAGAAATTTTAATTTATATATTTCCTTTTATAACCAACCATGAAGGGATAAATTATTAGAGAAATTTTTATTTTAAAATTTTCGGAAATAAATTAGGAAGTTTTAATTCTTATTAAAACTTTCCTTGTTTGGGATTATGAGGTGGCCGACCATATTATTTAAAGAAAAGGAAATAAGTTTTAATTAATTAAATTTTCCTTTTCATGACAAAGAAAATAAGGAAGATTTTATTTAATTTTCCTTATTTGCTAAGACCAAGGATTATAAAAGAGGGGGTAGGGGTGACTTCATGGCCAAAGAACTCTATTTTATTCTCCTCCTCTTTTCCTTGGTGGTGTGGCCGGCCCTTCTAGTTCTCCCTTCTCCTTTTTCTTTCTTCTCCTTGGCCGAAACTCTTCATCCTTTGGAGCTTGGAAGGTGGCCGGATATTGCTTGGAGAAGGAGAGAAAGGATGCTTTGTTTCTTGCATCCCTTGGAGCTTGGTGGTGGTGGCCGAACCTCTACATCCTTGGAGGAGTTTTTGGTGGCCGAAACTTGGTGAGGAAGAAGAAGGGTTTGGGTGGTTCTCATCAGATCGTTGCTCACACAACGTCCGAGATAAGAAGAGGAATATGGTAGAAGATCAAGAGGTCGTTGCGTACAAAGAAAGGTATAACTAGTAATTATTTTCTGCATCATACTAGTTTTTCTTTGTATGAATTCCAAACACAAGAGGAAGAATTTTGGATTAGAAATTCGAAGTTGTATTTTTTTATTTTTTCGATCTTGTAATTCGATTATTCTTTTTGGTTAAACCTAATGTTATTTTAGGAAATTAAAATATTGAATTTACTTAAGAGGCTTTGTCGAGGCAGTGGTGGATGCTCCCATACCCAAGAAGGTCATGTGCCTCGCCATGTTTGACCTGGGAGCCAATTTCCGAAATAAATATTTAATTGAATTTGTAACATAGGTAGATTTGGATCAATAGTGTTAAGTTCCGCTTACGATCCAAATCTAAACCATTAAGAACACATAAGTTAAATTTGGAATCAATAATGTTAAGTTCCGTTTGCGATTCCTAATTTAATTTCTAAAGAACACAATAGGTTGTTTAGGAAAGGTTCGACACTTGTACAAAATTTTTGTACAGTGAAACTGGTATGATCTTCCTAGGACCAACCAACATTAACCTCCTACTTCTTCTTTGGCTTTCTCTATTATGAAGATTTGTGACTGGCTCGGTCATAGTTGAAGCACTTCCCAGAGAACTTCTTCTAACTAATGCCTACTCTAGGTCCCATCTTGGAAGACTTAGGGTTCTTCCGTTTTGAGTTTTGACCATGCTCGACCATATTGACTTTCATAGTAGCCTAAGAGAACATTTTTCTCTCTGAACTTTTATTGTCTTCTTCAATACAAAGTCTAATAATGAGTTCCTTCACATTTATCTCCTTCCACTTGTGTTTTAGGTAGTTCTTGAAGTCCTTTTGTCATGCCCCAGGTAGTCCCTGCCAGAAGAAATTTCGGCAGCATCTCCCCTGTACGGGTGGCAATCTGAAACTTCCTACAACCATCCAGATACCTCAGCCAACACGGCCGGAACAATAACAATAAAAATAAGTAAACACCCACGCAGTTTAATAGTAAAGCTAAACTAATGTAACGATAAGAAAAACGATCTAAAAAATCCTACTCAACTACACCCATAAAGATTAAAACTTATATTCTACTCAACTACACTCATAAAACACAAATCACAACGACGCAAATAAAATCAACTCACCTCTTCTGCCATCTAGGCAGGCATGTAGCATACCATATCCAAATAAATATAAAAAGAAAATCCATCGACAAATAAAAGATCATACAGTAATCTCTAGAACAAAACTAGTACAAGTCTAAAACGTAGTCTATATAGTATCATAATAAAAACCAAATGACCAAATAAATATCCTCGTGATCTGCAGGGGGACTAGCGATTGGAACTCTCCAGACAGCCTCAACCTGAAAATAGTAATAACAACGGGGTGAGTCAACTCCTCAGCAGGTAACTATTGACATGCATAGTAAGAAATAACTAATAGCAATAATTATGCATACAGTCTCCTAATATAGGAATGATAAATGCAAACTGAAATAAACAGGAGAAAAACTGTACTAACCAGGACCTGGTGTATGGATAATAGACCGAGAGGTATAGAAATCTTATATGCATGTCAAGAATATGCATCCACCAAATATGCAGCAAACAAGTGCAACAAACACAAGCAATAAATGCATCAATGCGTACGATGCCAATGACATGTCCTGGTCACCCCTATTGCTAGTCAGCCGTCTCACACACGATGGTGAGACCGAGTGGGTAGGGTTGTGACAACCGTGCACTTTGCCATCACTGCTCCTGAGTGACCGAGTGGACGGGATGCTGTCGGAGTACACCTATCCTCCTTACCCCAAATCATAAGTGGGGGAGCACAATGCTCTCATCTCCCTGAGCTAGTCCAGAGGAGGGATCCCTGTCCTGCTACAATGCTGTATCACACTACCCATGAGTGGACCAACGGAGCCCTTGTCAACGCAAGCTGCTGCAACACACCCTGCCTGATAAAGCCACTAACCCATGAGTGGTTGTGTGTGCAGATCCATGTAACTAGCGATGTGCTCAACAATAATGGAGTCGACTATCACACAACATGCAATCATGCGAGATGGTGCATGTCACTAAACATGAAAATATCCTGAACCTATCCATCTCTATATAATGTGTACCATAGGACAAATAGACCAAATCATTGGTTTAGGTACACAGGTCAGATAAGGTATAAAAACCTAGGTCCTGAACATAATAAGGCATAGTTATGTCACTACCTCTATAAGCATATAAAATCAGGTGGATACTAACATGGAATGCATAACAAGTAAGCAAAAACAAGCATGTAACAGGTATCTGGTAGTGATAAACTGATGCAGATAAGAAACATAATTATTACTACTTGTTAAAAAATACTATGCATATCAAATGACATATCAAAATAGATAAGTCAAGGTACCCACCTCAAATAGAAAGTCCAATCCGGTCCAAACCCGATGTCGAGATACTCGTCCCACGTCAAAGTCCTGTGTCACCAATATATATACATTTTTATTTAGCTACAATTCTTATAAATAGCTAAATAAAATCTCTAACCCTAAATTAGGGAAAACCCTAATCAACACATAAACATAAACCTAATTCACACTTAACTAATTTGTATCAAATTCCCCTACACCTTACCTCAATTCATAGCCGTTGCGAAAACAAGGTGCTGCTGGATGAAGGGTTGTTTGTTGCTGGAATTCAAGAACACCTACAACAAATCCTACTTCACGATCACAATTACAGCACCACAAAAACGTAGCCTCTCTGTTGAATTCCAGTATACTGTTAGGATCAAGATTAGAATTAACTGGATCAAGTAGAGATCAAGCAGTGGAGATCACAGATCAAATAAACAACCTAACTCACCTTGATGTCACCTTCCCGAAACACCACTATTGAGAAGAGGAGACGAAGCCCGAAGCTAGGGCACAGGCGACGACGTCGCTAGGTCGGACCTGGTGGCCGCTGTCAGTGCTAGGGCATAGCGGATGGGACTTAGTCGCTCCAGCGAGGGTTGGCACAGTCCTTGCAGCAGCGATGACAGATTCAAGGTAGGGTGTCACGCCCTAGAGGAGTCCCCGTCCGAAGAAATTTCGGCAGCATCTCCCCTGTACGGCGGACAATCTGAAACTTTCTACATATCTCCATACCTCAGCCACATGCGGCTGGAATAATAACAATAAATATAACGCAACCACACAAACATCCACGCAGTTATATATAATCAAACAAAGCAGTAATACTCTGACTCGAAAACCACCCTACTCAACTACACTCGTAAAGCTCAAAAACCGATGAACTCACCTCTTCTGCCGTCTAGGCAGGCATGTAGTAGAATAAAATCCAAATCCAAATCCATCGACATAATAAAATCCGTACCATGTCTATAAGTAGATTAATCCAAAAACAAAACAAGTTCAAAACATAGTCTATGAAAGAAAAACCAAAAGACTAATCATATCCTCGAGGTCTGCAGGGACCAGCAACTAGAACTCTCTCCTGACAGCATCAACCTGAAAATATCAACAATGGAGGCGGGGTGAGTCCAACACTCAACAGGTACAACTGATATACAAAGTAGGGAAACAACACCTAGCACTAATCATGCGTACAGTCTCCTGATAAAAAGATAAAAATGCATCTGAAGTAAACAGGAGAATACTATACTAACCAGGTCCTGAGTATAAGGTCAAACAGTCCGAGGGATAAGGAAATCCTGTATGCATGTCAAACATAGGTATCCAAACAATATGCAGCATATAAATGCAGCAAACACAAACACAAGCACAAGCAATAAATGAATCATGCATATGATGCTAATGATGCGTCCTGGTCACCCCTGACGCCAGTCGATCATCTCACACCCAATAGTGAGGCTGAGTGGGTAGGGCTGTGACAACCGTGCACTCTGTCGTCACTGCTCCTGATGAGTGACCGAGTGGACGGGATGCTGTCGAAGTACACCTATCCTCCTACCCCAAATCATAAATGGGGGAGCGTAATGCTCTCAACTCCCGATACACAATGACGGGGAGGAATCCCTGCCGGCAAACACGTTGCATCACGCTACCCATGAGCGGACCAACGGAGCTAAACAAAGTCCCTACTGCAACACACACTGCCTGAATCGACCACTAACCCATGAGTGGTGGTGTGTGCAGATCCATGTAACTGGTGATGTGCTCAACAATAATGGAGTGGACTATCGCACAGCATGCAATCATGCATATGGTGCATGGCAATAACCATAAAAACATCCTGACCTAATCCATATATATAGAAAAGTGCACCCTAGGTCAACGAATCATATCGAATCAAAGGTACATAGAAGGTATAAAAACCTAGGTCCGGAACATGGTGAAGCATGGTATATCACTACCCCCTATAAGCATGTATAAACAAATAAAGTATACATGGGATGCAAATCAAGCAATCAATCAATCATGTATCAGATAATGGGTAGTGACTAACCGAAACAAATAAAGGACATAATTAATGCAACTTGTTAAATTCACTACTATGTATATCAAATGACATAAGTCAAAAGTACCCGCCTCCGATAAAATGGTCCAAATCTGACTCCGAGATACTCGTCTCGCGTCAAACTCCTGTGATATCAATCATACATTTTTATTTAGCTACAAATTAAACGAATAGCTAAATAAAATCCTTAAGAACAATTTTAGGGATAAACCCTAAACCATAATCTCGACCTTCCTAAATTAAATCCAACAATTAACTAGAGTTAATTTCCCTTTAACCCTAATCATAACATTAGATTAAAAGTCTAAAGCTAATCAAATCTACCTATTCCAAACATAAACATAATCAATCTACTCGAAGTTGAAAACCCTAAACCTTACCTCAATATCCTAGTCGGGGTCACTGATCTACTGCCAAAAGTAGTGGCTGCTGGACCAAAGAGCAGCCCACAACACCCCAATTTCCGGATCCACCAAAACAGCACAACCTACTGCAATTATCGGATCGAAATGAATCAAAAGGTCAACACCACAACAAACCAGATCAACAATTAATCAAAATCCTTGCACCTACAGAATTTCCAACCAAACTAAACCTCACCGGGGACTTGATCAATGGTAGAGGGCACTAGGGCAAAGGATCTTGTCGGCTGCCGGCGCTCGGAAGAGGAGAAGAAGACTTGGTTCGAAGCTAGGGCACCAGCAGCAGGGAGTCGGCTGTGTCGCGAGCCCACAAGAGGAGGAGTCGCGGCGGCAAGGCACAGTGGTGGCAGCCGGCACTAAAGCTCGACTGGATCCACGTCGGTGAAGGGAAGAAGGCGTTGGCTCTGTGCAGTGGCGCTTGGCGTCACAGCGGCAGTGAGGAGGGGCGTCGGCACCTAGTGCTCGGCTATTAGGGCAAGGAGGAAGATGATCGGGGTGGCTCTGTGCGTCGCCGGCGGCTAGGGCTTCGGCAGCAGGGGGATTAAGGCTTTGGCGTAGGCTGTGGTGGCGGCGAGAGGTGGCTAGGGCAGAGGCTAGCTTCCGGCCGAGAGGGGCGGACGGCGGTGTCTCGTTGGACCAGAGGAGAGGGAAAAGGAGGCAGTGGCGGCGGCTGTTGCGGCGCCGGTTAGGGCAAGGAGAAGCTTCGGGAGCGCGAGGGAGAGAAGGAGAGTCGGGCACAGTAACGGGAAGGAGTAAGAAAAAGAGAAAAAAATAAATAAGAAAAGGAAAAAGAAATAAATAAATAAATCTTTTCCTCTCTTAAATGGGTAGCCCAAACAGGCTTTTCCGGACCCCATTTTTATCCCCGTCAACTCGTCCGTACGAGCTCCGAAAAATTCCCGAAAAATCTCCAAAAATTCCGGAAAATTCCCTTATTAATATTCGCCTACTTCCGGTATTTTACATTCTCCCCCTCTAATAAAAATTTGGTCCCCAAATTTCATCATCTACCATCAGCAAGTACTAACAACAGGCAAAGAGTGTAGATGCTGAACGGTAAATAAATCACATACCTCAAGTGAAAAGATGGGGGTATCGAGCTCGGATAGTATCCTCGAGCTCCCAAGTAGCCTCCTCATCCGAATGATGCTGTCATCCAACTTTCACCAGCCGGATAGTCTTGTTCCGCAACTGACGCTCTTTCCGGTCTAGAATCAGTACCGGAATCTCCTCATAGGTGACGTCAGGCTAAACTGGAACTAGGATATCTGTCAGTACATATGTCGGGTCGGGTACGTATCTCCTCAATATAGACACATGGTATACGTCATGAACTCCTGCCAGGAACGGTGGGGGTGCCAACCGCTAAGCTACCGCTCCAATCCTTTCCGAGATCTGGAAAGGTCCAATGTATCACGGAGCTGGCTTACCTCTGAGGCCAATCTCTTCACCCCTTTCGTGGGTGAAACTTGCAGAAATACATGGTCGCAAATGGAGATCTCTAAGAGTCTCCGACTCCGGTTAGCATAACTCTTCTAGCAGTCTTACGCCTTTGACATCCTCCGTCCGATAGTATGGACCATCTGCCAATCGATCCAGGGGATCAGTCCTCCGAATCGCTAAAAAGTGCGCGGATTTGGTTAATCGATCAATGATTACCCAAATCGCGTCATGACCTCGTCGTGTCCTCGGCAACCCTACCACAAAGTCCATGATAATGTGATCCCACTTCCACTCAGGAATAGGAATCCGCTGAAGTAATCCTGCAGGTCTCTGGTGCTCAGCCTTCACCTGCTGACAGACAAGACATCTAGCTACGAAATCCGCGATGTCTTTCTTCATGCCGTTCCACCAGTAGGAACGTCTCAAGTCTCGATACATACGGGTCCCGCCTGGATGGATCACAAATCGAGAGCGATGTGCCTCCTGAAGTAGCTCCCGTAAAACCAGATGAGACTGAGATACGCACAATCTGCTTCGGAAGTATATAATACCCGCTTCATTTCGGGGAAACTCAGTTTGCTGCCCGGAAGCTATCCGGCTGCCAATGGACCGTAAATACTGATATCCTACCTGGCCTCCTGAATCCTCATCCTGATCGAGGATTGAGCAACCATGGTAATCAAAAATACCTTGCTCCTGTCTGTCCCTGCTCCTCAAGGTCTAATTCGGAGAAACTCTGAACCAAATTTGTAAATAAAACTCGGTGGCAAGCTAAAGTCCCTCCGGACTTCCTGCTAAGTGTGTCAGCAACCATATTAGTTTTCCTCGGGTGATAGTCAATCGTACAGTCATAATCCTTCAGGAACTCCATCCATCTCCTCTGTCGGATATTAAGTTCCTTCTAAGTAAACAGATCTTTGAGACTCTTATGGTCAGTGAGAATCTCAAATGTAACGCCATATAAATAATGTCGCCAAATCTTCATGGTAAAAATAATGGCGACTTGCCCAGATCATGTACAGGGTAGATCTTCTCATGCTCCTTCAACCGACGAGAAGCATAGGAGACTAGCATATCGTGCTGCATCAGAACAGCGCTCAAACCCTGAATAGATGCGTCGGTGCAGAGGACATATCCGTCCTCTCCAGAAGGTAAAAATTCAAAAATCGGAGCCGACACTAGTCTCCGCTTCAGCTCCTAGAAGCTGGTCTTGTCATCCTCAGTCCAAGTGAACTTCACGTCTTTACAGGTCAGGCGTGTCAGTGACATAGCAATCCGAGAGAAACCCTCAACGTATCTCAGGAAATATCGAGCCAAACAAAGGAAGTTGCGAGCCTCTTCTATAGACTCCGTCTACTTCCAACGGTAACAACCTCGATCTCCTGTGGAACCACGGTATACTCCTACTGGTGATCGTGTGTCTCAAACATCATAACAAAAGACAATCCAAACCAGCACTACTGATAATCACATATAGATGTTCTCGTCGAATCATCTCTAGATCTATGCAAAGGTAGTGTACGTGACTCACCTCGGATCCGTAATAGATCACAACATCGTCCACAAAGATAATGGAAACCTATCCAAACATCCTCGACATACCAGGATCATCGAGTCCCTGAAAACATCTAAGGCACTGTAAGCCTATATGGCAAAAACCAAGACACATAATGTCCGTATCACAGACATTCCTATCCATAAGATCTCCGATAATAAATCGAAAAATCTGATCATCAATAACATAAATCACCAAAGAATAAATCCTCCAGGGTGAGAGCAACGCTCCATCACAGGAAACACCACATATGTGGGAGCAATGCTCTACCACAGGAAATTCTCAATATGTGGGAGCAACACTCCACCACAAATAATCTGAAATATGTATCTGCAATAAATATAGGAGCAATGCTCCGCTACCAGCAATCCGTGATATGTGGGAGCAACGCTCCACCACAAATCAATACCTAAGTACCCCTAAGGCACCTAACTATCCAGCTAGAGACTGTACAAGATCTCTCTACCACAATTCGCTGTGGTTAGCCTAGGATATAACAACCTAGTAACTAATCAAATCCATCATCAACTCTATCAGCATCCTAGTGAGTCATCCACTGATAGGAAAATTAGTTGATGGGTTAATTCAACAAATGACATGATGCAGTCACTCCACATTCTGCATTCAGTATAAGTAGAATCATCATACTGCTACCAATGTATGCACCTAGCACACGTGCTCACACAACATATGTATGATCAACAAAATCCTCCAATTATTATACACCAAACATACTCACAACTCAGGTATAATCAGTATGATACCTCCAACAATACATACCGAACACGTGTGCAAAAATCAATGTAGGTAAAATCAACAATACACCTCAAACAACACTCACATGACATATCTTCACCTATGCCAAGAGTATAACCAACATATACTTCCAATAAAGCATACTAAACCCAGGTGCACTCACAAATCAAACATAATCAAAAAGTTACCTCAGATACCACACCAAACACATATGTACATATCCCAACTCAGATTAAATCGACAAAATGCCTCCATCAAAACACCACCGATGTACTTATACTACATCTCGGATTTAATCAACAAGATATCTTCAATAATACATCCAGATACATATACCGAACTACATATCTATAATCCACAAGGAACTTTCAAACCATATCAGAACATGGATACATATACTACTTGCAAATGGACAGTCTACCACAGGACTCCTACAACACATAACAATCATAATATACATCCAACATAGACATGCAAAATCAGCATACCAGCTCAATCAAAGAGACCAACCTTATGCTACCAACACTCACGGGTTACGGTATATCTAAACAAAATTCATGCATATGTATCAAGCATGAATACATCAATCAAAAGCAACCCAAAATAAAGCAGCCTAATCATCCAGTAACATCCCTGCTCTAGGTTCAAAGGAACTGGTATCGGAACAAGAAAGATATACACACCATGGTATAACATTGCAAGTCAATATCATAGACTACCAAGACTATATCTAATGGGAAAAAATTTTATCATCATAAATCCAAATGTACTCTCCCAGTATACACTAGTAACGATTATATCCGATAAGTGTTAAGCAATTTGCTCTACACTTCCTTACATCAGTGGGGTCACATATCCCAATGCACCCTCTAAGTTATCCCACCAGATATATACAGTCCACGGTCAAAGTCTTCACGGACTAGGATACATCGATCCTCTAAACCAATCCAAGCCGATAATGATATATGGCTAAATCAGTCCTTTCCACGTCAGTACAAAACATGTACTCAAATGTGCTCTAAATACATAACTAAGCACAAATAACCTAAAGGTTCGAACCTCTAAAAATAGAGTATGGCAATCCTTTACTGATCAACCAACAAAAACTAAATCATTCATCTACTAACTAATCAAAAATACCTTAATCCTCCACAAGCAACTAAGATATATCCAACCACATAATACCATATGCATAAATGTGTACGACCCAAAAGATAAAGTCAGAATTCAAGATCATTAAGACACTCTCATTTTTATCCTCAAAAATATCAACCCACATAATATCAGATGAATCAGTCTCTACTCCACATGAGAGCAAGTTAGCATTCAAAACATCAAATCATTATTTATCCACATAGTCCAATATCAGAGGAAGCAAAATCAATTTTATCATCCTGTTAATTAACCACAACTAACCAGATATATTAAAATCTCATGGGCACACTCAACCGTAAACTCTCTAGCACCCGATTAATAATCTGATCACCAACTATAAACATCAAACCTGTGAATATCATACATGACACTCACTATGTCACCATCAACAACAACCCAAATAATAGATCATCAAAATAGTTATCCACTAATAGATCATCAAAACAAATATCCAGTAATAGATCATCAGACAACCACATAACATTTACTCTCACAAACCATTAGAAATCAACATATCACAATATCTGATCTCACAATATCCCTCAACCTCAAACCATTCTCAACAATGATCAAACTTGATAACTCCCCAATGACCAATTTTTATCGTATCGGGTACCCTAATATCCAAAAGATATGAGTATAAAAACTCTATTGGCTAAGTCAACAGGAATATGTAGGTATCATCCTTTACCCAGCTAACAATAACAGAGGCTGGTATGTGCCTCCATCTCCTACTAGTAGTAACAGAAGCTAAAACTACTGATGGTATGATATGAAAAATCACCAGAGACTATAATCCTTGATCTCTATTAGGGTCGACCAAGATCAGTGGCTAACCCATCACATGTAATATGGGCTACAACAACCAGACATGTACTAAAGATAAAGTGCTAATACATGTCATAACTATCATAAAATAAACATCATACCTATAAGCCGTCTGGAGATGTTCCGTCGCTGTCCAGTCCCCAACTTCTGACCTCAAAATTCCGAACATGAAAATCATCGGAAGTCCATATAAATCCGAAACGGAAGTCCGAAACATAAACATAATGGAAATCTGTAGCTCCGAAAATAAATACCCAAGTTTATTAGTAAACTAGGCTAACACTCAAATCTAGAACACCAAAGCAGGTATCCACCCACTCTGATACCAATAAATTGGTATCAGATAAATCTCAAAAATCCATAACACGAAGATCAACCAAGTATCGCCAAATTTGGCGCTCTGATACCACTAAATTGGTATCAGGTTATACCAAATATCCTAAATATGAAAATAAAGATCGTAAAACTTAAGCTCTGAAACCACTAAATTGTCACGCCCCAGAGGAGTCCCCGTCCAAAGAAATTTCGGCAGCATCTCCCCTGTACGGCGGACAATCTGAAACTTTCTACATATCTCCATACCTCAGCCACATGCGACTGGAATAATAATAATAAATATAACACAACCACACAAACATCCACGCAGTTATATATAATCAAACAAAGCAGTAATACTCTGACTCGAAAACCACCTTACTCAACTACACTCGTAAAGCTCAAAAACCGATGAACTCACCTCTTCTGCCGTCTAGGCAGGCATGTAGTAGAATAAAATCCAAATCCAAATCCATCGACATAATAAAATCCGTACCATGTCCATAAGTAGATTAATCCAAAAACAAAACAAGTTCAAAACATAGTCTATGAAAGAAAAACCAAAAGACTAATCATATCCTCGAGGTCTGTAGGGACCAGCAACTAGAACTCTCTCCTGACAGCATCAACCTGAAAATATCAACAATGGAGGCGGGGTGAGTCCAACACTCAGCAGGTACAACTGATATACAAAGTAGGGAAATAACACCTAGCACTAATCATGCGTACAGTCTCCTGATAAGAAAGATAAAAATGCATCTGAAGTAAACAGGAGAATACTGTACTAACCAGGTCCTGAGTATAAGGTCAAACAGTCCGAGGGATAAGGAAATCCTGTATGCATGTCAAACATAGGTATCCAAACAACATGCAGCATATAAATGCAGCAAACACAAACACAAGCAATAAATGCATCATGCATATGATGCCAATGATGCGTCCTGGTCACCCCTGACGCCAGTCGATCATCTCACATGAGGCCGAGTGGGTAGGGTTGTGACAACCGTGCACTCTGTCGTCACTACTCTTGATGAGTGACCGAGTGGACGGGATGCTGTCGGAGTACACCTATCCTCCTACCCCAAATCATAAATGGGGGAGCGCAATGCTCTCAACTCCCGGTACACGATGACGGGGAGGAATCCCTGCCGGATAACACGTTGTGTCACACTACCCATGAGCGGACCAACGGTGCCTAACAGAGTCCCTGCTGCAACACACTCTGCCTGAATCGACCACTAACCCATGAGTGGTGGTGTGTGCAGATCCATGTAACTGGCGATGTGCTCAACAATAATGGAGCGGACTATCGCACAGCATGCAATCATGCAAATGGTGCATGGCACTAACCATAAAACATCCTGACCTAATCCATATATATAGAAAAGTGCACCCCATGTCAACGAATCCTATCGAATCAAAGGTACACGAAGGTATAAAACCTAAGTCCGGAACATGGTGAAGCATGGTATATCACTACCCCTATAAGCATGTATAAACAAATAAAGTATACATGGGATGCAAATCAAGCAATCAATCAATCATGTATCAGATAATGGGTAGTGACTAACCGAAACAAATAAAGGACATAATTAATGCAACTTGTTAAATTCACTACTATGTATATCAAATGACATAAGTCAAAAGTACCCGCCTCCGATAAAATGGTCCAAATCTGACTTCGAGATACTCGTCTCTCGTCAAAGTCCTGTGATATCAAACATACATTTTTATTTAGCTACAAATTAAACGAATAGCTAAATAAAATCCTTAAGAACAATTTTAGGGATAAACCCTAAACCATAATCTCGACCTTCCTAAATTAAATCCAACAATTAACTAGAGTTAATTTCCCTTTAACCCTAATCATAACATTAGATTAAAAGTCTAAAGCTAATCAAATCTACCTATTCCAAACATAAACATAATCAATCTACTCGAAGTTCAAAACCCTAAACCTTACCTCAATATCCCAGTCGGGGTCACTGATCTACTGCCAAAAGTAGTGGCTGCTGGACCAAAGAGCAGCCCACAACACCCCAATTTCCGGATCCACCAAAACAGCACAACCTACTACAATTATCGGATCGAAATGAATCAAAAGGTCAACACCACAACAAACCAGATCAACAATTAATCAAAATCCTTGCACCTACAAAATTTCCAACCAAACTAAAGCTCACCGGGGACTTGATCAATGGCAGAGGGCACTAGGGCAAAGGATCTTGTCGGCTGCCGGCGCTCGGAAGAGGAGAAGAAGACTTGGTTCGGAGCTAGGGCACCAGCAGCAGGGAGTCGGCTGTGTCGCGAGCCCACAAGAGGAGGAGTCGCGGCAGCAAGGCACAGTGGTGGCAGCCGGCACTAAAGCTCGGCTGGATCCACGTCGGTGAAGGGAAGAAGGCGTCGGCTCTATGCAGTGGCGCTTGGCGTCACAGCGGCAGTGAGGAGGGGCGTCGGCACCTAGGGCTCGGCTATTAGGGCAAGGAGGAAGATGATCAGGGTGGCTCGGTGCGTCGCCGGCGGCTAGGGCTTCGGCAGCAGGGGGATTAAGGCTTCGGCGTAGGCTGTGGTGGCGGCGAGAGGTGGCTAGGGCAGAGGCTAGCTTCCGGCCGAGAGGGGCGGACGGCGGTGTCTCGTCAGACCAGAGGAGAGGGAAAAGGAGGCAGTGGCGGCGGCTGTTGCGGCGCCGGTTAGGGCAAGGAGAAGCTTCGGGAGCGCGAGGGAGAGAAGGAGAGTCGGGCACAGTAACGGGAAGGAGTAAGAAAAAGCGAAAAAAAAATAAATAAGAAAAGGAAAAAGAAATAAATAAATAAATCTTTTCCTCTCTTAAATGGGTAGCCCAAATAGGCTTTTCCGGACCCCGTTTTTATCCCCGTCAACTCGTCCATACGAGCTCCGAAAAATTTCCGAAAAATCTCCAAAAATTCCAGAAAATTCCCTTATTAATATTCGCCTACTTCCGGTATTTTACATAGGGCACAGAGGAGGTGGATGTTTGCCGACGCTAGGGCAGACGGACTGAGGCATCTGCGGGTGGCACCGCTGTCGGGTGGAGAAAGCATGGCCGAGAAGATGGCTAGGGCTCAGAGAAGATCGGCAACGCCACTGCTCCGGCGAGCGGTAGCGCAGCATGGATGTCGATCGGCGTAAAGGGGAGACGACACGATCAGAATCTAGGGAGAGGATGAAGCTTCGGGCAGTGGTGAGAAGAAAGAATGAGACCCTGCCGAAGTGTTTTGTACGTGAGGGAGCAAGGAATCGTCGTGTGCCGTTAGGGAAAGGATCGGGTGTGAGAGGAGGCTCAGCACAAAGAGGCGTCGGGTGAGGGCTCGGGCATGCGGGGGAAGAAACGAAGGAAAGAATAAAATAAAAATAAAAAGAAAAAGAAAAATCAAACTTTTCCTTGCTTAAATGGGGTAGCCTTAAACAGGTTTTTCCGGGGCCCAGTTTTTTTCCCCGTAACCGAAGTCATACGGTCTCCGAAAAAATTCCTAATAATTCCAAAAAATTCCCTTATGGTGATTAACCAATTTTCGATATTTTACACCTTTCAACTGAGGGCAGCTTTTCAATGATAGTAGCCACCTGGAAGGTTTCACTTAGAACCATCCCTTCTGAGTGGATCTTGTGCAAGATCATCTGAAGCTTCTGGACTTGGTTGATCACCGTCTTGGAGTCAACCATCTTGTAGTCTAGGAATTGACCCATGATGAACTTTTTGGCCCCTGTATCTTCTGTCTTCTACTTCTTATCCAGGGATTCCCACAACTCCTTAGCCATTCTCTTCATACTATACACAGCGTACAACGAGTTGGTAAGACAGTTGAGGATGTAGTTTCTGCAAAATAACTCAAAATGAGTCCATGTCTCTACTGCACTAATGGTCTGCGCATCAGAATTCTCAGCACACTTGGGAGGGTCCTTGGTTAAGAACCGAGCCAGATTGAGCTTGGTTAAATAAAAGAGCATCTTCTACTGCCACCTCTTGAAGTTCAGTCCATTGAACTTCTCTGTCTTTCCCCGTGATTGATTGACACAATTCCAATCAGGGCGGAGGGGGCCTTCATGTGTTGAGTCTGTTGCACCTCAACACTTGGTTTTGTAGTCATCTCAACAGAATCAAATCTATTTCAAGACTGTTGGACAATCTGCCGAAGATTTGGGGAATTAGCCAAATTTAAATTACACTGAATTAAATTCAACTTATCTGTCGAGATGACATAAACAGATAATCACAGGCTGCCAACAGGAGCTGATTTCTGTCAAGTGGTGAATGTAGACTGCACAATATCCGAGTGAGTTGAGCGAGTGAGCGGGCTGATCGATCGAATGTCTTACCGAGCAGAGGGCCAAGCAGATTGAGTGAGCGGCTGAGCTAGTGATCTACCAAGAAAACTGAGCGAGCGGTTGGGCGAGTGAGCGGCTGTTACGAATTGTAAATGCACGATTACATCGTCAGTAATACAAAAGATATCGAACCCACAGAGATTGGTTATAATCACTAGCAACCACTCACATAGAATTAGCTAAACAATCGACTAAGACAAGTTACGTGCTAGGTAAAAGAAACAAGGCTTATAATAAGGAAGAGAAAGAGGAACTTAGTTTTGGGAAACGTTCTAGGAGTAAAGTTTCGTTGTGATATTTATCAATGTAACATGGTTCACCAATTACTATCCTCAATTCACATGCATTTGTAAGAAGTTGTCGGTTCTCCCTTATAGAGGACAACTGGTAGGGTATTTAGATCAACATCACTAGAAATTAAATAGGAATGATTCCTATAAAGTCCGTTAACGGGTTACCCCTATCACTAGGGCCACTCGGTCATGCATCACAGGAGCACACGTACTACCAAATAAACATAGAGATGAGGATGATAATTGCACACAACTACCCACTTCCTTGTAGGGACTTGCTTCTCCTTTCAAGATGACACTGTTGGTGCGGGAAGCATCCGACGATCGAACCCAAGTTTTGATAATGGCAAAAGATTCAAAATTAAGATTATGTGTTATCTGATGTGCTTGAATGAGTTTGCAGGAAATTCCTAACTGCGGTTAGGTGGGTGGAAAATCCTAAGGGGCGGTAACCTTAGGTCCTAGGGGGTGGTAACCCTAGGTGGAGGAGATCCTAAGGGGGGGAGGGGGGTAACCTTAGGTCCTAGGGGGAGGTAACCCTAGGTGGCGAAAAATCCTAGGGGGTGGTAACCCTAGGTGAAAAGTCTAGTCGGTCTGGTGGACAGGATTGACATCAGGTATGCTCTCCTAAGTGGAGTAGGTGAGGACGTGTTCCCTAGAAGAGGGAACAGTAGGCGTCGGTTCGACCTAGGGTTTCTGGTCGAAAATCCGAAGTCAGAACCGGACAGCCCGTGACTGCCGGTTCTGACAAGCTTTCACATTATTATATTTATTGTGTGTGCTAACTTTGTTTTGCAGAGGACAACTGGCAGGATATTTAGATCAACATTACTATCAATTAAATAGGAATGATTCCTATGAAGTTCGTTAACGAGTTACCCCTGTCACTAGGCCCCCTCGGTCATACATCACAGGAGCACATGAACTACCCAATAAATATAGAGATAAGAATGATAATTGCATATAACTACCCACTTGTAGAAACTTACTTCTCCTTTCAAGATGACACCCTAGACATTCGTTAACGGGTTACCCCTGTCACTAGGGCCCCTCATGTTAGAGTGTATACTAAAAGCCTAGCTTTTTGTAAACATTTATTTTGAAATAAAGAATCACATTGGTCAAATGTCTATATTTATATGCTAAGTGTAGTTGTTCAATTAATTTATATTGTAGATAACATGGTGTGTGGTGTCACATATAGAAGATCATGTTATCAATTCCTTATAAATTATAAATAGTAGCTCACAACTAAGATAGAAAGGAACAAACCATTGGAATAGTCGTAGTGTAATTTGGTATTAGTTTATCTTAATTATAAATTACACTAGTACACTCTGAGTGTATTAAGCAAGATCATTTAAGGTAAGTTCTTTTTATACTGACTGCATAAAAGAACAAGACCTTTGTTATTATGGAAGTGTGTGCTCTTAATCATGATATAATAACAAGCACATATACTCAATATTCATTTCTTTAAATTATCAAAGGGTGTGATTTAGTTCGATAAATCAAAAGGCCCGATAAGTTAGGAAATGATATTATTTATATGGTGTGTTATTGATTATAGAATGAAACTGTATCCTAGTAATCTAGGTTGATGATGCCCCCAAGAGGAGCTCATAAGGATTGTCATGTAAACCTTGCAAGTGGACTTAGTCCGACATGATGATAAGGTTGAGTGGTACTACTCTTGGAACTAGATATTAATTAAGTGAGTTGTCAGTAAGTCATTTAATTAGTGGACATTCTATATCTTAAACACAGGAAGATTAACACACTCATGATAAGAAGGAGCCCATATAGTAATATGGGGTTGGTGCGGTAGTTCAATAATAACTCTTTAGTAGTATGAGTTATTATTGATGAACTCGAGTTGGGTGTTCGGGGCGAACACGGGAAGCTCAAGTTCATCGGGAGACCAAAACCAATTCCTCCTCGCGGTCTCTATGGTAGCCTCTTATTTATAAAGTCTTATACCCACCCATACCCACCTTCTTACCCACCTTAAGGTGGCCAGCCAAGCCTAGCTTGGAGCCCAAGCTAGGGCCGGCCAAACCAAGGTGACTTGGTGGCCGGCCCTAGCTTAAACCCAAGCTTAGGTGACCGACCAAAATAAAATAAATTAAAAGGATTTTATTTTTAAAATCTTTTCTTATGTGGAAGCCATGGTTTTAAAAGAGTGTTTTAAAATTTAAATATGTTTTTTATAGTTTCTACAAAAGATTAAGAAAAGATTTGATATCTTTCCTTATTTGTAGATTGAAAGGAAGATTTTAATTTTAGAGAAAACTTTCCTTTTTGTAAATCATCCACATGTTTTAATAGAGAGATTTTAATTTATAAAAGTTTCCTTTTATAACCAACCATGAAGGGAATTTTTAAAGAGATTTTTTTTTAAAAAAAAAAATCCGGAAACAAATTAGGAAGTTTTAATTTTTGTTTAAAACTTTCCTTGTTTGGAGGATGTTGAGATGGCCGGCCAAATAGAAACAAGAAAGGAAATTTTAATTAAATTTTCCTTTCATTGGCAAAGAGGATAAGGAAGGTTTTATTTAAACTTTCCTTATTTGCCAAAGACCAATGAATATAAAAGAGAGGGTAGAGGTGCCTCACCTCATAATAACCTATCATTTATTCCTCTCTCTTTTCTTCCTTGGCATGACCGACCCTCTTCCTTCCCCTCTCTTCTTCTTGTGGCCGAACCTCATCTTCTCTTAGAGTTCTTGTGGTGGCTGGATCTTGCTTGGAGAAGAAGGAGAGAAAGGAGGCTTTGTTTCTAGCATCCCTTGGAGCTTGGTGGTGGTGGCCGAACCTCATCTTCTCTTGGAGTTCTTGTGGTGGCCGAAACTTGCTTGGAGAAGAAGGAAGCTTGGGTGGATTCTTATCTCGGTAGATCGTCACCCACATGACATCTGAGATAAGAAGAGGAATACGACAGAAGATCGTGAGGTCTATAAGCTATAAAAGGTATAACTAGTTATTAGTTTCTACATCATAACTAGTTCATCCTTTTATTTAGATCTTGAAATACTAAACACAAGAGGCTAATGAATCTAGGTAATCGAATTTATGTTTTCGATTTTGTGTTTCTTTTGTTTTTTGAACTTGTGATTCGATTGTTCTTTTTGGTTAAACCTAGAGTTACTATAAGGAAACTAAATATTAAATTTCATTGAAAGGCTTTGTCTAGGAAGTGGTAGATGCTCCCATATCCAAGAAAGCCTAGTGCCTCGCCATGTTTAACCTGGAAGTCAATATCTGAAATTAATATTTAATTGAATTTGTAACATGGGTGGATTTGGATCAATAATGTTAAGCATCGTTTACGATCCAAGTCTAAACCACTAAGAACAGATAAGTTGAATTTGAAATCAATAATGTTAAGTTCCATTTGAGATTCCAAATTTAATTTCTGAAGAACACAATAGGTTGTTAGGAATGGTTCAGGACTTGTACAAAATTTTTGTACAGGGGAACCGGTACGATATTCCGAGTAGCAACCAACAATTGGTATTAGAGCTAGGGTTTACCTCTGTGTGTTTGGTTTTCAGTTTAATTATGCACATGTCATACATAATTTAGGCAGGATAATAATAGGATGTGCTAACTCTGTGGTTGCAGGCTCCAACTATTATGGCTTATAATGATTATGTGTTATTAGACCCTTGGACATGTCAATGACATTTTATATGTGTGCATGATTGTATATATTAAATACAGCAGGAGCTGTATTAGTTTTAGGATTTTATATTTTTGTTTCGATCTAGATTACATGTACATTCCCTTGTGGAATATAGGATCAATAAATGTAAAATTCTATTTTTGTCGCGGATCGTATCCTTGCGAGGCATGATACTATTTGAGGACCAGAGGTGTAGTGGAATAAGAAGCAAGATAGATGCGACGACTAGACCCGATTGTGGTGGCTAAAGATGGCAACAGCTAGGGTTGGCAACACACGGAGGACAGTGATGGAAGAAGCCATGATAGTTGGAAAATTATATTTCCATATTTATTGCTTTTATTTACTGTGATATGTGTGATGTGTGCTTGTATGGTTAAAATTGCTCACCTTAAATAACTAAGTGAGAGAGGGATTAGTAAATAAATTCCACGATCTCCATTACTGGTTTGTAAGTGATGCAACAAACTTGCGTGTTGGCTCTGAGTGCCTCCCTCCACAACGAATGAGTTTGTTTACGGATCACTAGATCAAACATCCTTTATGGATGGTTATAGGAAATTATTTAGGAGCGTGCGATCTTCTCCAACTGAAGGGGCACAATCCTATTTAATGGACTAAGTATCAAGTAATGGTATACACTTAGGCGCATTTAATAGTATCCTCCCCAACGGAGTCACTGCTATTATTTGTGAGGCCAAAGGAAAATCAACTATTAATTTTATTTGTCATAAAGTTAGGATGACGAGATAATAAAATTAATGGGTAAAACCTCCTCTTACAAATGTTGAATTTGTATATGTCCACACTAACGTGGCATGCAAAATTCACGGTGTTTGAAGTGTTGGTGAATTTAAATGATATTGTTTTGAAGAATCAATATTATTTTAAATTCTAAAGTTTTGACCAAATATTTGATCAAAGGCAGACCAACTATTAATTTTATTTGTCATAAAGATAGGTTGACAAGATAATAAAATTAATGGATAAAATCTCCTCTTAATGTTTGAATTTGTATACGTCCACACTAACGTGACATACAAAATTCACGAGGATTTTAAGGTGTTGGTCTTGACCAAATATTTTTGTGATTCTTAGGATTTCAAATGATTTCAATCCCCTAGCTGTTATACTATAGAATAGACTTATTAGTCTCAATTATAATGATTGGAAACAAAAACTTGGACACTAAGGTGGGTCGTCCTCTTAGAACTGAGAACAATAAAGGTGTATTCTATTCATTAGTTGTTGAAACATATTTGGTGATGTTATCTACCGGTACCTGGTATGTAGATACGGGAGCCACTCATCATATCTGTAATTCATTGCAGGGGTTCCAGGAAACCCGACAACTATATGAAGGGGAAATCACCGTTTACATGGGCACTGCTGCAAAAGTAGCAGCTGTTGCAGTGGGAGATGTTTGTCCTCTGATAGAAATAAAACATGAATTTTGAGAAATTATCTTTACGTACCAAGTTTTAGAAAGAACTTGATATTCTGTCTCTTTTGATAACAAAGTTGTTATCAAGAAAAATAGGAAAGTTATCTGTTTTGGTACGTTGGTTGGCAATTTATATATTCTAAATCTGATAACTCCCACAAAGCAACAAATGGAAATTAATAATACATCTTCTAATGCTAATAAGAGAAAGGAACCTTCAGAAATGAACCAAACATATCTTTGACATCTAAGAATTGGTTATATTAACTTGAGTAGGATTCAAAGGCTAATAGCTGATGAACTCTTGGCTTCATTAGTATTGGAAAACTTTCCAACTTGTGAATCTTGCTTGGAAGGTAAAATGACCAAGAGACCTTTTAAGGCCAAGGGGTATAGAGCCAAAGATGTGTTAGAACTGGTTCATTCTGATTTGTGTGGTCTTATGTCTATCCAGGCGAGAGGTGGTTTCGAATACTTTGTCTCTTTTGTAGACGATTATTCGAGATATGGATACATTTACTTGATGCACCACAAGTCTGAATGCTTTGATAAGTTCAAAGAGTAAGGCTGATGTGGAGAAACGTCATGGTAAAAGTATCAAGACACTACGGTCTGATCGTGGTGGCGAATACCTCTTAGAAGAGTTTAGGAATTACTTATCAGAGGTCGGGATTCAATCCCAATTGTCTGCACCTGGTACATGTTGGAGTGTATACTGAAAGCCTAAGCTTTGTAAACATTCATTATGAATAAAGAATCACATTTGGTCAAATTGTCTACATTTGTTTGTAGTTGTTCAATTAATTTATATTGTAGATAACATAGCATGTGGTGTCATATGCAGAAGATAATGTTATCAGTACCTTATAAATTATAAACAGTAGCTCACGACCAAAATGGAAAGGAACAAACCATTAGAAGGTCGTAGTGTAATTAGGTATCAGTTTATCTTGACTGTATAATTACACTAGTACACTTAGAGTGTATTGAGTAGGACCATTTGAGGTCGTTTCTTTTATACTGATTTTATAAAGAAACAAAGACCTCGGTTATTATGGAAGTGTGTGCTCTTAATCCAAATATAATAACAAGCACATATATTTGATATTTATTTCTTTAATTTATCAATGGGTGAGATTTAGTTCGATGAATCAATAAGCCCGATAAGTTGGGAAATGGTATCACTTATAGTGTGTGTTGTTGATTATAGAAGGAAACTGTGTCCTAGAGATACTAGGTTGAGAATGTCCCCAAGAGGAGCTCATAAGGATTGTCATGTTAAACCCTGCAGGTGGACTTAGTCCGACATGACGATAAGGTTGAGTGGTACTACTCTTGGACTAAGATATTAATTAAATGAGTTGTCATTAACTCACTTAATTAGTGGACATTCGATATCTTAAACACAGGGAGACTAACACACTCATAATAAGAAGGAGCCCAAAAATGTAATTTGGGATTGGTGCGGTAGTTCAATGATAGTTCTCTAGTGGAATGAATTATCATTGATAAAATTAAGTTGTGTGTTCAAGCGAACACGGGATGCTTAATTTTATCGAGACCAAAACCAATTCCTCCTCTCGGTCCCTATCGTAGTCTCTTATTTGTAGAGTTCTATACCCACCTATACCCACCTTCTATTCCCACCCAATGGGGCCGGCCAAGCTAGCTTGGGAACAAGCTAGGGCCGGCCTAGGTATAAGATTAAGCTTGAACCCAAGCTAGTGGGGCCGGCCAAATTAAATTAAAAAAGAAATTTAATTTTAATTTTTATTATTATGTGGAAGATATAATTTAAAGAGAATTAAAATTAAAATATCTCTCTTGTAAAAGATCTACAAAAGATTAAAGAAAGATATTAGATCTCTTTCCTTATTTGTAGATTGGAGAGATATTTTATTTTCTCTTTAAAATTATTCACATGTTGATAAAATTAAAATTATAGAAATTTCCTTTTATTAACCATGAAGAGATTTTTAAAGAGAAATTTTATTTTTTAAAATTTCCGGAAACAAATTAGGAAGTTTTAATTTGTTGATTGAAACTCTCCTAATTTGCTCTTTTGATTGTGGCCGGCCATCACAAGTTGATTGGGAAATTTTATTTTATTTTTCTCAATTAATTCATGTCAAGGAAAATTAAGGAAATTTTATTGTAATTAAATTTCCTAATTTGCCTAGGCCAAGGAATATAAAAGAAGGGGTGAGGGTGCCTTCATGAGACACAACCTCTATTATTTTCTCTCCCCTTTTTGTTTCTTGGTGTGGCCGGCCATCCTCTTCCTCTCTTCCTCTTGTGGTGGCCGAACCTCTCTCCCTTCCTTGGAGCTCTTGTGGTGGCCGGATACTACTTGGAGAAGAAGAAGAAGAAGGAGAGGAAGCTAGCATCTCTTGGAGCTTGGTTAGTATTTTGGTTTTCTTCTTTGGTGAAGTTCTTCCTTTGTGGCCGAACCTTGCTTGGAGGAGAAGAAGGTGGTTGGTGGTTTCTCATCTCGGTAGATCGTTGCCCACACAACGTTCGAGGTTAAAAGAGGAATACGGTAGAAGATCAAGAGGTTTTTCTATAAGGTATAACTAGTAATTTTTATTTCCGCATCATGCTAGTTATTTATGGAAATAATACCAAATACAAGAGGCTTACGTTCTAGAATTTCGAATATGTTTTTCGATATTGTGTTCTTTTATTTTTTCTTTTCCTTGTGATTTGATTGTTCTCTTTGGTTAACCTAAAGTTAGTTTAGGAAATTAAATATTAGCTTTCTATAAAAGGTTTTGTCTAGTCGGTGGTGGTTGCTCCCATATCCAAGAAGGCCATGTGCCTCGCCACGTCAGTACTGGGAACCAATTATGGAAATTAATATTTAATGGAATTAATAACTTAAGGAGACTTGGGTCGAACGTGTAAAGTTTCGCAGAGATCCAAGTCAAAACCTAAAAGAACAAATAGATTAAGTTTTGGATCAAACGTGTTAAGTTCCGCAGGCGATCCAAAATTTAATTTAAAAGAACACATGGTAGCTAGGAAAAGGTTCAGACCTTTGTACAAAATTTTTGTACAGTGGAACCTATAGGTTTTCCGAGTAGCAACCAACAATTGGTATCAGAGCTAGGGTTTTGCCTCTGTGTATTTGGTATTTAGTTTAATTATGCACATGTCATACATAATTTAGGCAAGTTAATAGTAGGATGTGCTAACTTTGTGGATGCAGGATCCAACTATTATGGCTTTTAGTTATTATGTGTGATTGGACCCTTGGACATGTCAAGGGCATTTTATGTGTGTGATTATAAAATACAGTAGGAGCTATATTTAGTTTTATTAGGATTTTATTTTTGATCTAGATACATGTACATTCCTTTTATGGAATATAGGATCAAAATGTAAAATTCTATTTATGTCATGGATCGAATCTTGCAAAGCGTGGAACCTTCTAAGGACCGAGGCGCAGTGGAACAAGGAGCAAGATGGATGCGACAGACCCGGTGGCGGTGGCCAAATATGGCAGCAGCTTGGGATGACAACACACGGAGGACAACTAGAGATAAAAGCCATAATAGTTGAAAATTAGTTTCTCTATTGCTTTTATATTATGCTGTGTGTGCATGTTAGTTTACAAGTAAAATAGGCTAGCATAGTTAAAATTCCTCATTTATAAATAACTAAGTGGGAGAGGGATTTTTTAAAAAAATCCCATGGTCTCCATTACTGGTTTGTAAGTGATGCAAACAAGCTTGCGCGTTGGCTCTGAGTGCCTTCCTCCATAACGGATGAGCTTGTTTGCGGATCACTAGAACAGACTTCCATTTTTGGATGACTATAGGAAGTTAATTAAGAGCGTGTGATCTTCCCCAACGGAAGGGGCATAATCTTATTAATGGACTTAGTGTCAAGTAATGGTATACACTTAGACACATCTAATAGTATCCTCCCCAACGGAGTCATTGCTATTATTTGTGTGACCAAATGATACCAACTATTAATTTTATTTGTCAAAAAGTTAGGTTGACAAGATAATAAAATTAATGGGTTAAAAACCCTCCTTTTACAAATGTTGATTTTGTATACGTCCACACTAACGTGGCATATAAAATTCACGGTGTTATAAGGTGTTCGTTAATTTAAAATAGTATTGTTTGTGGAATCAATATTATTCTAAATTTAGAGTTCTGACCAAAAGTTATTTGTGATTCTTAAGATGTCTTTCAACCCACTGTCCATCATACTTCAACAGAATAGACTTACTGGACCAAACTACATAGATTGGAAAAGAAACCTGGACATTGTTCTTACTGCTGAAAGCTATAAATATGTACTGACTGAGCAGTGCCCTGATGCACCTACTGGTGAATCTACCCAAGAGGAGATTGAATATCATAGGAAATGGGTAAAAGCAGATGAGATGGCGCGGTGTTACATTTTGGCTTCAATGTCAAATGTATTGCAACATCAGCATCAAGATTTACCAACAGCCTATGATATTATGAACAATCTCAAGGAACTCTTTGGTCATCAGGATAGGGCTTCTAGGCAAGAAGCCATGAGAAAGATAATGACAGCCACCATGCAAGAGGGTACTCCTGTAAGGGATCATATCCTAAAGATGATGGCTTATCTGAACGAGATACAGATCCTTGGAGGAGAAATTGATGGGGAAACCCAGATCGATATGATCCTCCAAACGCTACCTAGAAGTTTCGCCTGAACTATAATATGAATAAGAGGGTTTATTCATTAGCGGAACTACTGACAGAACTTCAAGCAGCAGAAGGATTATTTCGTCACAATGCTCAAATTCACTATGCTGAAAATGGTTCTACTTCTAAACCGAAAGGAAAGAAGAAGAAGAAATAAGCTGGTTCAGCAAAGAAAGTGAATAAATCTCAGAGTACGGGATTTAAAGTTGGAATGAAGAAGCCGAAGGGCAAGTGCTTCATCTGTAAGCAGGCAGGACATTGGAAGGCGGACTGTCCTCGTAGGAACCAAAACAAAGGTATATCTCATACTCTAGTTGTTGAAACATGTTTAGCGGTGTTATCTACCAGCACCTGGTGTGTAGATACGGGAGCCACTGATCATGTCTGCAATTCCTTGCAGGGGTTCCAGGAAACCCGACGACTATCTGAAGGAGAAATTACCGTCTACATGGGCAATGCTACTAAGGTGGCAGCTGTTGCAGTGGGAGACGTCTACTTATCTTTTAGTAGAAATAGAAATTTGATTTTAAGAAATTGTCTTTATGTACCCAGTTTTAGAAAGAATTTAATTTCAGTTTCTAAACTGTTTTTAGATGGATATTCAGTTTCTTTCAGTAACGATGTAGTTATTAAAAGAAATAAAGTGATTATCTGTTCTGGTGCATTAGTTGGCAATTTGTATACTTTAAATCCAATTTCTTCCACAAAGCAAAACATGGAAATTTATAACTCATCTTCTAACTCTAATAAGAGAAAAGAACCTTCGAAATGAACCAAGCATATCTTTGGCATCTAAGGCTTGGTCATATTAACTTAAGTAGGATTCAGAGGCTTATAGCCGATGGACTTTTGAGTTCATTTGAGTTGGAAAATTTTCCAACTTGTGAATCTTGCTTGGAAGGTAAAATGACCAAGAGGCCATTCAAGGCCAAGGGGTATAGAGCCAAAGAAGTGTTAGAATTGGTTCACTCTGATTTGTGTGGTCCTATGTCTGTCCAGGCAAGAGGAGGTTTTGAATATTTTGTCTCTTTCATAGACGATTATTCAAGATATGGATACATTTACCTAATGCGCCTGAAGTCCGAGTGCTTTGATAAGTTCAAAGAATACAATCGATGTGGAGAAACGACTAGGTAAAGTATCAAGACACTACGACAGATCGTGGTGGCGAATACCTCTTAGGAGAGTTTAGGAATTACTTATCGAGGTGGGATTCAATCCCAATTGTTCGCACGGAACACCCCAACATAATGGTGTAGCGAGCGAAGGAATATGACTCTTATGGAGATGGTTAGATCAATGATGAGTTATTCAGAATTACCAAATTCGTTGGGATATGCCCGAAACAGAAGTATCGTTATCAACTTAGTACCTTCTAAATCGTTTCTTCTACTCCCATAGAATTGTGGAATGGGCGAAAGCCCATCTAAGACATATTCGATTTGGGGTAGTCCAAGACATGTGCTGAAACCAGATAAGTTAGAATCCGTACTGAAGTTCGCGTGTTTGTAGGATATCCCAAAGGAACGAAAGGTGGTTTATTTTATAGTCCTAAAGACCGAAGGTCATTGTTAGCACCAATGCCCGCTTTTAGAAGAAGATTATATAATGGATCACAAGCCCAATATCAAAGTTGTTTTAGAAGAACTTAGAGAGGACACGTCTACTTGAGACCAACAAGACAAGATGAAGTACCACAAGAGACCGCAACATGTGTTACACATGATACACAACCACAGATGGCGTCGTAGTGGGAGGGTTGTAAGGCAACCTGAAAGATTCATGTTTTGGGAGAGTCTTGGTTTGATCCTGGGTAAACATGAACCTGATCCCGGACATATGATGAAGCACTCCAAGATAGATGCAAGCATCTTTGCAAAAGGCGATGAATTCAAATAGAGTCAATGTACTCTAATAAGGTCTAGGAGCTTGTAGAACCACCGATGGTGTAAAAGCCTGGATGTAAGTGGATCTACAAAAGGAAAAGAGGGATGACGGAAGGTAGAAACCTTCAAAGCTAGGCTTGTTGCGAAGGGTACACTAAAGAGGGAATCGATTATGAGGAAACCTTTTCACCAGAGCCATGCTTAAGTCTATCCGGATACTCTTATCCATTCGCTCATATGGATTATGAGATTTGGCAAATGGATGTCAAGACTTTCCTTAATGGAAGTCTTGAAGAGAACATCCATATGAAGCAACCAGAAGGGTTCATTGAAAAAGGCAAAGAGCATCTAGTGTGCAAGCTCAATCGGTCCATTTATGGACTGAAGCAAGCTTCAAGGTCTTGGAACATCCGGTTTAATGAAGTAATCCAGTCATATGGATTTATTCAAAGTCCGGATGAGTCTTGTGTATATAAGAAGTGTAACGGAAACGTGGTGGTATTTCTTGTACTATACGTAGATGATATTTTGTTAATTGGCAACAATATCAAGGTATTATCAGACATAAGGGTATGGTTGTCCAAACAATTTGATATGAAGGACTTAGGAGATTGTGCACACATTCTTGGGATCAAAGTTATAAGGAATCGTAAGAAAAGAACGTTGTGTCTGTCCCAAGCTTCATATATAGATACAATCCTTGCTCGTTTTAGCATGCAGGATTCCAAGAAAGGTTTCTTACCTTTTAGACATGGGGTAGCTCTATCTAAAGAGATGTCTCCAAAGACGTCGAAAGAGATAGAGGACATGAAAGCAGTTCCTTTTGCTTCGACTGTAGGAAGCCTAATGTATGCAATGCTATGTACGAGACCTGATATTTGTTTTGCCGTGGGCATGGTCAGCAGATATCAGAGTAACCCTGGACAAGGACATTGGACTGCGGTAAAGCATATATTGAAGTACCTGAGAAGGACTAGAGATTATATGCTAGTTTACTAAGCACGATCCGCTCCCGTGGGTTACAGATTGATTTCCAATCGATAGGGATAACAGTAAGTCTACATCAGGCTATGTGTTTACTTTAGGAGGTGGAGCCATTTCATGGAGGAGTGTTAAGCAGAAATGCGTTTCGGACTCAACCATGGAAGCTGAGTATGTAGCAGCCTCTGAGGCAGCTAAAGAAGCAGTATGGCTCAGGAACTTTCTAATGGACTTAGATGTGATTCCTGGTTTGCCCAAAATCATCACAATTTATTGTGATAATAGCGGTGCGATTGCAAACTCAAAGGAACCACGAGCTCATAAGGCAAGTAAACATATAGAGCGCAAGTACCACCTGATACGAGATATCGTGAAGCGAGGAGAAGTTGTCATCGCCAAGATTGCATCAGCGGATAACCTGGCAGATCCTTTCACTAAGGCCCTTCCGGCGAAAGCTTTCGATCGGCATGTGGAGGGAATGGGAATCAGATGTATGGTAGAAGATATGGCAGCTTAGTCATTAGTATAAGTGGGAGATTGTTGGAGTGTATACTGAAAGCCTAAGCTTTGTAAACATTCATTATGAATAAAGAATCACATTTGGTCAAATTGTCTACATTTGTTTGTAGTTGTTCAATTAATTTATATTGTAGATAACATAGCATGTGGTGTCATATGCAGAAGATAATTTTATAAATTATAAACAGTAGCTCACGACCAAAATGGAAAGGAACAAACCATTAGAAGGTCGTAGTGTAATTAGGTATCAGTTTATCTTGACTGTATAATTACACTAGTACACTTAGAGTGTATTGAGTAGGACCATTTGAGGTCGTTTCTTTTATACTGATTTTATAAAGAAACAAAGACCTCGGTTATTATGGAAGTGTGTGCTCTTAATCCAAATATAATAACAAGCACATATATTTGATATTTATTTCTTTAATTTATCAATGGGTGAGATTTAGTTCGATGAATCAATAAGCCCGATAAGTTGGGAAATGGTATCACTTATAGTGTGTGTTGTTGATTATAGAAGGAAACTGTGTCCTAGAGATACTAGGTTGAGAATGTCCCCAAGAGGAGCTCATAAGGATTGTCATGTTAAACCCTGCAGGTGGACTTAGTCCGACATGACGATAAGGTTGAGTGGTACTACTCTTGGACTAAGATATTAATTAAATGAGTTGTCAGTAACTCACTTAATTAGTGGACATTCGATATCTTAAACACAGGGAGACTAACACACTCATAATAAGAAGGAGCCCAAAAATGTAATTTGGGATTGGTGCGGTAGTTCAATGATAGTTCTCTAGTGGAATGAATTATCATTGATAAAATTAAGTTGTGTGTTCGGGGCGAACACGGGATGCTTAATTTTATCGGGAGACCAAAACCAATTCCTCCTCTCGGTCCCTATCGTAGCCTCTTATTTGTAGAGTTCTATACCCACCTATACCCACCTTCTATTCCCACCCAATTGGGGCCGGCCAAGCTAGCTTGGGAACAAGCTAGGGCCGGCCTAGGTATGAATTTGGGTGGCCGGCCCTAGCTTGAACCCAAGCTAGTGGGGGCCGGCCAAATTAAATTAAAAAAGAAATTTAATTTTAATTTTTATTATTATGTGGAAGATATAATTTAAAGAGAATTAAAATTAAAATATCTCTCTTGTAAAAGATCTACAAAAGATTAAAGAAAGATATTAGATCTCTTTCCTTATTTGTAGATTGGAGAGATGCTTTATTTTCTCTTTAAAAATTATTCACATGTTGATAAAATTAAAATTATAGAAATTTCCTTTTATTAACCATGAAGAGATTTTTAAAGAGAAATTTTATTTTTTAAAATTTCCGGAAACAAATTAGGAAGTTTTAATTTGTTGATTGAAACTCTCCTAATTTGCTCTTTTGATTGTGGCCGGCCATCACAAGTTGATTGGGAAATTTTATTTTATTTTTCTCAATTAATTCATGTCAAGGAAAATTAAGGAAATTTTATTGTAATTAAATTTCCTAATTTGCCTAGGCCAAGGAATATAAAAGAAGGGGTGAGGGTGCTTTCATGAGACACAACCTCTATTATTTTCTCTCCCCTTTTTGTTTCTTGGTGTGGCCGGCCATCCTCTTCCTCTCTTCCTCTTGTGGTGGCCGAACCTCTCTCCCTTCCTTGGAGCTCTTGTGGTGGCCGGATACTACTTGGAGAAGAAGAAGAAGAAGGAGAGGAAGCTAGCATCTCTTGGAGCTTGGTTAGTATTTTGGTTTTCTTCTTTGGTGAAGTTCTTCCTTTGTGGCCGAACCTTGCTTGGAGGAGAAGAAGGTGGTTGGTGGTTTCTCATCTCGGTAGATCGTTGCCCACACAACGTCCGAGGCTAGAAGAGGAATACGGTAGAAGATCAAGAGGTTTTTCTACAAGGTATAACTAGTAATTTTTATTTCCGCATCATGCTAGTTATTTATGGAAATAATACCAAATACAAGAGGCTTACGTTCTAGAATTTCGAATATGTTTTTCGATATTGTGTTCTTTTATTTTTTCTTTTCCTTGTGATTTGATTGTTCTCTTTGGTTAACCTAAAGTTATTTTAGGAAATTAAATATTAGCTTTCTATAAAAGGTTTTGTCTAGTCGGTGGTGGTTGCTCCCATATCCAAGAAGGTCATGTGCCTCGCCACGTCAGTACTGGGAACCAATTATGGAAATTAATATTTAATGGAATTAATAACTTAAGGAGACTTGGGTCGAACGTGTAAAGTTCCGCAGGAGATCCAAGTCAAAACCTAAAAGAACAAATAGATTAAGTTTTGGATCAAACGTGTTAAGTTCCGCAGGCGATCCAAAATTTAATTTAAAAGAACACATGGTAGCTAGGAAAAGGTTCAGACCTTTGTACAAAATTTTTGTACAGTGGAACCTATAGGTTTTCCGAGTAGCAACCAACAGTACACCCCAACAGAATGGTGTGACAGAACGAAGGACTAGAACTCTTATGGAAATGGTTAAATCGATGATGAGTTATTCAGAATCACCAGATTTGTTTTAGGGATATGCTCTGGAAACAACAGTGTACATTTTGAATATGGTACCTTTTAAATCAGTACCCTCTACTCTCATGGAATTATGGAATGAGCGTAAGCCTAGTCTGAGTCATATTCGGATATGGGGTAGTCCAGCACATGTGCTGAAGGGAGATACTGACAAGTTGGAATCACGTACAGGAGTTTGTCTGTTTGTAGGATATCCTAAGGGAACGAAAGGTGGTTTATTTTATAATCCTAAAAATCAGAAGATCATTGTTGGCATCAATGCTCGATTTTTAGAGGAAGATTATGTTATGAACCACAAGCCCATGAGTAAAATTATTCTTAAGGAAATTAGAGAAGACACGTTTAAACTGTTAGACCCCGTGGTAGTTTTGATGTGATCAACCAAGTTGGTTAGGTCCTGCTTTGTGTTTGATCCCTGTGTCTGAGTGTGAAGGAGCTTAGGATCATAGGAAGTTGAGCGGAAGACGCAGCTAGCGAGAAGGACGACACGGGAAGGGAGCCGACGAGCTCGGTGCGTCCGAAGGACGAGAAAGCTGCAGAAGAGTACTCCGGTGGAGCGAGAAGAACGTGCGCGACGTTCGAGAGATGAGAAGCCGGACGGAAGCCTGCTCGAGGAGAAGGCCAGGAATTGGGTTCGGGTGAGCCCTATTTCGGATGGCCGCAATCACCCAAAAGAATGGAGCTTCAGAAGCCAAAGCGAAGAAGAAAAGGAGTCAAAAGAGGCTGAAATTACTGTAGCAGAAATTACTGTAGCAGGAACCTTGAAGGCGCCTTAAACATATTGAAGGCACCTTAAACATATTCAAGGCGCCTTCAACATTGAAGGCGCCTTGAAAGGCTTGTTTAAGGCACCTTGAGCCAGGTCAGTTTGACTGTTTGCGCTGCGGATAAAGTTTTATCCGCTGACCGAGCTGGAGGCGCCTTGAACCTTGTTGGAGGCGCCTTGGACTCTCGGGATAAGATTTCCAGGACCTATATAAAGGCCCCTGGAGTTAGGAAAGTCACAACAACTCAAGCAATCAACTGTGTACTCTTTCCTAGCAATAGTTCTAAGCTTCCAAAGTGTAAAAGGCTTCTCCACCTTCAGCAAAGGAGATTTTTCTACTGAGCTTTTTCTACTGCCCTGGATTAACAACCTCCTTGGTTGTAACCAGGTTAAATCCTGTCTACTACTTAATTTCTATTTCCTTGCTTGTTTTAATTTTACTATTGCTTTTCTGAGTTGAAATCTGAGGAGGGTATAGTTTATTTTTGTTTTCAGCAATTCACCCCCCTCTTGTCGGCCTCTGCTGCACCTACAATTGGTATCAGAGCCTGATCGCCTCAGAAGGACTAACCACCAACTGAAGCACTATGATCAAGACAATGGCCGGAGCGAACATCCATCCCCCGAAGTTCGACGGAGACTTCGCCACATGGAAGCGCAAAATGGAGGTATTCTTTAAAACAGACTTTGATATTTTAATTACTATGAAATATGGTTTTGCAGCTCCTAAAGACAAAGAAGAAAACACGTGGAGCAAGAAGGAGCAAGCCGATTTCGTCGCCAACGGAAAAGCTGAATTCCACCTCCTCAGCGTTCTGCCACCTTAGGAGGTAAGTCGGATCGGAAGCTACGACTCAGCGAAAGATCTCTGGGAGAAATTCTTGGAGCTTCACGAAGGTACCTCTGAAGCGAAGCTGGCGCGACGCGACATCCTTCGGACACAACTAACAAACTTCCGGATGAACAACGGCGAGAAGGTAGCGTAACTCCAAGCGAGAATCAAGGAGCTGATAACGCAACTAACGAACCTTGGAGAAAAAGTAACCAACCGGGATTCCATCCGATACGCGCTCAATGCCTTCCCGAGGACTTCAGAATGGGCATCCTTAGTAGATGCTTACTACATCTCTAAGGACTTTGAGGTAAGTAGTTTGGAACAATTGTTTTTAACTTTTGAACTTCACGAATCTCAAGTTCCAGAGCCCACTGGAGTAGAGAAAATCAGTCAGAACATTGCCCTAAAGGCAAAAGTAAACGGTTCTGACTCCGAAGCCTCAATCGACGAATCTGAAGCGACACTACTGGTAAGACGCTTCAATAAATTTTTCAGTGCTAACAAATTTAAATCGCAGAGGCATCATCGAAAGAAGAAGACGGTTCGCTGCTACAACTGCAACGAAGAGGGGCACATCGAAGATGACTGCCCAAAGCTAAAGAGAAAGGAGAAAGAAAAGGAAAAGTCAAAATACAAGAAACCAGAACCCTCCAAGCACAAGAACCTGAAGGCTACTTGGTCAGATTCGTCATCCTCTAAGTCAGACATCGAAGAATTCTCGGGGTTAGCGCTAATGACGAACCATCAACTGGAAGAAGACTCAAGCTCAGAGATGAGCATGGATGAAGGGGGAGGTTCATCAGAAGAGAAAAGCTGTAGTGAAGGGGGAGCGTCACCGAGTCAGGTAAGTAAGGTACGCAATCTAACCCCAACTCAGTCTTTTCATTTTATTAAAGCACTTTCTAAAGAGTTAGAGCAATTAGAAAAAGAAAATGAGCATTTAAAATTAGAAAATGCAAAGTTGAAAAATGAAATTGAAAGTTTGAAACATGATGCATGCTTAAATAAATTTCCAAACTCAAAATTAAGAACTTATGGAAAATTGAACTGATACATTAGAAACCATCAGGGTCAACTTAGAAAAGTGCCCAAAATTTATGTGCCCCCTAAATATCTGATTAATCCAGTAGGAAGAAACCTCTATTGGTTTCCAAAATCTGTGCTAAATTAATTTCTTTTAAGTTAAAAGCTTTAAAGTGAGAAAATTAAACATTGAAATTCTTTATGGAAGCTTTGTCTAAGGAAGTGGTTGTTGCTCCAATAACCAAGAAGGCCTAGTGCCTCACCACGACCTGGAAGCTGAAATATTGAAATAAAATGTTTAATTAACTTTCTGAAAAAGTATTAAAATCAAGAATTAAATAATGCTTTGAAAGTTTATCAGACATTTTTTTTAAAATAAACAAAAATTTCTTTTACTTAGAAATTCTTCTTGAAAATTCTAACTTAAAAATTTCTTTTTCATTTTGGTTAGAAATTTTTTTTACTGGAGAAATTCTAAACTTCATTTGACTTAGAAATTTTTTTTGGGAACATTCAAAAATTTAGTTTACTTAGAATTTTGGAAAATTTAGTTTAACTAAGAATTTTTTTTTGCTTCGAAAATTTTTCTGAAAATTCAATTTAACTTAGAAATTTTTTCTAAAATTCATTATTGCTCAGAATTTCTTTTACCTTAATAATTTGTTTAATTCTGTTATTTGGACCCCATTTTTACTGTGATCAAAGGGGGAGAAAAAGGTACAAGTTTAGGGGGAGTTAGGAAAATTAGAAAATTAATTTTTTATTTTCATAAAATTAAATTTTTCATTAAAGTGTGTTGCAATTTTATTTATTGCAAATTTATGCTTAATTATGTTAGTTTAGTAATTTCCTTTAAAATTACTATTTATGTCTATTTTAACCCTAACTTGAACTTGGGTTGATGCACATCAAAAAGGGGGAGATTGTTAGACCCCGTGGTAGTTTTGATGTGATCAACCAAGTTGGTTAGGTCCTGCTTTGTGTTTGATTCCTGTGTCTGAGTGTACAGGAGCTTAGGATCGTAGGAAGTCGAGCGGAAGACGCAGCTAGCGAGAAGGACGGCACGGGAAGGGAGCCGACGGGCTCGGTGCGTCAGAAGGACTAGAGAGCTGCGGAAGAGTACTCCGGTGGAGCGAGAAGAACGTGCGCGGCGTTCGAGAGATGAGAAGCCGGACAGAAGCCTGCTCGAGGAGAAGGCCGGGAATTGGGTTCGGGTGAGCCCTATTTCGGTTGGCCGCAATTACCCAAAAGAACGGAGCTTCAGAAGCCAAAGCGAAGAAGAAAAGGAGTCAAAAGAGGCTGAAATTACTGTAGTAGAAATTACTATAGCAGGAACCTTGAAGGCACCTTAAACATATTGAAGGCGCCTTAAACATATTCAAGGTGCCTTCAACATTGAAGGCGCCTTGAAAGGCTTGTTTAAGGTGCCTTGAGCCAGGTCAGTTTGACCATTTGCGCTGCGGATACAGTTTTATCCGCTGACCGAGTTGGAGGCACCTTGAACCTTGTTGGAGGCGCCTTGGACTCTCAGGATAAGATTTCCAGGACCTATATAAAGTCCCCTGGAGCTAGGAAAGTCACAACAACTCAAGCAATCAACTGTGTACTCTTTCCTAGCAATAGTTCTAAGCTTCCAAAGTGTAAAAAACTTCTCCGCCTTCAGCAAAGGAGATTTTTCTACTGAGCTTTTTCTACTGCCCTAGATTTACAACCTCCTTAGTTGTAACCAGGTTAAATCCTGTCTACTACTTAATTTCTATTTCCTTGCTTGTTTTAATTTTACTATTGCTTTTCTGAGTTGAAATCCGAGGAGGGTATAGTTTATTTTTGTTTTCAACAATTCACCCCCTTCTTGCCGGCCTCCGCTCCACCTACATAAACTAGTACCAACTGTACAAGATGAGATACCACAAGAAACTTTAACACATGTCACAAATGAGGCACAATTGCAGACAGTGCCTCGTCATAGTGGGAGGGTTGTTAGGCAACCTGAAAGATTCATGTTTTGGGAGAGTCTTTGGACTTGATCCCTGGAGAACATGAACTTGATCCCCGGACATATGATGAAGCCCTCCAAGATAAAGATGCATCATCTTGGCAAAGAGCAATGAATACAGAAGTAGAATCTATGTATTCTAATAAAGTCTAGGAGCTTGTAGAACCACCAAATGATGTAAAAGCCATTGGGTGTACAATAGAAAAAGAGGGACAGACGGGAAGGCGGAAACTTTCAAAGCAAGGCTTGTTGAAAAAAAGGGTATCAATTATAAGGAAACCTTTTCACCGGTAGCCATGCGTAAGTCTATCCGGATTCTTTTATCTTTTGCTGCTCATATGGATTATAAGATTTGGCAAATGGATGTCAAGACAGCTTTCCTTAACGGAAGTCTTGAAGAAAACATCCATATGAAGCAACCAGAGGGGTTCATTGCAAAAGGCAAAGAGCATATAGTGTGTAAGCTAAATCAGTTTATTTATGGACTGAAGCAAGCTTCAAGATCTTGGAACATCTGATTTAATGAAGTAATCCAGTCGTATGGATTTATTTAGTGTCCGGATGAGTCTTGTGTATACAATAAGTGTGATGGAAACGTGGTGGTATTTCTTATACTATACGTAGATGACATTTTGTTAGTTGGAAACAATATCAAAGTGTTGTCAGAAGTAAGGGTATGGTTGTCCAACCAATTCGATATGAAGGACTTAGGAGAATGCACACATATTCTTGGGATCAAAGTAATAAGGGATTGCAAGAAAATGATGTTGTGCTTATCCCAAGCTTCATATATCAATACAATCCTTGCTCGTTTTAGCATGCAAGCACTACAAGAAAAAAGCTAATAGACAACGCTTTTAAAGCGTTGTCTTTGTGCCTGAAAAAGCGTTATTAAAGGCACTGTTGTTAAAAGTCTGCTCAACGACAACGCTTTTAAAGCGTTGTCATTTGTAGCGAAGACAACGCTTTTGCAACGCTTTAAAAGCGTTGTCGGTTTATGCAAAGACAACGTTTTTGCAACGCTTTTAAAGCGTTGTTTTTGGTAGAAAAGACAACGCTTTTGCAACGCTTTAAAAGCGTAGTCATGTTTTGCAAGGACAACACTATTACAACGCTTTAAAAGCGTTGTCATTTTAAAGAAAAAAATATTTAAAAATCATTATTTTATATTTATGAAACTATTATTTTTCTTTTACCATGTCTAGATTCGAATTTTACATATAATCAACTCAGCTAATGATTTCAAACTCATACCAAAATAATAGAATTCTGACATTGAAGTAATATTAGTATTTAATTATATGAGAAGCTAGTAAATATCAAAATTAACTCTAATTTTGTTTCAAAGTAGATAGTGATATTCACATATAAAACAAAAGAGCACAAAATAATTAGCCGACCTCGAAGTCAACAATCTGTTTACTTATACTAGCTACACTCAAAAATTATTATCGGCTTGAGAATGGGACAAAACAGTACAGTAATTACTACCACAATACTGAAGAAGTAGCTTGTCTTTCTCAATCTATTACAGGAATAAGCAATTGGATTTTGTCTAGGATCTTTGTGAGCTTTTAACAAATTGAACAGTTGGCCTGAAATATAAACAAAAAATTACAATCAATAGTTTGAACCAAAAAATTACTTCTACTAGCTATTTTCTATAAATGAATCAAAACTCATTACTCAGAAATGAAATGCTTGTAGAAAGAAAGAAAGAAAGCTTGTAGAAATGCAACATTTCTTCAAACTGCAGAAAGAAAGCTTGCAGAAATGAAACGCTTTCTTCTCTGCAAACACTTTCTTGCAAAAAGCACTGTTGTTGCAGAAATGCAACGTTTCTTCAAACTGCAGAAATAAAGCTTGTAGAAAGAAAGCTTGGCTTGCAGAAAGGCAACGTTTCTTCAAACTGCATTCTAAAATGCATGCAGTTTCTAATATCCATTCTAAAATGCATGCAATTTTTAAACTGCATTCTTCAAACTGTGCAGTTTCTAATATGCAGAGAAAGCTTGCAATTTCTCCATTCTAAAATGCATACAGTATTTCTCCATTCTAAAATGCATACAGTATTTACACAAAGAAAGCTAAAATGAAACATTTAGAATATGAGTTTAACCAATAGTGAAAAATTGCCAACTTCCTAAAGAAATCTTGTAGAATTTTTAGTTTAACATGCTTAATAGACTTAAAGCTTGCCAAAATCTTGCATAAATCTTGCAGAATATTTGCAAAGAAAGCTTGCAGAATAGACTTAATATTGTGTCATTCATCACAATGCCGATGACCGAACCCATAATGACTTAGCATGAATTAAGGGCAACAAACTGAAGACAAGAAAGTACTCCAATGTATCTGGGCTACAGCTTAATTGTTGCCCTTGTAATTTTTTAACTACTACTGATGTGGCTTGAGCCAAGTAGGAAAAAAATGATCTAGAGTTTAAGTACTGGAGCATCTCCACCTAAGTGACTAGTCACCAATGATAATTAGATTGTGTACAAAACAGAACTTATCCATTTTAGAGTGTCATTGTGTTGATTAGAACTAGAGCATCTACATCCAAGTGACTAGCCACTAGGATTGATAAGAAGCCACTAATAAGCAGCAGTGAAAATTAATAAGCTGGAGAAACTATTGCTCACAAATCAAATATATTTTACTAGGAAGTCAAAAGGATACGACTAACTGGAGCATTTTATAGAAAGAGTAATATTGAAGACTCTCACTGCAAGATAAAGAAAAAGTAATTATAAACTATGTCCAGCGAAGTGTAGTAGGGGTTTAAAGAAATAAAAGTATTCCTAAATGAACTTTCACCAATAGGTTTTAGTCTAGCGAAGTGTATAACAGCATCAAACCTGCAGAAACAAACAAAATGATGTCATGCAACGTTAAAAAGGATATCCAAACAAAATCGAAAGCAGACAGTTAAATGACAGTAAAATAATAAGTAATAAAGGTCTAAATCACAGTGTATTAGGCTTGGTAGCCTCAGCATGTAACGCCAAACAAACATCAGCATACAACGCCAAACAAAGGTCTAAATCACAGTGTATTAAAGAACCATAAATAACTATTCAAACAAATAATAAGAACCTTCAGCATGCAATGCCAAACAAACATCCACACAGTTAGCAGGATTTGGTCACTCGCATTAACTAAACCATTCAGTTTCTTGAAGCAATATCTAGTGTTCTAGTATAGTTTAATATTTTATTTACTGGCAATTACATCTCATGGGAGCACATCTCTTTTAAAAAGCAGTTGAACATTATACTAATACTAGAAATAAAGATATATACTAAATTAACACCTTTAGCAATTTTGAGCTGGAAGATGAATCTGAGGTATGTAACCCCTATAGTTAATTTATATAATTCAGTTAATGAATTATAAGAAATGTATTGATTGACCAAGAAGACTCTTTATCACAGATTAAACTGAGAATAACAAACAAGGGTAGATTGCATCTCATAGCTAAAAATGGATTCTAAAGAAGCAAAAAGTTACTTCTTGCTAAAGATAATGAACTTAATTACATAAACCTTAGCTAAAACAAGGTAATGAACTTACATAAACTTGAACGCACCTACTCATAAATATGATCTTGTATACATTCTGCCAACTCCGATCGCACCTCATCAATTTCTTCTCGAGAATACTATACTTGTGTGAATTGTGAACATTAATGAGAAAAAAAACAACATTGACTTTGCATATTTTAAATAGTTTATTTCAAATAATTTGAGACATAAGCAAGTAAACATTACTATAGATCGTAGTGAATCTCTTTCGATAATTTCAACTTCTTCAACAATTTATCTCATAAATCTCATCACATAGTAACCACATTGTTTGGCATCTTGTTATCAAGGAGCCTATGAAAATTAGAGACAAATTATTAATGATAAACATACACATTAAAATATATGTTATATGTAATTACACATACCTTTACTATTACCCACATAGCCTTTTTTCTACCTTTCCTTCCCTTGTTTGAATTAAACAATCTTAAGGCCCTTCATACGTTAATGATTTTTTTATATATGAGTTTTGTATTAACATAAATGCTTAATAAAAAAGAAATATGAACTCACATTTCCACTATATATTTCCAATCCTCATCATGAATGCGGTGCCATAGAGAATCCAAAAAATAAATAACTTCATTGTAAGGGTCAATGACAGTGAGGATCCAATGGAAACTATGCAACAAACACATAATTAGTGCATATAATTCAATAAATTATCAAAAGACAACAATTGAAAGTGATGTTTTAATTCTTACTTACCCGATATTACATGGCACCAATATTAGTTGATCTACATATGCACCACTTAACCTGCTTGCCAAATGACTTGCCCTTTGGTTTAGCCTTTCAAGCTTACCTTTGGTCTTTACTTTATGTTTCCCATTGCATTCCGAAGGTCTTTGGGAGATGACTACATCAGGAACTGGCATCTCAGTATTAGGTAATGTCGGGGATCCAAAACTAAATCTCTCTCCGACCTGCAGAAGTGAAGACCGAAATCTTCTGTTTGACCGTCGATGACTAGTGTCGAGGAACCTCCTGAAGCAAGAATCTAATGGCCGAAGAAGCTCAGGCTGCGACAACTTTCCACCTTTCACAGGCAGGAATTCATGAGTTGGAGAAGAAAGTGCTGGATAAAGGCTAAAGCTAGCTGTTTCATGTTCTTGTGAGCTTGTGGAGCTAGTAAAATATGGCGGCAAATAAGCCACAGCAGCATATGGGAATGTCAGTGGTGATGTAGGATCATAAAGAGTTTGAGGATTGACATCCTGAACTGAACGTTCTTCAGTGTCCTGTGCAGCGGGTAAGGAATGGAGAATTGGAGGAGAGTACGAGGCATCAGCTCCTTCAGGTTCAGGGGACAGTCCAAACTGGCAATATCGCCCAAAAGAGGGGCAGTAGGGGGGATCCGGAGTGCCATCACTATCCTCCAGAAGAGAAACTGACAGCTCAGGGTTGTACTCCTCGTGGGAGGGAGAGTACGGAGGATGCGACTCCGATGGTTCCACGGCGCCAGACATAGGAATCGAAGAACCTTTCCTCGATGGTGGTGGTAGGAGACGACCAGGGCAACGAGTTGAGTGAGAGATCAGACCCTAGATCGCGATTGCGAGAAGGCGGAGAACGAGGCAGACCCAAATAGAGGTTCAGATCCATCCTCCTGTAACCACAAAAAAAAACATCCCAGTAAAATCTGCGGCCAGCCAAACAAAAAAGTTCAAATCTTGGCCCTCTGGAACTAATCTAGGGTTAGGGTTCCACATTGGTCGACGATTCTATCCTAAAACGAACTATCTGCACGTATTGCGTCAAGATCAAAACGTGAATCGAAGACAGATTTCCACGGCGAAGAAGAAAACACGATCGCATAACATGAAAGCGAGCTTGGATTAGGGAAGACTCACCAAGATTTGGGGGCGGAGCGGCGACGACTTGGTATTCGTACAGTGCCACCTCCGTCACTAAGTTCCAGCCGCAGTGGCTCACGAAGCCTCCCACCGCCCGGTGTCGTAGGATCTCCACCTGCTCTACCCAATCCTTCACCACCATCCCCCTGCCCTTGTGGCAAAAAGGCGAAACGCTCGCCCCCAGCGCCCCCGCCGTACCTGACCCAAGGCCATCATGAGGGAACCATCCCTCTGTCCTTGATCTTACGAAGCAGTGCCAGAGAGGGGTTTGCCGGAGAGGAGTTGGATGGAGAAGGTCGCGTGAGATGAGGAGTTGGGAGAAGGGTTCGGGATAAAAAACAATCAGAAGATAGGAGTTGGGAGAAGGGTTCGGGTTTTCTACTCCTTACTTAGATCCAATGGTTTGTATTAATCAAGATTTAGATGAGAACTTAACAATAGACAACACTTTTTAAAAAATGTTGTCGTAGACACTAAAAAAAAGTCTAATAGACAATGCTTTTTACGAAGTGTTGTCTTTGACCCGTAAAAATCACTAATAGACAACAATTTTTAGAAAAGCGTTGTCTATTAATAAGAAAATAATGAAATAGACAACGCTTTTCACTAAAAGCGTTGTTAAAAAAAATAGACAACGCTTTTTATAAAAAGCGTTGTCGTTTAAGTGTTGTAGAATCCCAATTTTCTTGTAGTGAAGACTCTAAGAAAGGTTTTCTACCTTTTAGGCTTGGAGTAGCTTTATCTAAAGAGATGTCTCCGAAGACATCAAAGGAGATAGAGGACATGAAGGCAGTTCCTTATGCTTCGACTGTCAGAAGCCTAATGTATGCTATGTTGTGCATGAGACTAGATATCTATTTTGCCGTGGGCATGGTTAGCAGATATCAAAGTAACCCTAGACAAGGACATTGGACTGCTGTAAAGCATATATTAAAGTACCTGAGAATGACTAGAGATTATATGCTAGTTTACCAAGCAGATGATTTGCTCCCTGTGGGATACACAGATTCTGACTTCCAATCAGATAGGGACAATAGTAAGTCTACATCAGGCTATGTGTTTACTTTAGGAGGTGGAGCCATAGCATGGAGGAGTGTTAAGCAGAAATGTGTTTCAGACTCAACCATGGAAGCTGAGTATGTGACAACCTTTGAGGCAGCCAAAGAAGTTGTATGGCTTAGGAATTTCCTAATGCACTTAGATGTGATTCCTGGTTTGCCCAAAATCATCACAATTTATTGTGATAATAGTGATGCAGTAGCAAACTCGAAGGAACCACGAGCTCATAAGGCGAGTAAACACATAGAGCACAAGTACCACCTAATACGAGACATCGTAAAGCGAGGAGAAGTTGTTGTCGCCAAGATTGCATCAGCAGATAACCTAGCAAATCCTTTCACTAATGCCCTTCCGACGAAAGCTTTTGATTGGCATGTTGAAGAAATGGGAATCAATTATCAAATGTATGGCAGCGTTTATGACAGCATAGTCTTTTAGTATAAGTGGGAGATTGTTAGAGTGTATACTAAAAGTCTATCTTTTTGTAAACATTTATTTTGAAATAAAGAATCACATTGGTCAAATGTCTACATTTATATGCTAAGTGTAGTTGTTCAATTAATTTATATTGTAGATAACATGGTGTGTGGTGTCACATACAGAAGATCATGTTATCAATTCCTTATAAATTATAAACAGTAGCTCACGACTAAGATGGAAAGGAACAAACCATTGGAATAATCGTAGTGTAATTTGGTATTAGTTTATCTTAACTATAAAATTACACTAGTACATTCTGAGTATATTGAGCAGGACCATTTAAGGTAAGTTCTTTTTATACTGACCGCATAAAAGAACAAGACTTTTGTTATTATAGAAGTGTGTGCTCTTAATCATGATATAATAACAAGCACATATACTCAATATTCATTTCTTTAAATTATCAAAGAGTGCGATTTAGTTCGATAAATCAATAGGCCCAATAAGTTGGGAAATGGTATTATTTATATGGTGTGTTGTTGATTATAGAATGAAACTGTGTCCTAGTAATCTAGGTTGATGATGTCCCCAAGAGGAGCTCATAAGGATTGCCATGTAAACCCTGCAGGTGGACTTAGTCCGACATGACGATAAGGTTGAGTGATACTACTCTTGGAGCTAGATATTAATTAAGTGAGTTGTCAGTAATTCATTTAATTAGTGGGAATTTTATATCTTAAACACAGGGAGATTAACACACTCATGATAAGAAGGAGCCTATATAGTAATATGGGATTGGTGTGGTAGTTCAATAATAACTCTTTAGTGGTATGAGTTATTATTGATAAACACGAATTGGGTGTCCGGGGCGAACACGGGAAGCTCAAGTTCATCGGGAGACTAAAACCAATTCCTCCTCTCAGTCCCTGTCGTAGCCTCTTATTTATAAAGTCTTATACCCACTCATACCTACCTTCTTACCCACCTTAAGGTAGCCGGCCAAGCCTAGCTTAGAGCCCAAGCTAGGGCCGGCCAAACCAAGGTGAGTTGGTGGCCAACCCTAACTTGAACCCAAGCTTAGGTGGCCGACCAAAACAAAATAAATTAAAAGGATTTTATTTTTAAAATCTTTCCTTATTTGTAGATTGAAAGAAAGATTTTAATTTTAGAGAAAACTTTCCTTTTTGTAAATCATCCACATATTTTAATAGAGAAATTTTAATTTATAAAAGTTTCCTTTTATAACCAACCATTAAGGGAATTTTTAAAGATAAATTTTTTTTAAAAAATTTCTAGAAATAAATTAAGAAGTTTTAATTTTTGTTTAAAACTTTCCTTGTTTGGAGGATGTTGAGGTGACCGACCAAATAGAAACAAGAAAGGAAATTTTAATTAAATTTTCCTTTCATTGGCAAAGAGGATAAGAAAGGTTTTATTTAAACTTTCCTTATTTGCCAAAGACCAACGAATATAAAAGAGAGGATAGAGGTGCCTCACCTCATAATAACCTATCATCTATTCCTCTCTCTTTTCTTCCTTGGTGTGGCCGACCCTCTTCCTTCCCCTCTCTTCTTCTTGTGGCCAAACCTCATCTTCTCTTGGAGTTCTTGTGGTGGTCGGATCTTGCTTGGAGAAGAAGGAGAGAAAGGAGGCTTTGTTTCTAGCATCCCTTGGAGCTTGGTGGTGGTGGCCAAACCTCATCTTCTCTTGGAGTTCTTGTGGTGGCCGAAACTTACTTGGAGAAGAAGGAAGCTTGGGTGGATTCTCGTCTCGGTAGATCGTCACCCACACGACGTCTAAGATAAGAAGAGGAATACGACAGAAGATCGTGAGGTCTATAAGCTATAAAAGGTATAACTAGTTATTAGTTTCCACATTATAACTAGTTCATCCTTTTATTTAGATCTTGAAATACCAAACACAAGAGGCTAATGAATCTAGGTAACCAAATTTATGTTTTCGATTTTGTGTTTCTTTTGTTTTTCGAACTTGTGATTCGATTGTTATTTTTGGTTAAACCTAAGGTTGCTATAAGGAAATTAAATATTAAATTTCGTTGAAAGGCTTTGTCTAAGAAGTGGTGGATGCTCCCATACCCAAGAAGGCCTAGTGCCTCATCATGTTTAATCTGGAAGCCGATCTCTGAAATTAATATTTAATTGAATTTGTAACATAGGTGGATTTGGATCAATAATGTTAACCATCGTTTGCGATCCAAGTCTAAACCACTAAGAACAGATAAGTTGAATTTGGAATCCATAATGTTAAGTTCCGTTTGTGATTCCAAATTTAATTTCTAAAGAACACAATAGGTTGATAGGAATAGTTCAGGACTTGTACAAAAGTTTTGTACAGGGGAACCAGTACGATATTCCGAGTAGCAACCAACACCTCATGTAGAACCCTTTGGCGGCCGGCTAGAGGGGGGGATTGAATAGCCCTGTAAAAAATAACACGAATCTTCCTCTAACGTTATAGCTTAATTAAACTAACACTTGCATAAAAATAAATAAGAAACTAGAAAGAAGAGGCACAGCGAGGCTTACTTGGTTACCACTAGGGAGGTTGTTAATCCATGGAAGTTGAATCTCACTATCAAAGTCTCCTTCAGACGGAGAAGCCTCTTACAACATTGATGGCTCACAAACAAGTGGTCGAATAAACTAGAAGCATTTACATGTGTTGTTCAGAACTATTTGAACCAGGGCTATATTTATAGCCCTGGTCGGTGCACCTAGAAGGGTTCCAGGGGTCTGGGGGATAAAACTTTATTCCCATCATAACGGATCATGTTTGACGCGATCTGGATAAAATTTTTGGTCCGGCCACTTGGACCAAGTCCGAGCGCTCGGATCATCCGGGAGCTTGGACTCAGTCCAGTCGTCCAGACATAAGTTAACATTATGTTAACTATTTGGTCAGGGTTCTTGCTCCGACTTCGCTTGCTTGAGTCCGGATCTTCCGCTCCAGCTCCACTTGCTTGGGTGATTTCGGCCATTCGGAATAGGGCTTACTCAAACCCATTTTCCGGCCTTTGAGCAATCTTCCACTCCGGCTTCTCATCCCTCGAAAACGTCGTGCGCCTTCTTCTCGTCCTCCCACGTACTTTTCTGCAGCATCTCGTCCCTTGAATGCACCGAGCCCGTCGACTCTCTCCTATGTCGTCCTTCTCGCTAGGTGCATCTTTCACTCGACTTCCTGTGCTCCTAAGTTCCTGTACACTTAGACACAGGGATTAAAAACTAATAGAACTTAACCTGACTTGGTTGATCACATCAAAACTACCTTGGGGTACTAACAATCTCCCTCTTTTTGAAGTGAACAACCCAAGTTAAGTAAGAGTAAACAAACATAAAGAAATAATAACAATGTAATAAATTTACAACTCAATAATATGCAAAAAAAAATTAAATTTCCCTCCCCCTAGACTTAATCTTTCTTTCTCTCCCTTAGATTACATTAAATAAGGTACTTGTTTGGAAAAGCTAAAATTAAAGTCTAAGGAAAATTAGAAAAAATTTAAAAATTTACATTTGGATAACTAATTCATAGAAAATTTTCTAACAGTTAAAAATTCTGAAGAATTATTTATATATATAAAAATAAATTTGCTAAAATAACTCTAACAAATATGATTTTTGTTAAATGAATTTTAATGATCAGAATTTTTCTAACAAAAATTTTGACAAACAAATTAAAGCATTTAGTTAAAATAATTAAATATTTTATAGTTAGTCAATTAAATATTTATTTCAGTAATTGGCTTCCAGATTGTGGTGAGACACTAGACCTTCTTAGATATTGGAACAACAATTACTTTCTAGACAAAGCCTTTTAAAGAAATTAAATATTTAACTTTCTCTCTGAAAGCGAAAAACATAATTAACTTAAGCATGTTTTTGGAACCCAATATAAGTTCCTTCCTACTGGGTTAATTAAAAATTTTTGAGGAATATATTTTCTAGATAGTTTTCTAATTTTCCCCTTGTAATATCTAAATTACCAATTTAACCCTTTATAGTTCTTGAAATTTGAAGCAGACAAATTTAAACATGCAAAATTTTTTAAATTTTCTATTTGATCCTTTAAATTTACATTCTCAATGTTTAATTTTTCAAGACCCTCTATTTCTATTTTCAATTTTTCATTTCCAGTTTTAATCTCGTCAAGGTCTTCTAATCAACAAGATATAGCTAAGGTTGATTTTAACTTTTTATTTTTTTAATTTACAGTAATTTTTTGATAATAGTTTTATAAACTGAAATGACTTGTCAGGGGGAAGAGATCCTACCTGACTTATCTCGTTGATCTCGCAATCTGAAGCTCCCCTTGAAGTGCTGCTTTCTTCTGATGTCGCTCCCCCTTCATCGATGCTCTCGATGCTCATTTTGGGCGAGTTTGCTTCGTCTTCATCTTCTTGGTGACTTTCCACTGGCGCAAGTCCGACGAGGGCTTCGATCTCTGACTTGGACGACATTTCGTCCCACGTCACCTTTAGATTATGCTTGTCTAGGGTAACTTCTTATTCTATTCTTTGTCCTTGCCCTTATCCTTGCTCTTCAATTTAGGACAGTTGTGTTCCACGTACCCTTTTTCATTGTAGTGGTAGCAGTTTACCTATCTTTTCCTTTTTGTACTCTGCACTTGATTAAATCTTTTAGATTTAAATAATGTTTTAAATCTACTTACCATGAATGCCATTTCATATTCCTCAAGAGAAGAGATTCAGAATCTTGTTCGTCCATCTTTACCTTTAAGGCAATATTGTGCTTTGGCTCATTCTTTAAATCTGCATATCTTATTTCATGGACTTCAAAAGTTGAAAACATTTCTTCTAAAGTACTTCATTCTAGATCCTTAGATATATAATAAACATCTACTAATAATGCCCATTCAGTAGTTCTAGGAAATGTGTTAAGCGTATACCTTAGCGAATCTCAGTTGCTTACCTTTTCTCTGAGATTCATGAGTCCGGTGATGAGTTCCTTGATTCTTGAGTGGAGGTGTGCGACAACTTCGCTTTCTTCTAACCGGAGGTTACTAATATGATTCCAGAGCAGGTCTCGTATCACTAGTTTTGCCTCTGAGGTCCCTTCATGTAGTTCCAAAAATTTCTCCCAGAGTTCCTTGGCTGACTCGTAGGCTCTGATATGGTTGACTTCTTGAGGTGGTAAAATGCTAAGCAGATGAAACTCTGTTTTTCCATTTGCCACGAAGTTGGCTTGCTCCTTCTTCGTCTACTAATATTCTTCTTTGTCTTTCGGGACTACAAAACCATATTTCATAATTATTAATAATTCAAAATCTGTTTTAAAAAATACCTCCATCTTTTTCTTCTAGCTCGCAAATTCCCCCTCGAACTTTGGTGGGTTAATACTCGGTTCGACAATCTTGTGTGCTTCGTTCAGCGATTAGTCCTCCCGAAGTGAACCCGCTCTGATACCAATTGTAGGACCCTTTGACGACCGACTATAGGTGGGTGAATAGCCCTGTAAAAAATAACACGAACCTTCCTTGAACGTTATAGCTTAATTAAAGTAACACTTGCATAAAAATAAATAAGAAACTAGACAGAAGAGGCACAACGAGGTTTACTTGGTTACAACTGGAGAGGTTGTTAATCCAAGGAAGTTAAAGCTCACTATCAAAGTCTCCTTTAGGCGGAGAAGCCTCTTACAATATTGATGGCTCACAAACAAGTAATATTATAAACTAGAAGCGTTTATAAGTGTTGTTCTGAACCATTTGGACCAGGGCTATATTTATAACCTTGGTCGGGATGCCTGGAAGGGTTCCAGGCGCCTCTAGGGGGATAAAACTTTATCCTTATTACAACGGATCGCGTTTGATGTGATCTGGATAAAATTCTTTGTTTGGGCGCCTGGACTCAGTTCGAGCGCCTAGACTCAGTCTAGGCGCCCGAACCTAAGTTAACATTATGTTAATTGTTTAGTCCGGGTTCTTGCTCCGGTTCTGCTTGCTTGGGTCCAGATCTTTTGTTTCGGCTCTAGCTCTGCTTGCTTGGGTGATTTTGATCATCCGGAATAAGGCTCATCCGAACCCATTTTCTGTCCTTGGAGCAATCTTCAGCTCCGGCTTCTCATCCCTTAGAAATGTCGCGCGCCTCCTTCTCATCCGTACGCATACTCTTCCGCAGCATATCGTCCCTCGGACGCACCGAGCCCATTGACTCTCTCCCACACTGTCCTTCTCGCTAGCTATGTCTTTCGCTCGACTTCCTGTGCTCCTAAGTTCCTACACACTTACACACAGGGGTTACAAATCAACAGGACATAACTTGACTTGGTTGATCACATCAAAACTACCTTGGGGTACTAACACCTTGGTTATATAATCTAGGGCATCCCTCTATAGGATCCACAAATATGCATAATCATTCAATCAAACATGAGAATTAAGCCCAAACACATTCATTCATATAAGATCAAATAGATATAAAGCATGCTAACATTATTTAGATAGGAAATTGGTATATCCATGAGTTCTACATTAATTCACACCACAATTACTCCCTTTGTTGGGTTTTTCGGGCCGCGAAAACCGCTTTTTCACGTCGCGGAAACCCCGAATCGTAAACGGAACTTAGCATTATTGATTCCAAATTTAACTTATCTGTTCTTAATGGTTTAGACTTGGATCGCAAACGATGCTTAACATTATTGATCCAAAATCCACCTATGTTATAAATTCAATTAAATATTAATTTCTAAAATTGGCTTCCAGGATTGCATGGCGAGACACTAGTCCTTCTTGAATATGGGATCATCCACCACCGCCTAGACAAAGCCTTTTAAAGAAATCTAATATTTAATTTCCTTATATAACTCTAGGTTTAACCAAAAGAAACAATCGAATCACAAATTCGAAAAACAAAACAAATGAAACACAACTTCGAATATCTAATCCGAAAATCTAGAATCTCTAGTCTCTTGTGTTTGGAATTCATACAAAGAAAAACTAGTATGATGCGGAAAAGAATTACTAGTTATACCTTTCTTTGTATGCAACGACCTCTTGATCTTCTACCGTATTCCTCTTCTTATTTCGGACGTTGTGTGGGCAACGACCTACCGAGATGAGAGCCACCCAAACCCTTCTTCTTCCTTCTTACAAGTTTCGGCCAAGCACTTCTCTTTAGGATGAAGAGTTTCAGCCACCACCACCAAGCTCCAAGGGATGCTCGAAACAAAACCTTATTTCTCTCCTTCTTCTCCTAGCTAGAACCAGACACCAACAAAAGCTCCAAGAGAGGGATGAAACCGACCACTAAAAAAGAAGAGAAGAGGAGAAGAGCAAGGTCTAGGGCCGGCCACCACCAAGGAAGAGAGGGAGGAAAATAGAATAGAGTTGTGTCTCATGAAGGCACCCCTATCCCCTCTTTTATATTCCTTGGTTTTGGCAAATAAGGAAAAATTAAATAAAACCTTCCTTATTTTCTTTGTCATGAAAAGGAAAATTTTAATTAATTAAAACCAATTTCCTTTTCCTAAATATCATGGTCGGCCACCTCATTGCTCCAAGCAAGGATAGTTTTAACACAAAATTAAAACTTCCTAATTTGTTTCCGGAAATTTTAAAATAAAAATTTCTCTATTAATTTTTCCCTTCATAGTTGGTTATAAAAGGAAATTTTATAAATTAAAATCTTTCTATTAAAGTATGTGGATGATTTCCAAAAAGGAAAGTTATCTTTAAAATTAAAATCTTCCTCTCAATCTACAAATAAGGAAAGATATCAAATATTTTCTTAATCTTTTGTAGAAACTATAATAGGAAAAATTTAATTTTAAAACTCTCTTTTAAAATCATGAACATGGTTTCATAAAAGGAAAATTTTATCAAAAATTAAAATCTTCCTTTCAATCTACAAATAAGGAAAGATATCAAATTTTTCTTAATCTTTTATAGAAACTATAAAAGGAAAGATTTAATTTTAAAATTCTCTTTTAAAATCATGAGGATGAGTTCATAAAAGGAAAGTTTTATCAAAAATTAAAAATTTCCTTTTAACTACAAATAAGAAAGATATCAAACCTTTCACTTAATCTTTTGTAGAAAGCTATAAAAGGAAAGATTTAAATTTTAAACTCTCTTTTAAAACCATGGTATCCACATAAGAAAGATTTAAAAAATAAAATCCTTTTTGATTTAATGTGGTCGGCCACACCAAGCTTGGATTCAAGCTAGGGCCGGCCACATAACTTGGCTCATCCTATTTTCTTGGCCGACCCAAACTTGGGTTCCAAGCTTACTTGGACGACCGCCTTAGGATGAGTATAAAGGTGAGTATAATACTTTATTAATAAGAGGCTACGATAGGGACCGAGAGGAGGAATTGGTTTTGGTCTCCCGATGAAATCAAGCTTCCCGTATTCGCCTCGAACACTCAACTTAATTTCATCAATAATAATTCATTTCACTAAAGAATTATTATTGAACTACCGCACCAATCCCAAATTACATTTTGGGCTCCTTCTTATCATGAGTGTGTTAATCTCCCTGTGTTTAAGATGTCGGATGCCCACTAATTAATTGAGTTACTGACAACTCACTTTAATTAATATCTTAGTCCAAGAGTAGTACCACTCAACCTTATTGTCGTGTCGGACTAAGTCCACCTGCAGGGTTTAACATGACAATCCTTATGAGCTCCTCTTGGGGACATTATCAACCTAGATTACTAGGACATAGTTTCCTTCCATAATCAATAACACACACTATAAGTAATATCATTTCCTAACTTATCGAGCCTATTGATTTATCGAGCTAAATCTCACCCTTTGATAAGTCAAAGAAATAAATACTAAATATATGTGTTTGTTATTATATTAGGATTAAGAGCACACACTTCCATAATAACTTAGGTCTTGTTCTTTTATTAAGTCATTATAAAAATAACTTACCTTAAATGGTCCTGCTCAATACACTCAGAGTGTACTAGTGTAATTTATCAATTAAGATAAACTAATATCTAATTATACTACGACTATTTCAATGGTTTGTTCCTTTCCATCTCAGTCGTGATCTACTGTTTATAATTTTTAAGGAATTGATAACATGATCTTCTGTGTGTGACACCACACACCATGTTATCTACAATATAAATTAATCGAACAACTACACTTAACTTATAAATGTAGATATTTGACCAATATGATTCTTATTTCTAAGTAAATGTTTATACAAAAAGCTAGGCTTTTAGTATACATTCCAACAGTTAGCACTCCCTAGAGCCAAGACTTATTTGCCGCTTGAAGATAGCACGATGAACTAGCTGGATCTAATAGTCCAGCTGATTGAAACTATAGTCCGATCGGACAGAATGGACGCTCGGTCCGATTCAACCCTTTGACTAAACAAGTAGGTCGAGTGAAGGACGAGTTCTTGACAATACTTTATAAATTTAATTGGTTGGTCCTTATGAGCGATTGCCTAGTGGGTCACAGGAGAACTCGGTTAGCTGACCATGTAAGCATATTATGGGTCCTCAATACAACAATCTTATATTTCTTGTTGACGTTTTGTGCCACGGAGGGCATATAAACTGTACATTAGAAGTTTTATCTCTATTAAATGTAGAGATTATAAGCCTATTTTGGGAAATGTGTGAGAGCATCTTTATAATCTATCATTTTTTGGATAAGCTTTGAGATTCATGCACAGACAAACATAAACACTATAAAAGGGGGTCTTTATTTACAAGCGACGGTATGTGATGCTATGTATTTTTACACACTCTTACCTATTGTTCTTCTCATTATTCCTCTACTTGACTCGATCATTGACTTGAATATTTGAGGGCCTGTGTCAGGATTCCTTCCTTTCCAACGAGCATTAACGCTCTTGACATGCAAGATCACAAGGAATTTTAATCTAGGCAACATCAGAGTTATTTTTCCAACTAACCATCTTCTCTACTTTTCAAATAGGTTCACAAATCAAATATTTTTTCAAAGTCGATTTGAAAAGCTCACAAACATACTCAATTTCTCTGCATCCTCGGAGTAGTTATGACAATTATTATAGTTTATAATCATAATTATTACGTAATAGTTCTGATAATTATAAGGTTGTGATTTTTAGTTAAATTTATATAATTTTAATAAATTAATCAAATTTATTTAATATAATAATATTGTAAAAAAAATTCAATCAAATTAGAGTAAATCATCTATACAATAATACTGAAAATAAAAGACATTTTTGGAATGAAAAAGAGGACGCGGCTTCCTTAGGTCTTTTTTAAAAAACAGAAGCATCCAAAATGAGAGTAGCCTACCAAATAAACCAAATTAATTGTTTATCTATTATTCATCCTATTAACTGATGTATCGTAGTTACATTAAAACAAAAAATTAATGTAACTACGATACAATGATAAAGTACTTTCCTAGCCGTTTGAATTTCTTGGTCCATAATTCATGATTGCCTCTTGATTTTTACATATTTCGGATGTCGTTTTAATTCAATAAAAAAAAAGCATCCGAACTGCTTTCGTAATTAGTCAAATATCCAAAGTCAATTCTTAACTATGAAGCTGAATAGCTGATTAATTTCTTAAGTAGGAAGATATCTTTAATAAGGTTTTGTTTTTGCCATATATGTTGAATTCTGTAGTTAATTTATTTCAAAATTTATTTTATTTATTTATTCAATACATTACTTTTTTTTTATTATGTTAATTCCCAAACAAATTTAAATCGACCCTCAGCTAACCAACCTAATAAATCACCATCCATTAAAATCCACCTATTTTTCAGGCGTTGGATTCGGATTCATCCCCAAATTAGAAAACGGCGCCAACACCGTTAACGAACCGAATCTGCGGGGTAGTTGGATCTCTTCCAATCGCTTCTCATCAGGCATATGTACTTCTACATCTAGATCGTTAAAATTGGTCAAAGTAACGTGGTCAACCGTCCATTTGATGCGAGTCCCATTCCATGCAATGGTTTGCCCGGAACGCGTCCTCGGCCCTAATCCGCCCAAAACCCTAATCCTCGAAGGAACCTACGGAGATCCTGCGCCGTAGCATCGGGTCGAAGTCAAAGTCGCCTCTCTCTCAGCTTCCTCCTCGACCGCTGACTGATTTGTGTTCGTATTTCGTTCCAATTGGTTTGGTCTTTCTGCTCAGGATTGCAATTGTAATATTCTCTAGGGTCTTCTTTTCTTGTTGCTGCGTTTTTTTGAGGGTTGTTGTGGATTCTTATAGAAATGGAGATGTTGTGCAAATGCCAAAGTAGTGGAGTTTCTCCTGCTCTTTGCTGCTCTGCTGCGGAGTTGTTTGTCGCTGAAGCTGCTTTGGCTGTGGAAAAGATCCTTCTTTCGCTTGTGCTGGCGGTAAGGACAAGTTTTTTTGGGGTTTAATATAATGCCATTCTTCAATTTGTTTTTTATTGCTTTCAATTTGTTTGCAGCTAGTAGGTTTAAGAAATTAGAAATCTGAGATTGATGCAAAGTGTTCAGAGTTTTGTTTTGTTTGTTCTGTGCTTCATTGCTCGTTCTGGAGCCTTTTTTTCTTCATTTGAAATGTGTTGTTTACCTGCACTGCTTGTCTATAGCTTTAAAATGGTGTTGAACTTCTTTGCAATTGTGGTTGTTATCGATGAAGTAGAATTGTGTTTGATTTTTCTTTTGCTCTATTTTGGAGTTGTTTGTTGCTGTAGCCGCTTTGGCTGCAGAAAAAATTTCTTTCACTCTTTCTGGCAGTAAACACTAGTTTTTATGCTCATTTTGATTTCACTTTTTTTTTTGATTTTTTTGCTATTATTCTTATTATTTGCTGCAACTAGTAAGTTTGAGAATTTAGAAATCTGAGATTGATGTGAGTTTTCAGAGTTTTTGTTAGCTTTGTTCTTTAATGTGCTTCATTTCTCGATCTAGGACCTTCTTTACTTTGATTGTGTTGTTCACCTGCACTCCTCTCCTTGTTGGTAGCTTAAAAATGGATGGTGAACTTTGCAACTGGAATTGGAATTCTTGACTAGGTAGAACTGTGTTTGAATTTTGTTTCCCTGTTCGATCACTGGATTAATTGTTGCTGAAGCTGCTTTAACTGCAGAAAGGACTCCTTTTTAGTTTCTTTTCTCATTTCTTCTTGTGCTAAGAGATGTTTTATACATAATCATACAGTTTGCTAATATCCTCGAGCAGTAGGCTTACTGTGCTCATCAGTTTTTTCATCTTTTTCTTTTTCAGGTTTTGTCTAATATAGTGAATTTTCGAAGGTTGCTTAGTTCACTCTTGTTATTTCGCCTTACAATGGGAAAATAAGAACATTCTTGTTTTTGAGTATGAGAATTCTGATAACTTGTGAATTAAGATTTGTGTGCCATAGAATCAATTATCGAAGTGTTCTTCTATATTGGTGATTTTAGGTTCTTAATTTAGATCTTCTCAGATGAGGAGCTCAGAAATCTGACATTCCCCGATACGTTAGATTGCGGTTAGCTAAATTCACAGGTATAATTTAGATGGCATGAACACAAACACCAAAAGGTAATGGAAAGGACATTCTACTATGATAAATCAACATAGTAATACTACAATAAGAAAAGTTAGGATCAACGAAGGATTTATGTTTGTAAAAGATTGCTTATGCTGTAGGTCGTAGAAGTTAAACTCCCGGATCATAAGCCACTAAGACGATTGCAGTTTTCTCTGTTTTTTTTTTTGTGCTCCTGTGCTATTTTTTGTCTTCTGCGCTTGCCTTGACTCGCTACTTAATGTATTCAATTTGTGCTTTTCTCTCTAAGCTGCCATGTATGCATGTTTATGAACTCGTCTTTGTTTACCGAACATTAAGAAGGATAGAGAAAACTACTTCAATGTGATATGTAAAATACATAACTACTTCACTTTCTAAGTCATAGTACCGATTCAGTTCCATGTTTCGTACGATTTTCACTTGATCTGTTTGTGCTAAAGATGAATTGTTTCAGATGGGTTCTTTATCAACTCAAACTGATTCGCTTATTGAACGTCCTGAAGCAATTTATAGGTATCATACTGTTTCTTTCTCCACCATTTACTCAACTATTATGGACTCGACATTGAGCCCTTGGTTAATCATATTATGTTATGCTGTTGTTTTTGTAGGATACTCCACAAAAGCAAACATGAATCAGTGCCGGAGAACAAGGACGATGGTGATTCAGAAGAAGACGAAGAGGATGATGGTGATGATGACCAAGATGGTGATGATCAAGAAGAATATGGAGGGGAAGGTGACCCTTCTGGGGAGGAAAATGACAACGAAGATGATGAAAATGAGGACCCAGAGGCCAATGGCGAAGGTGGAAGTGTTGAAGACGATGATGAAGGCGATGAGGATGATGACGACGATGAGTCAAATGAAGAGGATGAGGAAGACGATGAAGAGGAGCTTCTGAAACCACCGACGAAGAAGAGGAAGTGAAGCACGACGACTTTGTGTTTCAAAAAACTCATTTTAGCTACTGTTTTATCAGAGAATAGCAAGAAGCCTATGAATGAACTTAACTTGTCACTTTTAGCACGTTCTAATATGAAATTTGGGCTTCGTACGGTGGTAAGAGACAGAGTGCACTCCCAAGCAACTAGAATTTAATTTTCATATAGGGTGCAACCTACTGCGATTGAACTACTGATGATGTTAGGTTGTCATGTCAGGAGTCAATATGCTTCTTGGGTTTACTTGGTCGGTGAAATATGTGACCGAATCGTCTATCTTGGAATTAGTTAATTCACAAGAACGAGATACTCCATTATATATATAAAATTCTGGTAGTCCACTTCAAATTGATTAAATTAAAATTAATTGAATCGATTTTTGCCCATGATGACCGGTCATGGCCGGTCCTATGCCCGGATAAAGGAGGAGGGTTGCGTTAGGTTGACAGCCAGCGCCAAACTATGGCAAATATTCAATGAATGAATCCATTAAACTATTGTGCTAATGCTAGGTTGTTCCCCGGAAGGAACGCGTTGCAGGGTCCGACTGTAACGTCTCGGCAAGGACCGCTACATCTCCAGAACTCGCGTGTAGTGATAAATATGCAAGAGTTCGCGTTACAGGGTCCGACTGTAATGTCTCAGCAAGGACCGCTACATCTCCATGAGAACTTGGGTGTAGTGTTAAATAGGCAAGAGTTCACACACTATAGGTTAGATAAGAACAAATATGATAGGAAAACTAATAATCTAAGATTTGGAACATGGAATATAGGAACTCTCACTGGTAAATCAATGGAGGTAGTAGATATGATGATTAAGAGAAAAATTAGTATTTTGTGTGTACAAGAGACAAAATGGACAGGCGAGAAGGCAAAGATGATAGAGAACTCGGGTTTTAAGTTATGGTACACTGGAAAGAGTAAAGCAAGAAATGGAGTGGGTATCATTGTAGATAGTTTGTTAAAGGAAGAAGTTGTAGGAGTAGTTAGAAAAGGGGATAGAATTATAGCCCTTAAGATAATAGTGGCGAAAGAAACTATGAACATAATTAGCGTATATGCACCACAAGTAGGATTAGATGAAGCTACCAAATCAAGGTTTTGGGAGGACTTAGATGAAATATTACAAAATATTCCACCAAATGAAATGATTTTAATAGGAGGTGATCTAAATGGGCATGTCGGAGTGAAAAATGAGGAATATGAGAGAGTACATGGGAGTTATGGGTTTAGAACGAGGAATGAGAAGGGAAAACTATATTAGATTTTGCGATAGCATATGATCTTATATTAGCTAATACATTTTTTAAGAAAAGAGAAGAACACTTAGTCACATTCAAAAGTGGGAATAATAAATCGCAAATTGACTTTCTTATGGTTAGGAAGAAGGATAGAAAGATTTGTAAAGATTGTAAAGTCATCCCTGGAGAAAGCTTAACTACCCAACATAGGGTAGTAGTGTTGGATATACGCTTCAAACATAGTATCAATAAAAAGAAAATATATACAATTCCTAGAATTAAATGGTGGAAGTTAAAGGATGAGAAACAAAATATATTTAAGGAGAAGGTAGAAATACAAGCATTAGGTGAAATATACGATGACTCTAATACAACATGGGATAAGATGGTATCAAAGTTGAAAATAGTAGCTAAGAGTGTACTAGGTGAGTCAAAGGGGCATGCACCACTAAGTAAAGAATCTTGGTGGTGGAATGAGAAAGTACAAGAGAAAGTGAAGGAAAAACGAATAGCTTATAAGAAATTATATATTTGTAAGAACGAGGAAAACTTAAAAAAATATATAATAGCCAAGAAAGAAGCTAAGAAAGTAGTGAATGAAGCAAAAAATGAAACTTTTGAACGGTTATATCAAAAATTGGATACAAAAGAAGGGGAAAGAGATATTTATATAATAGCTAAAGTGAGAGAAAGGAAAACAAGAGATCTTAGCCAAATAAAATGTATTAAAGATGAATGTAATAGAGTATTAGTAAATGATGGAGAAATAAAAGAGCGGTGGAAGAGGTATTTTCATCAACTTTTTAATGAAGGTTTAAGTGACCAACTTAACTTAGGTAATTTAATTAGGTCAAATGAGCATAGAAATTTTAATTTTTATCGTAGAATTCAAACTTCAGAAGTAAAACAAACTTTAAATGAGATGCACAATGAAAAAGCCGTTGGACCAGATGATATTCCGATAGAGGTATGGAAGTGCTTAGGGAAACAAGGTATTGAATGACTTACAAAATTATTTAACATGATATTGAAAACGAAAAGAATGCCTGATCAATGGAGGATAACTACTCTAGTTCCCTTATATAAGAACAAGGGAGACATACAAAATTGTGCAAATTATAGGGGTATTAAACTAATGAGTCATACTATGAAACTTTGGAAAAAAGTAATAGAAAAAAGATTAAGGAAGGAGACTACAGTGATAGAAAATCAATTTGGGTTCATGCCTGGAAGGTCGACAATAGAAGCTATACATCTCCTTAGACAATTAATTGAAAAATATCGGGAGCAAAAACAAGATCTACACATGGTATTCATTGACTTAGAAAAAGCTTATGATAGAGTTCCAAGAGAACTTATATGGAGAATTTTAGAAAAGAGAGGTGTTAGTGTAACATATATTGAACTAATTAAGGATATGTATGAGGATGTAACGACCAGAGTAAAGACTTCAGGCGGAGTAACTGAAGCATTTCCAATAAAGATAGGGTTACATCAAGGATCAGCCCTAAGTTCATATCTTTTTACACTAATTATGGACGAACTCACTGCACACATTCAAGACACAGTACTGTGGTGCATGTTATTTGCAGATGATATTATTTTGGTAGATGAGACACGTGAAGGAGAATGCTAAGCTAGAATCTTGGAGGGAAACACTAGAGGGAAAGGTTTATATGGAATTTAAGTTTAGCAATATTAGAAGTAATGAAACAATTATTAAGATAGGAGAGGATGAGTTGCCCGGAACCAAGAGATTTAAATATTTAGAATCATTTTTACAAAATGATGGAGGGATTGAGAGAGATATCTTACATAGAATATAAGCAGGATGGGTGAAATGGAGGGGAGCGTCGAGTGTTTTATGTGACCGTAAAGTACCTCTTAAACTTAAAGGTAAGTTCTATAAAACCGTAGTTAGACCTGCTATGTTATATGGAGCTGAATGTTGGGCTATGACTCGAGCACATGAGCAGAAGATGAGAGTTACAGAGATGAGGATGTTAAGGTGGATGTGTGGACATACGAAAATGGACAAAATAAGAAATGAGAGCATTAGAGAGAAAGTCGGAGTTGCATCTATTGAGGACAAACTCCGAGAGACACGTTTAAGATGGTACGAACATGTACTTAGACGACCAATAAATGCTCCAGTTAGGCGATGTGAAACTATGATAAACATGCATATCAAACGAGGAAGAGGAAGACCAAAAAAGACTTGGTTAGCAACAATAAAATAAGATAAAATTCATTTAAATATAGATGATGATATAATAGGAGATAGGGCTCAATGGCGTAAAAGGATTCATACAGCCGACCCCACCTAGTGGGAAAAGACTTGGTTGTTGTTGTTGTTGTTGATTTTTGTCTCAATATAATTTGAAAAACTATAGGATTTTAAAAATATTAATCTTTTACATATAATTTTTTTAGGTCTATGAGTAAAAAATTGTCATTTCTTTACAATTTTTTTTATATATAAAGAAGTGCCTGAGTTAGATTCACATATTGTCTCTATCTGTTCAATTTATGTTTTCTAATTCAATGCTGAGTTGATATTTCTACAACTTGATTACATGTCTACTAAACATGAGTTTTAGATTTTTGCTATTTTAAGTTCAATATTCTGGTAAATTCGTTTATCATATTGTTGAATTTCTTCTGAAATTTGTTAAATTTATTGCCTTGTACATGCAGACTTTCTTTGATTCTGAAATAAAAAAAGATGAACATCAAGAATTCTTATTTCCCTCTATTTGTTACTGAAAGTGTCCTGCAAAAGCAGAAGGATCATATTGAAGGTTTGCACCGGAGGTGTGGTCTTAGATTATTTTAGAAACTAACCTACATACTTAAATTGAATTCATGTAAATAGATCAATTATTTCTTTGCTCAATCTGTCGCAAGCACACAATAATATCATATCATAGCTGGATTAGTCTGGGAATTAATCTTACATGGTATCAAGGATTAATGTTGCAGTTGTAAGATAATTATACCGTTGAAGAATTGTATTCATAACCTTTGCTCAAAGAAGAGCCGGTTTTTGCAACATTGACTTACTTATAGGTTGCTTGGGTAACCAAATCTGGGGGTGAGTTGGAAGTACCTATCACAATACATCCTACGAGTGAAACTGTCATGTATCCATATTTTCCAAGTGGATTAGAGGACACCGTGACTTGCCATTGAAGCTTAATCAATAGTGCAATGTTGTGAGATGGGAATTCAGCCATCCAACTCTTTTCATCAGGTGTTTTTGTGTTCTTTCATTTTTCAAATAAGTTGGGGTGTTTGGTTTTGGTAGCCTTTCAATTTTTAATCCAAATTCTTTTTCTATGCTGGGTAGTTAAAATGAAAAAGATGCTCATCCTACATTTATTGTAAATGCCAAAATGTAAAGAGATATGAAATGCAAGAGGGATGTATTGACGTGTGGCTCATATATGAGTGGAGACCGATACGAAGGACGTCACACATGAGAGAAAAAGGTGCGACGGGTGTGGGCAAACACGGGGTGGCTAGGAGGCACGGTTGAGAGACACGTTCGTGCCCACCGGACATGATAGTGTCATGTTCAGTTCTAGAAGGGCAAGCACGACCCGTGCCCAGGAGGCACGACCGTGTCCCGTCCTCGAAGCTACGAAAAACTTGGAAAATAGGGTTTTTTTATGGTATTTTCGGTCCGAAATATTATGTAAGGGTTTAGACACTATATATATGAGATCGTTGTAAACCTAATATATGTGAGAGAGAACTCTAATAAAGTTTAGACAGTTTTCATAGAATAGGTACGCCACTGAACTACAGTAATTCTCCGTTGTCTCTTATTGTTTCTTTCTCCAGAACTCAGTGTTTTCTTGTATTCTCTTGCTTGGATTACTTCATTGCTTTGTTGTTGTGCGTTTAATTTTTCTTCTCTCCTCTTCTTCCGCAACTAGAGGTAGAGGGGTTGTTGCCCATGTCTAGAGCTGTCAATTTAGGTTGGGTTGGGTTCGTTGGATTAACCCGCCCTCCCAAACAATTTAAGCGGGTTGGATTATAATTTTATCAACTCAAGTCCGCCGTGGATTGACTCGCCTAGGCTTGCGACCCTCGCGGGTCAACCCGCGACGGGCTTGGTTGGCCCGCGGATTGAGAAATACATGTAACCAAATTTGATGTCAATTGATTATCTTTCTTTGTTATAATTTTAAATACAGTAATTCTCCGTTGTCTCTTATTGTTTCTTTCTCCAGAACTCAGTGTTTTCTTGTATTCTCTTGCTTGGATTACTTCATTGCTTTGTTGTTGTGCGTTTAATTTTTCTTCTCTCCTCTTCTTCCGCAACTAGAGGTAGAGGGGTTGTTGCCCATGTCTAGAGCTGTCAATTTAGGTTGGGTTGGGTCCGTTGGATTAACCCGCCCTCCCAAACAATTTAAGCGGGTTGGATTATAATTTTATCAATTCAAATCTGCCGTGGATTGACTGGCCTAGGCTTGCGACCCTCGCGGGTCAACCTGCGACGGGCTTGGTTGGCCCGCGGATTGAGAAATACATGTAACCAAATTTGATGTCAATTGATTATCTTTCTTTGTTATAATTTTAAAATAAAAAAATATTTTTCTTCAAACATGAGTACTCATTTGTGTCTATTTACATTTAAAATATCTATTTTTGAATACATTTGATTGATAAAACTTTTCCGAAGTAAAATGCTAAAGATATAAAACTTTTTTTTTAATTTTTTTTTAAATTTTTGATAGGCCTGCGGGTTAGTCTACCTAACCCACAATCTGCCTTGGATTGGGTTGGATTGGGAATTTCCCAACCGCTAAGATGACGGGTTAGCCCGCTCCGCTTTGCCAAATGGCTAGCCCACCATCGGTCGACCAACTCCACCACGGGTTAACCCGTCTGACAGCTCTACCCATGTCGCAACAAGTTGTATCAGACCATCAGTTTCAACATGTCGGTGACATCTTCTGCGAAGTTTGATTTGATGAAGTTTAACAGAATCGGAAACTTTGGATTATGGAAAAGGAGGGTTAAGGACTTGTTGGTGCAACAAGACATGATGAAGGCGTTAGGGGGAAAGGAAATCGAAAAGCTTGAAAAGGATGAATTGGGAAGTGCTTCAAGCGAAGGCTGACATCGATCATACTTTATCTTACAAATGACATGGTGTATCATTATATCATGGATGAGAAGTCACCGGTGACAGTTTGGCAAAAGATGGAAAGCCGATATATGTCAAAGTTGTTGACAAACAAGTTGCATCTTAAGTAGAGATTATTCGGGTTGAAGATGACAGAAGGAACTGCTTCGCTCTGAGCCATCACATTAACTTGTTCAACTAGATTGTCAGTGATCTAAAATGGATTCATGTGACGATCGAAGACAAAGACAAGATGTTGATATTGCTAAATTCTCTACCTTCATCTCCTACGTACGAGAACTTGTTTACTACTCTACTGGGGGGGGGGAACACTCAAATTAGAGGAGGTCACAAGTGCTTTGCTGGGCTTTCATTCACGAAAGAAAGGAAGTGGCAAAATTTCTCAAGGAGGACTTGTGATAAATAGTAACCAAGAGCATGATAGGATCAAGCAACGACAATAAGGCCCGTTCTAAGTCAAGAAGGAAGAAGGTGATCACATGCCATAAGTGTGGAGGAAAATGTCATATAAAGAGAGATTGTTCAAAGATGAAGAAAAGTGTTGCAGGGAACAAAGGTAGTTTGACGAAGTCTGCAAACATAATTGTTGAGAAAAATTTAGAGAGCAGTGACAAAAATATGCTATCAGTTCTGTCGAGTTCTTAGATTCTACGTGTTTAAATCACATGACACCAAACAAGGAGTGGTTTGACATCTACAAGATAGTGGATGCTGGTTTAGTGTTGATGGAGAATGATGTGTCTTGCAGAATCATTGGCATAGGAAATGTTAGAATCAAGATATTTGATGATTTGGTCAGAATCCTATGTGATGTCAGACACATACCAGATCTAATGAAGAATTTGATTTCACTAGGCACATTGGATGGTATTGACTCTAGTTTTAAATCAACGAGCTAGGTGATGAAGGTTAGCAAGGGAGCTCTGATTGGAATGAAAGGACAAAAGCTAGCAGGGAACATCTATAAGTTGGTAGAGACTACGGTTATAGGTGGAACTACTCGATGGAGCCTGAATCAGATAATAAGGTGGCATATATGGCTAAGACATATGGTCGTCTGTGGGATGATGGAACTTCACAAGAGAGATTTATTGAAGGATGTGAAGATGTGCAAGCTTGAATTATACAAATTTAGCCCCCAGGGCATAGCACAGGCGGTGGGCGCATGACATCTTTGGCGTAATGGTCAGGGGTCAATTCTCAGGAACAGACGATTTGGAGTTTACCCCACCATGCTCCTGATGCCTGTGTACCTACATGTACCTCTCTCCATATCCGTGGGGTCGACACTAGGGGGTCGTTAATGTAGCGGATCTACATTTGAATTATACAAATTCAATATTCTTGGGAAATAGAACAAAGTTAAATTTAAGACGACAACTCACAAGACAGAGGGGGTTCATCATATGGATGACACTTATATTTTGTAAGTTTTATTGATGACTACTCAAGAAAGATTGGGTATACTTCATGCATCACAAATAGGATATTTTTTTGAAGTTTAAATTGTGAAAAACTGAAGTGGAGAACCAAACCAGAAGAAAGTTCAAATGCCTTAGGTCAGACAATGGGACTAAATACACGAATTCAAATGTTCAGGAATTTTGTGAGTAGTATGAGATTATGTGATGTTTCTTAGTTCACAGGACACCTCGATAGAATGGTGTGACAGAAATGTTGAATAGGACAATCATTGAGAAGACAAGATGTCTCAAACTAAAGCACTAGAACATAAAGTGTCAAAGGAGGTATGGACAGGGAATCAAATTGATTACTCTCATCTTCGAGTTTTTGGATGTCCAGCTTATATGTACATATCTAGTGAGGAAAGATCAAAGCTGGATGCAAAATCAAACGGTGCATTTTTCTAGAGTATCAGAAAGAAGTTAAAGGCTTCAAACTTTGGGATCCTAAGACAAACAAGATGGTGATCAACAGAGATGTAATGTTTGACTAGAATGCCATATAACAATGTGCTCAAGGAGAAGAAGGAAAGGTAACACAATAGTTCAACTGCAAGGAGAAAGATGTGCATATGGAGCTAAAGATACATGACTTTGATCATATTAGCTCAGGGTGTTGGTGCAATCAACCTCTAGGGTTTCAATATTTGACAATGGACCTAAACCTGGTTAATTTGACCAAGGATTGATCCAAATAGGACTTGATATTCAGAAGAGAGAAGTCTAGTCAAGACTAGATGACTAGCAAGGGTAAGTCCTAATCAAAGAATAGACAGGTGAAAAGTTTACTGAGTGACTCGTTCTAACTAGAGGTTAGGTAAGGGGAAGTCCTAGTGAGTGAAGTCGGGCCCTAGTGGGTGAAGCTAGGTAATGAAAGTCCTGGTGAGTGAAGCTGGGCCCTTGTGAGTGAAGCTAAGTGGTGGAAATCTTGGTGAGTGAAGCTGGGCCCTAGTGAATGAAGCTAGATGATGGAAGTCTTGGTGAGTAAAGTTAGGTAATAGAAGTCCTAGTGAGTGAGTTGGGCAATCCTAGGGAGAGGTAACCCTAGGTTATATGTGATCGGACAAGCGAATCCTGAAATCTATTAATACTGTTTTACTTTTATATTTTATATATTGTGCTAACTCAATATTGCAGGAAAGTCTTAGTAGATCAGCTTGGTCAGATACTAAGCAAGACCAGAGAAAGTCCAAACAGGTCTAGAGGACCAGATGTTTAGCAGGTAAGTGAAGGTAAGTCACTGAAGGAGAGTAACTAAGTGAGGGCGTGCCCCGGTTGAAGGGACAGTAGGCATCGATCCAATTTAGGTCAATTTCGAAAAGCTAAATTGAGACTTTGACTAGATCCTGGTATGGAGGACAGGGTCTAAGTCATAAATCAATTATATTATTATTGCGCTAACTTTATTTTATAGGTTAGATATTGTCGTGTTGGACTAACCTAACTTGCAGGGAAAAGGGAGTAAAAAAAAAACCTCGGGTGAACAGTACCCGAGGCACCTTCAAATATTAGAAGACACCTTCGTACTGTTCATGGAAGGCACCTTTGGTTTTATGGAAGGAGCCTTCCATGTGATAAAATTCAGACTTCATCGCAGATAGGGAGCAACGAGTTTGGGATCAGATTTTACACATTGGAGGTGCTTTCAAGGCTATGGAAGGTGCCTTCCACACCCTTTAAATGAGTATCTCAACCAAGTTTCAAAACACAACTTCCATACGAGCTTCTAAGCGTTCGATTGAATTTTGGACTACTCCAACTTCCTACTGCTGCTTTGCTACGATGCTACTACGCTCGACTACTACTAAGGAGTCGTCCAACACTGCGCTTGATCCGATAATCTTCAAAGGTGTTAGGTAATGAATTTACGATTTTGTACTTAATCATTGCAAAAGGAAAGTATAGTATGTTACACTTGTCCTATTCTTTCTCTTGTACTTGATCTTCTCTTTCGGCAGTTTCGGAAGAGGTGTTTTATTGGATTACCCATTAATAGGTTTGCGGAACTTGGGTCTTGGAGTAGGAGTCACCGAAGACTTTGAACCAAGTAAAACTGAACCGTGTCTTACTTTTACTTGCTCTTACTTTTGTGTTTTCTTTCTGCTGCATACTTATTTCAAAAAGCAAAAAGTTTTTCAAACCCACGAGATTCACCTCCATTCTCACGTGCATCTTGATCTAACAAGTGGTATCAGAGTAGGTTCTACTTTAAATTAGTGCAACTACAAATCAAGCCAATGGAACCATTTCTTTTCGGATTTCAATTTTTCGTATTTTATTTGAATTGATAAAATTTACCTCTTCAGCTAATTATTTTCTCGTTTGGTTTAAACTCGACGTTGATATTGTTGGCGCAGCTGGGGCCAGCAAGAATGGGGGTGAATTGCCTACCAAAATAAAAGTACACCCTCCTCGATTCTTTCAACTCCAAAATATGCAATAGGAATAAAAGTAAACTAACATAAAGAAAAAGAAAGACTCAACTATTTACATGGTTACAACCAAGAAGGTTGTTAATCCAAGACAGTAGAAAAAGCTCTGAAGAATCTCTTTCTCTGAAGGCGGAGAAGCCTTTTACACACTAGAAGCTCAAAACTATTTCAAGAAAGGAATACAGAGTTGTTTTCTTAATCGAATGATTAGATCTGGACCAAGGCTATATTTATAGCCTTGGTCGGGGCGCCCTGAAGGATTTTAGGCACCCTGGGGGGATAAAATTTTATCCCCCAATGAATAGATCGCGATTTGACTGTGGTCAAGATAAGAAGGCATCCCGGGCGCCTGGACTGTGAAATCAACCAGGTTGACTTTTCGTCCGGGCCTTCTGCTCCATTTCAGCTCGGCTTGGTCCGGGTCTCTTCTGCTCCGCCTCCGTTTGCTTGGGTGATCTCCGGTATCCGGAATAGGGCTCACCCGAACCCAACTTCCGGTCTTCTCCTCGAGCAGCCTTCCTTCCCAGTTTCTTGTCCACCGGTGTACTCTTCCGCGGTCACCTCGTCCCTCGGATGCACCGAGCTCGTCAGCTCTCTATCCGTGCCGTCCTTCTCGCTAGCCGCATCTTCTGCTCGACTTCCTGCGCTCCTAAGCTCCTGCCCACTTAGACACAGGGATCAAATTGTTGGGGTTGCGAGGTTGCAAACATAGTCCCATATTGGAAACACATGGGAAAGATCATGGGTTTATAAGAGAAAAGATATCTCCATTGGAATGAGGCCTTTTGGGGAGAGTCCAAGAGCAAAACCATGAGGGCCTAGGCCCAAAGTGGACAATATCATGCCATTGTGGAGATATCTAAATTCTTTTCGATCCTTCAATTGGTATCAGAGCTCGGACTTCCAGAAGGTTTAACCGCCGACTGTGCACAAGAGCTATGGTCTGATTGAGTCATGTGGGTACAATATTGACCTCGAACAAAGAAAGTGGGGGCTCCTATGTTCGGATCAAGAGGACCAGACACCAGGCAGGAAGTCCTAGTTGCGACTAGGCAAGGAAGTCCTAGTAGGTCGGGTGGACCGAGGGGCAGAAAGACCTGGTGGGTCGAGGATCGGACGTGGGAAGCCTATGGTCCTTTGTTTGAGGGGGGAATTGTTGGGGTTGCGAGGTTGCAAACATAGTCCCATATTGGAAACACATGAGAAAGATCATGGGTTTATAAGAGAAAAGATATCTCCATTGGAATGAGGCCTTTTGGGGAGAGCCCAAGAGCAAAGCCATGAGGGCCTAGGCCCAAAGTGGACAATATCATGCCATTGTGGAGATATCTAAATTCTTTTCGATCCTACACAAATAACAAGCAGGACCTAACCTAACTTGGTTGATCACATCAAAACAACCATGGGGTCCAACAATCTCCCCCTTTTTGATGTGCATCAACCCAAGTTCAAGTTAGGGTATAAAAACAAAAACTAACTGACAAATAGTAATTTTAAAGAAATTACTCACTAATAGTTTAAGCATAAAAGATTGCAATAAAAAGTTACAATTCCAAAAAACTTTAAAATCTAACTCCCCCTTAACTTGTACCTCTCTCCCCCTTTGATCACAGCAAAAACAATGGGGTTTAAAAAGTTTCGAAGTTAAACATTAAAATATCGAATTTAAGAGGTGATTTTGCAAGAATTCTAAAAAATCTAACTTTAGAGGACCTTAAAAAAAATTTAAAAGTATTTTTGCAAGAGAATTTCTCAAAAAAAAAATTTAACTTAAACAAAAATATCTTCTGAAAATTTTTCTAAGTAAAATTTTATGCTAGAAATATTTTTCTAAGCCAAAAAGAATTTGAAAAACTTTTACAAGCATTATTTAATTATGCTTTTCAAGAAAGTTTAATTAAATATTTCATTTTTATATTTGGCTTCCAGGCAGTGTCGAGGCACTAGGCCTTCTTGGTTATTGGAGCAACAACCACTTTCTAGTCAAAGACTCATAAGAAAATTTACTGTTTAATTTTCTTCTCTGAAAGCCTTTAACTTTTAAATTTAATCTAGCAATGATTTTGGAATCCAGTAAAGATTTCTTCCTACTTGATTAATCAGAAACTTAGGGGGTATATAGTTTTTAGGAACTTTCCTAAGTCGTCCCTGATGTTTTCTAATATACCAGTTTAATTTTCCATAAATCCTTAGTTTTGATTTTGAAAATTTATTTAAACATGCATGATTATCTTTTAAATTCTCAATTTCAATTTTTAATTTTTCATTTTCTAATTTTAAATTATCATACATTTCTAGTGGGCATGCTTTTGCTAAGTTCAATTCAATTCAGTATTTTCTTTTTCTAAGATTGCTAGATCCTTCGTAAGCATTTTGATAAAATTAAAGGATTGAGTAGGGGTAAGATCACGTAACTTACTTACCTTACTTGGTGACGCTCCCCCTTTATCACAACTTTCTTCTTCTTCTTCTGAGGATCCTCCCCCTTCATCTATGCTCATCTCTGAGTCTGAGTTATCTTCAAAGAGATGGTTGGCCAACAGTGATATTCTTGAGAAGGCTTCGACTTCTGACTCGGAGGATGAAGAGTCATCCCATGTAGCCTTCAGACTCTTGCGTGTAGAGGACGTCGGTTTCTGAGGCTTCTCCTTGTGTCTTTTCTTCAACTTAGGGCAATCATCCTTGATGTGCCCTTCCTCATTGCAATTGTAGCATTGGACCATCCTTCTGTTGCGTCGATGCTTCCTTGACTGCGATTTAAATTTATTAGTATTAACAAATTTATTTAACTTTCTTACCAGTAGCACCGCTTCGGTTTCGTCGATCGATGCTTCAGAATCGGGATCGTCCTTTTCGACTTGTAGGGCAATATTGAGATTCATCTTCTCCATTTGTTTAGGCTCTATGATTTGAGACTCGTGAAGTTCAAATATAGAGAATAAGTTTTCTAAAGTACTTACCTCAAGGTCCTTAGAGATATAGTACACATCTACTAAGGAGGCCCATTCTGGAGTTCTGGGGAAGGCGTTAAGTGCATACTGAATGGAATCTCGGTTTGTTACCATTTCACCGAGATTCGTCAGTTGCGTTATCAACTCCTTGATCCTTGCTTGGAGTTGCGCAACCTTCTCGTCGTTGTTCATTCGAAGATTTGTTAGTTGTGTCCGGAGGACATCACGCCTTGCTAGCTTCGCTTCTAAGGTGCCCTCGTGGAGCTCCAGGAATTTATCCCAGAGGTCTTTTGCGGAGTCGTAGCTTCCGATCCGACTTACCTCCTGGGGCGGCAGCATACTGAGCAAGTGAAATTCGACCTTTTCGTTGGCCACGCAATCGGCCTGCTCCTTCTTCATCCAGTTGCACTCTTCTTTATCTTTTGGCGCTGCATATCCATACTTCATTATTAAAAGAATATCAAATTCAGTTTTAAAAAATACCTTCATTTTTCGCTTCCAGGTAGCGAAGTCTCCTTCGAACTTCGGGGAATGAATGTTCGCGCCGGCCATCGTCCTGATCTTTGTGCTTCAGTCGGCGGTTAGTCCTTCTGAAGCTGTTGGGCTTTGATACCAATTGTTGGCACGGCTGAGATCGGCAAGAGAGGGGGTGAATTGCCTACCAAAATAAAAGTACACCCTCCTTGATTCTTTCAACTCCAAAATATGCAATAGTAATAAAAGTAAACTAACATAAAGAAAAAGAAAGACTCAGCTATTTACTTGGTTACAACCAAGTAGGTTGTTAATCCAAGGCAGTAGAAAAAGCTCTAAAGAATCTCCTTCTCTGAAGGCGGAGAAGTCTTTTACACACTAGAAGCTCGAAACTATTGCAAGAAAGGAATACAGAGTTATTTTCTTAATTGAATGATTAGATCTGGACCAAGGCTATATTTATAACCTTGGTCGGGGCGCCCTAAAGGATTTCAGGCGGCCTAGGGGGATAAAATTTTATCCTCCAATGAATAGATCGCGGTTTGACCGCGATCAAGATAAGAAGGCATCCCGGGCGCTCGGAATGGATCCGGGCGCCCGGAATGTGAACTCAACCAGGTTGATTTTTCGTCCGGGCCTTCTGCTCTATTTCAGCTCGGCTTGGCCCGGGTCTCTTCTTCTCCGGCTCCATTTGCTTGGGTGATCTCCGCTATCCGAAATAGGGCTCACCTGAACCCAACTTCCGGTCTTCTCCTTGAGCAGCCTTCCTTCCCGGTTTCTCGTCCCTCGAACACCGCATATGTTCCTCTTGTCCACCGGTGTACTCTTCCGCGGTCACCTTGTCCCTCGGACGCACCGAGCTCGTCAACTCTCTCTCCGTGTCGTCATTCTCGCTAGCCGCGCCTTCCGCTCGACTTCCTGCGCTCCTAAGTTCCTGCCCACTTAGACACAGGGATCAAATAACAAGTAGAATCTAACCTAACTTGGTTGATCACATCAAAACAACCACGAGGTCCAACAGATATAACACCACTCGAGTCTTCGATATTTCTTTTTACCTTAAGCACTACTAATCTAAGACCTAGTCTTAGCAAATCTTCCCTTTTATCTTCTTGTGTGCAAGATCTTCTCACATAAATGGCTCAAGGCGAAGGACGAAGCATTCACAAACCTTGACCATATGAAATAAATTACTTCAGGATATGGAAGTATCAAATGGAGTGCTTCGTTATTATGGGTGAAGTATCAAATGGAGTGCTTCGTTATTATGGGTGACTTCCACTGTGGGATAACGTTGAAGAGATCTACCCAAAATTTGAAAGTAAACCAAAAGATAATGAGTTTAATTTCAGAATTATTATAGAATAAAATTATATGCAGAATTGGAGAATTCAAATATGCCTACAGCTTTTAGACTTGGCTAAACGAACTTCACGAGGATCTAGCACAGCTAGAAGATCAAGTTGAACTTAAGCTCGAATCTGAGTTTGAATCCCCAGAGCTATCCCAAGGGTCATACTCAGAATCAGACTTAGGAAAAATCATATCAGACTAGCTTCATGACATTAATGGCTAAGGAGGAGGTAGAAGGATTTGAATCTAAGTTAGAACAAAAGTCATAATCTGAATCTAAGATAATGATAGACAAGGAGGAGAATCTTAATGAGGATTCAAAAGGTAAATTAGTAAATTTAAAAATTAAAGATCATATAACATGCTTTAAATGCAGTGAAAGAGGGCATTACAAAAGTAAGTGCCCCACTTATAAGACTTGAACCACACAACTGGAAGCAATAGAGAAATCAATACCAAAAGTCCAGAAAGGGAAGGAGCACATCCAATGTTTTAAGTGTGGACAGATGGGTCACTACAAACATCAATGGCCAGAAAGAAGACCCAAGGATCTAGGGGGAGCAAAGGTTAGTAAGTTTATAGTACATGAAAATCCTATTTTTTTTCTACACATAATAATAACTTAGATAATCATTACTACTCAAGTTTAGATTCTTCCCAGAAATGAGATATGCATGCTCACTCAAACAAAACAATTAATTTAACTAATCATGCTAATCCAAAATAATTTAATAATCTTTTAAAGTTTAGAAATTTATCTTCAAGTTTTAGAAAATTAGAAAAATAAAATAAACTTTTGAAAGATAAACTTGATAAACTAGAATAAATTATTGATAATTTTATCAACATACAAAATTTAGACTTAGGATATAAGGCTAAATCAAATATAAAATTTAAACTACACAAACCTAAAACCTAAACCCAAAGTTCAATAATTCAAGGGGAGGCTCCAAATTAGTTGATACCTCCAAATACAATAATTTACCCAATTGGGTAATTAGGACTAGGTTAAATAGGGATAAAAGTTTAACTTGATAAACAGTACTAGAGAAGTTTTGGATGATAGTAGGTTAGGAAAACTCTGTCTATGCATGTCTAGGAAGATATGACTTCGACCTGATGCATTTGGCTTAGTGGAACTAACTGAAACTACCCCTTATTAATCCTAGTAAGTTAGACCAAAGTTTTGTACTAAGTTCCGTGGCTAGGACTATTTGAAAAATTTTGAAGGCATGATTATTCTAATGATATCCCAGTGACTCACCACAACTTAGGCATTTATCCAAAGAATGTCTGCTTGTTGAATCACAAGTTAAATTTGAATCTAACACAAGTTAAACTCAACCCTGAAATTTAAACTTAATTCATCTCACGAAATTATAGGATTCCCTTGATTGAAAATATAGATCAGTTGAGATGAACAAGGATTAAAATAAATAAAATTAAAATAATTAAATTTAAATTAAATTAAACCTTAAAGTTAAAATTACAATTGAATTAAATACAAAGTTAATTAACATATTATTAAAATATTTTAAATTTTTTAAAAAAATTATTCTTTAAAATTTATTTTAAAAATTCTTTAAAAATTATTTCAAAAATTCTTTAAAAGTAGTATTCTTTAAAAATTATTTTAAAAATTACTTTAATTTTTTAAAAATTTATTTTAAAAAATATTTTAAAAATTGTTTCAAATCTTAAAAAAGCCAAAACAAATAATTCAATCAACTAAAATTTAATTAACTTAAGATTTAAACATAAATTAAAACTTAAACTAAAATTATTAAATAAAACATAAATTCAAACGTACATTAAATTTAAAATTCAATAATTGTTTATCTTAGTTAATTATTTTAAATTTTTTAACTTATCTAAATTAACCCTAATTAATAAGTTAATCAGAAATTCTACTATTAACTCAATCTTAACTTAATACATTAACATCTTATTTATTCTTTACTCTAAAATTAATCACTTAATATGAAAATAATTTTAAACTTAACTTAAATACAACTGGAGATTAATTTAATCTTTTATTTCAAATTCAGATAATTAAGAAATCCATAATTTTTTAATGATTCAAGAACTTTATTAATCAAACTTAATTCATGATGAATTTTGGATTATCTAAGTTAAAATTTTTAATCTAAAATAAAATAAAAATTATGACAGTACATATTAAAACATCTCTCTAAACACACAAGTTCATCATATTTGAAGATCTAGAATGATTGAGATGTTAAGAAAAGAAAATTAAGTCAAATACTTTTGCTTATATAGGTTTCAAAAAGTTTACACTCTTTAAAATAATTGTTGATCAACACTCAGTGTCTAGAACCTTCAAAGTCAACTATAAATTGGTAGACCCCTAGCTACGTAGGTAGCTAATAAGAGTCTCTTAAAGAAATGTCAGATTAAGGGGGAGACTTATTTGAAAGACAAATTTAATCATATTTTTGAAAAATATTTTAAAAATTTATCTTCAACTTTTGATAAAATAATTTCAACATAATATTTTCTAAATCTTTGTGAATTTTTTTAATTACTATGTAAATACATGTTTTCTTTAACAAAAATACTTGAAAAATACTTTTTCAAAAACTTTTGAAATTATGAAAATACTTTAGGCATTCTTTTGATCAATCCCTAAGACACATAGGAAGGTTTTTTTTGTGGTTAACAAGGATTCATAAGAATATGTCAAGTTGAGGGAGAGTCCTGATAAATATAATTTCAAAATTCTTTCAAAAATTAGTTTGACAAATCTTTGAAACTATGTTTGAAAAATTATTTTTGAAAATTATTTTCAAAATCTTTTAAGAAATACTCTTTTGTAAAACTCTTAGTTTCTAAAAATTATTTGGAATATTGCTTTGAAAAATTTCTTTGAGAACACCTTGAAAAATGTTTTGAAAAATTCTTATAAAATTTTATGAAAAACATTTGCAGCATGTCTTTGAAAAATACTTGAAAAATTTTTGAAAAAAAAAATATTTTGAAAACTAACTGTCAAAAGTTACCTCAAAAACAACTACTCTGGAAAATTATTTAGTCTTAAAGTTAGTCTGCAACATCACTTTAAAAAAATTTATTTTGAAAGCCCCCTTTAACAACTACTCTGGAAAATTATGCTTTAAAGATTTTGTTTGAAACACTTAATTATGTCTTTCAAATGATATTGTTGGTGCAAAACCTAATGGAGGTTAATCTCAAGTTTATATCTTTTTTATGTGTGTCAAAGGAGGAGAGTAATCTTAAGTTAGAAAAGTTAAAAATATTTCTAAATCTCCCAAACTTTTCAAATCTCTCAAACTTTGAGATACAACCCTTAAAGACTTATGCCAAACTTAAGAAAATGTCAAATATCAAAAATAGGGAGATTGTTGGTGCAGTCGACCTCTAGGATTTCAATATTTGATAATGTACATAAGCCTGATCAGCTTGACCAAGGGTTGATCCAAACATGACTTGATGTTTGGAAGAGAGAAATCTAGTCAGGACTAGATGACTAGCAAGGGTAAGTCCTAACTGAAGGATAGGCAAGTTAGAAGTTTGCTGGCTGACTCCTCCTAATTGGAGGTTAGGCAAGGGGAAGTCCTGGTGAGTGTAGTCAGACCCTAGTGAGTAAGGCTAGATAGTGAAAGTCTTGGTGAGTGAAGCTGGGCCCTAGTGAGTGAAGCTAGGCGGTGGAAGTCCTGGTGAGTGAAGTTAGGCCCTAGTGAGTGAAGTTAGGTGATGGAAGTCCTGGTGAGTAAAGCCACGCAATGGAAGTTCTAGTGAATGAATCCAAGCAACCTAGGGAGAGGTAACCATAAGTTATACGTAATCGGACAAGCGAATCCTGAAATCTGTTAATACTATTTTACTTTGCTATTTTATCTATTATGCTAACTCAGTGTTGCAGGAAAGTCTTAGTAGATTAGCTTGGTCAGATGCTAAGCAAGACCAAAGAAAGTCCAAATAGGTTTGGAGAATCAGATATTTGGCAGGTAAGTGAAGGTAAGTCACTGGAGGAGAGTGACTAAGTAAGGATGCATCCCGATTGAAGGGGCAGTAGTCATCGATCCAATTTAGGTCTATTTCAGAAAGCTAAATTGAGACCCTGACTAGATCCTGGTATAGAGGAAAGGGTTTAAGTCATAAATTAATTATATTATTATTGTGCTAACTTTATTTTGTAAGTTAGATATTGTCATGTTAGACTAACCTAACTTACGGGGAAAAAGGAGCAAAAAAAATGTCTCGGGTGAATAGTACCCGAGGTGCCTTCAAGCATTGGAAGACGCCTCCATACTGTTCATGGAAGGCACCTTCGGTGTTATGGAAGGCGCCTTTGGTGCTATAGAATGTGCCTTCCATGGGATAAAATTCAGATTTCATCACAGATAAAGAGCAACGAGTTCGAGATCAGATTTTACACATTGGAAGTGCCTTCATGGCTATGGAAAGCACCTTCCACACCCTTTAAATGAGTATCTCGACTAATCTTCAAAACACAACTTCCGTACGAGCTTCTACGTGTCCGATTGACTTTTTGGCTGCTCCGTCTTCCTACTGCTGCTCTGCTATAACGCTGCTGTATCTGACTACTACTGAGGAGCTATCCAACACCGAGCTTGATCCAATAATCTTCAAAGGTGTTGGGTGACGAATTTACGACTCTATACTTAATTATTGCAAAAGGAAAGTGTAACATGTTACACTTATCCTATTCTTTCTATTATACTCGATCTCCTCTTTTGACGGTTCCAGAAGAGGTGTTTTAGTGGATTACCTGTGGATAGATTCGAAAGACCTGGGTCTTGAAATAGGAGTCACCAAAGGCTCCAAACCAAGTAAAATCGAACAGTATCTTTTACTTTTACTTGCCTTTGCTTTTGTGTTTTTTTTTTTTGCTGCATATTTATTTCAAAAAGCAAAAAAAATTTCAAAACCACGTGATTCATCCCCATCTCACGTGCGTCTCGATCCAACATAGGGTACATGAAGTATCACACTATAGCTGGAGGCAGGACGAGATGAGTAATAAATCACCCACCAGATATTGATTCGAGGATTTGTTATCTTATGCACTAATCACTAGTAGCGGAGATTCTACATCTTTCAAGGAGATAGTTCACAATTCTAAGAATGACACGTGGATGAGTGCTATGGCGGAGGAGATGGAGTCGCTGAGAACCAAACATGGGATATAGTGGAACTTCTTGAGGGAAAGCGAGCTATAGGGTCAAATGGGTATTCAAGAAGAAGGAAGCCATGCCAAAGGGAGAAGAAGTGATGTTTAATGCTCATTTGGTAACTGATATGAGTTAGGTTTAGTAGATCCCCGGAGAAAAGGGGAAAGAAAAGAGATAGCAGAATTAAGCAATGTAAATATCGGCCGGGATAATACCTTAAAGAAAAGATAGGCTAATACCGGTCGGAGTACATCCTGGGAAGGGTAGGCTAATATCGTCCGGGACAACATGCTTAAGGAAATATAGGCAAATATCGGACGAGGCAACACACTTAAGAAAATATAGGTTAACACCGGTCGGGACAATATCTTAAAGAAAGGATAGGTTAATATCGGCCGGGATATACCTTAAGAAAGAAAGGCCAATATCGGCCAGGATTGTCTGAGCTAGCATATGCAAATATAGACTAATATCAGGCGGATGTATATGATCGTCCGAGAATGAGCAACTACAAGCCCGTACAGAATTTATAATATATTATCCGATGAAGAAGTCATGTGTTAAATAAAAATAATAACCCTCCTGCACGAAACCTAGGGTCAATCCCGACCGATACAAACTATAGTATAATATCGGGCTGTCCACAGCATAGTGAAGACAGGATGACCAAATGGGGGTGATAAAATATAACAGGACGAGAATAAACATTTTAAGGATATTTATGAATATCTTATGAAAATATTTAATTTATGTAATCGTATAACAGATTGACTAACTCGGCGGGAAGAATGTTTCTAGACTCTTCTGCAAGTACTAGACGACAAAAAAGGTACATCTGGGGTACAAAAAATATTCCTTAAAAGCCATTTTCTGCAAGTACGTGTCTTACGTCATCTCATAACAAACTCGAACAAACCAGGGTCCACTCCATGACTACGGAGGTTATATGAAGTGGTATAAAAGGGGGAATCCTCTCCGTTGGCCAGGTATGCTCACGTTGATGCTCACACTCACAACCCTAGTTTTCAACTACTATTCATCTTCTTCTTCTTCCTTCTTCCACACTAAGAGAGATCACTGACTTGAGCGTCGGAGGGCCTAGCCAGGGATTCCCACCCTGGTCTTAGGTCACTAACAATAGTGTTGGCTGGTCTCTTGTGCATAGGAAGCCTTGGAAGCTCCAGATCTCGATTTTCTTCATCAAAGCTTTCCTTTCGTCTTGGGATCTTCACACAAGGATGGCATCCTGTGACTTCATTCTCCCAGATCCGCTTTGAGTTTCTCAAATCGGTATTCTACAGGTATTATTCTTCATCAGCAGTAGGTTTTCTCCTATCTTTTTTTTTTTGTCAGGCTTCTCAGACATGATCAAATTTAGCGCCGTCTGTGGGAACTTCACCTGAATCTGAGACTGCAAGATGGAAGATATTGGAAAATCGAACCTACTCACTATTAGTCGTGAAGATTTGGATTTCCTCATCAACGCTCATGTACAAAAAGCTTTACAACAACAACAACAACAACAACAACAAGCCCATACTGGAGCTACTCTGCCATTAGCTCATAATTCGACTATCTCGACTACTGAGCACCGAAGGGGAAAGGAGCCGGAAGAAGAAGATCATGCATATTTCCCTCCGGCCACTGCTTCTCCGACTAGGCATCCTCGAGCTTTCCTTCGCACTCCTTTGGAACAGGGAGGATGAAGGCCTGTATTTTAGGAATCCTCTGGCGAGGCGCCAGACAAAGAGAAGCGCAGATGATGGTAGCTAGTGACAGCTCGTCGGAAAGAGTCATTTCTCCATTTTCCCAAAGTCTACTGGATGATCCGCTTCCTAAGCGGTATCAAAATCTGCAGATTGGCGAGTACACTGGGACTACAGATCCATAGGATCATTTGTTAAAATTTGAGAACGTAGCATTATTACAATAATTTTCTGACGGAGTAAAATGCCGGATGTTCCTTACAACACTCGGAGGAGCTGCACAATGTTGGTTCAAGAGATTGCCGGAAAAATCTATCCGAAAGTTTAAAGATTTCAAGAAGGTTTTCCTACACCATTTTTTCAGCAACAAGAGGTATCACAAAACTCCCTGGAGCTTAATTTCAATTAAACAAGCATCTAAGGAGTCCATCAGAGCCTATATTAAAAGATTCAATCAAGTAACTATTGACGTGCCCAATGCTACCACGGAAATATTAGTAAGTGCTTTCTCTCAAGGCTTAAATGATAACGATTTCTTTAAAGATCTGGTGAGAAATCCCCCTGCTAATTTTGACTCCTTAATTGAACGCGCCACTGAGTTTATTAATGTTGAAGAAGCTCAGGCTACGCGCAGAAAAGAAGGTACTACTTCTTTTCCTGTCTCTGTTAAGGAGAAGGCCCCCGCCCTGTTCCTCCACCGAGGGGACCTCGAGTAGTTCATTCGCCCTATCGTCATCCAGAGTATCATCCACAAGCAGTACAACATGTGGAGATGTAGCAAGAAGCACCAAGGAGATGGTGCACCTATCACAAGACTAGCAGTCATCATACAGAAGACTATTTTGTTTTGAAAAATAAAAGAGCTTATAGGGATCGATATCAGAGACAAAATTACTATCAGCAACAATATCCCAGGCAGCAAAGTCCACTCAAATTAGAATATCGCCCGGTCGAACCTCGGCAGGGTATATCATCAACCCCAGTCGGTACATCTCAAGTGCCTGAGAAAGCTCAGCCTGAAGCCGTGACAGCTCGACAAGAAGAAAATAGGAGCAATGTCGCCCGAGGCAACATTAATATGATAGCGGGCGGGCCCACTGATGGAGATTCCAACAGGGCCAAAAAAGCACATGCACGAAGACTCGAGATCCATGTCGTAGGATGTAGCATGGAGAGAGCAGCAGGGCCAGAGATTAGTTTTTAGCCCAAAGATCTTGAAGGGGTGGAAATACCCCATGATGATGCATTAATAATCAAGGTTGTGATAGCTAATTACACTATCTCTCGTACCTTTATAGATACTGGTAGTTCTGTAAATATTATCTTTAAAATAGACTTTGATCAACTGCAGATCGACTCGAGCGAACTTCAACAGATGGTGACTCCTTTATATGGAGTCACTGGCAATGAGGTACAACCTCTGGGTCAAATAAAGTTGGTCATATCTCTAGGGGAGGAGCCCCTCATGAGAATAAGAAGATCTTACTTTATGGCGATGGATGCCCCCTCCTCCTATAATGTGATACTGGGTCGACCGACCTTGAATGAGTTTAGGACGGTCGTTTCTACTTTTTGCCAAAAAATTAAATTTCCTGTCGATGACCAGGTTGGGGAAGTACGGGGTGATCAGAAGACGGCTTGAAAATGCTATGTGGAGATAGTCAGGACTGAGGCCAATGCCACCCGGAAAATGCAAAGAATAGAGGTTAATGCTATTCAAGAGAGGCCACCTGTCCTAGTTTATGAGGAGAAAGAAGAAGTCCAGATACAGACCGGTCGACCTGAAGCTACTACCTATGTCACGGCCGATCTTGAGCCCACGCTGAAAATAGAGCTGGTTCAATGCTTGAAGAAGAATAATGATGTCTTCGCGTGGGCACCTAAAGAAGTCACGGGCGTTTCTCCTTCTATAATGGAGCATTCTTTGCATGTCTTCCCAGATGCTCGTCTCGTCATGCAGAGAAAAAGAAATTTTAGTACTGAGCAAAATCAAATCATCAAGGAAGAAGTGGATAAACTCATGGAAGTCGGCTACATCAGGGAGGTACAGTTTCCTAGCTGGTTAGCTAATGTTGTCCTGGTCTCTAAACCAAGAAATAAATGACGGGTATGTATTGATTTCCATGACCTCAACAAGGCTTGCCCGAGCCTTTCTTTGTTTAGCTAATGTTGTCCTGGTCTAGGCATCCTGCGCCTTTCTTTGTTCTTGCTCTTGTAGAATAGCAAAATCTCTTGAGGCTGAATCTTGAGCTTGATCAGAAAGAAAGATATTATGAAGTCTCTCTACTTTCTCTAGGACAATGCTTTTATGAGAGATATCTGAGAGGGCCTTTTCTTTCAAAGCGGTTTCCACCTGAAGGCTGGAATGTAATCGGTCCACTCGTAATTCCAAGGTCTTCCTTTCAAGCTCTTTGTTTGCCAATATCTACTGCTGATGTTGCAGTTCCTTCTTCAGACCCTCTATTTGTTGAGTCTGCATGGTTATCTTCTCTCGCAGTTGAGAAAGCTCAGTGTGAGAGGGAGGAAGATTGGCTTTTAATGCCTCCACTTGAGTTTTTAACTTTCTATTTTCCCGCTCTAGAGCAATGAGTAGCTGGTCTAGGTGAAAACTCGAGGCGAAAAACTGAAACAATAATGCAGTTAGCAAGAAATAATAATACGACGACAATATATAATGAAAAACACTTACGGCAACAGCTTGGCGACTATGATTGTCAACACGGTGGGACATACTCGTGCCCCTTATTGATATATAAAATAATAAGATCAATAACAGTTCGTGTAGAAATTAAGTATAAAAGTGGTATGGAAAGAAAGAGTATGAATCCAATAAGGAGGAATACCCGGAATCATAACCGCCATAAAGAGGTAATGTCATTGAAGGATGGGATCGAATTCAAAAAGAAGGATGAATCCCACGAAAAAGGTTTTAAGTTTGGCGATCTTCCTCGGAAAATTTGACCAAGTTGTTCTCTCTCTATGTGCTTGATTCTTAAGAATCAAAGAAGTATGAAGAAAATCGGTCGGGTACGAGGTTGATAGGATAGTTTCAGATTATCTATTTGATTAAAACAACAAACCCGGACGGTTATATTGGACCGGATGAGATTTAGTTAAGTGGGAAGTACCAGACGATATTTGTAAGCCTAAGTATAAATCGAGCGGTTATGACAAACCGGTCGAAATGGACGATATTATAATATATTGATCACGGCTTTATAGTCGGATACCGAATTGGGTAAAAACTTGTTAAGTATAAAGCATCGGTCGATATATGCGAACCTAATGGTAAATCGACCAGTTATAATAAACCAAGAGATATTAAAAATATTATATTATAACATACCATATTATATCGGATGGGACTTGGTTAAATACAAAGTACCGCACGATATTTATAAGCATAAGTATAAATCGAGTGGTTATGACATACCGGTTGAAATGAATGATATTATAATATATCGATTACGCCTTTATAGTAGAAAACCAAGTGATATTCGACATGCTTAGATAAGATGAATGAAAAGAAGCAAATTTAGTGGTAGGAGGAGAAGTTTAACCTTACACAAACAAGCCAGATTGTCGTGACAAGTTCTAGTTAACTTTACAATGATCCAGACTCTAACGAAAAGATTACTCTAAAGATAGCTGAGGAAACAAATCAGCAGGCCTGTCATCCAAGAGCTTGCGTCGGTTCAAGAAGTTAGGAGGAGGATCACGAGACAAGAAGTTTTCTTCTCGCAATTTCTTTACTGCTCCTTCAGCTCCAGCGGTATAGGCGGCCAAAATAGATTTTACGATCGGCCTGTTGAAATCAGTAGAATTGATCAAAGTGGTAGCCCGCTCCTTGAAGCGATCGTCTTAACCATTTTTGTAAACCACCAGAGCCGATTGGGAAGACTTCAACTCAGCATCTTTGGTGGAGGCCTCTGTCTTAGCCGTATTCAAGGAAGTGTTTAAGGAAGTTATTTCATCATCTTTCAGACGAAGAGCCTTTAGTTTATCAGCAATGCAGACTCATAGTCAGACTTCAACTTGCTAGCCTCAGCAATCTGCTTCTCTAATTTGGAGGATAACTCAGTATTAAGATCTGTAGCCGATTTAAATTGAGTCTGAAGGCTCTCAACTTGAGCTTCATATTGTTTTTTGGATTCATCTGAAAGCGTGGCAGAAGATAGCTCAGCAACTTGTTGCTTCAGCTTCTCATTCTCAGAATATAAGTTATGAGCTAGGCGAGCTAAACCCATATTGGGCATCCACCGCTACGAACATAAGAATGGGTCATAAAACAGTCACGAATAAATAATAAATAAATAATAGCAAACATACGTTGGTTTCCTCATGCGAGAATTGGTCAATTGTCTTGGAAGGGGAAAGCTCTCCAAAGAGAGTATGAATTTCCTCTCGAGCAGTAGCAAAAGAACCTCCCAGTAATATCGAGAGGACAGGAATGGTAGAAGAACTAGTGGAAAAGGAAGAGGTTGGGATAGAAGGGGGAGCAAAAATCAAGTAAGAAGAAAAGGAAGAAGGCAAAGACCCATATTCTGGAATAGATAGAGGGAAAGTAAAAGAGGCACTGCCAGGGGCAGTACTGATGGAAGAAGGAGAGGAAGAAAAAAGAAATGAAGGATATAAATCAGCCAAAGTAGGCTCATCAGGAGAAGGGGCAGCAGAAGCAAAACCTTCTGAGGGTGATTCCTCAGCAGAGAGAGTGAGTCTCCTTTTTGAGGGGGGAGCTCTAGTGAGTTTGCGTTCCGGGCGTTTACCAGGGGCAATCTCAGCAAGGGATCTGCCTGAGCTTACAAGGGATGTAAGCTCGATAACAGGAAGGGAAGTAGATGGTGGAGCAGCAACAACCACTGATGAAGAAGCAACTGGCAAAGAGACAGTAGTAGCTTCTGCAAGAGGACCCTCAGGAACTTCGGGAACCACCTGAGAGCTGGAAGCTTCAGTTGGAGGAGCCGGGACTTCAAAAAATGTTTTAGTTTGTAAAAATTAATGAAAGAGGAAACAGAACTTTACCTAAGGAGCCGCGTATCCTACATTTGACTGGGCTCAAACCAAACAAATACAGAAGATCGCTCCTTAGCCATCTGGTGATAGAAAGACGACGACAGAGCAACTTTTCACAATAAAGAGGAAAAGAAGGGTGAAGATGAAATTCCTTGACATCAGGTAAGGGAGGTAGAGAGGATCTCCAAGCATGAGACCAAGGAATAGGTCCCAGAAACTTTATAAAAAAAAAAGCGAGACTTCCAAGCTTTAAGAGAAGAGGACATATCATCAAACAGGATCATCTTAGTCCGAGATTGAAAAAGAAAAACACCTGGTTCTGCTACTTTTGGATAAGAAAACATGAAAATATTTTGAGGAGTAGGAGGAATATCAAGTGTGCGAAACAACATGTATATGCCGCACAGATAACGAAAGGCATTAGGCACTAATTGTTGAAGAGGAATGTCGAAATATTGGCTTACCTCGATCAAAAAAGGAGGAATGGGAAACCTTAAACCCCCTATCAACTGATCCCTAAAGAAGGTTACACAGTTAGCAGGAGGGCGGTAAGGATGTTCATCTAGGTTAGGAATTATGATATCATATTCCATAGGAATCTCATACTACAGATGGATGGCAAGCTGAGCATCCTTGTCGAAAGAGGATGAAATTTGAGTATACCAAGGAGCAATAGTCTCTTAACTATAGTAGACAGGATAATATCGAACGGGATAACAACATTTATGATATACAAGTCAATATTGGCCGAGTCATCGTGTCTATTATTATGAACCAGAAGGATTCAAGAAAGTCACCCAGTTCGATACAAAAGATCGTTCGATTTTACACTTAGAACATGATCAGATACATAACATTACATTTTCCTCTTAAAACATTAAACCTTGAAAGGTCAAAAAAAGTTATAAACATGAGCTCTCAGACTCCTTAGAAAACTTCAACCCTACTAAGGACAGATTTTGCCAAGGCACGAAGGAAGCTTGCCCGGGTTGAAGAAATGGAAATATTTTACCCGGACAAAGGAAACTATGAAGCAGAGTGGTCTCATGAGCAAGAAGGCACAAACTTGTTCATACCCTCTCCAACATGTGACTGAAAGGTCCACCTCCCGCCTGAGCCTTTTGAGCTCTGATTTCGGAACACCCATCTCAGCCTGAAACCGAAGCAACCTGGGCTGCGATGGCAACATTAACTGATCTCTAATAGCATGTCGGGTCATCAAGCCTTTCCACTCTGGGGTCTTACGCTCCGGATCCCGACAAACTTCATTCTTTAAGGTCGTTCCTGACCTTGTTTGAAACTGGGTGACCGTCAGAAATACCTCTAACTCTCATGCTTGAGAGTTAGCTGGCTATGGAGTTTGAGCAGCTTCATTCATAAATCCTATCTTCGCCAACAGAGGTTGCTCCCAGAGAGAGAGGCCTAAATCCATACTCTTGGTAAGAGAAGACAAGCAAAAAGGAGAAGAACTGAAGTGAGTGAAGAAGAAAGGAAGGATCACAACCCTATTTAAAGGGTCGAGGGACTCATGAGATCACTATACTTGGGTTCACAGGATTGCTGTGCCAGAAGTCACGAGGACTACTGCAGATAACTCATGAGGCTACTGCAGAGGCCATGGCAGGTACGTGATCAAAAATAGGCAAAGAAACAAAAAATAGACTCAGGTCTAGTCAGTCGGCTACACCTCCTTCGACTAGACTTAGAAGGAAGGCTAGTGATATAGGTTAGGTTTAGTAGGTCCCCGGAGAAAAGGGGAAAGAAAAGAGATAGCAGAATTAAGCAATGTAAATATCGGCCGGGATAATACCTTAAAGAAAAGATAGGCTAATACCGATCAAAGTACATCCTAGAGGGTAGGCTAATATCGTCCGGGACAACATGTTTAAGAAAATATAGGCAAATATCAGACGAGGCAACACACTTAAGAAAATATAGGTTAACACCGGTCGGGACAATATCTTAAAGAAAGGATAGACTAATATCGTCCGGGATATACCTTAAGAAAGAAAGGCCAATATCGGCTAGGATTGTCTGAGCTAGCACATGCGAATATAGACTAATATCAGGCGGATGTATATGATCATCCGAGAATGAGCAACTACAAGACCGTACAGAATTTATAATATATTATCTGACTAAGAAGTCATGTGTTAAATAAAAATAATAACCTACCTGCACGAAACCTAGGGTCAATCCCGACCGATACAAACCATAGTATAATATCGGGTTGTCCACAACATAGTGAAGATAGGATGACCAAACGGGGGGTGATAAAATATAACAGGACGAGAATACACATTTTAAGGATATTTATGAATAGCTTATGAAAATATTTGCTTTATGTAATCGTATAACAGATTGACTAACCCAGCGAGAAGAATGTTTCTAGACTCTTCTGCAGGTACTAGACGACAAAAAAGGTACATATGGGGTACAAAAAATATTCCTTAAAAGTCATTTTCTGCAAGTACATGACTTACGTCATCTCATAACAAACTCTAACAAACCAGGGTCCACTCCATGACTACGGAGGTTATATGAAGTGGTATAAAAGGGGGAATCCTCTCCGTTGGCCAAGTACGCTCACGTTGATGCTCACACTCACAACCCTTGTTTTCAACTACTATTCATCTTCTTCTTCTTCCTTCTTCCACACTAAGAGATATCACTGACTTGAGCGTCGGAGAGCCTAGCCAGGGATTCCCACCCCGATCTTAGGTCACTAACAATAGTGTTGGTTGGTCTCTTGTGCATAGGAAGCCTTGGAAGCTCCAGATCTCGGTTTTCTTCATCAAAGCTTTCCTTTCGTCTTGGGATCTTCACACAAGGAGGGCATCCTGTGACTTCATTCTCCCATTTCTGCTTTGGGTTTCTCGGATCAGTATTCTACAGGTATTATTCTTCACCAGCAGTAGGTTTTCTCCCAGCTTTCCGTTTTGTCAGGCTTCTCAGATAGGATCAGTAACAAAGGGGCACTCACAGAGAAATAAGATTAATTATGTTGAGATTTTCTCTCCAATGGTGAGATATATGTTCATTAGAGCGGTGTTGACTTTTGTGGTACATTATGATTTACAGCTGGAGCAAATAGATGTGAAGACAATGTTTCTTTATGGTGATTTAGAGGAATAGATTTTTTTATCACAACATGAGGGATTTACTCAGTCAAGACAAGAGCATTTGGTCTGTAAGTTGAATAAATTGTTCTATGGATTGAAACAATCTCCTAGGCAATGGTACAAGCGTTTTGATTCATACATAATTCAAAACGAATATAGGAGATGTGAGCATGATTGTTGTATATACGTGAAGAGCCTGGATGATGGATCATTAGTTTTCTTACTATTATACATGAATGATATGCTTATTGCTACAAAGAAGATGAAAGTAATTGACAAATTGAAAAGACTACTGAGAAAGAAATTGACATGAAAGATTTGAGTGAAGCCAAGAAGATTCTAGGTTGGAGATTCACAGGGATAGAGTTATATGGAGATTATGGTTGTCTCAACGTAACTATGTGAAGAAGGTGTTGGATAGGTTCAACATGAGTAATGCAAAGTTAGTGAACACACCTTTTATCATGCCTCGAAAGTATGGTTGTCTGAAGAAAATTGGACAGCACCTCCCCTATAACAATGACAGTTAAAATTTGGATACATAGTCATACAACTGTACAAGAATAATAATATCAGCCCATATGGATGGAACCAACCACAACGAAAGATATAAGGTAAACTACATGAACAAAACAATGGACTGCGAGCCGGCCCGGCTTGATATAACAAACATCAAACCGAACAAAAGACCAACACAAAACAAAAACTTGTACTCAAGTTAATTATTACATGAACATGTTCGAAATACGAAAATATAAGAAAAAGCAAGAACGAAAACTCTCAATGCGATGTGAGACTAGCAGGCAGGATCCTCTAAACAACTCCATACATATATCATCTACTTGCTACTTGAAAGAAGAAAAATACAATAGGTAGAGAGTGCAAATGACTCCGTGAGTAATAGATGATAGTGCATGATAATAACATAAGGAGAAACAAGGTATATAATGTCAAGAAAATACTTACTACAAAATTAAGTGTGCCACAATAATCGTCTGTTAACTAAAATATAACTAATAATAATAATAATAATAATAATAATAATCCACTAACCTACTCAACATAGTGTGACCATAAATCGATAGTACATATAGCATATCCCAACCTACATGAATAAATACATGACTGACATATAGTAAGTATATAATAAGCACTGATTGTAGGATAACGCTCTACCACGGATGGTCTCGTGGGCAGTCAAGGTAAACAAATAGTCACTGTCTGCATGCGAATTCGCTACCACAAATGGTCTCATGGGCAGATAGGGTGAGTAAATAGTCACTATCTGTCGGCGAACTCACTACCATGAATGGTCTTGTAGGTAGACAGGGTAAGTAAATAGTCACTATCTGCGAGCGAACTCACTACCACGAATGGTCTCGTGAGCAGATAGGGTATATACGTAGCTGTCTATCTATGGACTGCACATGGACTCGCTACCACGAATGGTCTCGTGGGTAGTCTTATATATCATGATCGTTGACTACTCTCTCAACCATGAGTGGGAGACAATGATCGACAGGATATTCCAATGATCGCTAACAACTCTCTAAATCAAGAGTGGGAGACAATAGTCGATAAGATATTCCAATGATCACTAACGACTCTCTCAACTAAGAGTGGGAGGCCATAGTCGATAAGATATAACAACAATGGCTGACGACTCTCTTAACCAAGAGTGGTAGACAATAGTCGACAGGGTATAACAATGTAACAATACATAGAAGGGTTTAACCTCACTAGTGTTTAGGCATGAGCTTAAACAATATATAAGGTTAAGTAGGATACTTGATATCCTACACTACGGTATGATCTTACAAATACACGGGCATGAATAAAAATCAAGCCAGTAACTTAGTTCAATATTCCACAGCTATTCTACGGTATCGTATCAGTAGCATAATAGTACGAGTATAAATGGTCATAAATAACATGGATAATAATTAGACTGCATGGATATCAAAATAAATCAACATACAAGATCAAAAGATAAAAGATCAAGCTCAAGAAGTAAAAATGAATAGAGTCAAGGTAAATATAGTAACTATCTAAATATAGATCATGCACTAAATTTAAAGTACTAAAGGAACAAGACAAGAAGTACCCGTCTTAAATATAGATCGAGCTAAACAATCTCCATGTCGAAGTGCTCATCTCAAATTAGAGTCCTGTAATAAATTGAACAGTTTAGCTAATTCTATCATGCATCAATTAGCTAACCAATATCCTAAATCCAATTAGGAAACCTTAATCGAAATAATCATTAGTTAACCCTAATCATTGGTTAACTTCAATTAATCATTGATCAAATTAGAGTTATCCACATTAACAACCCTAATTAATCCACCCAATCTATCCATTACTTAAAGGTTGATCAACCTATTTTAACAATCCAATTCCAATTAACTAACCATTTCCGTTAGCATGCCTCAATTATCCAACTATTTCATTTACCATTCTGCATATCTAATAAATCTATACTTAACTCAATTTGATCATAAATCTGATCAATAATGGGATTCAACTCACTGGATACTCAATTGAGTGAAGTTTAGCAATAGATTAATCAACCCAAATCAACCAAGAGATCTAATAAATAGCTTCCCATTCCTATGACAACTCTTGGTAGCAAGTGGTTAGTGACGGTGAGAGGGTTGTCGGTGTCTACACGTAGCCGGAGCAAACTCCAATCAACGATGGCTGAGTAGGAAATCACAAGGCTATGGCTAAGTTGCTGGCAGAAACCCCAACCACTGTGGTCGCAGGTGCGTGGGGCAGCGTTGGCAGGTCGGGAAGCACTGGTTGGTCGAGTGTGGAGTCGGCTGTGGTGAGACTTGGCACAAGACAGTCGACTGTATTGGTTGCGACAATGGGAAAGGCCACAAAGATAATCGGCTAGACTCAGCACCAGAGGAAGGTTGACGGTGGCGACTCTTGATGGTCGATCGGGCTTCTGACGATGAAGAGGTTGGCATCGATAAGGAACTGCTCGCAATTAAGTTCAAGTAGGTTGTTGACCAACCATGGTAACCACGAAGCTGGCTGTGGTTATGACCTCATAGCAGTGGCTACTAGACAAAACAGGCAAAGAGGGTAGCATTGCAGCGTCGCCGCGCTGGACTCCCACGAAAAGGGTGGTGGTGCGACGACAATCCGGCGGTGGCGGCGATCGCCAAGGCTACTCCGGCAATGACCAACACTTTGTGGGCGCGGCACCGACGATCGACAACGAAGCTAGGGAGAGGGGTTGGCGGTGTGGGTTGAGATTAGGGGGCACAGAAGCAAAAATAGGAATGGAAGAAAGTAAAGTTAGGTTTTTATATTCCAACTTAGGTTAATTAATTGTAATCAACTCCTACTTAATTGAAATTCTAAATAGGCTTTCACAAAGCCTATTTGATTCATCCTCTTCATATATCATACGAACTCCGTTTAACTCCCGATAAATTTTTAAAAATTTTCAAAAAATTCTATAAGGTTATTTCTCCAATTACTCTTATTATTTAATTATCGTATCTTACATTCTCCTGCACTAAAAAGAATTTGGTCCCTAAATTTACTACTCAAAGTAGGGGATCCTCATCTAATAGTTGCAACTAGACAACACCCCCATATACAAGTCCATCCTAGTATCATGAACAAATTTATAACTCCCCAAAAACTATATGATGATCCTCTTCCAAGTAGATAATAATGACTCTGTGGGTTATGAGCTTACCCAACTTTCGCTACACCACATTGATGTTCTGCATTCACTAGTTGACACACAAAGTGCTAGGATACCAGATTCTTATTGAACTTCTTCACAGTGTTCCTCTGAGAAGAGCATCGTAGGTCATGATTCATACGCGTACTTCCTAGATAAATCGCAAGATTGTAATCGATCCACTCTCAGAAGTAGATCTTCTTCATTTACGTGCGCCTCAGAAATCGATATTTAGTCATGAATCTCATTTACTATTTCAAAATTTGAGGTGTTAATCACTAATTAGTTCTTACTCAATACGTGTGACCATAGACACCCGTAAGTGACCAAAAGTGATTAAGCAACCATAGACACCCGTAAGTGCTTTAACATCCCATCCGATAATAGCTTTTTCCGGTTTGAGGATACACGAAAATGCTTTTGCAAGAAACCACTTGTCTTTAATATTCGTGTAACCTCTTCAATTGATTGATCGCATGCTCTACTTCCAACCTCCTAACTGTTTCAAAATGGCTGTGTTTGGTTCTAATAAATACTAATTGGTGAACTTTTTCATATATGGAAAATAGGTCTAGGTTTGCCATGAGAAAGGAAAACTACTTGAACTCGTTTGTCCTGGGATCTTGGTTCTAAGTTCTTCGGGGATGGAGCCTTGCAGATGTTAAAGTTGGCTCTTCTTTGCACCAATTCAAAGCACAGGTTCACTCAATCGGATACTCACTGGCACCAAGTTCATAATCTAATCACCAACTAAAATCACCAAATCTAAAAACATCGCTCACATGCTATTCCACATGCTACTATCGACAACAACTCTTAATAATAAGATCATCAAAATCAAATATCCACTAATAGTCCGTCGGAAAGCAACATATCACAAAAAATAAGTCAATCCTCATTTGTCCTCAACATTAATCAAACTTAATAGCTTCCTAAATAATAAATAGACTAAAAGGAAGTCATCCACCATAGATCAATATTGTTTGTTTATGTTGTACCAACTTAAAGGTTTATAGCTTATGGGGAAGTTTGTTGTAGTATATTTTTAGTGAGGCAAACCTATCATGCGCTCACAAGTCCATCTTCCCAGTGATCATCTCTCATCATTAGGTACTTAAATATCCACAATAAAAAAATGACAATTCAAAGTCTAAAGGGTTACTTAACCTTTTGACTGAAAGTCTACCCATTAAGAGGATAGCACCACAACTCTCGTAATTATGCTCATAAATGTCTTTCGATAAACGTCGACAAAAAGTCGGACACTCTGGTTTAAAATATAGACTTCAAGACCTTAGATATACGATCATATGGTCAAGATCTTGAACTACTTAATAAAGACAATGTTAGTTGAGTCGACTAACTATTGTCTTACTGCACTTTCTCTACTTAAGGTTCAGGAACCCCTCTAGTGACGAGGTATGCTCAAAATGGTAGAGAAGCACTATCACTAAATAGTTTGTCAAAATAACTATCAATCAATGTTCTACCTCTCGAAGATCATCATCTGAAATTTCAACTCAGTTACGATTGAATTGTGTTAAGAAGTTAACACTACATTCTCCTCTGAAATTTCAACTCAGTTACGATTGAATTGTGTTAAGAAGTTAACACTACATTCTCCTCATCCTTGTGAGTCATATATCTCAATGTACCATCAAGAATATTTAACCATATACAATAGGTCCATCAATTAAAATCTCCCATGAAATAGCATTAGACGAGTCGACTAACTATCGCCTTATATACCATTATGCTACAGGTTGCTCTACCTAAGATTTGGAAACCACTGACGGTGAGCTATAGAATAGGAGGCAGAGAAATATCATTTCTTTGGACACCTCAAAATAATCACCAAGTGATGCTTTGTTTCTAAAGATCGTCCTCAGTGTTTTCCACCAAGAGGTGGCCTAGTTTCGTATGTGATAACTAGTTAGCATTACCTTTTCGCATAAGTGCAAGTCATATATCTGAATGTACCTTCTATGTTATCTAATTAGGTACGAGCGATCCATGGTTAAAATCCCGATGAAATAGGATACATTGATCCTCTACTAACTGTAATGGTATAAGTATACGTTCCTTGTCAATTACCAAACTGGTAGTGGCAGGGTCAATATTGTTACTAGTTGATCCTGTCTAAAATCTGCGAGGTGGTGCGCTGGCTCTAGTGAACGACGATTTCTGATGAAGACGAACTCCTGAAGATCCGGAAGAGCTCCTCAATGATCCTATGCACAATTAGACGAGCCAATAAACAAAGCGTTAGTGACCTAAGATTGGGGTGAGGATCCCTTGCTAGGTCCTCCGACACTCAAGTCAGTTCCTCTCTCGAAGGTGGAAGAAGAAGAAGAAGAAGTACAATAATTGAAGTACTTAGAAATAGAGTTTTGGATGCTAGAACTTACTTATCCTACCAACATAGAGGATCTCCCTTTTTATACTACCTCATGTAGCCTCCATAATCATGAAGTAGTCCCCGATTTGTTCAAGTTTGTTAGAAGATGAAGTTATCTTCTAAGCTTCATGCAATAATCTTTAAGGATCTTTTTTGTACCCCAGATGTACCTCTTTTGTCGTTTGTAACTCATATTCATGATGAAGTATGCATAGGAACAAGTCGCTATAACTGAAGAAGCTTCTAGAAGATATTTTATGTCAAATTTACCAGGCTGTTATACTTATATACTTTTGTTAAGCATGTCTCGACCAGTCATTTGAGCCAGTCGTCTGTATATTGAGAATCCCTTGAGAATACCTTCTGTTAAGCATGTCTCAACCGATCATATATATATATATATATATATTGAGAATTCCTTGAGAGTACCTTCTGTTAAGCGTGTTTCAACTAGGAATGTACCATAAACTTTATGAAGCTGAGCACCTTTACACCTGATCAGGTTTTGTCTGACCGAGCGCTTGTAAGCATATTAGTGCTCGCTTGGCCTTCACTTGGTCGATAATATACTAAAAACTTCTATAAGGCTAAATACCTTTACACTCGGTCGGGCTTTACCTGACCGAGTGCGTGTAAGCACAGGGGTGCTCATTCGGCTTTCACTCGATCGGTAATATACTAAAAGCTTCTATAAGGCTAAATACCTTTACGCTCGGTCAGGCTTTGCCCGACCGAGTGCATGTAAGCACATGGGTGCTCGCTTGGCCTTCACTTGGCCGGTAATATACTAAAAGCTTCTATAAGGCTAAATACCCTTACGCTCGGTCGGGCTTTGCTTGGCCGAGCGCGTGTAAACACCTGGGTGCTCGCTTGGCCTTCACTCGACCGGTAATATACTAAAAGCTTTTATAAGGCCAAATACCTTTACACTCGGTCAAGCTTTACCTGACTAAGCGCCTGTAAGCATATTGGTGCTCGCTCGACCTTCACTCGACCGGTAATATACTAAAAGCTTTTATAAGGCCAAATACCTTTACACTTGGTCGGGCTTTACCTGACCAAGCGCCTGTAAGCATATTAGTGTTCGCTCAGCCTTCACTCGACCGATAATATACTAAAATCTTTTATAAAGCCAAATACCTTTACACTTGGTCGGGCTTTACCTGACTAAGCGCCTGTAAGCATATTGGTACTCGCTCGGCCTTCACTTGACCAGTAATATACTAAAAGCTTTTATAAGGCCAAATACCTTTATGCTCGGTTGAGCTTTGCCTGACCAAGCATGTGTAAGCACATGAGTGCTCGCTCGGCCTTCACTCGATCGATAATATACTAAAAGATTCTATAAGGCTAAATACTTTTACGCTCGAGCGAGCTTTGCCTGGTCGAGCACGTGTAAAAAGCCTTTTATTTGATCGTTCATCATCTTATTAATCATACATTCACCCAGCTATATACTCCTCCTATCTTTCTCGACCATGACCTCTATTTCATTTGGCAAGTCGTTCCATCATAACTCATATCACTAGTATTTCCTAAGACTGTAATCTTTAATCTCCAATAGATTATTGATGGGTTTGACACCTACATCCAACTCGGTATCAGTCGGTGTCACAGAATAATCTATATTCTATTTGTTAGGCTCGGATCTTGTAATGTCAACTTATCGTGTTCATGGTCATTCTCGACCGCGACTGCAAATAAAGCTGACTCACTTAGTGTCACCATACTAATACCAAGTCAATGAGTACTTAACAAATAGGTGTAGAGACAATTTCACGATCCAACTAAGTTAGAGAAAGATTAACTAATCATGCATTAATTCTTACAACATTCAACTGATCTAACATATCTAAACAAGGTAGTGAATCAAAATAGGTATAACAATAATAAAGATATACCTTACTTCCTATAGCTCGGAGGTGTCTTGTCACTGCATGGTTCCAAAACTCAAAAAAAAATCACATCGAGAAAACAAATTATGAAAATCGAAACATGAAAATAGGCATCGTAAACTCGGCTCTGATACAAATAAATTGTCATGCACCGAGGGTAAGATTGTCCGAAGAAAATCGGACAGTGCATCCCTTGTAACAATGACAATTAAAATCTCGATACATAGCCACACGTCTGCACAAGAATAATAATATCAACCCACATGGATGGAAACAACCATAACGAAAGATATAAGGTAAACTACATGAACAAAACAATGAACTGCGAGTCGACCCGGCTTGACACAACAAACATCAAATTGAACAAAAGGCCAACAAAAGATAAAAATTGTACTCAAGTTAATTATTACATGAACATGTTCAGAAAATCAAAATATGAGAAAAAGCAAGAACTAAAACTCTCAATGCAATGTGGGACTGGCAGGCAGGATCCTCCAAGCAACTCCATACATATATCATCTACCTGCTACCTGAAAGAAGAAAAATATAACAGGTAGTGAGTCTAAATGACTCCACGGGTAATAGATGATAGTGCATGATAATAACATAAAGAGAAACAAGGTATACGGTATCAGGAAAATACTTACTACAAAAGCATGTGCTACAATAATCGTTTGCTAACTAATAAATCAAGAGTAATACAGCACATCCCAACCTACACGAACAAATACATAATTGTCATATAGTAAGTTAATAACAAGCACTGACTGCAGGAGAACGCTCTATCACAGATGGTCCCGTGGGAAGTGAGGGTAAACAAATAGTCACTGTCTGCATGCGAACTTGCTACCATGAATGGTCTCGTGGGCAGATAGGGTAAGTAAATAGTCATTATCTGTGGGTGAACTCGCTACCTCGAATGGTCTCGTGGGCAAACAGGATAAGTAAATAGTCACTATCTGTGGGTGAACTAGCTACTATGAATGGTCTCATGGGCAGACAGGGTATATACGTAGCTGTCTAGCTACGGACCGTAGGCAGACTCGCTACCACGAATGGTATCATGGGTAGTCCTATATATCATGATTGTTGACAACTCTTTCAACCATGAGTGGGAGACAATGGTCAACAGGATATTCCAATAATTGCTAACAACTCTCTCAACCAAGAGTGGGAGCCAATGGTTGACAGGATATTTCAATGCTTGCAAACAACTCTCTCAACCAAGAGTGGGAGACAATAGTCGATAGGATATTCCAGCGATCGCTAACGACTCTCTCAACTAAGAGTGGGAGACAATAGTCGATAAGATAGAACAACAATGGCTGACGACTCTCTCAACCAAGAGTGGGAGACAATAGTGGACAGGGTATAACAATGTAACAATACATAGAAGGGTTTAACCTCACTAGTATTTAGGCATGAGCCTAAATAATATATAAGGTCAAGTAGGATACTTGATATCCTTGACTATGGTATGATCTTACAAATACTTGGGCATGAATAAATATGAAGTCGATAACTTAGTTCAATATTCTACAGCTATTCTACGGTATCGTATAGTAGCATAATAGTATGAGTATAAATGGCCATAAATAGCATAGATAACAATGAGATTGCATGAATATCAAAATAAATCAACATACAAGATCAAGAGATAAAAGATCAAGCTTAATAAATAAAAATGAATAGAGTCATGGTAAATATAGCAACTATCTAAATATAGATCATGCACTAAGGTCAAAGTACTAAAGGAACAAGGCAGAAAGTACCCACCTTAAATGCAGATCGAGCTAAACAATCTCCATATCAAAGTGCTTGTCTCTGTTGGTGTAGGTTGCTCTAGAATCAAACCTAAGTTTTGATGTTATCAAAGGTTCAAGTTAAGTCTTGTTGTGATCTAACAAGTTAACTGATTGTGCAGGTTGTTTACTCAATCAAGAAAGCTCTAATCGCGACTAGGCAGGAAAGACTTAGTAGATCGTGGAAGCCAAGAGAAAAGAACAAGTGGGTCAAGAGGATTCGACACTTAGCAGAGAAGCTTGATAGGTTTGGAGGACCAAAGATCGAGGGAAAGTCTTGGGTGGTCGATCCAATGCTAAGCGGTAAAGTCCAAATAGGTCTGGAGGACTATGTTTGGCAGGTAGGTTAAGGTAAGCAACTAGAAGAGCAACAGTGAAGTCATGTTCTGGAAGGGAACAAACCTTAGGTTGCTGATCCAACTGAAGAAACCAGGAATGTTTCCAAGTTGAGATCAAGACAGTGTTACTATTAATTACTACTCATGCATCTTACTATTACTGTGCTAACTCTGTTTTGCAAGAGCTTTCATTCTAACTCTATGTTATAGGAACCGAAGTTTATTGGTCGACCGAACACCTAGATCGGTAGATCGAACCAAGTTGATTGAAACCAGAGATCAGCCGAAGTAGAGTTGGTAAAGTGACTGATCGATAGACCAAACACATTGATCGGTCGACCAAACCAAGCAGATGTGGCACAAATCAGATAAAGCTGAGGTGGAGAAGGAAGCCAGACTGATCGGTTGACCGAACCAGAGGATCAGTCGACCGAATGATCATCACATTAAAGGCATATTAATGAAGAATCTCGACGAACAGAGAAAATAAACTGTTCGGTTGATCGAACATGGTGATTGGTCAACTGAACTATTCAATATCATCAACACCCAAAGATCGAATCTCAATGAAGAAGGAAGGGAGTGGGTTCGGTCGACCAAACCCAAGGATCGGTCGACCAAACGTTGACTATTCTTATAAAAGTGGTGCTCGAGGTTCGAGGCTAGGTATCTGTTTTGAGTTCATCTCTGTGCAAAAGCTGCTGTTCATGTGACAAGTCTACTACTCATCTCCAAGCAAGCTGCTACTCTATCCAAGAAGTACCGACCAAGCTTCATCCTACATCTAGTGTCGGTATATTTTTATTTAACTTGCTTTGTACTTTAATTTCAAGTAAGATAGTAGGTTGTTACTATCTTACATATTTCATTGTACGAATTACTTCTATCCAAAGATTTTAGAAAGAATAATTTTAGTGAATTGCCTCATGGTGCGATCAAAGATAGCGGGTCTTGGAGTAGGAGTAGACCTAGGCTCTGAACCAAGAACTGAATCGTGTTCTTTATTTTTCGCTGCACTAGTTTAGTTTAAATGCTTAAAAAGATAAGAGTTTTTTTAAAAAGCGATATTCACACCCCCCCCCCCTCTATCGCACTTTCTTGATCCTTCAATTGGTATTAGAGTCTGGTAGCTCTAAAAATACTTAATTATTTTTCAAAGAAATTTTAAAAACTTTTTCTTTTCCTCTTAAAATGTTTTTTCTTTATATCCAACACTACTAATCCCAAGACGAGAGTCTTGGAAATTTTCCTTTCCTTCTTTTTGATAGAAAATATGGCAAACTCCTACCAAGAAGAGTACAGTTCAGTTCGCCCTCCATTGTTCAAATGAGAGAACTTCAGCTATTGGAAATATAGAATAGAGTGTTACCTCAAGTCTGACATCGAACTTTGGTTTACCATACTCAAAGGATCCACTCCCTCGATGGTAGATGGAAAGTCGGTAGAACCAGAAGACTGGACTCCTCCAATGATCAAGAAGGCGCAATTGAACTACAAAGTGTTGATACAGTCTGACCTGGATGTTGTTTTGATGTTGACACTGATTTAAGTTTCAATCAGATATTGAATTAACTCAGACAAATCAGGGTTGACTTGGTTGACCTGATTAATCTGATTGGGAAAAGTCCGAGCAAGGAGCTTGGCACGGGGGAAAGTCCTGGTGAGTGAAGCCAGGCAATTGGAGAAGTCCTGGTGAGTGAAGCCAGGCAATTGGAGAAGTCCTGGTGAGTGAAGCCAGGCAATTGGAGAAGTCCTGGTGAGTGAAGCCAGGCAATTGGAAAAGTCCTGGTGAGTGAAGCCAGGCAATTGGAAAGTCCTGGTGAGTGAAGCCAGGCAATTGGAAAAGTCCTGGTGAGTGAAGCCAGGCAATTGGAAAGTCCTGGTGAGTGAAGCCAGGCAATTGGAAAGTCCTGGTGAGTGAAGCCAGGCAAGGGAAAATCCAGATGGATCAAGGGTGATCGGACATCTGGTGTTGGGAAGTCCAAGTATGGAAACTTGGCATGTATAGTCGGAGAAGAGCTCGGTAGCTCGGTCTCTGGACTGTCAGGATTAAGGGTAGCAAGCTTGGAAGCTTGCCTCTTAAATCACAGCCTTGGATCGGTCTGATGACCGATCCAGTGGCACAAGTGGCACGGGTGATCGGTCGGCAGACCGATCCAGTGGACAAGTGTGTCTGATCGGTCTACGGACCGATCGAAACACTCAGTAGCATATTGTGTTGTTACTGATCGGTCCGCCGACCGATCGGTGAGAACTCGATGAATACTCGGTATGCTCTTGTATCGATCTTGACGGTCTCGGGACGGTCAGTTGATCTGATCGGTCGGAGACCGATCGGGGCTTATCTTGTGACACACGATCGGTCGAGGACCGATCGGTTAGTTCTGATCGGTCCGCGACCGATCGATGCAATCGAAAAGAGATTTGAACGTATGGATCGGTGCGGACCGATCCATACTATAATCTGTTTGCATGCACTTTCTCGATTCTTTACGATTCAAAGTTGCTTTTGCCTAAATATTTCTAACCATCTGCTGCAAGATTTTGAGGTGCAGGTTACTGGTAATTTGCAATTGGTTGATTTCAAATTGAGCTTCATTAGTAGAGGATACCAGAGAGACTTTTGCTATGTTCCACTGTAAACCTGTTAAAGCAGCAAAATCGTGGCTGCGATCTGGCGGTGATCTGGCATCGATCAGCTCAACTCATGGTGATTGGGTGGAGCTCAGAGACACCAGTGAAGACCAGAATTCCATTGGTGTGAGCTCAGATGATCAGATGAGAAAGAAGCGTGATTGGCGATGCTATGGCTGGATGCAGAGATTTGCTGCAGTTTGGCAGGGATCCGTTGCGGGCGAAAGGCAGAGATGGCAGAGACATAAAAGGCTGGTTGAAGAGAGGGTTAAAAAGAAGTTTCTTTGGGGAAGAAAAAGAAAAACTCTCTGTCGATCGGTGAAAAAAGCTTTGACGCTCGGGGCTGAGAAGCGGCTGTCTCGACTTGCTCTCTGTTTCACTGACCTTCGCGTGACTGTAAGCTTAATTTTCATTCTCCTAAGTCACCAAGCTCAGTAAGTCTTGTGCTATATTCTACATACCTGTTGAGATTTTGTTGAGAGGTCACTCCACCGAGAAGGAGAAAGTTCATAGTCGGGTGTTCACCGGGGTTGATCTACCGAAGATCGGCTTGTCCACCTTACGGACACCGAGGAGTAGGGGCAAGTTATCCCCGAACCTCGTAAACACTTGAGTCACTGTGATTTGCTTTGTTTCTTCTCTTATTCTTATTCTGTTCTTAACTTGTTTTCCGCTGCGCTAACCACTCGTGTGAGTTTTATCTTTAAGTTTTAGCTTTTGAAGAGGCTATTCACCCCCTCTAGCCATCCAAGATCCTAACAAGTGGTATCAGAGCTTGGAGCTCTTCATCCGGCTTAACAACCTAAGAGCAAAGAGATGGCCATGAGGGAAGGTTTTAGCACAAATCGACCACCTTACTTTGAAGGGGCAGATTTCCAGTACTGGAAGGGACGCATGGAGTATTACCTAAAGACGGACATTGCCATGTGGTTCTCAGTCAAGGAAGGCTACACACCACCAAGAGATGAGGAAGGTAAGGAGCTCGAATCGTCAAGGTGGTCTACCGAACAACTCCGCAAAGCACAAGCCGATGCCAAGGCCATGGTCACCTTGCAATGTGGAATCGCCAAGGACCAACTAGTCAAGGTAGGTCCTTTTACTAGTGCAAGAGATCTATGGAACAAGCTCATTGAGCTTCAAGAAGGAACTCGGGACTCTCGAATTGCCAAGAGAGACTTGTTCCTCAACCAACTCCAGAACCTCACCATGAAGGAAAATGAGAATGTAAGTGAACTTCATGGTAGGTTTAAAGAGATCATTAACGGTCTCCATTCCATAGATGAACGTGTAGAAAACCGCGATCTTGTAAGGTATGCACTTAAAGCTTTTCCTAGGAATGCCTTGTGGTCATCTATGGTAGATGCCTACAAGGTATCCAAGGATCTTTCAATTGTCAAGTTAGATGAATTTTTCTGTGAAATGGAATTACATGAACTTGCTAACAAAGGCCAAAAGGAGAAAGGTATTGCTCTTGTTGCAGGAGAAAGGAGCAAGGATGGGAGAAGGAAGAAGGAAAAGAAGAAAGAAAAGGAGATCTCCTCATCCACCTCTTCCTCCGAGTCCGATGACGAAGGCGAATCATCGTCATCAAGCGAAATGGCGAATTTCGTGAGGAGGATCATGAGAAGAAGCCGAAGATACAAAGGTAAACCTAATGATCCGAACATTGATAAATCTAACGTTACGTGCTATGAATGTAGTAAGAAAGGGCACTACCGAAGTGAGTGTCCTAAGCTCAAGAAGGAAGAACGAGCCAAGAAGAAGGAAGAACGAGCCAAGAAGAAAGAAGAAAGAAGCAAAAAGAAGAAGGCCCTTAAGGCCACTTGGGATGAGTCATCTTCAAGCTCATCCGAGGAAGAAGAGAAGAAGGAGAAGAGCACTCGCCATTTAGCACTCATGGCAAGGGAGGACTCCGGAAGCGATGGCAACTCAAGTGATGCTTCAAACGCGGCCTCATCATCCTCGGATGATGAAGAGGTAACCTCTTCTCATGTAGAAAAATGTTATAAGACTATTACTCATTTATCTACATTGCTTAAAAAATCGAAAACAGAAAATAAATTGTTAAAAGAAGAAGTAGAAATACTAAAGGCTCTTAGGGAAGATGAGGTTGATGACCTTCATCTAGAGCTTCTTGAAGATGAGAACAAGGCTTTGAAGAGTGAGGTTGAGAAGCTCAAGAAAATGCTTGAGAAATTCTCAACTAGCTCTAAGACATTAGACATGATCTTAAATGCCCAAAGGGCAGTCTACAACAAAGCCGGGATAGGTTATCAACCCAAAGAATCGAGTTTTATCTCATTAGTGTCTAGGACCCAATACCATAGATCAAATGATTCTAGGGTTCATGGAACTAGGAAGGGTATGACCAAAGCATGGGTTCCTAGGTCACTTCTTGTAGATGCATTAGGTCCCAAGATTTGGGTACCTAAAACATCTATCTTTCGTATCTTGTAGGCATTGATCGAGGGGGAGCACCTATCAACTTGGTTTGTTGATAGTGGATGCTCCAAGCACATGACCGGGGACAAATCTCTATTTGCTTCTCTTCAAAACAAAAGTAGAGGTAATGTGTCCTTTGGTAACAATGGTAGTCTTAAGGTAATAGGAGTTGGAGACATTCATATATCCGAATGCCTTCATATCAAGAATGTCCTTCTAGTCAAGGGAATGACTTTTAATCTCCTAAGTGTCAGTCAATTGTGTGATACGGGTTACACAATTGAATTTCATTCAAGTCAATGTTTGGTTAAAAACATTGACACACTTGACACGATACTAGTAGGCACAAGGGTAGACAATATTTATCAAGTATCATTTAAAAGTGCTACTAATGCTTTGATTAAGTGTTTCATGTCAAAAGAAGAAGAGTCTTGGCTATGGCATAGAAGGTTGGCACATGTAAACATGAAGAACATCCGGAAGCTAGCAAACAAAGGATTAGTGCGAGGCTTACCAAGCATCAAATATCAAAAGAACAAACTATGTGATGCATGTCAAAAGGGTAAGCAAACAAAAGCGGTTCATAAAGGTAAAAGCATTGTAAGTACTTCTACTCCGTTAGACTTATTGCACATGGACCTATTTGATTGCAGTAGTGTAATATCTTTGAATGGAAGTAGATATTGTCTTGTGATTATTGATGATTTCACTAGATATACTTGGACCTTCTTTTTGAAACATAAGGACCAAACCATAGATATTTTCATTTCTTTTTGTAGAAGAACGGAAAATGAAAAATCAACCACAATTAAAACCATTAGGAGTGATCATGGTGGTGAATTCCAAAACCATAGGTTTTTAGAGTTTTGTCAAGAGAAGGGTTATAGACATGAGTTCTCTACTCCAAGGACCCCACAGCAAAATGGGGTTGTGGAGAGAAAGAACCGAGTCCTACAGGAAGCTGCACGAAGCATGCTTCATGAGTACTCTTTGCCGAGCTACTTATGGGCCGAAGCTGTGAGTACAGCTTGCTATGTGCAAAATCGAGTCCTAATACACAGATTTTTAGGAAAGACCCCTCATGAACTTTGGTTTGGGAAACCACCTACAATTAAACATCTTAGGGTGTTTGGTTGTAAGGTGTTTATCTTGAACACAAAGGATCATCTTGGGAAGTTCACGGCTAAGGCTGATGAAGGGATACTGGTCGGGTATTCACTCACCAGCAAAGCCTATCGAGTCTACAACAGTAGGACTAAATTGATTGAAGAGTCCTCTGATGTAGCTTTTGAAGAAATCCCTAATTTAAATGATCAATCAAGGGATGTAGAACAAATTCAATTCGAACTTAGAAGGCTAAGTTTGAATGACCAAGACATCGAAAGAGTCGAAATTGACTCTGATAATGATGAACAAGGACAACAAAGAACTCAGGTGGATCCATTGCCTGATATTGAGTCCTTGTCTGTGCCAAGTGAGACCACTCATGAGGCACCATCAGCACCAAGGCGGTCTAGGTTAGACACTAGTCACCCCCAAGACCAGATTGTGGGAGACATCCATCAAGGGGTTAGGACTAGGTCATTCTTTAGAAATGAGTCCAATGAGGTCGCTTTGATCTCAGAAATTGAACCTAGATTAATTGATGAGGCATTGCATGATCCTGAGTGGATCATAGCTATGCAAGACGAATTAGGTCAATTTGAAAGGAGCCAAGTATGGGACTTGGTTCCCAGACCTAAGAAGACCACCATTATTGGAACCAAATGGGTCTTCAAGAACAAATTGAACCAAAAGGGAGAGGTAGTTAGAAACAAGGCAAGACTTGTAGCCAAGGGCTATAGTCAAGTTGAAGGCCTTGATTATGATGAGACATATGCTCCAGTGGCCCGATTAGAGTCCATTCGCTTAATGCTAGCTTTTGCTGCACATAGAGGTTTCAAGCTCTATCAAATGGATGTAAAATCGGCCTTCTTAAATGGTCTCATTAAGGAAGAAGTTTATGTTGAACAACCACCGGGATTTGTGAATACCGAATCTCCAAATCACGTGTACAAGCTCAAGAAAGCACTTTATGGGCTTAAACAAGCACCACGAGCTTGGTACGAAAGGTTGTCAACATATCTACTAGAGAAGGGCTTTGTTAGAGGACAAATAGACCCAACACTATTTCTACGTAGAGATGGTGAAAATATTTTTGTAGCCCAAGTATATGTCGATGACATAATTTGTGGCTCAAGCAACAAGGGCTATTTAAATGAGTTCATCACTCACATGGAGAGTGAGTTTGAGATGAGTCTAGTGGGAGAATTGACTTTCTTCCTTGGACTCGAAATCAAACAAACTAGAGATGGTATTTATGTCCATCAAGCAAAATACACTCAAGAGATGCTCAGAAAATTCAATATGAGTGACTCTAAGGAAGTGTCCACTCCAATGGCGACAAACACTCGCCTTGACAATGATGAGAGTGGAAAACCAGTTGATCTAACGCAATATAGAAGCATGATCGGTAGTCTTCTATATCTCACAGCCAGTAGACCCGATATACTTTTTGCTGTGGGCATGTGCGCTAGGTATCAAGTCTGTGCAAAGGAATCTCATTTAATTGCAGTTAAAAGAATTTTGAGATATCTTAAGGGCACAATAAGAGTAGGTCTTTGGTATCCTCGTACCGAGTCTTTTGACTTGATAGGTTACACCGATTCCGATTATGCTGGGTGCAAATTGGATCGGAAAAGTACGAGTGGGGGTTGCCAATTTTTAGGGTCATCTTTAGTTAGTTGGTCAAGTCGGAAGCAACATTGTGTTGCTCTCTCCACGACAGAGGCTGAATATATTGCCATGGGAGAGAGTGTATCGCAATTGTTGTGGATGATACACACCTTAGAGGATTATGGATTTTCTTACAAGGGTGTACAAGTGCTATGTGATAACATTAGCACGATTAACCTAACTAAAAATCCAGTCCATCATTCAAGGACAAAACACATTGAAGTGCGTCATCACTTCATTAGAGATCATGTAGCTAGGGAGACATTGCACTCACATATGTTGAGTCAAAGTCAAACCTAGCTGATATTTCACCAAACCCCTTCCGGAAAATGAATTTAGTCATTTAAGGAGGGAGTTGGGAATGTGTTTGGCTCCTTAGGTCATTAGAGTTTCACCATGATCAATAAGGACTATTAAGATGACAAGAGTAATTGGGACAAAAATTTGGGCAACTTGGGAACATCTCACATACACTATAAGGTTTAACAAAATGTTTTTGTTTGCTAGAAATGGGGTGAGATGCTAGGATCAACCAAATTATTCAAAATGTATCATGCATCCCTTGAATAATTAGGTTGAAGAGACATTAATTGAGTTTGGGGAACACCATTACACAATTCATGTGTATTTGGTTCCTAGATCTTACTCATACATTCCAACCAAGGAATCTTGGTTGGACTTTTGTCTAGAAATTGTCTAACATAGTTAATGTGTTTGGTTGATACTTTTTGCTTGATACATTTCATGACTTTGATTGATGTTAGGACAAGTTGATAAAGAAGTATTAGGAACTAAGACTTATTTTGACAAACTTGAAACTAATCATAGAGAGGACGAATTTTGGAATAGGTTATAGGTAGCCTATGTCAGTTTTGGGACTTTGCTTCACTACAGATTGTAGTTTCAGCAATTTCCTAAGTTTGTGAAGATTCACTGATTTTGAAGCTAAGAATCGAGAAGGTTTAAATTTTGAATTTCTAAGCCTTGAATGAGTTCAATTCTTGAGAGCAAATCATTAGGAATTATCCGTCTGATATCACTAACTATAATCTATGGGCTTCTAGGATCCTAGGAAGTTGTTGGAACAAAATTTAGGACTTTTGATACGAGTTTCAGATATCAGAAGTCTGAAGTATCAGACACTGATCGGTCGCTGGACCGATCAGGAAATTTCGATAGGTTCTGTTCGCGTTTTGAACGGTCCCGGGACCGATCTGAAGGATGCCTGATCGGTCCAGGGACCGATCCGCTATCTCCGATCCAAGGATCTGATCGTTCAATCCTTCTCCTGATCGGACGGCCGTCCGATCGGGTTGGTCACCTACCCTCTTAAAACCTCCCACTCTTTGGCGTCTCACGCGAACCCTACCTCTCCGCTTCTCTCGTTTCTTCTTCCCAGCGCCGGCCGACCCTCGTTTCTTTCTCCGACGAACGAAGTAATGCCTCCAAGGTAACTTCCTCTTCCCATTCTATTCATCCTTAGCATTTTTTTTAATTTAGTTCTCACTGCATTTGCGTTTTTGGGTCGGTACTCATCTGTTGTGGTCTTGTGCTCCCATGTGTACCCCGGTCATGTCCCATTTCCCATCCTTAGGAAGAAATCTGCAGGGGAGGGTACCTCTAAGTCGGATAAGTCCAAATCTAAGGTTCCTACCTCTTCCCGACCTCAACCATCAAGTTCGGGGAGATTCCCGAACCAACAGTTTGAGAAAAACTTTAAGGACAGGATTTTCAAGTTGCTCCCGTGTAGGTCGGTTGATAAGAAGTACATGAACGAATTTTGTCCGTCCATAACCGAAACTATCGCCTACTACAAACTTGACGCCTTGGTATATTTGGAGAGAGACATCAACCTTGACTTAGTCTCGGAATTCTATAATAACCTTCATCCGACTCCTGATGGTAGTTATAGAACAAGAGTGGCTAAGCAAAACATTGATGTCGACATAATTGCCTTCTTTGGGTATTTAGGTTGTCGTTTGTGTTCGGGGACGGTGTTCTCCATCTATCCTGTTTTGCCTGAACCCGTACCTCATCCTCTTGATGTCTCTTCTGACTCAATCTATGAGTACTTCTTTGGTCATCCGAGACTGGATGGTTTAGATGAGTTAGATGACGACTTTCCTACATTTGCAGCCCTTAGACTCTCTGCTCCTGACTACATTCTTTTCAAAATTGTCACACAATGTCTTCTACCTATCACCTCTAAACCGTTGGCAGAAATTCGACCATATCACTGTTTGATGCTTTATGGGTTACGTCGACGTCTAGATTTTGATATTATGTCGAGTGTCTATATGTCTATCATTTCCCATAGCGAACCGAGCGGCAACAACATCTATATGCCTTTTGGGCATATAATTACTGATTGGCTCGAGTCCATGGGTATTGACGTCTCTAGGGGGAGGATAGTGAAGATGGTCAGGCAGGATTGTCGACTTGGGAAACGTGCGTTTTCCAAGTCCGGAATCCTAAGTCAGGATGGGACGGTTAGGTGGAAGGATGGGAGGGCACTGGGTGAGTTACCACTCCCACGACAGGGTGCTCGTGCTCCTGCTCCAGCTGCACTTGTCGAGGCGGATCCAGATCTGCGCTGGCAGATCGCGGAGTTGGAGGACCGATTTGATCGCCACGAGGAGATGGTGGCTGCTGAGTTCGTTGGTCTACGTCTCCACATTGACCGACGCTTTGAGACCCTACAGAGACATCAGCTGGCTACTCATCAGGCGTTTATGGGATGGATGGCCAGCCACCCACCACCTCAGCCTTCTACAGACGATCCATCTTCAGGCAGCGGCGTGCCCCCTCAGGGATTCTCTTATCCTGTTGCTGATGACACTGCTCCTCATGATGAGGATGCGAGTTGATTTTGATTATGTGATTGATTGTTGATTGTGCTACTTTGTTCTAGATACGATGTTGATTGCCTGTCCTGGATGGTTGCTATTTTAGACATTATGTTTATTTTCATGCGTTTTGTACTCCTATGATATCTTTTTCATGCTATGTATATGACATTGCTTGAGTTCTATCATATCTTACTTCTTTTTGTGGATTATGATATGGGTTTAAGGGGGAGGTGTTTGTCAGTCCTCATATTTTTTATATATACCTTTTCGGTGTTTGACAAAGGGGGAGAGAGTATTTGAAGTTTAGAGACGAATTGTAAACTCAATATGAAAAAGGGGGAGAAGATATTTGAGATATATCCGTCTTAGGGGGAGGATCCCGATTTCCCTAAAATTATGGATATGAAAGCATTTCTGATCTAAACTTAAATCGTGTTGTCAAACAACAAAAAGGGGGAGATTGTTGATACAGTCTGACCTGGATGTTGTTTTGATGTTGACACTGATTTAAGTTTCAATCAGATATTGAATTAACTCAGACAAATCAGGGTTGACTTGGTTGACCTGATTAATCTGATTGGGAAAAGTCCGAGCAAGGAGCTTGGCACGGGAGAAGTCCTGGTGAGTGAAGCCAGGCAATTGGAAAAGTCCTGGTGAGGGAAGCCAGGCAATTGGGAAGTCCTGGTGAGTGAAGCCAGGCAATTGGAGAAGTCCTGGTGAGTGAAGCCAGGCAATTGGAAAAGTCCTGGTGAGGGAAGCCAGGCAATTGGAAAGTCCTGGTGAGTGAAGCCAGGCAATTGGAAAAGTCCTGGTGAGTGAAGCCAGGCAATTGGAAAGTCCTGGTGAGTGAAGCCAGGCAATTGGAAAGTCCTGGTGAGTGAAGCCAGGCAAGGGAAAATCCAGATGGATCAAGGGTGATCGGACATCTGGTATTGGGAAGTCCAAGTATGGAAACTTGGCATGTATAGTCGGAGAAGAGCTCGGTAGCTCGGTCTCTGGACTGTCAGGATTAAGGGTAGCAAGCTTGGAAGCTTGCCTCTTAAATCACAGCCTTGGATCGGTCTGATGACCGATCCAGTGGCACAAGTGGCACGGGTGATCGGTCGGCAGACCGATCCAGTGACACTAAGTGTGCCCTGATCGATCTACGGACCGATCAGTAAACACTCAGTAGCATACTGTGTTGTTACTGATCGGTCCGCCGACCGATCAGTGAGAACTCAGTAGAATACTCAGTATGCTACTGTATCGATACTGACCGGTCTCGGGACCGGTCAGATTGATGCCTGATCGGTCCGGAGACCGATCAGGCTTGTGCGCGCGACACCTGATCGGTCTGAGGACCGATCAGGTTAATTCCTGATCGGTCCGCAGACCGATCAGTAACGATCGAAAAAGAGATTTGAACGTATGGATCGGTCTGCAGACCGATCCATACTATAGTCTGTTTTGCATGCACTTTCTCTGTTTCTTTCTGATTCAAAGTTGCTTTTGCCTAAATATTTCTAACCATCTGCTGCAAGATTTTGAGGTGCAGGTTACTGGTAATTTGCAATTGGTTGATTTCAAATTGAGCTTCATTAGTAGAGGATACCAGAGAGACTTTTGCTATGTTCCACTGTAAACCTGTTAAAGCAGCAAAATCGTGGCTGCGATCTGGCGGTGATCTGGCATCGATCAGCTCAACTCATGGTGATTGGGTGGAGCTCAGAGACACCAGTGAAGACCAGAATTCCATTGGTGTGAGCTCAGATGATCAGATGAGAAAGAAGCGTGATTGGCGATGCTATGGCTGGATGCAGAGATTTGCTGCAGTTTGGCAGGGATCCGTTGCGGGCGAAAGGCAGAGATGGCAGAGACATAAAAGGCTGGTTGAAGAGAGGGTTAACAAGAAGTTCTCTTTGGGAAGAAAAAGAAAAACTCTCTGTCGATCGGTGAAAAAGCTTTGACGCTCGGGGCTGAGAAGCGGCTGTCTCGACTTGCTCTCTGTTTCACTGACCTTCGCGTGACTGTAAGCTTAATTTTCATTCTCCTAAGTCACCAAGCTCAGTAAGTCTTGTGCTATATTCTACATACCTGTTGAGATTTTGTTGAGAGGTCACTCCACCGAGAAGGAGAAAGTTCATAGCGGGGTGTTCACCGGGGTTGATCTACCGAAGATCGGCTTGTCCACCTTACGGACACCGAGGAGTAGGGGCAAGTTATCCCCGAACCTCGTAAACACTTGAGTCACTGTGATTTGCTTTGTTTCTTCTCTTATTCTTATTCTGTTCTTAACTTGTTTTCCGCTGCGCTAACCACTCGTGTGAGTTTTATCTTTAAGTTTTAGCTTTTGAAGAGGCTATTCACCCCCCTCTAGCCATCCAAGATCCTAACACAAAGCAATCAACACCATTCAATGCGGCCTAACGATGGAGGAACTAAACAGAGTCAGGCCTACAAAAATGTAAAAGAACTCTGCGATCATCTGATAAAATTGCACAAAGGAACCAACGAATCTAAGGTAAACAAAAGGGATTTGTTATTAAATAATTTGTTTAATATTAAAATGATTCCTGGAGAGACGGCCACGCAACTGCACAACCGACTGAAAGATATTCTCAATAGACTGCATCTAATCGGACACAACCTAGAGAATCATGACACAATAAGGTACACACTAAATGCCTTCCCGAGAAATACTTTGTGGGTATCAATAATAGATGTATACAAAGTTTCATGGGATCTTTCAATTCTTAAACTAGATGAACTTTTTTGTTAATTAGAATTACATGAACAATCTAACTTGACTCAAGCCGAGAAAGGTGTTGCCTTGTATGTAGGATCAAGCAAAGAAACCAAGACCAGAGCCAAGATTGAACCAGAAAGTGAGTCTAACTCAAACTCAACCAATGAAGAGGAGCTGGTCAACATGGTCCAAAAACTACTAACAAGGAAGAAGTTCAAAAGGAGCACCAAAAGGACACCAATCAACCAGACACAAAATAAATCAGAAATGATTTGTTACGGATGCAACAAGAAGGGGAATCTCAAAAAGGAATGCCCTAACCGAAAGGAGCAAAATCCAAAATCAACACAAAGAAAGAAGGCCCTCAAAGCAATGTGGGATGAGTCATCTTCCGAAGAGCCCGATGCAGAAGAATCGAAACATTCAAGTCATCTTGCCCTTATGGTAAGAAACGAAGGTTCCGAGTACTAGGAAGAGTATGAGTTCAAGACCGACGTCGAGTCCGAGATCGACATCGTGTCCAACCATGGATCCACATCTATTTCTGAAGGTTCCAATATGGTAACATTTTATTCCAAGTCAAATTTACTTAAAATAGTTAAATGTTTGTTTAAAAAATTAACCAAAATCTAAAAACAAAATAACTTACTACTTAAGGAAATTGATCACCTTAAGGAGCAAGTTAACTTGAGTGACTCGACTAACCAAGTTCAAGTTGGAACTTCAACTTAAGTTACAAAACTTGAGGAAGAAAATTTTAACTTAAAAGGATAAGTCAAGCGACTTAAGAAAACGTTGAAAAAGTTTGAACTGGGATCCAAGTGTCTAAATATGGTACTTGGGTTGCAACGAGCCTTGTACAATAAATCGAGACTTGGCTATAATCTTAACAAATCCGAGACACGAGTTGGGTCCTTAGAAACTGCAAGCATCTTGTGTGGATGTAAAGCAGTCATCTGTTTTTTAAAAGCCGCTCGCCTCTTGCCCTCCTTGAACAGCTCATATTCTCCTGCTATCATGGTAACGTTGATCCTTCTGGTGTCCTCCATCTTTACTCTCCAGAATAGGCGAAAGAAGTTCCCACAGACGGCTCCAAATTGATCCTGTCCGGAATCTGAGTCAGACGAAAGTCAGCTAAGGTGTCGTCGGTGTTGACGGAGAGGCGACTTGGGGACACCTAGTGTATGTGCACCGAAAAATAGACCCCCACGTGGAACTGAAGGACGACAGTGACCTACCCGACGGTACTTAGGCTATGCGCACACTCAGACAAGCACCCGGAATGTTAGAGACCATAAACCAAGGAAAAAGACCCCGGTGCAGGCCCTCCGATGCTCAAGTCAGGTACTTTTTCCCAGAAGAATAGTGCACGAAGGAAAAAGAACTGTAGAAGACAAGTGTGAATGTGTGAGAGAGCGTACCTACTCAAGGGAAAGGACCTCCCTTTTATATGACTGCGTACCTCTAGAGACTAGCCAATGTTAGAGAATGTCAGATGTCAAGGCCTCTCAAGTGATGGAGGACGCGTGGCACCCTCCTATGGATTAAAAGAATGTTCCATTCGCAGATGACAGCAGACCATTGGAATATTCCTTGACATATGACAGTTATTGTTGGTGCGGCTAGCACTAACGATTTAACCTAGGTTTTGATGAATGACAAATAGGTTAAGTTAGTCTTATTGTTTTCTGACACTTTGATCGAGTGTGCAGGAGAAGTCCAGCTAGGTCGACGGGCTGACCGGATAGCTGGCAAGAAGTCCAAGCGGGTCGACGGGCTGACCGGACGCTTGGCGAGAAGTCCAGACGGGTCGACGGGCTGACCGGACGTCTGGCAGGTAAGTGAGGTAAGTCACTGGAGGGGAGTGACTGTGAGGACGCGTTCCCGGGAAGGGGACATTAGGCGTTGATCCGGCTTAGATCCATTTCGGATGTCTAAGTCGAGATCGTGACTAGATTCCGGTCTCGGAAAGACGGAATCTAAGTCATACTACCTTATGCTAATTCATACTATTACAAATGTGCTAATAATCTGTTTTGCAGGATATATATTGCCTCGGACTAACTTTGTTTTGCAGGAAAAAGGAGATTTTTGGAACAAAGTGGTCCGGGCGCCCAAATTATATCCAGTAGAGTCGTCGCCACGTGGAGCATCATGGTTTGTGCAGCTCGTCACATTCCGAGCGCCGGAAGGATCAGCGCTCGAGCATATAAAAGAAGCCCGGCAGGAGCTTGAACCAATCAATCGAGAATTCTTCTGCTGGTCTTGCTCAACATTGATCGGCGCCAACAAAGCTCCGACACTACGCTCCATTCTTTTCCCTTCTTGTCGGTATTTTGTTTTTAGTTTTCATTAGCATTCACTGTACAGTTCTTTTGTAATCATTATTTCGAATTGCTAGTGATTGCCCAACGAAAGTGGTCAAGGACCACGGGCCTTCGAGTAGGAGTCGTCACAGGCTCCGAACGAAGTAAAACAACTGTGTCTATTTTACTTTTCCGCTGCGCCTATACTCTTGTTTTTCGAATCGATATTCACCCCCCCCCCTCTATCGAATCTAACGGTCCTACAAGTGGTATCAGAGCAGAGTTCCGCTCTGATTTGGTGCAACCACCAATCAGACAGGGGGTGAATTTTCTTTTGTTTTTTTTTATTTTAAAAATTGGTGTTTCGTTAACTTAATATTTCTCTAATCAATTTAAATTAGTGCAACACGAATCTAGTTTCTTTTTTTCTTCCCACACTACTAATCCAAGACCAAGTCTTGGGATATTTTTTGGTTATTTACCTGTGCACAGAATGTCCCAACAAGAAGGATTCAGCACAGTGCGACCTCAACTCTTCAACGGGGACGACTTCCCTTACTGGAAGAAGCGCATGGAGGTCTACCTCAAAACTGACTTTGACCAGTGGATGAGCATTACAATTTACAAGACCTTACAAAATTCCAGTGGACAACGCCGGGAACCTAGTGGATCCTGAAGACTGGACAGCAGATCTCAAGAAAAAAGCGTCAACAGAAAACAAAGCGATCAACACTCTACAGTGCGGACTAACAAGAGAAGAGCTAAACAGAGTCGGTCCACACAAAAACGCTAAAGAATTGTGGGACAAACTGATCGAGCTGCACGAAGGAACAAGCGACGCTAAGGTAACAAAACGAGACCTGCTTTTAAATAAAATTTTTAATATAAAAATGCAGGAAGGAGAAACAGCGAATCAACTCCACGCGAGGATCAAGGACATCCTCAACGGGCTCCATGCGATAGGCCACCAGATGGAGAACAGAGACTTGATAAGGTACGCATTAAACGCCTTTCCACGTAATAGTTTGTGGGCATCAATAGTGGATGCCTACAAAATTTCTAAGAATCTTTCTAAATTAAAATTGGATGAGCTTTTCCGTGAATTAGAATTGCACGAACAAACTAATCTTGGAGCCGAGAAAGGTGTAGCCTTATTTGCGAGTTCCTCCAAGAAAAGCAAGCTGAAGTTGAAGAAGAATCGACCAAGACTCCAAAGAAGAACACACAGTGAACTTGGTAAGAAAAATATTCACCGGGAGAAAGAGGAGCTTCAGGACAAAGGCTCTCCCTCAGAACAAAAGAACATGACTTGCTACGGCTGCAACAAAAAGGGACATTACAAGAACGAATGCCCAAAACTAAAGTTCGACAAACCAAAGCCAACCAAAAAGAAGGCACTCAAAGCAACGTGGGACGACTCCTCGGACGAATCGGAGGAAGAAGAGAAGAACTGATGGCCCGCGAAGCTGAAACAGATAACGAGTCGGAAGATGAAGACGGGTCTGAACCCGAAACAAGCCACGAGTCTGTACTCGTTTCCGAAGGCCCGAATGAGGTATACTTTAATTTAAACAAAAAAATTTTCAGAATTATTTCCTGTTTAAATAGTAAATTAACTAAATTAGAAAATGAAAATAAATCACTTCTTGAGGAAAATCAAAACCTCAAGGAACAATTAAAAAATTCCAAACCAACTCAAGATCTAACACTTGAAGAGGAAAATCTATCGTTAAAAAATGATGTTAAAAATTTAAAAGAAATGCTAGAAAAATTTACAACAAGGTCAAAAAATCTAGACTTAATCCTAAATAATCAAAAAGCATGTTATAATAAAGCCGGACTAGGATATAAGTCGAATTCAAATAAAACTTTCAACTCATTAATAACCCAATACAAATCAACCAATTTAGCTTGGGTTCCGAAAGCGTGTCTGACCACGCAAGTAGGACTTAATCAATATTATATACCTAAAGAAAAAATACATTATATAAAATCGAATAAACCAAACCAAAATCCAAAATACAAACCTAAATCAAATTCAAAATCTAAACAGTTTGAAAATCAACAAGTTAATCATAACTATAAAAAGAATCGACACAAGCCTAAAATCAAAACTTAAATTAATGGCCAATAATTCAGGGGGAGGCTCCAGAATAGCTGGCACCTCCAAAACTAATTTACCCGACAGGGTAACCCAAAACTAACAAACTCGGCAGGGCGATTAGTTAAAAAGAGACCAAGTTTAACTTGAATCATGGTATTGGTGAAATTTTTGGATGATAGTACGTTAGGGAAACTTGGGCATCGCATGTCTAGAAAGATATGGTTTCGATCTGGTGCATTTGTCCAAGTGGAACTGACCGAAGCTACCCTTAAACGAATCCTAACCAGTTAGACCAAGATTTAGTACTAAGTTCCGTGGATAGGACTATTCGGAAAACCTCGAAAGGTTGGTTACTTCTAATGATGTCCTTGTGACTCACCAAGCTTAGAAGTTTATCCGAAGAATGCCTATTTGTGGAAACCAAAGCTAAGTCTGAATCTAACACAAGTTAAACCAAAACTCTGTAATCAAACCAATTTCATATCACAAAATCATAGGATTCCCTGATTGATAATATAGATCGGGTGAGATGAATAAGGCTTAAAAATTAATTTTTAAAATTTTAAACTTAAATTAATTTTAAACTTAAATTAAAATTTTAAACTTAAAAATTAATTTCAAAATTTTAATTTTAAACTTAAAAATTAATTTCAAATTTTTAATTTTAACTTAAAAATTAATTTCAACTTTTAAGTTTAACTTTTAAATTAATTTCGATTTTAACTTAAAAAAAAAATTAACTTCAAAATTTTTTTTACTTAAAAATTAATTTCAAAATTTTAATTTTAAACTTAAAAATTATTTTCAAAATTTTAAACTTAAAAATTAATTTTTCAAAATTTTAATTTTAAACTTAAAAATTATTTTCAAAATTTTAATTTTAAACTTAAAAATTATTTTCAAAATTTTAATTTTAATTTAAAAAATTAATCTCAAAATTTAAATTAATTTTAAAACTTAAAAATTATTTTCAAAATTTTAATTTTAAACTTAAATTAATGCATGCTCAAAAGACTAACTTTAGATCCTACTTACTGTAGGAAACCAAGTGGATTTTGGACAGTGGTTGCTCCAAACATATGACTGGAGATCACACCAAGTTCACTCAACTCACTTACAAAAGCCTAGGAACAGTTGCCTTTGGAAACAACGGCAAACTCAAGGTAATTGGTATAGGTAATATTGAATTAAAATTAGACTTCATAATTACAAATGTCTTACTTGTTGAAAACTTTAAATATAATCTTCTAAGTATAAGTCAATTGTGTGATGCTAGGTATAAGGTCAAGTTTCTATCTACAGAATGCTCAATCAAACATCTAGATAATCCTACCATAAGCCTAAAAGGTTTTAGAAAAGACAACATCTATGTCATCAACTTAACCATTTCTTCCATTAAGTGCTATTTAACACAAAAAGAAGAAACTTGGTTATGGCATAGGAGAATGTCTCACACCAACTTTAGAAATATAAGTAAACTAAATGGACTTGTAAAAGGCTTACCGAAGTTACCTAACTTAGATTCAACTATATGTAATGCTTGTCAACAAGGAAAACAAACTAAATCAACCCACAAACAAACAAATCAACCACAAACTAACTCAATCTTAGAACTTATACATTTAGATCTTTTTGACTCCCATGGAATCAAATCCATTAATGGAAGCTTATATTGCTTAGTAATTATAGACGATTACTCTAGGTTTACTTGGGTAAAATTCTTAAAACATAAAGATGAAACTTTTAAAATTCTTACAAATTTTTGCAAACAAATTGAAAACGAAAAAGATATTAAAATTAAAAGAATTAGGAGTGTCAATGGGGGAGAATTTAAAAATCACAACTTTAACAGTTTTTGTCTAGAAAACGGTTACCATCATGAGTTCTCATTCCCTAAAACCCCCCAACAAAATGGAATTGTAGAAAGAAAAAAATAGAACCTTACTTGAAGCTTCTAGAACAATGTTAAATGAGTATAACCTACCTAAATACTTTTGGGCAGAAGCCGTTAGTACAGCCTGCTACGTACAGAACAGAACAACAATAAATAAAACTCATAACAAAACTTTCTTCGAAATATTTTATAATAAACAACCAAACATAAAATACTTTAAGGTATTTGGGTGCCCAGTTTTTATCTTAAATACAAGAGAACACTTAGGAAAATTCACCTCTAAAATTGAAAATGGAATTTTTGTAGGATACTCCCTAAATAGTAGAGGCTACAGAATTTATAATAAGGTTACCTTAAAAATTGAAGAAACTACTAATGTAAAATTTAAAGAAACTAAACAAGACATAGAACCTACACAACCACCGGAGTTTGTTCCAGAAATCAACCAAACACTAAGTCATGAAGAAGAGGAACAACATCAAGAGAATCAACCTCCTAAAACAATAAGGGTAAACCCAAATCATCCAACTGGTCAAATAATTGGTGACCCAGACTTAAGAGTTCAAACCAGATCATCCTTTAGAAACCTAAGTCAAATTTCATTAATTTGAAAAATTGAACCTAAAACTGTGGATGAATCCCTACTAGACCCAGATTGGATTATAGTTATGCAAGAAGAACTAGTCCAATTTGAGCGTAATGAGGTCTGGGACCTAGTCCCACCACCTAAGAATAAGAAAATAATAGAAACAAAATGGGTATTCAGAAACAAACTAAGTGAAACTGGGGAAATTACTAGAAATAAGGCTAGGCTGGTTGCCAAAGGATTTAGTCAAGTTGAAGGACTTGACTATGACGAAACATATGCCCCAGTAGCTAGATTAGAATCCATTAGAATGTTACTAAGTTATGCAGCTCATAAGGGATTTAAACTATACCAAATGGATGTTAAGTCTGCCTTTCTTAATGGACTAATCAAAGAAGAAGTTTATGTAAGTCAGCCTCCTGGGTTTGAAAGCTTAGAACACCCTGATTATGTTTTTAAATTAAAGAAAGCCCTATATGGACTTAAACAAGCACCCAGGGCGTGGTATGAGAGGCTAACATCTTACCTAACATCTAAAGGATTCAAACAAGGTCAAATTGACCCAACCTTGTTTGTTAAATCATTAAATACAAACATATTTATTGCACAAATATACGTGGATGACATAATATTTGGCTCAACAAATTCAGAATTTTTAGAAGAATTTATTAATCTAATGGAAAAAGAATTTGAAATGAGCTTAATAGGAAAACTAACCTATTTCTTAGGATTACAAATCAAACAGACAAATGAAGGAAACTATATTTCTCAACATAAATACACCAAAGAATTACTTAAAAAATTCGGAATGGAAAATACAAAAGAAACAAAAACACCGATGGCTGTAAACACAATCTTAGATAGTGACCTAAATGGAAAACCAATTGATTTAAAGTATTATAGAAGTGCAATAGGTAGCCTACTGTACTTAACTGTAAGCCGACCTGATATTTTATTTGCAGTTAGTATGTGTGCTAGATACCAAACTTGTGCTAAGAAATCCCATTTGACACAGGTTAAAAGAATTTTTAGATATCTTAAAGGAACAACAAATGTAGGAATCTGGTATCCTAGGACAAATAATTTTGAACTAATAGGGTATTCTGACTCAGATTATGCTGGATGCAAATTAGACCGCAAAAGCACAAGTGGTGGATGCCAATTATTAGGTGCATCACTGCTGGTTTAGTAGAAAGCAACATTGTGTTGCTCTGTCTACAACTGAGTCAGAATACATAGCTATAGGCGAATGTGTTGCACAAATATTATGGATGATGCATACTCTAAAAGATTTCAACCTAAATATCACTAATGTAAAAGTATTAATTGACAATATAAGTTCAATTAACTTAACCAAGAATCCTGTGCATCATTCAAGAACCAAACATATTGAAATTAGACATCACTTCATCAGGGATCATGTTACTAAAGGCGATATTGAACTCAAGTACATTGAGTCCAAATCAAATTTAGCTGACATTTTTACAAAACCTCTCCCTGAAAGTGAATTTAGTAACTTACGACGAAAATTAGGGATGTGCTTAATAGACTAGGATCTTTCAAAGATACTTTCAAAAATGATTTTACCAAATTATAAGTCAAATTTATTTGTTTTCAAAAACTTACCATTTTTAGATTTTCAAAAACAGTTTTGGCCTTAGACTAGTTTTGAATCCTTAGAAAGCATGTACCCATAGGACTAGTTTTTGAGCATCTCACCAACACCCTAGGTTTACCTTGCTTGTGTTTGACAAACATAGAAAGGGGTGAGATGCATAGGCCAACTGTCTGGACTTAAGATGCTTATTTCAGTGCATCAACATAAGTCTGGACGTTAAATACAATTCAGATATTAATCAGATTAAAGTTCATCAGTCAAGTCAAATACTGACTGGTTATAATTAACTTAATCTGACTAACCAAGTGAAAGCTACTATCTTCTGATAGCTAGTTAGTACCTAATTGGTTAGACAGCTGGTTAGAGTTAAGTATCAAGTTCAGGGGGAGAATTAACTCAAATTTTGTGTGTTTGAAAAATGCGTTTTAAAACCTAACTTGAAAAGTTAACTATTTCAAAATTTAGTTCTTATCAAATTAGCCTTAAAAATTAATTTTTGACAAAAATTTTTCTTGAAAAATTACTTATTTTTTTAAAAAATCAAAGTTGAAAAACTTACCTTTTTGAAAAGTAGATAAAAATTTATTTTGAAAATTTCCACACGCTTGAGAGTTAAACTTGATTAACTTTAAATTTATACTTTTCAAAACTACTTGTCTCCCCCAAGCCAACTTGACTATTTTTAACTTGGTGTCAAAAATTGCATTTTTTTCAAATTTTGAACCAAACCTAGATATCTTTCAAAATTTGATTACCTGTTACAGTAACTCTTCACTATGATTGTTTACCTTTGTTTATTTTTTTGATGAATGCCAAAAGGGGAGGAGGGTTAGGTGGTTAAGTTAGCTAAACCAATTTGAAAATACAAACTAACAAACTTTAAAACCACATAAATGCAGGTTGTTTCTTGCATATGTTTTCACTAACTTAACCAGGTTGTCATTCCATCAAAAAGGGGGAGATTGTTGGTGCGGCTAGCACTAACGATTTAACCTAGGTTTTGATGAATGACAAATAGGTTAAGTTAGTCTTATTGTTGTATGACACTTTGATCGAGTGTGCAGGAGAAGTCCAGCTAGGTCGACGGGCTGACCGGATAGCTGGCAAGAAGTCCAAGCGGGTCGACGGGCTGACCGGACGCTTGGCAAGAAGTCCAGCTAGGTCGACGGGCTGACCGGATAGCTGGCAAGAAGTCCAAGCGGGTCGACGGGCTGACCGGACTCTTGGCGAGAAGTCCAGACGGGTCGACGGGCTGACCGGACGTCTGAGTCACTGGAGGGGAGTGACTGTGAGGACGCGTTCCCGGGAAGGGGACATTAGGCGTCGATCCGACTTAGATCCATTTCGGATGTCTAAGTCGAGATCGTGACTAGATTCCGGTCTCGGAAAGACGGAATCTAAGTCATACTACCTTATGCTAATTCATACTATTACAAATGTGCTAATAATCTGTTTTGCAGGATATATATTGCCTCGGACTAACTTTGTTTTGCAGGAAAAAGGAGATTTTTGGAACAAAGTGGTCCGGGCGCCCGGAAGGCAAATTATATCCAGCCGAGTCGTCGCCACGTGGAGCATCATGGTTTGTGCAGCTACGTCACATTCCAGGCGCCCGGAAGGGATCCAGGCGCCTGGAACAGCATATAAAAGAAGCCCCAGACAGGAGCTTCAGAACCAATCAATCAAGCTGAGAATTCTTCTGCTGCTGGTCTTGCTGCTCAACGTTCAGTGCGACGCCAACAAAGCTCCGACACTACGCTCCATTCTTTTCCCTTCTTGTCGGTATTTTGTTTTTAGTTTTCATTAGCATTCACTGTACGGTTCTTTTGTAATCATTATTTCGAATTGCTAGTGATTGCCCAACGAAAGTGGTCAAGGACCACGGGCCTTCGAGTAGGAGTCGTCACAGGCTCCGAACGAAGTAAAACAACTGTGTCTATTTTACTTTTCCGCTGCGCCTATACTCTTGTTTTTCGAATCGATATTCACCCCCCCCCCTCTATCGAATCTAACGGTCCTACAGTTATTATGTGACAGGTGGTTATGATTCCCTGATATTGTTGTCGCCTAATACCTTCTGTCCCGCCCAGGTTTAGTTACGAGCCGCTCGGGATGGCTGTTAGGATGTGGCGCCTGGCTTGAGTCTTGCTGAGGGAGACAAACTGTGACTAGGGTCCCCTCCCCACGCTTAGAGTACTGGAAGGTCGGCCGGGGGTTGTATGACTGAAAGTACCAAGTCTGTCTCTATGCAGATCGGGTTGAGAAAACCAAACCAGTCGGGGAAGGTCAGGCCTTACTTCAGGTTGTATCTCATGTCTCTTATCTGGAATCTTGATCTGTCAATACCCAACCGGGAATTATGCAGCTGATGACGTCAAGCGGTTTAACTCCTTCTCTCTAACTTCTGACTGTCACATCCCCTTGACTTCCGACCATCGCGTCCTCTTGACTTTAGACTGTTACATCCCTTTGACTTCTGACTGTCATGCTTTCTTGACTTCTGACTATCACGCCCCCTTAACTTTCGACTACCTAATCTTATCGGACCTTACCTTTATGTACCGTATCAATCCCTATATGCACTGAGCTAAAAATCAATCGTAGCAGTCAGGTCCATGGTATTTTTGTTCATAGCCGCACTTGGAGACTGATCTAGCAACTTCAATTTAACTTTATAATTTGACCTTACGAGAGAAAATTATATTATAGCACAGGCTCACAATTCCAGGTGACTAAAAATATCATAGCAATTTATTCAATAATGATCCTTATTTTTTCCTAGAGTCACAGAGTGTGGATATTCTTCATAGGCGCAAGTGTCAAAAGTTGTTTAACATGGATTATCAAAGTTTCTAAACTCAGTTTGACCTTGTAACTTAAAATTGCATGCTTTGCTGGAGTAGACCTTTATTAATCTCAAGATTTTTGCAGATTGGGATTATGGTGATAGTTCACGGAGATGATAAAGGCTTGGTGTTGCCACCCAAAGTTGCAGCAGCACTTCAAATTATTGTCATTCCTGTGCCATACAAGGATGCTGCATCTTTAATGCTTGTTCATCAACAGTTCAGACACTTTGTGAAGCAGGGTTTAGAGCCGAAGTGAACTTGAGGGAGAACTAATCCCCTGGCTGGAAGTACTCCAACTGGGAAATGAAAGGTGTTCCTCTGAGGATTGAGATTGGGCCAAAGAATTTAGCAAATAACCAGGTAAACTATGACTCAAATAAAATTTGGGTTTGCTAAGTGAAGAATTCTGGTGAATTCTGCCTTGAAGAATTCCGCCAAGAGTTGAAGAATTCTGTCGAGGAATATGAGAGGAACAGCTGAGCTGATGTTGTATTTCTCAAAATTACTTGACAATATAAATTTGTACACGTGGATCTTATTTATACACTTCTTCCCCACTTATGTATAAAATTAAATACAATCAAATAAAAAAAAAACTACCTAAATAATAATATCTGATCTGCCTATATAAATAAAATTTGATCGGTCTAAATTAAACTACCCATATTTATAATATATTCTACCCTCCCTCTCAAATTGGGTTGTACATATTGTACATGCCTAACTTGTCACATAGTTCTTCAAAGTTGATCCTTGGGAAAGCTTTTGTATGTGTCTGGATGTCGTGAAGGAATATATGAGAGTTCCACAGCTTCTTTCGCATGTCTGTCAATTTCTATGTGTTTTGTTTTGTCATGATGAACAAAATTTTTTGCAATGTTGATGGTTGCTAAATTGTCACATTGTAGTTTGACAATTTTTTCTGAGATTTTTCCGAGTATCCATATTTCTTCACAAATTTCGAGTGCAAGAACTCTAAATTTTGCTTCAACATTGCTTCTTGCTATCACAGACTATTTTTTACTTCTCCATGTTACCAAATTACCTTAGACATACATATAGTAGCCCGAGGTTGATCGTCTATCTATAAGATATTCAACCCAGTCTGTATCTGAGTACACATGTATACCTCAATCTTTGTTCTTGCGAAATAGTAACCCTTTGCTTGGGTTACTCTTGAGGTATCTCAAGATTCTCTAGTAACCCTTTGCTTGGGGTGCGCTTGAGGTATCTCAAGATTCTATAGACAACGATTCATGTGTTCTTCTATTGAACTATTCATAATTGACTTACTACACTGATGGAAAACCTAATATCAAATCATGTGTGGGATAGATAGATGAGGCGTCCTACAAGTTGTTGATATCTCCCCTTGTCTACTAGTGCATGGTCCTTTCCAAAAGAAATTTTGTTGGAAGCATCCATCAGAGTATCCACAGGCTTACACCCAACCATGTCTGTTTCTTTTTAGTAGGTCCAACGTGTATTTCAATTGTGAAAGGAATATTTCGTGTTCAAATCGAGCTAGTTTCATGCCAAGGAAGAATTTTGGGTTCCTAAAATCTTTTATATCAAATTCCTAAGTGAGGAGCTCTTTTAGATTTGTTATTTCTTTCTCATTATCACCGGTGATGATGATATCATCGACATAGACAATAAGAATGGTGATCTATCTTTCAGGAGAGATTTTCACAAATAAGATTTAATCTGCTTGACACTGAGTGTATCCATGCTTTGTCATAGAAGTAGCAAACTTGTCAAATCATGTCCTGAGAGATTGCTTAAGACCATATAATGACTTGTGAAACTTGCATACCTTGTTGTTATGAGTGCCAAGGCCAGGTGAAATTTCCATGCAAACTTCTTCTTCCAAGTTACCATTTAGAAAGACATTTTTGACGTTCAGTTGATGTAAATGTCAGTCCTTGTTTGCAGCCAAAGAGAATAAGATTTTGATAGTGTTGAGCTTGGCCAGTAGAGCAAAGGTTTCAAGGTAATTGATGCCATAGGATTGTGAGAATCCCTTGGCTACAAGACATGCCTCTAGTCTTAAAAAAAATGTTCCATCAGCTTTGTGTTCGACTTTACAAGTCTATTTGCACCAAATTGCTTTCTTTCCCTTTGGTAGTTCACAAACAGACCATGTACCATTCTTTTGTAGGGCTTTAACTTCCTCATCAACAAGTTTTCTATTTAGGGTGTTTGAGAGCTTCATCAATGGTGGTTGAACTTGAATATTATCAATGACGGCGACACACACCTGATAATTTGGGAACAATCCTTTATAAGAAATAAAGTTGGAGATGAGATCCATGGTGCAAGATCTAATTCCCTTAATGCAATTGGAATGTCAAGGTTATTATTCATAGGTGAAGTAGATTCATGATTGAGTATCATACCTGAGTGAACGTCTATGGGAGTTGGATCCAGTTCTGACTCTTGAACTAGTGCTGAATATGTCTTTCGTCTTGTGTATACACCAAATGCTTCACTACAGGAGGAGGTGATGCATGTGAGGTGCTAGGATGTGACACCTTGACGTCGAGATATGGTTGGAACAGTATGATGAATGATGATATTCACTTAGATTCCCCCCTGAATTTCATAACTAGAGTAGTATGATTGTTGTTCAAAGAAAGTGGCATCCATGATGTTGTAGATTTTTTTGGTGACAAGTGAGTAACATTTGTAGCCTTTTTGGAATGGTGAGTAGCCGAGGAAAATGCATTTGGTGGATCTTGGATCAAGTTTACTACGATTGTGTTGGTGGACGTGAATAAATGATGTACAACCAAATACTTTTGCAAGAATGTTTTGAACGATTACCTTGGGGTGGGGGTATGATTTGTTGAGAAGTTGAACCGGACTATGAAAATTGAGAACTCGAGAGGGCATTCGATTGATGAGATAGATGGTTGTGGAGACGACATTACCCCAAAAACTTTGGTACATGGGAAGAGAACATGAGTGAGTGAACTACCTCGAGAAGATGTCTGTTCTTGCGTTGTCACGCCCCGAGGGTATACTTGTCTACCAAACCGGACGGTACCCCCTAGTGACAATATGAGAAATAATCGATATCAAATCATTTAAAGCCAACACAACTAGCTAATAATGATAATGTGTGTATGTATGCAGGTTAGTAAAGTGTTATGTCATTGATTATACTTTTGGTTAGATGGTGATTATGTTGGGACACCTATATTAGTTAGTAAATATTTTACCTGAGACTACATCCTTTGATCTGCTGTCAGTATGTTATCTATGCACTATTTTCTTCTATCCACTGAGTTATTATACTCACTACTCTTTATTTTTTTTCTTTGTCTTTCAGGTTAACAAATAGAAGAGTAGGGATGACAATTTTCCCCGCGGGGAGGGATGGCAATTTTCCCCGCGGGTTTGGGGCCCCGCGGGGAAAACCCGAAATGGGGATGGGGATCCTCGATTTTTCGGGGATGGGGCGGGTTCGGGGCGGGTATGGGAATACTATCCCCATCCCCAAACCCACCCCGAATATTATTATTATTATTATTATTAATAAATAATAATATGATTTTTTTAAAAAAATGTTAATAATAGTGTTAATATTAATATTAAAAATTTTGAAAATATTATTAATAATAATAATATTAATATTGATATTAATATTAATATTATCATTAATAATAACTATTAAATAATAATAATAATAATATAAATTAAATTTGGAAATAAGGCGGGGATGGGGGCGGGGATGGGGATTTGATCCCCGTGGGTTCGAGTTCGAGGAATCCTCGAATCCGAAAAAATGAGAACGGGGCGGGGATGGGAATGGCAAACCCCCCATTGCCATCCCTATAGAAGAGGTGTTGTCTCACTAAGAGGTCCTGGTTGTCAATCTTGCTCGAGTTGGATTTATGTTGAGCTATTCGTTTTATTATTTTCGTTGCTTATGGTTATAATTTCCGTGAGCTAGAGCCATGATCCAAGATTTAACCATATGGGTGAAACCTTGAATGAAGTAGAGGAGCCCCTGAGCAGGTCAGTGACCTGATGCTTGAGGGGAGGCCCTGAGCAAGTCAAGAGTGACCCGATACTTGAGAGGGACCCAGTGATCCTTTGTTTGAGGAGGGATTATTGGGGTTATAATGTTACAAAAATAGTCCCACATTGAAAACACATAAGAAAGATCATGGGTTTATAAGAAAAAAATATTTTCATTGGCATGAGGCATTTTGGATAGAGCCTAAGAGCAAAAACTATGAGTGTTTAGGCCCAAAGTGGACAATATCATATCATTATAGAGATAACTAAATTCTTTTTGATCCTACAATTGGTATCAGAACATGGTTTAAGTTCAAATGCTGGGTTTTGTGTTTTAGGGATTTCGATCTCGTTTGAATTATTTTAATTGATATTAGAATTAGGCTTCTCTTCATCGAACTAACCGTTGGAAAAAGCACAAGCCAAAGCCATGATCCAAAATCGAACCATGTGGGTGAAACTTTGAACAAAGTAGGGGAGATCTTGAGCAGGTCAGTAACCTAATGCTTGAGGGGAGGCCCTGAGTAGGTCAAGAGTGACATGATACTCGAGGGGAGGCCCTAAGCAGGTCAAGAGTGACTTGATACTTGAGGGAGTCCGTATGATCCTTTGTTTGAGGGAGGAATTATTGGGGTTGCAAAGTTACAAACATAGTCCCACATTAAAAACACATGGGAAAGATCATGGGTTTATAAAAAAAAATATCTCTATTGATATAAGACATTTTGGGTATAGCCCAAGAGAAAAACCATAAGGGCTTGGGATCAAGTGGATAATATCATATTATTGTGGAGATATCTAAATTCTTTTAGTCCCTTTATGCATTCAACAATCCTATTTTATTGAGGAATATAAACGCAGGAACTGTCTCGCTAGAGATGTATCTTTCATTAGAAACAACCAAGTCAGGCACGTATGATCATCAACAAATGAAAGAACCAATGATTTCTTGTAAGAGTTTTACATGGGATAGTCCCCAAACGTCACTATGAATAAGTGAAAAGGGTTTAGATGATTTGTAACTTAAGCTTGGAAAGGATACTTGTGTATGTTTAGCAAGTTGACAAAACTCACACTGAAAAGAACTGACATTGTCATTAAGAAATAAGTTTAGAATGAGTTTTGCAAGATAAGTAAAGTTTGGATGACCAAGATGATAATATCATAACATGATTTCAGCATGTTTATTGTTGGAAGAAGTAGAGTAGTAGCTAGCTAAATTTTCACAGTGAGCAAAGTCCCATGAATAATGCAGAGTTTGGAACATGATTCAACACTACCAATCGTCTTCCTCGTTTTCGGGCTCTAGATGGGTTGAGGCAACAGTGAGCTTTTTTAGTCTTGAATGGGTTGGCAAAAATTTACCCAAGTGGAACAACCAACATTTTGCCACGTAGATCTTTTGTCGAGATTAATGTAGAATAAAACCTGCCAAGTAATAATGAGTGAAACGGTGGTCGTTTCACTGTTCGGCTAATAATGACCATTAAGGTCATTAACTCTAGCCACTGATCCGAGCTCCTATATAAGGAGGCTCCGATCATAGACAGAAGAACAGAAAAGCAAAGGCTCTCCATTTTTCCCCTCCTCCTCTGTCGTGCAACTCCTACTCGGCGGAGTGCCCGTGATAGCAATCGGGTGCCGCTCAGTTCACCGTGACCACCAGTGCTTGGTCGGATTCACGGTCGGTCGTTGTATTCTGGGAAACAGACGACCCTTGTAAGCCTTGAAGCACAGCCGGAGGTGGGCGAATCTGTTTCAAGGAAACTATGACTCTCGCAAGCCTCGGTCAGTTTTCCCGGTCGGTCAGTCTCCTCACCCGATCTATCTTTTGCCAGATCAAGTGTCGCTCTGGTCTGCCGCTCTACAGACCTACCCTGCCGCTCTGCAGACCTACCCTGCTACTCTGCGGACCTGCCCTGCCTCTCTGCAAACCTGCCCTGCCGCTCTGCAGGTCTGCCCTGCTGCTCTACAGACCTGCCCTACCGCTTTGCAGACTTTCCCTTCCGCTCTGCAGACTAGCCCTATCATTCCGTTCTGCAAACCTGGTCTTCCGCTCTGCATACCTGCTCTACCTCTCTGGTCTTCCACTCTGCCTGCAGACCTTGTCTTCCGCTCTACAGATCTGATCTTCCGCTCTACAGACCAGCCCTGTCGCTTCGCTCTGCAGATCTGGTCTTCCACTCTGCAGATCTGGTCAACCGCTCTCTAGACCTGCTCTGACGCTCTGGTCTGCCGCTCTACAGACCTGCTCTACCGCTCTGCAAACCTGCCCAGCTTCTCTTTGGCACATAGCAGAAACCCGCCTCTGCTGGCAGCCTGAGATTATCCGCTCAGATCATTTCGACTGTAAGTTCAATTTAATTCAGTGTAGCTTAAATTCAACTAATACCCATAAATCTCTGGCATTAGATTGTTTGTGTCTAACAATGGGTGGCGCTCCATCTTGGGCTTCCAGTCAGGTGGCTTCATGTAAATCACCCAACATTTATCTTTGGTATGCCCAACTTTGTGACAAAGGTCGCACCAAGGATGACCACGACGCGGCTGGTTGTCTCCATCATTCTATCAAGGATAGTGATTGTCGTCATTGAGTTGAGGCTGGAATCGATGAATCACAAGTGCAGAAGCTTGAGCAGCAGTAGTCGGCCCGAGCATAATCTTCTGTCAACTTTCCTCATGGTGAACTTCAACAAAAGCCTCATGCAAACTCGACGGTGGCTTGAGGCTGAGAATGCACGAGTGTATGTCCAGTGAGGAGTTTAACCTGAACAGAAATTTGAAGGCCCTCCTCTGCTCATTGATTTCTCGATGGAGTTCGGCGTCGGTTTTACAAGCCCATGGGTGAGCATCAAGGATGTTGACTTGTTGCCAATGGAGAGAAAGGGAGTTGAAATATTGTGTAATAGATAGCTCACCTTGTCTAAGGTCGTGAAGATTCAATTCAACCTCGAACAGCTCTGACATATTGTTCAAATGTGAGTACGAGTCCTTCACAGCTTCCCATATATCCTTTGCAGATTGGTGGAGAAGAAAGTTTTCCCCAATTTCGTTGGTCATCGAATTTATCAGAGATCACCATGTAATTCTCAGCGTTCCAGATTTTGTTTGGGTATTCGAGTGAGGGTGCGACAGAGGCGCTGATGAGAAAATCCTCTTTCCCTTTGCCACAGATATACATCTTTACGGACTGCGACCTTTAGAGATAATTCAGACCATTGAGTTTGTGGCCAGTGATATACGAGCCTTCAACTCCAACAAGAACATTAGGAGTTTGCTGCGCTTGAAGAAAGAGATGGCTTACAGCGTCGGAAGTAGCCTTTGTGGTAGAATAGATTCAATGGTAGAAAAAGATGGCTGATGGCTCTGATACCATGAAGAATTTTGTTGAAGAATTCTGCGTTGAAGAATTCTGCCGAGGAATATGAGAGGAAGAGCCCATGTTGTATTTCTCAAAAACACTTGATAATACCAATCTGTACATGAGGATCTTATTTATGTTGAAGTTTAGTTTGTATTGTGAACAGAGTTTGCATTTTGAAAAGTTGCATCCCTTTATGATCTTCGGCTTTCATTGTAAACAGTATTTAAAATGCGAACAATTGCATCCCTTTGTGACCAACAATTTTATTATGAATGGTTGTGACCTTTTTGAACCAACATGGTTGATGAATGATTATTTCTTTTTATGGCTGATTGAAATAACTCTATAAATAAGTGGCAGGATCCTCTGATCCACAATCCAGAGAGGATGACTCATAAATTTTGATTGGTTGATTTTAATAGACTCTACTTGTAAATAGATATGATCCACTAAAATCAACCAATGCATTTAGTGGACCATCCTCTGATCCGTAAATGGACCAGAGGATCCGTCCTCATAAATAAGTGCTCTTGGCCAAATTAAAAGATAATTATTCTCTATTCTTATACAAATAACTAAAGAACTTGCTACTTTGTTATTTGAGAATCTATCATATATCTAGAAGAGATTATCTATTATAATCCGGTCTAGCAAGATAGTAGGGGCAATAAACTCTTTAAAGAAAGTGATTACACGTTTTAAATTGCTTCGGATTCAGCATCTTGGCTTCAGGTCCATGCAAAAGCCTCTTGAAAGGACTTCTTACTATAATTTTTACACTTCTTTCCTACTTATTTATGGAATGAAATACAATCAAATAAAATCTATCTAAATAAATAAAATCTGATCTGCCTAAATAAATAAAATTTGATCCGCCTAAATTAAACCATCCATATTTACAATATATTCTTCACTAAGTACTTAGTACATGCTGTTTCAGCTCTTGGATGCAGTTGCAAATGCAAACACAAGCAGATATTCTTGCTTACACTCATAAAACTACACTCGTCAAACGTTTCATATATTTGCGCCTACATGCACTGCAGAGGCAATCTTAGGAGGCAATCTTAGGGGATTGGAACTGGTTAAGTTTTAGTTGTTTATTTTGGGTCTTGAATTTTGAATCTTTGATTTGGAAAATCTGAAAAACAGCTCGATTCAATATATTCACTTAACTGTAATATAAACTTAGAAAACTTACCTGAAAGATGATCTTATGCCATAATATTATATGCTTCTTGAAATGTTTTTTTTTTTGGTCTAATTATGCAATGTTTTTGTTTCTTGTATGGTAGGAGTCAAATCTCACATGTAATTCTGCAGGTACGGGTTGTTCGCCGCGACAATGGTGCTAAAACAGACATCAATGGGTAATTTGGTGGATCAAGTGAAGGAGATACTTATAAGTATCCAGGAAAGATTGTTCAATGCTGCAACCAAGGCTGTCAACACCTGGGATGAGTTTATAGCTGCCCTGCCTCAACGAGAAAAAGATGATCCTTGCTCCATGGTGAGATGAAGAGGTAGGTACATCCTTTCCATGTTCAAGAGAGTAATTTTTTTTCTTCGACACAATTCAATAGATAACCTTCTGTCCTTTATGTTTTAATTTGTTCCAACATAACAAACATGCGTGGTATTTCCCTTGCATTTATCTGCATTTCTTTAGGCAGAAACACTTGAGGATGGAAAGAATTCTCCAGCTGTTCTTTTGCTCCCCTTGTTTCTTGATGGAAATTGAGGGAAGCAAGTAAAATACTTTTTCTCAATTCTGTCTATTTTGGTTTTTCCTCCAAATCAGATGGAAGTGGCACTGCTCTCCTAATTTAGGTCATTATTAACTGTTAAATCCCACCAAATAATTAAAATTCACTTCCCCCAATTTTTTTATTATTAATAGTGTTCTTTTCTAAAAACGTTTTTTGGTCAAATTAATTTTAGAATTTCATTCTCCTTTCCCTCCAAGAGCATGGTGGAAAGTGTCACGAAGCTGCAGTAATTTCTTGATCAAACGCGAGTCTGCTGCCTTGGCATTCCAGTCCCACAAATCAACATGTTGGAGGTACTGATGATGGACCTATTTCACCCAAAGGGAGTCCTTGTTCCGTTGTAGATTCCATAGAGACTCGTATAGCAAGGCTGAGTTCTAAGCTTTCAGATCTCAAATTTCATACCCTCCTTCATCTTTAGCTAGACACATCGTGGCCTAGGAAATAGGCCGGTACTTTGACGTCCAAATGAAGGAGCGGCAAATGATATTTAACTTGTCAACTACCATACACTGAATCGGCAAGATAGAGAGCCAAAACATTCGACGTCCTACAAAATAGTTTTGACCCGCTCAAGTTTATCTGCGTAGGACAACGCGTGTTTGGGCCACGACACAAGTTTGCAAATTACAGTATCCGTCAAGGTGCCGTAGTTGCTGGTCCATAGCTTCTCCGCAGCCCAGGGGATGCCTAGGTACTGGAATGAGAAGGTTCTCTGATGGAATCCGGTGAGTTGCTGGAATTTGACTCGTAGTCATGGTGGCAAGAGATGATAACACTTACTCCAAATATCTCTCACAACCCGTCCACAAGTTATCCGAAGGAAATTAAATTACGGGTGACTACTAGCCCGAGCGACCAATATATAAAGGAGGGCAGAAAACTGACTATTAATCGGGAATTGACTCTCATATCTCATAATGACACTCCATGTATTAGTCTGTCCCGAGGGAACAATTCGACTGGTATCCATGATCTGTAGGAAGTTGAGAAGGATGTAAAAGCTCGAAGGAAGGCAAAGTTGGAGCCGCAAAGTCTTTGTGCACCCCATTTGATCAGCCAAACTTTCTGAATGTACACCTCTCTTCGTCACACCGATGTCTATATACTATAAAATCCATTGAATTCATCACAATGGTTATTTACTTGAATTCATCTCAAACTCATGTAACCAGCATCACATAATCATTGGCATCTAACGAAACATGACATTTAGACCAAAAAAAAAAAATTTAGGGGTAGCTTGAAGTAATGATACAATTTGATAAAATAGATTTAAATAGTGTAGAAATTGTTTAAAAGATCTTCTACAAATTCTAGTTAGAATAGTTAATAAATATAATAAAAAAATGATCTATAAATAATTTGAATACATAATTTTGAATATAGTTTTATCGAATAGCTAGGATGATCTCCCATGTTATAATTGTATATAGCATTCGATGGAGTAAAACATTTTATGTAGCTTATATGATTTGATGATGCTCTCCTATCGATGGGAGATTTGATTCTTCAAGTTTTTTTATTCGGTAAGAACTCTAACCAATTCCATTTGGCAATTCGAATCTGTGACCACCAATACGACAACATCAAGATAAAAATTTAAAAAACATGCCTAACATTTTAAAGAAAAAAATTAGAGAACTTCAACCAGAAAAGTAATTAAAGAAGAAAATTAGAGAACAAATTATTTCATCACAAATTCCTAAAATCTGCCACAATAATTTCTCAGGTGTAGTTTCATCTCCTCTTTCAATCTCTAAAAGCTCAACTGGCCCTCGCCAGCATGTTCGAAATGGAAGGAATCCCTTGCGCCCTCATCTCCTCCTGTGCCCGTTTCATTTCTTCAGGATCTGAAGTAGAAAATGTACGTGTATCACATAAGAGTTACGGATCAAGACCCACGATATCATAGCTACTTGTATTAGTTATAGATATAGGGTGACGACATAGCAATAACTTTAGAAACTGAGGCACGATGCACTTGTATAGTATTCATAGAGAGACAGGTTGAAGATGATGGAACATATAACATAGCATGGCACTAACAATCGAAACCCAAGCACAATGTATTTCTAAACTAAGCACAACTCCTGCTCATCCAGCTCTATCTTCAGGATTGTTTTACCCACTATCAAATAGAGTGGGAAAAAATATGGTATAGCGAATAATTACGAAGGATAATGAATGAACGATAATTCCTTGGGAGGAAACTGGCGTTCCAAGTTCATTTTTGTAACCAAACATAAGTATTATTGTACCATTTAGAATTCGTAGAGAATAGAATAATTATTCGTACGAACCAAGCAACACCATTTCTCAAATTGCACATATTGCTTAGGGTGATTGTACTACGCAAAGCATGAACACCATTTGTGGACAAAAGCTGCAACTTATCGGAACAGCTAATTGATTTTACACAATATATGAACACTTTAACATACTGTTAACAAAGGAACACGAACTCTCATCGCTTTCTAAAATAAGATAGCTAACTGAAGCATGAACTAGCAAATGAATATAATAGGGAGGCAATTATACAACAAAGGCAGGTCAAAACTTTGTTTTAGTATGCTTGCCGTCTCTAAGTATCTCAACTTTTCTTATTTCATCTAAAAAAAAGTTGAGTTGTATGGATGTCCAAATAACAGATATCACTTGATAGCGTGTATTATAATGTTCAGGTAATATACTAGCTTCCTCATTTATATCTGTGTTCTAAATTCAAAATTTTCATCTATTTTCTGTGGATGTGTTGTTCAAATTACACATGATCAATACTTAAATAAACAGAGACTAAAATCTTACCAATACTGTCCATTAATTTTGGCATGACGAATATCACCAAAAGCGTGAAACCCAACATTAAACCCATTGGACTTTTGACTACTGACCAAATGGAAAAAGCTTCCCTTATCTGTAAAACAGTATCAAAAACATCAATAACATTTTGCAAAACAAGTAGGAACGATCACAAGTAGATTAAAATGCTCACCTCATAGTACTGCTCTTCTCTTAGCGGCTCTAGAATCAACTCATAAAGAACTTTGCGATTCTCTGTGAGCGCTGCATGGATATTACCTGGGTTTCTAGCACTGATATCTACACGAACCTGACAATATGTGTGCGTGTGTGTTGATAAAGGGGAAGTAAAGTCACCATTCCATCATATTCGACACACAATGTGAGAGAAGAAACATTACCGGGGAAAAGAAATAGCCTAGCTCAGCTACTTCAATCAGATGTGTCCCAGAAGGCACATTGTGGCTTTGAGCATGTAGGTCAAGATCACAATTTCGATGAATTTACTGATTATTTAAAATGCCAAAATTAAACATTTCAAAACAATCCTACATTTTTCAAGGGCACAGCAAATATGTCTGGATATGAACCAACAGGAAAATCTTTAGGGAAACTGTGAAAGTAAACGGAAGGCATATACCGCTCGAGAGGATACAATGAGAAATAACCATCAGCTCTAGTAAAAGTGATGTTTTGGCCACCATTAAGTATGACTTTGGCATTTGTGAGCTTTGATGAATGGCCAAATTCCTTGGGAGTTTTACCTAACAAAGAAAGACAATGATTGGATTCTATAGCAAAAGTCCAAAGAACATCAATCAAGACATGGATATGTAAAATGAGCTTTAGGAGTCATTTGCTTGCATGTTTGGATGAAAGAAACATTTCAATTTATGCAAATAGCAACAATAAGCAGATGTAAGATCAGTACATTAAAGCTATTTGTTTGGGCTAACCAAAAACACAAAGGGTGGAACAATGACGTTTAGTCATTATCATTGTGGAAGCAAGAGAAAACAGCTGATGGGAACAAGTACCTAATTAAATGATAAATATAATTAATAAGCAGCATTTAAACTGCTTGTTACAGACCAGAAAATAAACAGATTTTGAAATTTCGTCAATCGCATTGTTCAGCCTGCACAGTAAAATTTGGTCTTGAACTACTACTCCTAAGGATTCACAGTGGCTTAGATTGGGTGCAAAACTTTGTCCATTTTGTGTAGTTCAACCTCCACAGTAAAACTTGGCAAACAAAATGAAAGAAATTTGTACTTGTATGCCAATAAATTTCATTACCAAGATAGAGCATGGCTAGTGTTTTCCAAAGTCAGAAGATAATTTACATAAAATTAATATTATTTCACAAAACTTTTAAGCCAATATAATTGGACAACAAGCTGAGAAGACATTGCAGATTTTAATAATCTTATCTCATTGAAAACTTCAAAAGAAGCTAAAACAAACACGCAAGGCAACTTGTAAGAATTGTTGAATTTCAAGAAACCAAAAAGATAATCATAATGTCTAACTATAAACCCTGCAGGTGGACTTAGTCCGACATGACAATGAAGTTGAGTGGTACTACTCTTGGAGCTAGATATTAATTGAGTTGTCAGTAACTCATTTAATTAATGGGCATTCGATATCTTAAACACAGGTAGATTAATGCACTCATGATAAGGAGCTCATAATGTAATATGGGATTGGTGTGGTAGTTCAAAAATAACTCTTTATTGGTATGAGTTATTATTGATGAACTTGAGTTGGGTATTCGGGTCGAACACAGGAAACTCAAGCTCATCGGGAGGTCAAAACCAATTCCTCCTCTCGGTCCCTGCTGTAGCCTCTATAAAGCCTCGCGTTCACCAGTTTTGATTTTGCTTATTACCCAAATGAGGGGCCGACCACATCCTTGCTTGGTGCCCAAGCAAGGGGTCGGCCAAGCCCTCTTGGTGCCCAAGATGTGGGTCGGCCAAGCCATGCTTGGTGCCGAAGCATGGGACCGACCATACAAGAAGAGAAAAGGAAGTTTTGTTGAAAACAAAATTTTGTTAAAATCTTTCCTTTTATAGCTTTTTACAATGGATTAAAAGAGATATTTTAATTTTATTAAAATCTTTCCCTTTTTTGTAGTTATCTACAATGGTTAAAAGAGAGATTTTAATTTTGTTAAAATCTTTTTGTTTTTGTAGTTATCTACAATGGTTAAAAGAGAGATTTTAATCTTTCCTTTTTTGTAACCAACCATTATAGGAATAAAAGGAAGATTTTGTTTAAAACAAAATTTTGTTATAATCTTTCCTTTTATAGCTATTTACAATGGGTTTAAAAGAGAGATTTTAATTTTGTTAAAATCTTTCCTTTTTTTAACCATCTACAATAGCAAATAAAAGGAAATTTATTAAAAACTTTCCTTATTAGCCGCTAGCAAAGATTATAAAAGAGGAGGAGGGGATGCTCTCTTAACATAACAAAGGCTCCTCTTCTAATTTCTTGTGGCCGACTCTTCCCTCTTTTCCCTTTCCTCTTCATAAGCGTCAGCGGCACTTGGAGAAGGACCTTCACCTTATGGCCGGTTGCTTGGAGGAGAAGAAGAAGAAGAAGAAGGCCTCCTCACTTTGTATTCTTTGGTGGCCAAAAGCTTGGAAAAGAAGGAGAAGGTCGGGTGTCTTCGTCTTGGTAGATCGTCGCCCACACGACGTCCAAGAAGAGGAGAGGAATAAACAGAAGATCAAGAGGTCTTTAGCTACAAGGAAAGGTACAACTAGTTCTTTATTCCACTGCGAACTAGTTTAGTTTTTCTTTGTATGGATCCTGAAATACCAACACAAAAGGCTAGCGATTTTGTGTTTCGATTTTGTGCTTCAATTTTGTGTTTCGATCTTGTATTTCGATTGAGGTCTCTTTAGTTAAACCTAGGATTCACTGTGAGGAGTTTAAATATTCAATTTCTTTGAAAGACTTTGTCTAGGAAGTGGTGGATGATCCCATAACCAAGAAGGCTGAGTGCCTCGCCAACGACCTAGAAGTCAATCCTTGAAATAGATATTTAATCAACTTCTGTAATATGGTTTAACTTCTGAAGAACACATGAGTTGAACTTGGAGTAAAAATGTTAAGTTTCGTTTCCAATCCAAGTTTAACTTATGAAGAACACATGTTTTGAACTTGGAATAAAAATGTTAAGTTTCGTTTCCAATCCAAGTTTAAGAACACATGGGCTGCTAGAAAAAGTTCTGTGCTTGTACAAATTCTGTACAGGGGAAACAGAACGGAATTCCGAGTAGCACCCAACACTCAGGAGTATATTGAAGTTTTCCAACACTGTTAAAAAGCAATAAAGTTAAGGGAACTCCATGATTTGTTATGGGTGAACCTATAACAGAAATAGGAACTTACTCAACCAGGGGCGAAGGCGAACACATACTTGCTGTCAGATCGTGGCTTAAGCAGGTCCAGATTAGTTGGCATGTGGTCAGATGGGATGACATGGTCAAGCTAAGGCAAAGGAGAATTGCTTGTCTAAGGTGAACCTGACTCAATCATGTTGAACCCAAATTTTCTGTACTCAAATTCGACTATAATTGTCGCCCTAGAATTGTTCAAAAATAGACTCAGCTCTCATTAGGTTCGGGATGCCAGGACATGTGGCCTTTATCCTAGAAGGCACTCCTCAAAGTCCTTTTCCAATGCAACAACCTTGTCCAATATGCTGATCAAGTTGATTATGTATTTGGCTTAAAAATACTTGTAAATTTTAATCTCATGACATGAAATTGCTGAAATACAATAGGATTTCATGCTGAAGTACTGATTTACTTCAGAATTAAGGAAGGCCTAAGTTAAATATATGTGATCCACACCTCAATGGTTAGTTTAGTTAGGCACGGCACTGATACAGAAGAAACAGCAAATGAAATAAGCAGATCGTAATCAGCCACGAGGAGATTCCATTCAATTATCGAAGCTAGGGTTAGCATCTGATAGCCAAACTTGAAACCTATCTGAAAAATATAGAAACAAAATCGATCTCTAATCCCATCAAGAAAAATAGCAACAAAATCTGACATTTCCCAGTCTAATATTCTCCAAATTAAATTATGTTAATTTATCTTCCGTCTGGATTCCTCAAAAATCAAATCAAAGAGAACAAAAAGGACAACACTAACCTCCCAGTTTTACCCGTCCCGCGATCGTGTACCCGTCGTCAGAGCTGTGAATTGAGCGTCAACAAAATCAAAAGAGGAAATTTCCAGATAGGGTTCGGCTAAAGTAATTAGAATCGATTGAGAAGGGCACCTGGCGCCGGCAGCAACGGTCCAAGCAAGGATGTGCGAGAAAAACAGAGCTAAAAGAAGGATCGCCGCCGGTGAACTCACAGAAGTTGCCGCCATAGCCCCCGCCGATCTCATCACGGAGGTGATGGAGGGCCGGCGGATCTAAGCTTTAACGCCGTGATATTTTCATGAAGACCCACATAAAATCCAAATTTCCATAAAGGAATTACATCGACACGTTCACTACCGAACCTTCTTTCTCATTGGACCAAGCAACGGATCTCATTATGGAGCCCACGGGCCGTATGCTGGAAACTGGATCTAATACATCTATTAAACACGGACGACAAAATCGAAATCCAACTATAACTTGACGCGTGTTAAAACTCAACACGTGGCGTATTTTTATTAGCAAACATGAATATATTTACAAAGTAGAAAGCAGCTAACGTGTACAGTTGCTGGCTTAACCCTTCCTGTTCGCATAAATGAATCCTCTGCTTCTCCTCATTCGACGAACCGCTGCTGTCGCCGATTCCGCCTCCGAGTCGACTCAGTCCTCTTTCTCATTCGCCCTGTTTTCCATTTTATTTTAACCATTATATAATATATATTTATATTATTTATATTTTCTTTCTCTTTTTTAATAAATAATTTCTCTTCTCTTTTTTTTTTTTATTTTCAATTTTATAGTGATTATATTTTAGTATATTTTTAGTAGTAGTCGATTTGATTGACTCAGTGAGTTCGGCAACGAGTCGAATCGTCTCCGGTCCGATCCATGAGGCTTATCTCCCCGTTGCCCCACACGAGTCAGCGCGCAGATCCACCTCCGATGGCCTCCAACTCCGCCGTCCGCCTTCCGCCGCCTTGCCCTCATCTCGCCGCCTACCGCTCCGGCTGCGGCGGTTCAGGACTGCGATCGCTCCATCGCTGCCTCCGCCGGCGGCCCCCGCTCGGACGCCCCGAGGTCCGTCGTGACCAAGGCGAGGTGCCCCGCTGTGGCGCCTGCCAAGGTGGTGGCGCTCGGTTGTACGCTTGCCTTGCGTGCGCCGCCGTGTCCTGCAGCCGCCACGCCCCCGACCACGCCGCGATGCGCCCGGGGCACGAGATCGGCGTCGACGTCGACCGGGCGGAGCTGTTCTGCGCCGCGTGCCGCGATCAGGTCTACGATCCCGATTTCGACGCTGCCGTAGTGATCGCGCTTACCGCGCCCGCAGCATCCTGGGCCCCGCAGACGCGGACGGGGAGTCGGGCGAAGCGTCCTAGGAGGGTGGAGTACCGCCGGTGGGCACCCGATGCGGACGAGCGAGCGGTGATCGGGCGGAGATCTGGCCCTTTGCTCGTCCGCGAGGACAATGCCTACGCTTGCTCCACCACCGCCACAGTGAATTCGACGGCTAACGCTGCTACCACCTCCTCTGCTACCTCTTCCGCTTCGCTGCCGTGGGGATTGAGGGGTTTGAACAATCTGGGCAATACCTGCTTCATGAACTCTGTGCTGCAAGCGCTGCTACACACACCATTGCTGAGGAACTATTTCTTGAGCGATCGGCACAACCCCCTCGTCTGTCAGCAGAAGACCAGGAAGAAGTCTACCGCCAAGGATAGGAACAATGGTCGGGATGGAGCAGGCGGCTTGCAAATCTGTTTGGCCTGTGACTTGGACGCGATGTATTCGGCTGTCTTCTCCGGCGATCGGAAGCCTTACAGCCCTGCCAAATTTCTTTACAGGTAAGATTGCTTCCCCCTTCAAAAGATCTGATTTTTCATCCTGCAAGCTAATTGTTATCGACATTCTGGTTGAAAGGACTCCAAAATTCCCTAAATCAATGGTTGGTGAATGCCTCTTCTTTTTCCCTGCGTGCTTCTGTTTCATGATTCGATCCCTACACTAAGACAAAGCCGTGAATCCGTTTTTTTTTGCTTGGTTTGCTTTCAAGAAATGTTCAAGGAGTGAGGAGAGATGGAGATGTCATTTAGTTTAGGTGTTTTTTTGCTCTAAACATGATATTGTTTTTCCGACCTCTTTCTCTCTAATTGAAAGTTTATTTATGTTGATTAACTGTCAGTTGCAAAGAGCAGTTGAAAGACGCAACTTGTGAAGAAGGATCAAGTTAAAAGTGTCTTCTAAGGAAAGTTAAATTTGTCAGTTCATGATTAATTAATTAACAAGGAAAAGGGGAGTTGCTAATTGCTACTTTCTTAACTTCAATGTGATGTCTTTTTGTCTTATATGTGTAGTGAAATTAAACGAGTATTTTTCTCTTCTATGCCATTTGATGTTCATAACTAAATACTATTTTCTCTCACTGGCGATTGAACAAACTTGTGCCAGATTTATGGTTGAATTCAAACAATTGGTTGTTAACCTGCTTTTTGTTTTTCAACAAATATTAGATTAGATGCAACATTCGTGCAAGCACTGTATCTGATTAGTTATAAACAATGTTTTTGATGGCTTCCTTCTTAAATGGATAATATTTTGTCCACGGCCATTTATTTTATTGCATATCCCTAGAATTTCAAACTGAATATGCCTTGTTTACAAGCACCAAATAACTTTTTTTTTCATGTCACAGCTGGTGGCGATATGCATCAAACCTCGCAAATTATCAACAGCATGATGCACATGAATTTTTCATTTGCATGCTTGATGGAATCCATGAAAAGGAGCAGGATCCGTGCAAACCTTCCAGCCATGGTAATATTCTTCATCTGTTGCAAATCTACCACATTCATTTTCAGATATGTTAGTTTCTATTTTGCCAATCAACCCCCATAACTATTATCAGATTTAATCTGATTACTGAACATATTTAGAGAAATTCACTGCTAGAGTTCAAAAAGACTCGCCCTTGGTAAAATCTTTGAGCAATTTGGCTTTTGCCACTAATCATCACATGTTCTTTTTCTTATTCGAACATCTCTTTTTGACATGACATCTCTCTTGTTGTTATTGATGTTGGCCTTTGGTCATCCAAGCAGCTGATTATTATCAAGATGCTAAGTTCTCTTTGCAATATGTTGTTTTCCTATGATTAAATGCTAGCAAAATCTATTTAGTGGGAAAGAACATAACTAATAGCCTAATATGCCCCTCCAAAATTACCTAATAGCCGAATATATATTCTGCTGATATATTTACTGATTACTAATTTTTTGATAATTGGCTAAGATGGAAGATTTCGCATCAGCATAATGGTAGACGAATTATTCTTGCTACCTCAAACAAGCATCTAGGAATATCATATCTGTTCTAATGAAAACAGGAAATTGCTCTATTGTGCCTATTATTGACCTGTATGTTTTTGAGGTATATGAATCTTGATTTCACTTTGTTGCATTATTTGTGATTACCACAACTCTTACTTCTGAATGGTTTTTGACTTTTGATAACTCTTGGTAGGATTCTGAATGGCTTCTTGGAACAAGATTTATAACAGTCACATCTTTGTAGTTGTGCATTTCCTTGTACTTTTTTTTTCTTGTCGAGCAATATTTTCTCTGTTGTTCTACCCCAGGGTCATACGATTCTTGTTTCACTCTCGAGTGTCATCATCATTTCTAGGTTACATTTGCAAAATTCATACTCTTTTTCAAGTTTGAACTTGAAAATGAATACTCACCGGTGAAACACTTGCATTATCAAGATGTTTTGCCATTTCACTTGAAAAAGTGCATATGATTTGTGAGCAGAAGATTAATCAGTTTGGCCATAAATAGTGCTCATTCTTGCGTTTTTTTCTTCATTATATGAAGCTACTTAATTGATCTTCCAAACTGCTATTACATTCCTTGAATCTTGCGGCTAATACTCCACAAATAGCTTAGGCTTTACTTGACATTTAGTCTCAAGATTTTAGTACTAGTTCAACTGCAGATGGTATTTCTGTCATTGACTTTGTGATGTGTGGCATCATACTACAGCCTTCTCTTCTTTTATATCGATATTCATTCTAAAATTTAATGGTGAATTTTTCGACTTTTGCTTTCTCCCCTTGTTTGTACAGAAAGCAGTGGAGAATGCTGCATTGCTCATAGGGTCTTTTCGGGTACCTTGAGATCAGATGTCACTTGCACCATTTGTGGGTTTACATCTACAACATATGATCCTTGCGTCGACATATCCTTGGACTTAGACTCTAAGAAGAATTCTACGAAAACAAACGGTCCCAAACACCACATGAACGGCGGTGTAACGAAGTCAATATCCACGGGCCAAAAATCCGGAACTTCTACCCTTATGGAATGTCTTGATCGCTTCACGAGACCAGAAAAACTGGGTGTTGACCAGAAGCTCTTCTGCCAACAATGCCAGGTGAGGCAGGAATCCTTGAAACAGATGTCGATAAGGAAGATTCCACTGGTAACTTGCTTCCACATCAAGCGTTTCGAACATTCGTCAATGAAGAAAGCATTGAGGAAGGTGGACCAATATCTGGACTTCCCATTTTCCCTCGACCTGGCCCCATATCTCTCATCCTCCATCCTCCGAGCCAGATATGGCAACCGTGTGCTGGCCTCTGAGGATTACAACTCAGATTCAGATGCATCAGTCGAGTTGGTTTCAAACTTGGAGCTCTTCGCGGTGGTCACCCACAGCGGCAAACTAGATGCCGGCCATTACCTGACGTACCTTCGTCTCAACAGCCAATGGTACCGGTGCGATGACGCATGGATCACTCACGTCAACGAGAGCATGGTACGGTCTTCGCAGGCGTACATGCTCTTCTATGTACAGAAAATTCTTTACTACAAAGCAAGTGAGAGTCTGATCAGCCCCTGAAGTACTCCTATTTGTCAATAACAAGCTCCAGTTTTGACACCAGAAAGCCAACTTACGAGCAGCTGATTGCAGATTTACCGACTTCTATATTCTAAAGTCTCCTACAGACTACCTCGATACAACCTAAACAAATTGATTGATATTAGAGTGTCTTTTGACCCAATGAGTTGTCAGTTTTTTTGGTACAACTTAACAGCGCTAGCAGCTGTTTGTACTTGAGATCTTCCACTCCTTCAGAGGATTGAAGGGAACCCTTAGGTTTAGAGGTTGTCCTCTCTGCTAAATGTAGTCGACATTTTGTCGGTTAGTATTGCTCACTTGTTGCTTCAAGCATTTATGCTTGAAGGTTGTTCCTTTATTTCTCTCTCTATGAAGTAACTTGCTCATGGTATGTGATTTATCGGTCTCGTCTTGTGAAGTCGATGATCGCGAACTAAGGAACACAAGCAATTGGAAGGGTTGAATTTATTGAACAAGGAACATGATTTCATTCTCGGTATAGTGATTCGACTAGCTATTATGCCTGCTATGGCATCTTAATGACACTTCGATGTATTTTGTGGCATTGCTCATTGTGTTGCCTGATATCGAACCAGGAACGAGAGTTTAATCCATATAGTGAAATTGATTTTGCCAAATATATAGAAAAATTATAATTTTTAATATTAAAAACAAAATGGCAAAAATAAAAAGGGTGCTCTAATTTTTCCAAATCATCAACTCCATTTTGATTTTTTTTTTTTTTTTATCAAAAGGATGTTCATCTACCAGCAACCCTTTATTTTTTTGTTTATATTTTCTGCATAAATTATGAACAGGAGACAGTGTTATCATAGACATGTTATAACAGCTATAAAATTATAACTACTACAGATGTTATAGTGGCTATGATTTCATAGCTCTATAACGTGAATATTAGATAAGCAGGTTGAATTCGTATTATATCTGTTACGAAATTATAGTTGTTACAACGTAAATGGTATGTGTTAGAGTTGAATATGTATTGTAGCAACTACGATTTAAGTATACAATGTAAATGTTTTTGAACATTTTAAGTATATATTGTAGCAGCTACGATTTTGTAGCCGTTACACATACATTATTCCCATTATTATCTTCTGTCTATATTTCTTGTCTAATTCTTGAACAAGTACGGGTCATAGCAGCTACAAAATCATAGTTGTTACACATATTGTAGTAATTATGGTTTCGTAGTTACTACAATATAAATGTTAGATAAACACGTTAAATCAACATTGCAGTAGTTATGAAATTATAACAATTACGATTTCATAATTATCATACGTGAATGATAGGTAACAGGATTCAATCTGCATTCTAATAACTGCACAATCATAGTTATTACAATGTGAATGTTTTTGAATAAATTATGTGTTGTAGCAACAGTGAAACTGTAGTTGCTACATATGTAACAATTATAATTTCATAATTGCTATAATGCGTAAGGACATCATAATTGCTACAATGCGTAGCATACCCCGATTCAAGATTTAGGTGAAAATTATAGCTAGATGAGTGTCTTTTTCATAAAAAATCAAAATGAAGTGCCTTTTATTCCAAAAATAAAAGTGCTGTTGTTTTTAGCTTTAGCCCAAAACAAAAAATACTAAGAACATAAAAAAGCATCTCGAGGAAAGAAAAATGTTCTTTCTCCTTAAAAATATGCAGCAAAGACCAATAAATAACAAAATCTAGAACAAAAGCCATTCTACTACCGCGAAATCGAATATAAATATGCGATACACGATTTGTAAAGTGCTAATAGCACAAAGCTTGCAAAGAGTATACACAGAGCTTGCAAATAAATTATTGCTACAACAAAATTGACGAGCGGTGACAAATAGCAAAGTTACGAACACGAGCCATCGTCTGCTACAGACGAAAACTGATGTAAATTGCAGTAGTACAAAGCTCGAGCAGAAATATGCGCACCAAAGACTTGCCACAAGATCTGCGCAACGGCAACACTTACGATACAACTTTTAGAATACAAGTCATGCACTACGAAGAAAACAAATATAAGCAATACTCATTTTAAAGCGAAGAAGAAAAATTTGCATCACAAGCTATTGTGTAATGAAATATCTAAACATGACAAGTGACATGGCTGATGAAAATTTAGAACACAAGCTGCAATCTGTTATTGCAAAAACAAACAAGAAAAGCTAGTTATGCTACATGCAAATAGTACAAATTTTGCAAAGAAACATGGAATATATCGATGAGACGGTGACAATTACTACAAAGGATCTACGAATGATGGCAACGGCAATGCTTAAAAACAACAAAATCTAAAACAATACATGATCCACTTCTGCAAAATCAAATATATATTTTGTTAGCTAAATACTAATAGCATGAGAAGCAATATAAGCATCCAAGTGCTATTTCTACGGTGATAATGACCTTTACAAACAACATATAGAGCACAAGCCATGATCTGCTACTATGCAAATGAATAAGCAATACATGTTTTGTTATGCTAATAGTACAAATCTCGCAAAAGAATACATAGACAACCCTTATCGCCAACAAACTTTAGAACACAAGGCTATCTACTTCTACAAAAAAATATAAATAAGCAATACTCATTTTGTTCAACTGTTAATAGTAAAAAGCTTGCAAAGAAATCTATGCATCATGATCTACTCCCACAGGATCGATGAGTGATAACTGCCCTTATAAATAACAAAAATTAAAACATAAGGCGTGATCTGTTACCACAAATATGGAAATGAACAAGCACTACTGGTTTGCTAAATGCTAAAATTGCAAGGAAATATATGCATCAAATGCTGTGTTGACAAGCCTTGTGAACAACAAAATTTAGAAAACAAGCCATGATCTGATCTGCTACCATGGAAACGGATATAAATAAGTGATTGCCCATTTTGCTAAAATGCTAATAGTACAAAGATTGCAGAGAAATACATGCATCAAAGACTTCTACATAAGATCAAAGAGTGATGACAATCCTTGCGAACAACAAAATTTTAAATAGAAATCATTATTAATAAGAAAGAAAAGGGATACAAATAAGCAGTGCTAATTTCACTAAATGCTAATAGTAGAAATACATGCATCAAAGGGTTATGATCCTTGCTACAAAAGATCAAAGGGTGATGACAACCCTTAACAAAATTTAGAACACAAGGCATAATCCGGAGACAAACTGATATAAATAAGCAATAATTATTTTGCTAAATGTTAATAGTACAAAGTTTGAACGCATCAAACAGCTACAACAGCTATTTCTGTGGATCTTTAAGCTCTCCTACAGTTGACCTCAAGGCTGGATCCAAGTACCTGAAGGAGACATCAAATTTAAAGTATAGTTAGGAAAGTACCGTGGCAAGAAAAACACTGAATTCAATAAAAAAAAATAAACAGAATTTCTTCCAAAACGAATGTAATGAATATTATCAAACCAGCAACAAAATGGCAGAAACCCTAAGTATTTTGCAAAGAAGATTTTTGCTGGGTAAGCTTGTTATATGTACATAATTCAGTATTTCAAGGACCATCGTAACCCACTAGCCACAATTTATGCTTGCAATACTAGTTTAAATTTGATCAAAATGGACCATAAGAGTAATAACATAGCAGATCCCGAATAACAAGCACATCTTTATGTCGCTGAACCATACAAAATGAAAGTGATATCAATTAAATATAAACACCTTAAGATAGAACAGGCAATAAGAGAGAACTACATTTGTGCATAAGATTAAGTCTCAGCAAATAATAGAGGGTGCTAGTGAACAAAGTAATTCAGATGAAAAGAAAAAATGATGTATAGAATGACTTTGGATAATAAAAAGTTGAACCATATGTAACACAGGCTGCTTAAGTCTAAAAAATCAGGAGAAGTTATCATGTGTGACAATATATTTTTGATGCAGAAGGGAGACATGACTAGCTTTAGCATGCAAGGAACAAAAATGTAATGTGAGTTATAACAGGTCCGAGACATAAAGAGATTGGTCTTGATGTTAAAGGGAAAGGATGGTGATAAAAGGGAAAAAAAAAAGTCAATAGATATTGGCCTAGCCAATGGAACCATGGCATTTTATTGACCAACTAATATCTACCAAGAATAGATTTAGCACATTAAAGATACGAGATGAATCAATGTTGACCGGTTGATGGTACCAGCATTCAATATCATATAGAAGATTACAGTGATGTGAGAATTTCAAGGACCTGAAGGTTTGTTTTTCAAAACCCATTCTTGTGCTGGTGGAATCCCCTGCACGAAATTGCCAAAGAATAAAAAGTAAAATAAATGTAGTAGTTCCAAAAAAGGAAATCAAAGCACTAATCCAATACCTGTTGGACTTTTGCAGGATCAGTTGCAGACCCAGCAGCTTTCACTTGTCCAGAAAAATCCTACAAAAGAACAATGGTTAAGGTATGCGAATTAGACTTTAAAATCTTCCATGTTACAACATACATAGAGATAAGCCAGGGCAAAGATTGCTAGTTCTCAAAGTCAAATACACATCTATAGCCATCACTGAAAGGCACATTTTCCTAGTAATCATCTCCATGTTCTGAACCTTTCATCCATTAACTTTCAGTTTTATGCAACAGCTGATTGGAGAACAGACAAATACTAGAAAAATGTTTAATGTCGATAACTAGCACTGAATCTCAAGTTAGTATAGGTATGGACTAAATAGACATTGTTGGGTGGCAATGCAAACTCTAACTACACCAAAGTAGGAATAGAATAATTAACGTCCGACTTGAAAATTATTATGCTTGATAGAATATCCCAACATACGAAGAAAGATAATTGGTAACAGCACTCGTCTCATGAAGAGAATATATAAACTGGAAGGCGGATTCTATAGATGTATAAGAAAAAGAACATTCCACATTTTTCTTCTCACCTTTTTTTTTGACAGTATATTTCCAACCCATTTGAAAGGGAGCCTTGGTGCAAGGGCAAAGTTGTTGCTTTGTGGCCTAAAGCAGGGTAAGACTAGGTACAATAAATCTTTCCCCGAATCCCGCATGACGGGAGTTTCGTGCACCGGACTGCCTTATATATATATATATATATATATATATTTCCAACCCATTTCTTAAAGGAGACAATTATTTCCTATTGTACTAAAGATATCTTCAAAAATATTACCACTAAATGTGCTGCAAAGATAGTAAAAAGTTTTATTAAAACATTTTTTTTATTAATCAACATAGCCCTCGAACTAATGGAATGTGAAACTTACTTGCCCATGTGGTTGGGCTCCACCAGAAGCTTGATACTGAAATAGCAATAAATGAAGTATAAGCTATAGGAAGTAAAGAATCTGAGTGTACAGACAAAATAGTAACTAACCATTTGCATAGCTTGAAGTTGCAATTGTGCTTGTTGCCTCATCATCTGAGGTTGCACTTGTGCAGGCAAAACTTGCTGGTTTAGCTGAATGGGCAAGTGTGATTTGGTGTCAAATTGTGATGGGTGCTGTTGGAAAGAAAGCTTTTGTTGTTGTTGCTGCTGCCGGTGCTGTTGCTGCTGCCGGTGCTGCTGCTGTTGCTGCTGCTGTTGCTGCTGCTGCTGCAATAAAAGCAACTTCTGTTGTTGTTGCTGCTGTTCAAACACTGCCAATTCTTCAGGCTTCTCCCACTGGACCACAACAGTTAAGTCATTTCCAACTAAAGGAACTAAAAACTAGAACATACTATTAGGTTGCACAAGCAATTTACCTTACTCTCTTGAGTAACACTATTATAGTAATACTTAAATCCATCAGGAGAGGTATGCTCTGTCCAATTGCAGGTTATAGGAACTGGAAGTGAAGAATTTACTGGAACTGGAAGAGATGACACAGTCGTAGGGATGACTGAAGCAGGTGTGCTGGCAGCTGTACTAGTAGCCTGGAAGAATAAAAACATGTAGGAGGGCATATAACATTCTATTACAGCATAGGAATAAGGACAATTTTTTATATAGTAACGTTATTACATGAAAGATCTTCCAAGTTATAGAAGGGAAGGAAGGTAGACAAGATCAAGATCCATCTAGAATTGATTACCTGCAATTTAGAACCCTCAGAAAGTGTCTGGTGCTGTTGCATTTGCTGCAGCTGCTGTTGCAATTGGAAAATTGCCTGTTGAGATGATTGGAAACTAGATTGTAAGGCTTGTGCCTGTTGCTGGAGCAGCATCTGAGGCAGTTGTGATGGAAACGGTTGAATAGGCTGCTGAAGCATCTGAGGCGTGACATTAGATGTGGCAAACTGTGGAAGGTTGGCATTAGCAGGCATAGCCTGTGCTTGTAGGTTTGAAGGAGTCTGCAGGCCTATAGAAGAGGTAATTTGCTGAATTAAAGGTTGAGAGGATGGTGGCCCACTCACTCCAGCTAGCTGTTGTGATGATATGTTTTGGTTTGAGGATAGGCCACCAGAGTGAAGAAGTTGATGCTGACCAAAATGCTGTAAAGGTCCCTGCAAATTCAACGAAAGTGGGTGTGACAGATGACCTTGCTGAGCATGCAATATTGGAGGTGGTGGAAAGTTTTGTAGGTGCACCATTGGCTTCTGCAATGCTGATATTTGCTGGCTACCAAACTGAGGGACTGTCGCCATTGAAGGATTGAATCCCTACATTACACAACTTATCATAAATTAGAAGTTCCAAAATTTCTGTTTGAATTGTATCATCAATCATGAACTGGGATCACAAGGAAAAGATCATTTAAGACTTGTGATGAAGGTGGCACTGAAGGACTTGAGACCGGACCAGCATTCGAACCAACAGTTGATCCAAAATGACTTGGCTACACAACCAGATTCATTTCATTCAGAAAAGAAAAGCAACAAGAAAATTAGACTTTTTTGATACTTACATCTGAAGATGTTCCAAGGGGACCACCTTTGATTGGCATGACACCTCCAGATCCATGTGAATTCGACTGACCTGCAGGACTCAAAGGGTGCCAAGCATCAGCTGGCTTAGGCCCATTCCTTGGCTCATCAAGATTAGCTGTTGGTCTGGAAAAAATAGCATTTGGATTCAGAAACTTAAAGGATACACTGTCGGCGAATTTAAAAATCTTTCTGCAATTTTGGTTCTGATTGCTCGTACATTAAAAATTGAAAACTGAGCTCTCTGAATATTGCAGCAAAAGGTCAGTGATGATGGTGAATAGTGTTACCAAGTTGCAAAAGCAACATCAATACTCTAAACGTACATGAAATCAACAAAGCAGTTATACAAGCATGCCTGGTCGAACAGAAATCAGTATTATCCTATTTTTAATTTAAGCTTTAATCTATTTTTTGTTAGAGAAAAGAAATTATTCTTTTGACCTAGCCTGTGCAGACCAATCATCATTGCTGTGCTAACCTAGAGACATCCTGGCTAACCTTTGAGACAACAACATGACCATGCAGATAGACCATCCCATACCAGCCAGAAAATTTTATGATGTTAACAGTAGGTAAAGCTGAAATGTTAACCTGCTAGCATCTACAGCTCTTGGGGAAAAAAACAACTGTCAAAACATGCGTATCAGAATTTTCTGAATCAGCAATACTGTTATTCTTTACTGAAAATTTCCAACATCGCACTTGCATATGCAGCAGATACCGAAGAGATCCACCATACCTGATGACTAATGCTGCATCAGATCGAGGACTAACACCAGGTCCACCAAATGCAGGTCCATTCCTGTAACAACCAAAGTGCTCAAATTAGTGTAAAGGGATGAAATAAACTTATTGGTGGAAACTACTGTAAGTTTGAATACAGTGAAGACCTCTGGTCTGCAGTCCTAGGTCGCTTAGGATCAGCAAATCGAACAACCAATGGTTGATCACATCCCTAATAGCAGAGAAAAGAAAAGGCCATCATTAAGTTAAGCAAATGAAGCATTAGTTGATAGAAAAATTACCATCATCACAAAACTTCCATCGAGGGCATTCATAGCTGCTGCTGCCATTTCTCTATTTGCGAATTTAACAAAACCACATCCTTCAGATCCCATATTAAAATTATATTATTACCTGTAATTTCAGTAACCAGGCATGCAGAAAAAACTTCGACTAATGACCAATAGACATACCACGACTTTGACCCCATGAATCTCTCATTATGTATACGTCTACGACTGGCCCATATGGAGAGAAAACCTGTCACATATTTGTCAATCTTTAACAGGTTATATAGATATTCTAAGAAACATCACTAATTTGAAATAGTAGTGTATTCCAATTACACATCTTCCAGTGCCCTAAACATTTATCCCCAAAATCTCAAGCTGATAGACAGAAATCATTCCATCCATTATGTACTAAACACTCATTCATGTGGGGTAACGTCAAACTGGACTTGCCTAGTTTCAACTGGCCCAAATTCAGACATGTGAACTCACCTAACTTAAATGAATATATATTACTAGCTAAGCAAGAAATGAACTCACGCTCCGATATCATGTTGAATTTAATTGGCTGACCAAGTAAACCAAAAACATGAGCAGTTGAGTTGTTAGAAAAGAGGTTAATCTAAATGTTTGTATTGTTATGTATAATAGAAAGTACATATTACAGATAATCCATATTAGTTTACTAAGAAAAGACAGTATCATCAAAAAGTTACCACTATGCAAGATATTCGAACTTACTTCCTCAATCTCCTTTGCAGTTGCTTGCTTGCCAAATGATGCAACAAACAGTTTGTCTTCAGCAACAGCACCTAAGACACAAATAGTGCACGATCAACACAAATCAGAACAGAATAAACACTTCAAAATTAGCACATATGCGTATATACAACTTCAGATGTTAGAAGGAAGACTTCACTTTAAGTGCATAGAGGAATTTAAACAAAGAAAGTAATTACTGAGAATATCCATTTTTTTATAATGAATGTTTTTTATCCTATTAAAACCAAAATGTGAAATTTTGGTTTACCAGATTTGTTGGAATACCAAATGCTCTTGTGACAAATTGAATACTAACAAATCTACTTGCTTGAAATTCTATTAAAAGTTGCATTTGCAATAACATGCATGCAAAGTACATTGTAACAGTACATAATCTGGAAATTTTCCACCAGGTGCAATAACATAATGTATCCTCCTGCCAATCTAATTGACTACAAGCCACAAAGGAATCTACACAAAGTTACTTGTTAGATTGATAAGTGCAATACATAACATTAAAGCAAAGGCATACATAATTTACAATAATAATGCGATAGATGTTTCTTCCTCGTGATGTAATCAGAAAACAAAAATTATATGTCATGAAGTTTGTGAAAGGCAAAGTAATGGAAACTATAAATTACCAGGATGGTTTCTGTCTCCATCAGCATATCTTACTTGAATAGGTCCTGATCCCTGAGAAAATGGATCTAAAGTTGATACACAAATTACAAAATTGAAAGCACCATTAAAATCTTGGCAGTGGGAAAAAACTCACTCCAGGCAAAGTATATTGATTATGTAAAGCCCTGATGGCTTTATCAGCCTCTTCAGAAGTGGCATATTTTACAAAACAACATCCTGCAAAATAAAGGTTTCTTTTCTTGAACACAATAACAAAAATCAATTGTGAAAATGGTAAACGTAAGACATGTTCAGCGGGTATTAGAAAAAACAAAATATATATTTAATTTAGTAATATCTAAATAAATCGTGCAAAGGAAACCAAAAGGCTCATCTTTTGTATGTTTGAAAAAACTAATAATATTTCCTGAATAACTAAATCTTTCATGTTACCCAAATCACTTGATACAACTGAACAGGAATAAAACTCATACGCAAAGACATTATTGGAATTATAAACAGACAAGGTAAGATTAGCGATAAGAGACTTTCTTAACTAAAATTTCATTGGGTCAGCATGCTCATAATTTTTTATGACAACAAATGATACAGATGGAGATACATATCCAAAATAAAGAAATGAGAGGTTAATATTTAATAGTAAATTTTGTACAAATTCTAACTAAAAGAAACAGAGATATAATAATAGTGAAAAGGAATGAGATAACAAATAAAAAAAAATAGCAATTAACCCAGAACAAAGTCGCATAATCAAATGCCAATCCAGACAATTAGACACCAGAATTTCAATATTGCTTCGTGGCATACCTTATCTTGAATAAGATCTCTGAAGACTTCCATGTTACCTATCACTCACCTATACCATTCATTATTACCTATGAGTATACTCTCGCAAAGATCTTAAGGGCAAGTTCAGATGCATTTAGTCAACCCCAAATAGTTGGGGCGATTGCCAAAAAAGGCTTTTTATAGTTGTTATTTCTCACATATTCTCAAGGAATCAATTTGAAAATAAACACGGTGTCAGATGACTTTGATGCCCTGATGGTGACAATAACATGATTTAAAATATCATACGATGTCAGGTGGCATAGTTAAAATATATCATTCTTATCAATTACCAACCCACAATACTAATCGGAACGAAAAATGCTTCCTGTGTCGTTATCTCAAACAAATCAACAAGTATCATGTCACATTGCCATTGGCAAACACTAAGATAAATTTAAATAATGTTTGTTATTTTTTTTTTACGTTGCATTAATGTAATGCAATGTCAAATCTGTGGCATTCAAGATAAAATGTCAGAAGTTAGGCACATAAAGTAAGGTTTATAGCTGTGTACATTTCTTCTTCTTATTCATCTCCTATGTAACACCAACACAATACCAAATCAGAAATGATCCATCGAATGTCCAAAACTTTGTTACAGCTGAAGATTTTGAACCATGGTTAGTAACCCAACGCAACTAACAAATCAAGACCATAATAGACAAAAATGCAAAATGTTTGATCAACCCAATGTACCAAACAAAATAGCTTCCATTTTGATGCGTGTGATTGTAATTTATTTTGTCAAGAACCTCAAACAAAAAGGGCAGCCCGGTGCACGAAGCTCCCGCCATACGGGGTCCCGGGGAAGGATCCATTGTACGCAGCCTTACCCTGCTTTTTGCAAGAGGTTGTTTCCAGGATTCGAACCCGTGACCTTTTGGTCACATGGCAACAACAAGAACCTCAAACAAAGGAGTATATATTTCTAGATTCCATTCAAATTGCATGCATACACTGATCACCCAGGAATACCAAGCAACAGAAGAATGGGAATATCAGGGACACAATAGAGTAATCAACGACATATATCTAATGTCTCAATCAACTTCAAAAATTAAGCATAAGAATGTCCTCTGCAAAGCTATATTTTCAAGGTCACTTTCAATTATATTTTACAACATTCATAGGCCCTAAGCAAGTTTCAAGCTGAAGACAGAGAGGGCACATCTCTAAATCCATAAATTAGGAAAGTTCAGTGCATCAAACTCTATATGCAATACCAACCACATACGCTCACAATGGACTACTACTATTCAACAAGCAGATGGAACTACATGTTTATTTTCCATGTGTTAATCATAGCATATACTATATATGAATTCCAAGTTCCAACTCTTCCAAGGCAAGATTGCACACATGATCCCCATATTTTATTTACCCATGATTCAAATGCTCGTAATGATGCAAAAAATCTCCATAATATCACAACAAACAGCATGGCTAAGGACTGGCATCACTTACAGAAATAAATATGATGCAACTTATACAGTGAATTGATAAACATAATGCAACTTTCAACACCAAAAATAATTCAATCATCGTTGTCTACATGTTAACGTGGATATAACTTGCACTAATACTTCACTAAAATTTCAATAAAATAAATGCATTCATTTTAAAGTAAATGAAAATTGCCTATGCAATCACAGCACCGTCAACAACAACAATGCAATCATCATTGTCTACACTTGAACATGGATATACCTTGCATTTGATACTCGTTAAATGCTTGACAAAATAAATATGGTCATCATTAAATAAGATAACCTTACGGCAAAGATACACTAGTCTGCCAACTATTTGGTGTTGCTACACATACCTTACCCATGTACTTTATCCAGCCATTGAACTATATGTACGGCTATATCATTAATAGCATCTAAATTTATTAAATCACTTTCAATTACATTAAATTGAGCTTTCTTTATCTTCTCCAATCCCTCACGCCCAAAAGCCTAATCAATTCAATTATCTGAAATTAAATTGATTTTCCATCTTTTAACATGCTCTTTATTTATTTTATTTTCCAAAGAACATAGAACTTTTTTTCTGTATCAACGCTGTAAGTAAAAGGAATCCTCAGCAAGTACATCCCAGAAAAAAAAAACATTTTATAGCATGATGACAGTGTTAGAGTACAAGCAGTTAATATTACCTACATATGCATTATTTTATCCAAGGAACTAAAAAAACACAAGAAGAAATAACTTAACAGACATGTTTACGAAAATATCTTGATTATTCAAATGACTAAAGGAATATTCTTCATAAATGACAAAAGGGCACAAGATTCATGCTGTCACATAGTAAATATTCACAACCTTTTTCATCAGGCAATGTGGAGTTTTCACAAACAGAAGACACAGAACACAAGTGCATTAGAGCAGGTGTAAAATCAGAGACACAAAAATACTCTTACAACAACAAAAAAATTAAAAGCTAAAAGGCACCCTTGTTGCAGACGAATACAGGTTTTAGTTGGGATAAACAATATCAAATAGACAAGTGATAAATAACCAAAAAGGAACAAGCTATTTTTGATATTCAAGGATTCAAATATATAACAAGACAAAGCTGACCTAAAGTTTGATTCAATATTTCACTTAGATACACTTTATCAACCTCAATTATTTTAATGGAACCAAAAAGAAAGTATAAAACATCTACAACTTATCTTTGAAGAATTAACACCTGCAAACATGATATTAACTTTTTACAGCATAAAAAAGGTGTCACCAGATCATATTGCATCATCAACAACAGGATAATACTGGCAATCCGAGCACCACATAATTGACCATGCTTCCAAACTATCCTCCACCAAACCATTACGAGAACATTAACAATCTAGATAAATAACAAATTCATTGACTGAAAAAAGTGCCACCCAGAGACAATCAATAATCCAAAAGTATGTACCTTATCAGGCTATAGAAAATATATAAATAGGCAAAATGATGAAAAGAAAAGGAGAATGGAACTTGCAAAGGCATCCCCTGTTTCATAGTCAACCAAAGGAGAGAGAGTATCTTGCTCATACAATAATACTAATAGAATTTAAGTTACAATCGAACACTGGATGTGCAACATGAGATATTTAACATCAATCACATTTTCCTCAATAAACAAACTAGAAAACAATAAATAGGATAACAATCGGCAAAGACATTTCATCCTATCATAAACGAACAATACAAATCAATTTCTTAACTTGTGTAATGCAGCCAAACACTTCACTGGATCAAGATTTGAAATGCCACAACACATATAGCAAAATCAAGAAATGAAGAGAAAAAAAAAAAGAATAAATAAGCAGAACATTATCATTTATAAAATTTGCACAACCACCATCACTATCAAGGTAAAACTGCAAAAACGTTAAACAAGATTTTAAGGACCACATAATTCAACAAACCACGAGTCACATTAGAAGGGATACAATATAGAAGCTCAAAAAAGGAGCTCTTGCTTTAGGAAATAGAACTACTAGAGATCATTATACAGCATCACAGAGTGTAACATGTCTAATGATTGCAAATGATAAGTTTTTTGTCAATGGCAATCAACTCCAAAAACTATCTGAAGAACTTAAAGGCATTAAGGACAGAACTCAACTTTAAAGATCCTAGATGATATCAGCAAAAGATCATGTCATTCTACCGCAATAAAATGAAAAATGAACCACACCAGATCTTGTTTACATCAGCACTTAGCATCATAAATGTTTCTGGCATCAATAGAACTCTCAAACATATGATCACAAAAATTATAATGTCATAACTCAGATTCTGAAGGTCTGAACAATATCACACAAGGATTAGGAGAATGAAACCACCAGGCAAACACAGATAACAAAATCTAAGTCCGATCCATTAAATGGTATCATGTAACAACTAGTGCCCATATTATCGACATACGCTATTTAAAAAAAAAAGTTAGCATGACTCAGCAAAGTTGAAATTGCAGATTGATAACACAAACAGAGACGACAACAAGCCATGCCTCAATAAGATTATTTTTCCTTGTGGGTATGAAGAGTGTTAAGAATCCATACATTTACCAAATAAGAAATATTACTACATTCAGCACCACCAGAAATGACAATTCAAGATGATAACATTTTCAAAAAAGGTCCCATTTAATCTTAAGAAAGAATGAGAGAGAAAACAAACTAATCCATCCAAGAGCTGACAAAAAGCAATAGCACACTTGACAATCATGGCTACTCCACATTGACTGATGACCAGGTGAAGGTCACAAATTCTCACAGCACTCGCTAGGATGAACATTTCACATAAAAGCTCAGTACAATCATTTATTTTGGTCGGTGCTAGTAAGACAATAGGAGGAGAACATCATGCAAGAATAGCAGAATGGTTTTAGCATTCACATGAGAGTATATAATCAAGTTAAGGATCCAAGTTCAAAGGAAATCCAACAGACCATATCAATCATTTGGCTCAAAGAACATCAGCTATATCCAACAACATAAAGATAAAGACAACAACAACAACCAAGTCTTTTCCCACTAAGTGGGGTCGGCTGTATGAATCCTTTTACGCCATTGAGCTCTATCTCCTATTATATCATCATCTATATTTAAATAAATTTTATCTTGTTTTATTGTTGCTAACCAAGTCTTTTTTGGTCTTCCTCTTCCTCGTTTTATATGCATGTTTATCATAGTTTCACATCGCCTAACTGGAGCATTTATTGGTCGTCTAAGTACATGTCCGTACCATCTTAAACGTGTCTCTCTGAGTTTTTCCTCAATAGATGCAACTCCTACTTTCTCTCTAATGCTCTCATTTCTTATTTTGTCCATCCTCGTATGTCCACACATCCACCTTAACATAAAGATAAAGACGGAAGTTAAAAATTAATCAAAGAATGAAACATGATTATTTTTTTTTCAAATTAATGATCATAACGCATATAAATGTCTTAACACACTTTGAAAGCCCACATCATATGCATAACTTGTAATACAACAATGATAGAGAACCAAACAGTACATCATCCTAAACCTTAACAATCTTGGTACTTTCCTCTTCTTGATCTAGAAAAATAACACAAAGGGAGCAATGCCAAGCAAAGGATAACAAGTGGTGACAGTTCTGAAACAAAATGATAGGAGAGATGGCCAGATTGTTCTCTGCTTACTCTCAGGAACCTGGAAAAGAAGAGCTGATAAAAAAAATATAAAGACAAAAGAAATATGATTCATACCTTGTTGCTCTCCAGTTTTCCTATCTTTTATAAATGCCACTTCGATGACATATCCATGCTCCTCAAACAAAGGACGAATCTAAGAAGAAACATTTTATATTAATAATGTCCATAAGTAAATGTTCTGAAACAATATTACTGGGTAAAATAGATTGAATATTAAACACAAGTCAGCAACTATGATTAACATCATCAAATAGCACATCGAAACCCCATAGAAAAATGTCAATAGCTAACTGACGGAAGCTCCACAGAAAGTAATGAACAAACACATTTCATTTCTCAAGTCTTCCTTTGTTATTATTGAGACAACAGTTTCGACAAATATAGAAACTTATTCAAAAATCTAAAGTTCACATGTGCAATGAGGTTCATTTTTATGAAATATCCAGCTAGTTAACAGTGATGCTCTTGGTGTTGATTCTAATTTTAAGAAAAGACAAAATCTATCCAAACAAGACTCTGAAACTTAGGAACCATTACAAAATGAGAAACCATTGAGTGCCAACATTAGGGAAATATGGTTAATAATTGTCTTACAATGGGCGCAATGAAATAAATTTAAAAAATGTCAACAAATGCATAGATTAAACATTGTTAAAAGAACCAACCAGTATATAAAGTATTAGTCACTTACATCCTCTTCAGTTGCTGTCCTTGGAACTGCTCCAATAAAAAGCTTGGCAAATTGATTTCCACCAGTGCGATCTACATTAAATGTTAATAACATGACAAAAGGTTATACAATAATCAAGTTGAGCAATCAGGAAAGGACAAGTATAAATTTCCCTGATAGCAATTGGGGAAAAAAACAACACGAGAGAATTCAAGTTAAATCCTTCCACACTATCATGCATTGTTGTATACAGAAAGACCTATAATTTCATCAATAACAAAGTTATAGAACACATTACACTAAACTCAATTTGTGAGTCACAACAATTTGTATAACAATTCACCATTGAATTATTGAATTACAAATTAACGTGAAATGTTTATATAAATATATTATATACCAACGTAGGTAGGCCCTTTAAAAGTGAAAGTCGATGTGAGCATAACAGCAGATACATATCTGATTAATATATATTCATAAATGATGAAATGTTACTAATAAAGATTCTATTAAAGCAATATAAGAAACCAATAAACCATATCTTATATAATATATGCTCATTTTTTTTAACATTGAATGTCAAAAAGTACAACAATTCCTGAAGAACATAAAATCTTTAGTTCAATTTCCCTCCTTTAACATGAAGGATATTGACAAAAATCAACATATGGACAGCCTAGGTTTTGGTGGAATATAAAGTCAAATGGATTTTAGATACCAACAAGCTAAGTCCCTTAACTCAACCCCACAAAAACATACAAACAAAAATATGAAGTATCACATATATGATTGATTAATTTAGTATTAACCAACTACTGAATTTCTGGCACAGCAATGGCCCTACCGACCTATCAGGTTGTGTCCGTGGAATGATCATAAACATTGAACACATTGTTCCACGATTGGGTAGTTCTTCTGAAATATATGCAGGAACACAAGAGAACCCTCATTCAAAATAACAAGGACCAGAATAATAATTCACTAAGAAGAAGAAAACTATAACAAGCAAAAACGAGAATATTCACTAGAATTGAGCTAGTATAAAAGGAACTCAGAAGTTAAAAGTTCAACTTTTACAGGAAACGTTGTTATGAACCCTAACTTGGCGACGCAAGAAAAATAACTGCAAAGTTAAGACTTAGACCTACCTGGAGAACCACCTCGACCAGAGAATCCGCGTCTTGGGCCACTCGCGGGCGGCACGTGGCCGAAGCCCCCGGGATCTCCGCCAGGGAACCCAGCAGCGGCAGGCGGCGGAGGGAGGTCCTGCATTGCACGGTAGGGATGGTAGCGACCTCCCGCGCCGCTACTTCCTCCAGTGAATCCCTCGCCGCCGGATCCTGCGCCGCTCCTGGGGTAGCGGGGTTGCCGCTCGGTGGGACTGCCGGAGGACCAGCGAGACGGCACATGCCGCACGCCGTCGTCACCGAAGCGGTCGTCGAAGCGCTCGTTCCGGTGCCTGTCCATGGAGATCGACGACGACTAGGGTTTGCAGGCAACAACGAAATGACTCGAGCGAAAAGGATTGGAAAGGAGCGAAGGGAGCGGCCTTTTTAAGGGCTTTTTGCATCAGAAAAGATAAATAAGAAGAAAACCCAACTTTTTTTTAATCATCTCTCATCTTTCCGACGCCTCCTATGCGACCGACCGTGTACAAAATCCTAACGTGGATATTGTGACAGTCCAAATTTAATTTTTTAATTTCCCTTATCTATACGGTATAGTTATCTTTGTCTTTTCTTTATTAAAATAAAAATTTTATTCTTTTTCTTATTATTATAATAATAGGTAAAAATCATTATGTTACTGATATTATAACATTATAATAATTACTATATACTAGCTACTACAAATATAGTAGCTACTATAATGATATAATAGCTCTAATAATATTGTAGTAATTACATCACATTTAAAAATTAGCACCATAATAATTATTGCGAGAAAAAAAAAAGAGATTTTTATTTTAAGTTAAGAGAAAAATTGTTGCATGAAGATAAAAGAAATTTAAAAAAATAGACTTCGATCGCGTCAGATCTCCCATGTCGGATGTCGCTCACTGTTACATAGGAAGTGTCAAACAACATATCAATTATATAAATATATATATATATATATATATATATATATATATATATAGGAAGTGCAGCTGCGAAGCTTCCAAATTCTCGCGCCCCTCACCGTCTCTCTTGTCAAACCTTCGAAAAGAAGCTAGGGCAACCCTATTTCGCCGTCGCGATGATGTCCTTACCCCTTTGACATTCATCATGCGGTCGCGAAGCTACTAGATCCTCGCGCCCCTCACCGTCTGTCTCCTCAACCCTCCGAAGGGAAGCTAGGGCAACCCTATTTCGTTGTCGCGGCGCTGCCCTTGCCCCTTCAATGTTCCTCGCATGGTTGTAAAGCTTCTAGATCCTCGTGCCCCTCACCGTCTCTCTCGTCCTCCAAGGAGAAGCTAGGGCAACCTATTTCGTCATCGCAATCCTCGCCCCTCCGATGTTCCTCAATCTCAAATCCTCGTGTGACCATGAAGCTTCCAGATCGTGCCCCACACCACCGTATTATTCTCGCTGCCAACCTCTCACCGCAACACCTTTATGTGAGACTCCTTAGCTTTGCTATTTCCCTCTTCTACTCCCATTGTTCATAATTTTTCTCTTGTTTCTCTAATGCTAAATGTATCTATTTCTAAAATTAACAATAGTTGGAAAATCTGAAATTAACAACTGTTAGATCTTGTGTGTGAGCTTCACGGTTTAAATGTTTAGGACTTAAAGTATTCTATAAAAATCATACTGGTGATGGTCATTCTCTTTTTTATTTCCATGAGCCTTTATAGGATGCATTCTTCTTGTCTGTTCCACATGAGAATACTGTGTTAGATTACTAGCAACATTTTTTTATGTATATTTATTTAGAATGTTTTTTTTAGTATTATGATGATGATATGCAGAATCTCATTTCATCTAAATATGAAATTTCCTAGTAATGGATGAAAATTACGGTGAAGATTAGTTATACATTTCTTAAGTTGCAGATGATCGAAAGTCAATTATGGGATGGAATTCTCATCAATAGATGAGACATTTTCATTCTATAACCAATATGCACGTGAATCAGGATTTAATACTAGGATAAATAGTAGCAAGAAAAATAAGATGACAAATAAAATCGTGTGGAAAACATTTGTATATTTTAAAGAATGACATACAGATGATCAACGGAATAAACAAGCAAAAGGTGATCAACGAACAATGGAAAGAGCACGTGACGAAGTTAGAATTGGTTGTAAGTCAAAGATTCCTCAAGAAACAAACTGGATGGGTTGTCACTAACTTCATAGAAGGTCATAATCATCCACTCTCGACTCCTTCAAAGGTGCATTTGTTACGCTCACATTGTATTGTTTCAATAGTAAAAAAAGTATTGACTCAACGGTTTTCAAAGCTCAATGTGCTAACTTGTCAACAAATGCGATTATTAGAGATAGAGTATGGAGGGTCCGAGCGAGCAAGTTGCACAGAAAGAGAAATTAGAAATTTTGAGAAAGAGCTAAAGGGTGAACAAAAGGGTGTCGATGTCAAAATACTAATCGAGCTATTTGCATCTGGGAAAGAGAAAAATTCAGCTTTTTTCTTTGAATAGGAGACTGATTCAGATAACGGATTTAGTAAGTATTTTTGGGTTGATCATTTATCAAGAACAAAATACAATCTATTTGGTAATGTAGTTATATTTGATACAACATATAACATTAACAACTATGAGTTGATTTTTGTTCCATTTGTAGGAGTAAATCATCATCACAAGACAATTATTTTTTGTCGTGGGTTTATAAGTGATGAGAAAATTGAATCTTTTGTTTAGCTGCTTAACAAGTTTATAGAAGTCATGCCTAAAGGTGCACTAAATGTGATCATCACTGATCAGGATCCTGCTATGACAAAAGACATTACCCAAGTTTTTCCTCAGACAGTGCATTGATATTGTTTGTGGCACATACTGAACAAATTTTCAAAAAAATTACATCCTTTGACTCTTCATGACTATTATCAAAGTATAAATAATGTAATTAGAAATTCTAGAACACCTGATAAATTTGATAATTCATGGGAAGATGTTATCAAGTGTCTTAATTTGGAGAAAAATGATTGGTTGCCTTTGATATATGAATTTTGACATAAGTGGGTGTTAGCTTATTTTAGCCATGTATTTTGTGCAAAAATTTCCAGCATGCATTATCTCTTTCCTTCCTCCCTACGCAATCTCCTCCTCTTATGCCTATAAAAAACCACCACCCTCTCAGCTCAAGGGCATCTCCTATCCGCTCCAATCTCCAACGCAAGTGCTCTTTTTCAGCAAGTTCTCAAGTGTGCTTAGTTGTTTTTATAAGTTTTCTCAATGTACTCCTTGTAAAAATATGTAATATGTAAATCTTTGTAAAATTTGCTCTAAGTTTTTGTCGGTACAATTCCATCTTCTTATAAAAAATTCTCTATTAAATAAAAATCAGTGTTTGTTTCTATAATGAACTAAAACTCCTTGACTTGGTCAAGAAGGACTGTACTCTAATATTTCATTCTCTATTTTCTTATTTCTTTTCCTCAGTCCTTTTCTTAGTAATCAATTGGTAAATAGTAACTATATCAGAAATAATGGAAAAAAGAACCTATAAGACCTTTGCAGGCTAAGTAAAAAGGGTTTCCTACCCTAAGTCTTACGCATAAGCCGGAGCAATGTGAGACTCCCTATAAAACAAACAAGAAAAGAAAGATATAAGAATAATAGAGTATTCTCTCACCTAACCCAATATCTCTTCAAAGTATGCTCGCGGATTATGCAGGGTAATGTGTGTGTGTGATATATATATATATATATATATATAGTGTTTATCCATTTGACTAAAATTATTTTAATATAATTAAATTCATGGTAGTCATCACAACTAGCTACAGCAATAGAGTAATTAATTAATGGTTGTTATAATGTTTATTTTAATAATTTTAGAGTAATTTTGATTATCTTCAACTGATTTTGATAAGTTTAAATCTGAATTCATGCTTCTGTGTAGAGCTGCTATGTATGCTCTGGTAGAGAAAGTTGAGCTGGCTAGTCTCTTGTTGCATAACCTTTTAATTTTTCCGCTGATAATGTTGGAATAAAGTTGTATGTTATGTCTTAAAAGAGAAAGGAAAAAAATCTTGTGCCCATATCCTTGGGCCAATATATTTTTTCAGTATATATTTCTCTTACTAGTAGGTAATTGTTGAGGTATGTCAAACGATCCCAAGCTTAATTGGTTTCTTGTACTGAAGTTCGCTAGTGCTTTAGTTGATCGCTAAAAGTAGGAGGAGCTTCCTAATCAAGTTCTGGATCGGAAGGGCAGGCTTCAAGTTCAGCTTGATATCCTCCAACTTAATTTATATCAATTTTAACCAAGTGTCTAGCTAGTTCTATTTTAAGATCAATCCATTCAGGAGGAGAACTATCGAAAGTACATACTACGAAAGTTTCTTCTTCTTCTAGGACAAGAGAAATAATAGTTGTAAGTTTCTTAGGAAAATCCTTGACAGAGTTTGGGTCATGTATCCAAATTTTATAGAGAAGTTCGTAATCCATTAAAGTGAAAGGAGTGATTAGCCTTCCTTGATATGAGGTTGTTGTATACTTTTCATAATCTAGATTAACTTTGCAAAAAGAGTAAGAAGTTGACATAGACATCCATATTTAGCAGAATCATCACAGGCTATGCCAAGTTATGATATTTAAGTTTTGGGCTAAATTCTGCTTCATAGACAATAATTATCATTGGAGGGAGATTTTCATGGAAAGCTTTCAAGGCTTCACATAGTTCAATGAAAGTCTGCAATGTCGACCTCTCTGCTAGATTTCAAACATAAGAATTAATGTTATCCGATATAGTGTTAGAAAAGCTCAATAAATGGGCTTATGAAATTTTTTTGGTTGATATTGTAGCTGCTTGTTCCTTTAATTGAGCCAGTGTTAAGTAAGTAGGCAGATGAGGCTTTTTGTCGGTTGAAGATGTAGGAGAAGAAGGAGTCCCATGGGCCCCTCCGATAATTTATGCATATGTTTGAGGAAGAATCGAAAAATCATTAGTTTGTGAAATAGCTAGACTTGTAACCAAAGTTGTTGTATTTAATGAAGTACTAATAAAAAAAATTAGGACCAAGTTAGGTCCTAGCGGCATTAAAAGCCTTTTTAAGAGAATAGTATCCTTTAAAGAAGGGATGTTCTAAACCTTATATAGCCACATTTGTTTCTTCCCAAGTTAGCATAGACACCATCTTGTGTTCTAGAGAAACTACATAATAAGAAAATTTCTTGTCAATTGATTTCTGTATGATTGTCAGAAACTAGTTTGATAAAGCGTTAATAACTATAATCTTATGTCTAGAACTACCAGGAATAATTGAAATGTGCTAAATGTTATTAATAAGGCAGGTTGAATGTAATCTAACTTATCTTTAAATGTAGAATGGAACTGATTTTCATGTTGTGTAAACTGTAGTTATCTTGGTTTCCAAACCTTAATGTCTTAGTAGCAAAATTATATACCTTCCATGGTCGATCCATAGTCTAGAAAAAAAATAGTGTAATAAACGAGATAATGTATCTGCTAAAGAATTGTTAATTCCTTTGATGTGTTTCTAGTGGATGCGTAAACAGTTATTGATAAAAGTATCGATAAATTTTAGTCATCTTTTATATCCTAAACCTTTTCGTAAGTCTTTTATTTGTTGACTATATTTCACAATAACTTCACAGTCAATTCTGAGAGTAATTTCTTATTTATTACATATAAATAATCTAAATGCTTCTAGGTAGTAGATAATAACTAATATTTCATAATCCAAAGAAGTAAGGTGTGTTGGATCGTAAAGAATCGATAGAGCGAGGTGGGGGGTGAATATCAAAAACAAAAAATCTTCGTAAAGAGTTAAGCAACGAAAAAAAGTAAGGAAAGGAAGAGCAAGGCTAACACAAGTTCTTTTACTTGGTTCAGAGCCTGTGTCGACTCCTACTCCAAGGCCCGCACACAAGGGTGCTTTCGATGGACAATTACTAATAATTCAAAATCAGAGTTATAATGAAATTACAGGAATTATTAGTAAAGAAAATACCGACAATTATGAAAACTAAGACAGGAAGAAATAAAACTTCTCGGTGAGCTTTTGGCAGCGTCGCAGGAGCACTGAAGATCTGATCGTGAGTTGTGTTTTGAGCTTCAGCCTTGACCCTTCTTATATAGGAGGTTCGGGCGCCTGGAACTTCAGGGCACCTTGGTGGTGACGTAGCCGAGCCAACAGTGAGCTCCACGTGCCTTGGTGACGTTGGAGATAAAAGTTCGCCTCCGGGCGTGTAACGTCCGAAAATTCTCAAATTAATTTTAAAAATATTCTATGATTTTTCTGGAATTTTAGAATATTTTTATAGAATTTTTGGAGTAGCAGAAGTAGCAAAATTAAATAAAAACCTAAAACAGCCTAAGCGGGAATTGAACCCGTGACCTATGGACTCTATGACTTATAGAGTGACTTAGTAACCAGCAGGGGTGTGCTGAAAGAAAAGGAGAACAATTTTATTTATGGGCGAATTGGGTTGTATTAATCACTTAATATAAATAGGGAATTTAAGTGGGGAGTTGTAATTTTTTTATCGACAACTTCTTTCCCCTCACCCTCGCCGCCGCCCCTCTCTTCTCCTGCACCCTCTCGGCACGCCAACCTCAAGAACACTTAGGGTTCAATCCCTAGGGTCGTAGGAGCACCCTCCGGCGACAACTCCGGCACGAGGACGCTCCCCTCCGCAAAAAGAACACGTAGACATAAGAGGATCGTCGAAGAGGTCTTCTTCTCCGGAAACCTAGCGATCGGATTGTAAGAAAACTTAGCGCAGGATGTAAGTAACCCCTCACTTGCAGTATAAGTAGCTAATAGTATGTTTTTATGTCCTTAGTTCGCTCTTATGTTCTTAGCGCAACCATATGCAGAATTAGAGCACACCAGGTGCTCGATAAAATGCCTAGCACAGTTATATGCTACAGTAGGCGTTTTAATAGTTCAGTTAAATGTCATAGGTGCATTTTAAATAGTATACTTAGTCTTGCTTCAGTTGATATGGGACTACGGTCCAATGGGTGGGCTCCCATAGTCGCCTCTAAGTTCAGATAACCTAGCTCTAGGTTCAGATAACCTAGTAAAAGCAAGATAAGATAAATCAGTTTATAAACAGTATTTTACTTTTATCAGTGGCGCTGTACTGGACTCTCAGATGTCCTTGGGTTGGGCTCTCATAGTCGTCCCTAGGTTTAGATAACCTAGTAACCCTACTAGATTCGGGACTAGCTACCTCGGGCCTAGTTAGGGATGCGCGCATAGCAAGTACAGTTGCCGGGCCAATCAGCAGCATGATTAATATTTTTATCTATTTATGAAAATAGTTTCTCAAACTTCACAAACCAGATATGTGAATACAGCTTAGCTTCAGTTTATTTTTCTTATTGTTATAACAAATAGCTTAGCTTATGTATCGATTTAGTTTGCTTGTTGATACAATGAATAGCTTTATGTTCAGTAAATGATTAGCACGACTTGTATGTCCATATGCCATGTTTTAGCATTTTCCAGCATGATCATCAGCATGTATTTCAAAAAGCATCCTTGAAAGCATGATTTCTGCGAATGCATGTTTTTGTGAGGTAGATGGTTCTTACTAAGCTCCCAAGCTTATAGTTTCCTTTTTCCTTATACTGCAGATAAAGGTAAAGGGAAGATGGACTAGCGGAGGCTGGAGGGCAATGCGATCAGATGTGTGTGAGAAGGAACCTGGAATAAAGATCTTTGGGAACTAGCAAACTTAAAAACTTAGTATTTCCTTATGTTGTTACTTCCCTGTACTTTTAGGATGCTAGGTATCATGAATTGTTAAAGTATGTATTATGTCATGCTTAGACTGCTAATTATCTTGATATTAGTTAGCAAAGTATAAGTAATAACCTGTCTAGTGGTATTGTTTTATGTTTTAGTTGAGTTCTGAAAGTTCTGTATGAGTTCGTGGGTGATCTCAGTGAAATTAGAAACTCAATCGATCAGTTGATCGATTGAGAAGTCCTCAATCGATCAGTCGATCGATTGGGAGGTGATTCCCCGCGAACAGTGAGCAGCTGAGTCGATCAGCCGATCGATTGAGAAGTCCTCGATCGATCAGCCGATCGATTGAAACGGGCTTCCGCGTACACAGAGCTGATGAGTCGATCAGCTGATTGATCGACCATGGATCGATCAACCGATCGATTGGGAATTTAATTTACACGAACAGAGAGCCTCTGAATCGATTATCGGATCGATTGGCCAGGCTGGATCGATCAGCCGATCGATCCAGAATTGACCCCGTGCACAGTAGCACATTGAATTGATCAGTGGATCGATCAGATAACTCCAATCGATCAACCGATTGATTGGAATGTCTGATTTCAACTAGAAGTGTCTAATTTCAGCTTTTGATTAAATAGAAATTTAGGTTCCTTTCTTTAGTATGTGTATAGCAATGAAAGAAAAAAAAGAGTATTGTGAACCTTGAACTCCAGACACTACAAGAAAAACCTTCATAGACATCGGTGGAACAACATCGGTTTTAAGCAAAAACCGATGTCTTTGAGTATTTTACACCGATTTTTCCAAAAACCGGTGTCTATAAACATAGATTTTTGCTCATAGACATCGATTTTTTAAGCTGATGTCTATGAGCGCCTTTTTTCTGTTAATAGACACCGATTTTAATAGTGGTTTTTAAAACCAGGTGTCTATGATAAAATAAAATAATTTAATTTTCCCACCAATACTTAGCCAAAATTTGCAACACTTCACTCTTCCTTCCAAACCTAAACCTATATCGCGCCGTCCACCGTATACCGTCGCGACGCCGCCACCACTTTCCTCCTCGCCGCTGGTCGTCCAACCATCTCTCTCGGCCTCATCTCCCTCTTCCCCTTCCTTCATCGATGCCTCTTCCTTTCCCGATCAGGATCTACACACGACGCTCATGCTTCTCCGTCCAACCACATCACATCAACATACGGGTTGCTGAGATCAAGTTGCTCTCGTTTGCCACTCATCTAGTCCGCCATTGGATCGGCTTCGTCATCCCTTTATTATCCAACTTTCCCCTCTCCTCCAGTCCTCCCATTCATCCTCCAAACCCTAGCCTCCTCAAATCTCTCCCATTTAGGATATTTTCTCAAAACCTTATCGTCCTACTTTCTATTTTCTCCTGATTTGTTTCTCTTGCAGACTCTATCTAGCCCCACTTTCCAGTTTCCATCTGCCAAGGTGATTCTTTTCGTTTCCTTTTTAGTTTTTTGGTGCGATTGATGCATTTTCATTGTATATTTTGATATTATCTTGTACTGATCTTTTTTCTCTTGATTCGATATAGTATGGGGGAAGCCAAGGATAACGATGTTTACGAGGAGGATCTCCTGGACTATGAAGAGGAGGAAGAGAAAGCTCCGGATTCGATCGCTGCCAAGGTTTCCGGTGAAGCAGTGAAAAGCTACTATAGAAAGCTCCGCGACGTCCTCATCGTCGTCAATCTTCATCTGAACCACCAAGCGGAAGAGGAGGAGGACGAAGTAGGATTCATCTCCTCATCGCAGTTGCTATAAGTATTTTTTTTCCAGAGAGTTCGAGTTTCATTTCTTCGATTGCTTTACACACACTCCATTTTGGGGTTTTTGAGACAGTGAGTATGAAACTTGCAAATAAATGCTTTATGTTTAAAGGTTAGTTAACGATCCTGGCCGACCTCCTTTCTTCCTCCTCCTCTGCTCCTGGTTAAGATCTACTTTCCCTTATATTCTTGTACAAATGTTGCTCTCTGTAAGGGAAAAAATAAGGGTTTTGTGGAAGCGATTTATGATTTCTGCACAGTATTTCTTGTAGGCAGGAAAAAAAAGAGGGGGTTTCTCCCCCTCAAAATGAATTGCTTTTGCTTTGATTTTTTTTATTTTTCTGTCGATGTTTTGTTTTTAGAGAAAAGGGATTACTTCCCTAAAATATACCCTTTGATTGTGTTGATGGTTAGAAATCTCTTTTCTTCCCTAAAATCTGCCATTTCCATTTGCATTTTCGTTCCTTTAATTTACTAAGCAACTAAAGTTTACTAACTTATCAACAGTTTGATTAAACAAGCTCACATTGGCTATTTGAGAATCAATCTCATGGAGCTTTTACTTTGCAGTGATACTTATTAACTGTTTCTTGGTAGATCATTGAAACTCTCTGAATGGAGGGTATTTTGCTGCAGGTAGATTCTTGTTCTCACCCCAAAGGGAGGAGTTGGAGGAGGTCGTCCTCACCGAGGCCAATTTTGAGAAGGAGGTCGGCCAGGATCGTGCCGCCCTTGTCGAGTTCTACGCTCCATGGTATTCCTTTTTTTTATTTTTTAATTGGATGATCTGCCGAAGTTTTTGGCAACCTTCACCCGGAAGAATCTTTTTGTCAGATCCTTGACGATCTAAATAGTCTGGTTTGCGGTTGTTGATTTTCAATGGTTCTTGTAGTTTTCGTGATGGATTTGGGGGCGTTGAGTTCGCGTTTGATGGAAAAATTCGAAGGGAGAAAGATAGAACATGAAATTGTCTCCTATTTATCTTAGCTTATAGTTCAGAAATCGAAACCTACTTCTGTGCCTTTGATATTGAAATTCTTATTTGCTCTTCACCATTGTTTCTTCTTGTGTGGAAATTGAAACCGCGACTTGTATTTCTCTTTAGAAGATCCACTTGAAAGCACTATATATGGTCGATTCTCATAATTGATTGTTTGCCAAGACTATAGAAGATGAATGTAGACTCCATTAAGTATCTAGTTTAAAGCAAAGGATCTCCATATGTGTGTATTTTAATTGCATAATTTTAGCCCTTCTAATACCATTTTGTCGCAGGTGTGGACACTACAAGAAGCTTGCCCCTGAATATGAAAAGCTTGGATCGAGCTTTAAAAAGGCTAAATCTGTTTTGATTGGGAAGGTTAGCATCGTTCTAAATCAGGCCAAGAAGCATCATCTCTTTTACTGAATAGGACATGCTCAGATTCCTTTTTTGGTTTTATCTTTTCTGATCATTTTGAGTCTAAATGTAGCACACTACTAGTGTGCTATACTGCCACGTAGTGATTGGAACCAAAAAAGGGTCCTTGGAACCAAAAAAGTGAGTATGATCCTGTCTTGGAATTAGATACATCATTTTGGTCTTATGTTTTTCTTTAATCTTTCGCAGAACAGTCTTCTTTACATATGATGCATAATAAATATGAACAACCATGCAAATATGAAGGTCCATGAACTACAGAAGCACTTACTGAGTTTGTGAATACTGAAGGTGGTACATTGCAAATTATATTTACTAAAAATTCTTGAAATAACAATTTTAGATATGGTCAAATATTATTCTTTCACCTGAATTAATTTTTTACCTTTTATTTGTGGGCTTATTGTTGTAGGAACAAATGTGAAACTAGCAACTATCCTTTCTAATGTAGTAGTATTGACTCCAGACATTTTATCATATTGTTCTTGATGTAAATAAAGATGTTCTTGTTGAATTCTATGCACCATGGTTAGTGTATTTGCCGAGGTTCCTTTTTTCTCTCCATTTGTAGCATTAGATACTTTTCCTTATCCACCGTAGACGACTAAGTTTCTTATCTTCAAACAGGTGTGGCCACTGCAAGCATCTTGCTCCTGTGAGTATTTTTGTTGAGACAGTGCTTAAGACCTAGATTAACCTAAGGTCATATATGCCATGTTTTTAATTATGAGATTACTAGATCTAACCTGATTTTTTTTTTGGTGCAGATATATGAGAAGTTAGCCAATGCATACAAATTGGAAGATGATGTTGTCATTGCTAACTTGGATGCTGATAAATACAAGGATTTAGCATAAAAGTAAGTCTTGAATATGCAATTTTCATATGGTAAAACTATGCTTGCAACATATTAAACTACCCATATGTTACTCTTCTTTTGCACCATTCTTAAAACGTGTTGTTATTTTGCCAAGTTTCTCTTGTCAATTCCGCATTTTAGTTTATTTGATAAGAACAAACAGGCAACCTGATTAATGACAATTGGTTAGTGTGGAGGAAGCTAAGAAGAGGATGTATGCATTAAGCACCACAACTTATCAAGGATTTCAAGCCGTAATGACTGAGGAAATGTCTGAAAAATTTCATGGTAGTCTTTATCGACTTTCTATTTTTCAATTTCTTTTACCAATTGATTATGAAATATTTGTCACACAATTTTTTGGCTCAGGTTTGCCTGGTGTTTTCTTTGTTTTGCCTGATTCATACATTGATCCTGTGAATAAGGAATATGGAGGTGTATTTACTTTAACTCCATATATAGTTGTGCATTACGAGGGTCCACTTCCAGGCCAGCTTTAGATGAGAATGATCGACCCAACTTCTATAGTTCAATGTCGAATGAAGAGATTTACTTTTAGTTGTATGTTCACTAGATATTTGTTTGACTTGTATAACTATTTCAGGCGACAAGTATGAAAATGGGGTAATTACTCCCAGGCCACCCCCAATTCAATATAACAGGCAAGGGAGACCAAGATATCAAAACAGAACCGACCAGCCAAATTATAACTATTTCAGCTTTAGTAACCAAGAAGGATGTTGCAAAGTTCCCCTCTAGTGGCTTCTTTAAGATGGAGGCCTCCTTTACAAAGAATCATCAATTAGTTGTCACCCTCAGGACATCAAACAAACAGAGGTGTCCATCCAGTAATAGATAAAGAGAATTGTCTATTAACAAATAAAACTACTAGGGAAGATTTAGTTAAATTTCTGCACAGAGCAAGAAGGATGACGTTGACACCAGTAAGAAGAATATTTGTGTACTATCTATTATCTTTTGATGTTGTAAGAAAAATAGTTATGTGTAATTTATGGATACTGACTTGATGTGCACAATATCTATTATCTTTTTATGTTGTAAGAAGAATATTTATGTGTTGGTTATTGATTTGGTGTGTTTAGATACATCGGTGCATTTTTATTTGTGATTTTCTTAGTGAATTAATAATATTAACTTAATTTTATGATTTGCTTGGTGATAATATTGATTTTTCACTATTTCGGAAATTGAATTTGTGTCGTTAAACAATACTGATATTACATCGATTTTCCACCGCTGCAAAACCGATGTCATTAACTAATATTACATCAGTCGTATACCGCTGCCAAAATTGGTGTTATTAACATATAATATTACATCGGTTTTACACCCGATGTCGTTAAGTGATACTACACCGGTTATAACTCGATGTCTAAAATGGCTGACCTTTTACATCGCCTTCATAGACATCGGTCGAAAATGTAATAGACACCTGTGGAAAATCGATGTCTATGAGGGTTTTTGTTGTAGTGAGATTTTATAGCAAATAGTAGAATTCTTAATTAGTTCAGCTTTCCGCACAAAATAGTTTAGCATAATGTAACCCCCGGCCTCGCAGCCTAGACAGTAGGAGGCGGGTCGTTACAGGGCGCCTGGGTACCTCTCGGGCGCCCGGATCATGTTTTTCAGCAGACTCCTTCCTGCAAAAAAAGCGTTAGTCCAAGGTACTCATATATCCTGCAAAACAGATTATTAGCACAGTTTATAATTCAATAGAAAGAGTATGACTTAGATTCTGTCTTTCCGAGACTGGAATCTAGTCACGATCTCGACTTAGAGTTCCGAAATGGTTCTAAGTTGGATCGGCGCCTAAGTTCCCTTCCCGGGAACGCGTCCTCACAGTCACTCCCCTCCAGTGACTTACCTTTACTTACTTGCCAGACGTCCGGTTAGTCCTTCGACCCGTCTGGACTTCTCGCCAGCTATCTGGTCAGCCCGTCGACCTAGCTGGACTTCGTGTCAAACGTTCGGTCAACCCGTCGACCCGTTTAGACTTCGTGTCAGACATCCGGTCAGCCCGTCGACCTGTCTGGGCTTCTCCTGCACACTCGATCAGAGTGTTAGATCAACAGCAAAACTAACTTAACATATTTTTTCATTCATCAAAACCTGTGTTAGACCGTTAGTGCTAACTGCACTAACAATGTCCCCCTTTTTGATGGAATGACAACTTGGTTAAATTAGTAAAGAAAAAAACATTAACAGGTTTTTAAGTTAGTTTTTTTTTAATTTTCAATTTGTTTTAGCTAACTTAACCACCTAACCCTCCCCTTTTGACATTCATCAAACACAAACATATTATAAATATAGAAAAATTGCAATAAAGAGTATGGACAAATACATGAAACAAGTCAGATTGACTTGGGGGAGTTAAAATAATTAAGGATTTTACTTTAAAGAGTATCTCTTAATTTTTAGAAAAATAGCTAAGTTATAAAAAAAGGTATGTTTAGAAAAATAACTTAATAATAAGTTTGCAGGTTTTCAACAGATAATTTTGCAACCATAAATTTATAAATGTAATTTTACAAAAGCCAGATTTAATGTTCAAAATCTAATTCTTCAGAGTTAAGTTTGTGAAATCAAATTTGCAAAACTAAGTTTTTATTTTCTTAAATTAATTTTCAATATTTAAGTTTGAACAATCATAGTTTCAAAACTAAGTTTGTAACATTCAATTTTCAAAACCAATTTTCAAACCAAGTTTATAACATACACTTTTCAAAACCGAAAACCAATTTAATATAAGACTTGGTTTTAGAAAGGTTAAAGTCATTTTTAAGAAAATATTTTCCAATGCCTAATTTCAAAAATATTTTTAATAAAAAAATGTGAAAATAATTGCTGCTCCCCCTGAACCTGATATTGTTAAATCTATCTAACCAGTTAGTTACTTACTGACTATTCAGAGGATAGCAGCTTTCACTAGGTTAGTCAAGTTAAGTCTAAGTATCAGTTAGTGTTTGACTATACTAAATGACTTAATTTGATTAATATTTATTTAGTATTTAACGCCCAGACTTATATTGATGCACTGATATAAGCATCTTACGTCTAGGCAGCTTGCCTATACATCTCACCCCTTTCTAAGTTTGACAATCACAAGCAAGGGAGACCTGGGGTGTTGGTGAGATGCTCAAATACTAATCCTAGGGGAACATGATTTCTAGGGAATTTTTCTATTTTAAGGCTAAAAACTGTTTTGAAATTCTAAAAATAGGAAATTTTGAAAACATACAAGTATTTTATTTTAGAATTTAAAAATAAACTTTTTTAAATAACTTTTTAAGTTTTAAAATTTAATTTTAAAATGAATTTTTAAGTTAAAAAAATTTAAGTTTAATTTTAACATGAATTTTTAAGTTAAAAAAAATTAATTTTAATTTTAAAATAAATTTTTAAGTAAAAAAAATTTAAGTTTAATTTAAAAATAAATTTTTAAGTTTAAAATAAAATTTTAATTTAATTTAATTTAATTTAGTTTAATTTAATTTAATTTGGTTTAATTTAATTTAATTTAATTTAATTTAGTTTAATTTAATTTAGTTTAATTTAATTTAATTTAGTTTAGTTTAATTTGATTTAACAATTTTAATTGGATCCTTAGTCATCTCACCTGATCTACGTTTTCAATCAGAGAATAATTTTGTGAGATGAATTAGGTTCAATTTTAGGGTTTTGTTTTTAACTTGTGTTAGATTCAGGTTTAGCTTTGAGTTCAACAGATAGACATTCTCTGAATAAACTTCTGGGCTATGGTGAGTCACTTTGACATCATTAGAGTAAGCATGCCTTCGAGGTTTTCCAAATAGTCCTATCCACTAGACTTTGTACAAAACCTTGGTCTAACTGGTTAGGATCCATAAAGGGTAGCTTCGGTCAGTTCCACTTAGCCAAATGCACCAGGTCGAAGCCATATCTTCCTAGACATGCATAGACTAAGCTTCTCTAACGTACTATCATCCAAAACTTCACCAGTACCATTTTTTAAGTTAAACTTGAGTCCCCTTCCTAATTGGTCCTAAGTACCCTGCCGGGTAGATTAGTTTGGGTTATCCTTTCGGGTATGTTAGTTTTGGAGGTGCCAGCTATTCTGGAGCCTCCCCCTGAATTATTGGCCTTTTAAATTAATTTTTAGTTTTAGGTTTATGTCTATTTCTTTTATAGTTATACTTTACTTGATGATAGTCTAAGTTTTGGTGAGTTTTAGTATACTTGAGTTTTGAATTTTTTTGGTTTAGGTTTGATTGACTTTACATAATATATTTGGTCTTTAGGTATGTAATATTGATTAATTCCTACTTGCATGGTTAAGCACGCTTTCGGAACCCAATCTTTACTAGTTGGTTTGTGTTGGGTTATTAACGATTTAAATGTTTTGTTTGAACTTGACTTGTAGCCAAGTCCAGTTTTGTTGTAAGTTGCTTTTTGGTTATTTAAAATTATATCCAAGTTTTTGGATCTAGTTGTAAATTTTTCTAACATTCCTTTTAAATTGTTAATTTATATTTTTAATGATGAATTCTCTTCCTCAAGTGTTAAATCTTGAGTTGGATTGTTATCCGTGATTTGTTCCTTGAGATTTTAATTTTTTTCAAGGAGCAATCCATTTACTTTTTATAATTTAACTAATTTATTATTCAAACACGAAATAATTTTAAAGAATTTTCGATTTAAGTTGAGATATACCTCTTCGGGACCTTCAGAAACAAGTACGGACTCGTGGCTCGATTCGGGTTCGGACCCGTCTTCTGATTCGCCTTCCGACTCAGCTTCGTAGGCCATTAGCGTAAGATGACTCTGGTGCTTCTGATCTTCGGCCTCCGATTCGTCCGAGGAGGTGTCGTCCCACGTCGCTTTGAGGGCCTTCTTTTTGGTCGTCTTCGGTTTGTCGTTCTTCAATCTTGGACACTCATTCTTGTAATGACCCTTCTTGTTGCATCCGAAGCACGTCACATTCCTTTATTCTGTTAGAGAATTGATCTTCAGAAGGTCCTTCTTGCTGAAGCTCTTCTTTCTCCTGGTGAACATCTTCCTTATCGGGTTCACCAGGTGCTCTTCATCGTCAGAGTTTTGGTCAGAATCTTCTTCAGGTTCAGGCTTGTTCTTCTTTTCTTTGGACGAACCTGCAAACAAAGCTATACCTTTCTTGGATCTAGCGTTAGTTTGTTCGTGTAGTTCTAATTCACAAAAGAGTTCGTCTAATTTTAATTTTGACAAATTTTTAGAAATTTTGTAGGCATCCACGATGGATGCCCACAAACTATTGTGGAAATGCGTTTAACGCGTACCTTGTAACGCCCGAAAATTCTCAAACTATTTTAGAAAGATTCTATGATTTTTCTGGAATTTTAAAATATTTTTATGGAATTTTTAGAGTAGTGGAAGTACTAAAATAAATAGGACCGTAAAATAGCCTACGCGGGAATTGAACCCGAGATCTATAGGGTCCTATGACTTATGGTGAACCATGGTAACCAAGTGAACCCAGCAGGGTCGTGTTGAAAGGAAAGGGAATCAATAATATTTATGTTAGATTTGGGCGGAAATTACCACTTAATATAAATAGGAAATAATTAAGTGAAGGGTTATTTGGAATCGTGATTTTTCCTCTCCTCAAACCCTCACCGCCGACTCCCCTTCTCCTCTCCTTCTCTCGGCGCCAACCACAAGGAAGGCTAAGGTTCGGCCCAAGGGCACTTTCCGGCGACGACTTCGAGACGAGGACGCACCCCTCCGCGAGAAGAGCACGTAGACGTAGGAGAATCGTCAAGGAGACCGTTCTTCCGGGAAAACTAGCGATTAGAATCGTAAGAAACTTCGAATAGGAGGTAAGAAACCCCTCACCTGCAGTATAAGTAGCTTTTCGTACGATTCTATGTTTTTAAATTAGTTATATGCAGACTTTTCGACGCATAGGGTGTATTTAACCCTTCTCGCAGGTTTAGGGATTTAGTTGAGCACCTCTAGATGGGCCAGACACGTTTCCTCCTTTCAGTTGGAGATTCTAGACGTTGTCGGGTGCCTAGAGGTGGTCTCCCTAATAGTGAGGAGAGTTGGAGCACACTAAGTGTTCGATAAAATGCTTAGCTCAGTAAAATGCTACAGTAGACAATTTTTAATAGCTCAGTAAATGCAATAGAAGCATTTAAATAGTTTAGTTAGTCTTGCTACAGCTTATATGGGACTACGGTCCAATGGGTGGGCACCCACAGTCGCCTCTAGGTTCAGATAACCTAGTAAAAGCAAGATAAATTAGTTAGCTATGATTTAGTATTTTATTTTCAGTAGGGGCACTGTACAGGATTAGATATCCATTGGGTTGGGCTCCCATAGTCGGTCCCTAGGTTTAGATAACCTAGTAAACCTTACTAAATTTGGGATTTGCAACCCCGGGTTTAGTTAAGGATGCGCGCATAGCATGTACAGTTGTCGGGCCCATTAGCAGTATGATTATGTATTTTAATCTATTATATTATAGTTTTTCAAAACTCACAAGGGTTAGTTATGATAGTTGAGTTTGAATTCAGTTCCAGCTTAGCTCAGTTCATGTTCAGTTCAGTTTCCTTTATTGATACTCATGATAGTTTATGATTAGCTTGTATGCCATGCTTTAGTGTTCATGTTCAGTGATTTCAGTATGCCATGTGTTAACAAGTTCATCATATGTTGGATAGCATGTTTTAAAAAGCATAAATGCATCGTATGCATGTTTTAGTGAGGTAGATGGTTTCTTACTAAGCGAAAGATTATAGATACTTTCTTTTCCTTATACTGCAGATAAAGGTAAAGGAAAGATGGACTAGCGGAGGCTGGAGGACAATGCTACGAAGATGTGTGTGGGCAGGAACTTGGAGTAGAGATCCTAGGGAATTACAGCAAGCTTGTTTTTAAGCATTAGAACCTTTTAGCATTTTGTTATTTTGCACCTTCATATGTTAAGTGTTATGAATTAGTTAATCATGCATCCTATCATGCTCAGAACACTATTTTTGTGACGTTAGAATGTTTGGCAATTAGTTTAGAAATGTTCTAAGTAGTCTTGGCACGAGCAAGTGCTGAAATCAGACCTTTGGCACGAAATCAGAAACTCGAATCGATCAGCTGATCGATTCGAGAGTTTCCAATCGATCGAAGGATCGACTGGGCATCTGGTTTCGCGAACAGTAGGCCTCTGGATCGATCGGTCGATCGATCCAGCCAATTCCGTCGCGAACAGAAGGCTCTGGGATCGATCACTAGATCGATTGACCAGTCTGGATCGATCAGCCGATCGATCCAGAATATTGCCCGAGCACAGTAGCGTGCTGGATCGATCACTGGATCGATCCAACTTATGTTCCGCATACAGTAGCCGGCTGGATCGATCACTGGATCGATCCGACCATTCCAATCGATCCACGGATCGATTGGGAGGCCTGATAATAGCTAGAAACCCTTAGTTAAGTTCCTTGACCATTAGGGGATGTAATATATGTCATGAATAGCTTAGATTACACCCCTTAGCACATGTAGAATAAAGAAGTGACAATAGTTTAGCAAAAAAAAAAATTGATTAGTACAGCTTCCGCACTTAGTATTTAATGATGGTCATGGATTAGTTAGCACAGATTAATGTAACGATCGGCCTCACAGCCTAGTTAGTAGGAGGTGGGTCGTTACAGAGTGGTATCAGAGCAGTTTCCATACTTCCTACACACACATCAGCATTGAACCTGCAGCTTCCAAGTAAGAACATCTCTCACTGTATTTATGTTCTTGTTTTCATGTTTAGATATAACTAAAGCATGCTTGTTTATGATGGTAGTTAACATGATAACAATAGTTACTCCAGTATGTTTGTATTAGTTATGTATGTCCTTTGTTCCTTTAGAAATGGCACGAGGACGCCCAGCTAGAAGGGCACCAGCTACTGAGCCCCAGCATGAGGCAGGCAGTTCGGTGCCTCCCTCAGACCTTACAGCATTAGTGGCTCAGTTACAGCAGCAGCTAGTTGAACTGAACTTCCACAGAATACTCCCACAGCATTAGTGGCTCAGGAAATAGCCACCTTAAAGGCTAATCAGCAAAATACTCCCACAGTCACCCCGGAACCGAACTTAGCAACGCCAGTAGTTTTAGAGGTTCCACCAGTCCAACCTGCAGCACCAGTGGCCCCAGCAGCAGGAACCCAGAGGGAGGCCTATCTGATCCAGTGGCAAAGAGTCAAACCAGAGAACTTCTCAGGCAGCAGTGAACCATGGGATGCACAGGCCTGGTTCAAAACACTGGAGTGTACGATGGAGCTTCTGGACTGGCCAGAACATGAGAAGGTGAAGTGCGCCTCCTTCTGTCTGACAGGAGATACACGTATGTAGTGGGAGAGAATTAGAGCGAAGCGCCCAGTAAACCAGATGACATGGGATGACTTCGAGAAGGAGTTCTTTGAGGAATTCTTTCACATGCGGGTTACAAACCGCCACTACGACGAGTTCACTGAGTTTCGTCAGGACAACCTTTCAGTGGAGGAAGCCGTGAAGAAATTTAACAGATTGGCTCATCTATGCCATGAACTAGTCAGCACAGAGAAAGAACGAGTCCGGTTGATGCTCAAGATGCTGAGACCGGAAATAGCAATGAACGTGGCTGGCGGCGTTCATAGGCCGCAAACCACCGAAGAACTAGTCAGCAGTGCTCTGACCATTGAGCACTACCAGAACAGTATAAAGCAGCAGAAGTAAGTCCTCTCAGAATCTAAAGGTCAAGGAGGCTCAGGTATTCAGAAACAGCAGGGTCACAACTCCCATGGCTCTAATTGGAAAGGGAACTCCAGCAACAAGCGCAAACCGGGGAGTTACCCAAAAGGAGGACCGGCTAGTAAACAGCCCAGCTATCCAAAGTGTGCTACTTGTGGGAAATTCCACCCTGGAGTTTGTCGTAAGGGCACACGAGGATGCTTTGAATGCGAACAGGAAGGGCATATGGCTAAGCAGTGCCCGAACAAGACCAGTCTTCCTCTACCACAGCCGATTCAGTATGGTGGCCAGCCAGCTCAGTTACATCAGATGCAGGCCGCTTTGGATGGTCCACACATCAGCCAGGGCAAACTAGAAGCCCCTCCAGCTATGACGAATGCGAGGATCTACTCACTCACCAGAGAGGACGTAGCAAATGCCTTGACGGTTGTCACAGGTCAGATTAGTATTTTACAGCAAAGTACAACTGTCTTATTCGATATTGGGGCAACCCATTCATATATATCCAGGCATTTGCCGAGAAGTTAGCAATACCTCCAGAGGTACTCAGTAGTCAGTTTTTGACGACGTTACCTTCAGGAGAAATTATGGCATCCACGCACTGGCTCAGAGCAGTGCCAGTCGTTATAGCAGACAAAGAACTCTTTTGTGATATGATAGTGCTAAATATGACTGACTACGATGTTATCTTTGGGATGGACTTCCTGATCAGATACGGTGCTTCCATAGAGTGTTGTAAACAGAAAGTCATATTCCACCCTGAAGCAGAAGTGCAGTTTGAGTACATTGGAGAACCCAAGAGAAAGGCCAAGAAGTTTCTCTCAGCTATGAAGGCACAGAGGTTAATGGATTCAGGATGTACTGGATTTTTAGCACATGTAGTCAGTACCGGTCAGGACAAGGACCAACAGCTAGCAGAGGTCCGAGTCGTATGTGATTACCCAGTAGTTTTCCCTGAAGAGTTACCAGGCTTAGCACCAGACAGGGAGATTGAATTCGAGATAGAACTCATTCCCGGTACAAATCCTATCTCCAAAGCGCCCTACCGCATGGCTCCAGCAGAACTGAAGGAACTTCATGGGCAATTACAGGAGCTGCTTGACAAGGGCTTCATACGTCCTAGTCACTCACCATGGGGAGCGCCTGTATTGTTCGTGAAGAAGAAGGACGGGAGCATGCGCTTATGCATAGACTACAGGGCACTGAACCAAGTCACCATCAAGAACAGGTATCCTCTTCCCAGAATAGATGACCTGTTCGATCAGCTAAAGGGAGCAGCAGTGTTCTCTAAAATAGACCTCAGATCAGGTTACCATCAAGTGAAAGTTAAAGAAGGGGATATACCCAAGACATCATTTAGGACTAGATACGGACACTACGAGTTCGTAGTCATGCCCTTTGGCGTGACAAATGCTCTAGCTACTTTCATGGACCTCATGAACAGGGTATTCAGGGATTACCAAGATAAATTTGTTATTGTGTTTATCGATGACATTCTTATCTATTCAGAAACTCAGAAAGAACATGCAGAGCACCTGAAAATAGTATTGCAGACCCTTCAGCAGAACCAGCTGTACACCAAGTTCACGAAATGTGAATTTTGGTTAGATCAGGTGTCCTTCCTGGGCCATATCATCTCAAAGGATGGTATTATGGTAGACCCCAGTAAGATAGAAGTTGTGAGCAATTGGAAGAGACCCAAGAACGCTAGCGAGATCAGAAGCTTTCTGGGATTAGTAGGCTATTACAGAAAATTCGTAGAGGACTTCTCCAGGATAGCCTCCCCACTGACAGCTCTTACCAGAAAGAACAGAAAGTATCAGTGGACAGAGGACTGTGAGAACAGTTTCAGCGAGCTAAAAAGGAGATTGACTAGAACACCTATTCTGACTCTACCAGAGAATGCAGACAGCTTTGATATTTATAGTGATGCCTCTAAGTTGGGACTAGGAGCAGTACTGATGCAAGATGGCAAGGTAATCGCCTACGCCTCTAGACAACTCAAGGATTATGAGAAGAACTATCCTACTCATGACCTTGAGCTTGCAGCAGTAGTGTTCGCTCTCAAGATTTGGAGACATTACTTGTATGGAGCTCAGTGCAGAGTGTATACAGATCATCAGAGTCTAAAGTACTTCTTCACTCAGAAGGATCTGACAGCGCAGATGGCTAGAGCTGGTCAAAGACTACGACATAGACATCCTCTACCACCCAGGAAAAGCAAATAGGGTAGCAGATGCACTTAGCAGAAAGTCCAGTGCTACCTTATTATCTCTAGCAGCCATGTCACCACCCCTACAGAAAGAGATCACAGATTTCAGTCTCGAACTCATAGTCGGACAGCTCTCTACTATGATATTAGAGTCTACCTTGCTTGGTGACATCCAGACAGCTCAGGAACAGGATCCCGAAATTCAGAGAATCAAGCAAGGTTTAGCAGAATCAGAAAGTGGAGAGTTCAGAATATCAGATAGCGGGGTACTCTATTTCGGCGACAGGCTATGTGTTCCAGATCAGGAGGAATTACAGAAGAAAATTCTAGACGAGGCTCACAAGACTCCTTACGCGATGCATCCTGGCTCCACCAAAATGTACCAGGACTTGAAGAAACGTTTTTGGTGGCCTGGGATGAAGAGAGACATCGCTCGATATGTCAGCACCTGCCTAACCTGTCAGAGAGTTAAGGCAGAACATCAGCGACCAGGAGGAGTCTTGCAGCCTATCCAGATACCGGAATGGAAGTGGGAAGACATTTCTATGGACTTCATAGTGGGATTACCCAGAACCACGAATGGTTTTGATACCATCTGGGTAATAGTCGATAGATTGACTAAATCAGCCCACTTCTTAGCAATCAGGATATCCTACTCCATGGAACAGCTAGCTCAGTTGTATCTCAAGGAGATCGTTAGATTACATGGAGTCCCACGAACCATTATTTTAGACAGAGACAGTAAGTTCACGTCACACTTCTGGGAGTGTGTACAGTCAGCTTTGGGCACAAAATTAAAGTTCAGCACGGCTTTCCATCCTCAGACAGATGGACAGACGGAGCGAGTAAATCAGGTACTCGAAGATATGCTCCGAGCATGTGCCCTAGATTTCAAAGGAAGTTGGTGCAAATATCTGAGTCTAGCAGAATTTGCATACAACAACAGCTATCAGGCCACTATCGGTATGGCACCTTACGAGGCTCTCTATGGGCGGAGGTGTAGATCTCCAATATGCTGGTATGAGAGTGGGGAACAGAAAGAACTACAACTTCAGACAGATCTAGTGGCAGATACCACAGTAGCTATACAGCAGATCCGCCAGAGGATAGAGACAGCTCAGAGCCGCCAGAAAAGCTATGCTGATATACGGCGCAGACCTTTAGAGTTTTCAGTTGGGGATTCAGTGTTCCTCAGAGTAGCTCCCATGAAGGGAGTAATGCATTTTGGGAAGAAGGGCAAGCTAAGTCCCAGATATGTTGGACCATACCTTATCAGCAGAAGAGTTGGCAAGGTAGCATATGAGCTAGAGCTACCACAGGAGATGTCAGCCATCCATAATGTATTTCATGTCTCTATGCTGAAGAAGCATATCCCAGATGCCACACAGGTGATTGAGCCCCAGCTGGTACAAGTCCGCGAAGACCTCAACTATGACAGTCGGCCTACTCAGATAATAGACCGAGCAGTTAAGAAATTGCGGAACAAGGAAGTACCATTAGTCAAAGTTATTTGGCACAGTCACACAGCAGAAGAGGCAACTTGGGAGACAGAGGCCAGCATGAGACAGAAGTACCCAGAGTTATTCTAAGTTCGAGGACGAACTTTTTAAAAGGTATGGGGGATTGTAACGCCCGAAAATTCTCAAACTATTTTAGAAATATTCTATGATTTTTCTGGAATTTTAGAATATTTTTATGGAATTTTTAGAGTAGTGGAAGTAGCAAAAATAAATAGGACCGTAAAATAGCCTACGCGGGAATTGAACCCGAGATCTATGGGGTCCTATGACTTATGGTGAACCATGGTAACCAAGTGAACCCAGCAGGACCGTGCTGAAAGGAAAGGGAATCAATAATATTTATGTTAGATTTGGGCGGAAATTACCACTTAATATAAATAGGAAATAATTAAGTGAAGGGTTATTTGGAATCGTGATTTTTCCTCTCCTCAAACCCTCACCGCCGACTCCCCTTCTCCTCTCCTTCTCTCGGCACCAACCACAAGGAAGGCTAAGGTTCGGCCCAAGGGCACTTTCCGGCGATGACTTCGAGACGAGGACGCACCCCTCCGCGAGAAGAGCGCGTAGACGTAGGAGAATCGTCAAGGAGATCGTTCTTCCGGGAAAACTAGCGATTAGAATCGTAAGAAACTTCGAATAGGAGGTAAGAAACCCCTCACCTGCAGTATAAGTAGTTTTTCGTACGATTCTATGTTTTTAAATTAGTTATATGCAGACTTTTCGACGCATAGGGTGTATTTAACCCTTCTCGCAGGTTTAGGGATTTAGTTGAGCACCTGTAGATGGGCCAGACACGTTTCCTCCTTTCAGTTGGAGATTCTAGACGTTGTCGGGTGCCTAGAGGTGGTCTCCCTAATAGTGAGGAGAGTTGGAGCACACTAAGTGTTCGATAAAATGCTTAGCTCAGTAAAATGCTACAGTAGACAATTTTTAATAGCTCAGTAAATGCAATAGAAGCATTTAAATAGTTTAGTTAGTCTTGCTACAGCTTATATGGGACTACGGTCCAATGGGTGGGCACCCACAGTCGCCTCTAGGTTCAGATAACCTAGTAAAAGCAAGATAAATTAGTTAGCTATGATTCAGTATTTTATTTTCAGTAGGGGCACTGTACAGGATTAGATATCCATTGGGCTGGGCTCCCATAGTCGGTCCCTAGGTTTAGATAACCTAGTAAACCTTACTAAATTTGGGATTTGCAACCCCGGGTTTAGTTAAGGATGCGCGCATAGCATGTACAGTTGCCGGGCCCATTAGCAGTATGATTATGTATTTTAATCTATTATATTATAGTTTTTCAAAACTCACAAGGGTTAGTTATGATAGTTGAGTTTGAATTCAGTTCCAGCTTAGCTCAGTTCATGTTCAGTTCAGTTTCCTTTATTGATACTCATGATAGTTTATGATTAGCTTGTATGCCATGCTTTAGTGTTCATGTTCAGTGATTTCAGTATGCCATGTGTTAACAAGTTCATCATATGTTGGATAGCATGTTTTAAAAAGCATAAATGCATCATATGCATGTTTTAGTGAGGTAGATGGTTTCTTACTAAGCGAAAGATTATAGATACTTTCTTTTCCTTATACTGCAGATAAAGGTAAAGGAAAGATGGACTAGCGGAGGCTGGAGGACAATGCTACGAAGATGTGTGTGGGCAGGAACTTGGAGTAGAGATCCTAGGGAATTACAGCAAGCTTGTTTTTAAGCATTAGAACCTTTTAGCATTTTGTTATTTTGCACCTTCATATGTTAAGTGTTATGAATTAGTTAATCATGCATCCTATCATGCTCAGAACACTATTTTTGTGACGTTAGAATGTTTGGCAATTAGTTTAGAAATGTTCTAAGTAGTCTTGGCATGAGCAAGTGCTGAAATCAGACCTTTGGCACGAAATCAGAAACTCGAATCGATCAGCTGATCGATTCGAGAGTTTCCAATCGATCGAAGGATCAACTGGGCATTTGGTTTCGCGAACAGTAGGCCTCTGGATCGATCGGTCGATCGATCTAGCCAATTCCGTCGTGAACAGAAGGCTCTGGGATCGATCACTAGATCGATTGACCAGTCTGGATCGATCAGCCGATCGATCCAGAATATTGCCCGAGCACAGTAGCGTGCTGGATCGATCACTGGATCGATCCAACTTATGTTCCGCATACAGTAGCCGGCTGGATCGATCACTGGATCGATCCGACCATTCCAATCGATCCGCGGATCGATTGGGAGGCCTGATAATAGCTAGAACCCCTTAGTTAAGTTCCTTGACCATTAGGGGATGTAATATATGTCATGAATAGCTTAGATTACACCCCTTAGCACATGTAGAATAAAGAAGTGACAATAGTTTAGCAAAAAAAAAAAAATTGATTAGTACAGCTTCCGCACTTAGTATTTAATGATGGTCATGGATTAGTTAGCACAGATTAATGTAACGATCGGCCTCACAGCCTAGTTAGTAGGAGGTGGGTCGTTACATACCTTATCAAGTCTCTGTTATCCATCTGGTGGTCTATCGCGTGGAGCCCGTTGAGGATGTCCTTGATCCTCGCGTGGAGCTGACTCGCCGTTTCTCCTTCCTGTATTTTTATATTAAATATTCTATTTAATAGTAAATTTCGTTTCGTTACCTTTGTGTCACTGGTCCCTTCGTGCAGCTCGATCAATTTGTCCCATAGCTCTTTAGCGTTTTGGTGCGGTCCTACCCGGTTCAGCTCTTCCCTTGTCAATCCGCATTGTAACGTGTTGATCACCTTATTCTCCGTCGACGCTTTCTTCTTCAAGTCCGAAGTCCACTGTTCCGGGTCTAGCGGAATTCCGGAGTTGTCAACGGGTGTTTTGTAGGCTTTCGTGACGCTGAGCCACTGGTTGAAATCCCATCTTAAAGTAAACCTCCATCCTTTTCTTCCAGTACGGAAAGTCGTCCCCGTTGAATAGGGGAGGACACACCATACTGAAACCTTCGATCTGAGACTTGATGACCCTGCACACAATAAAGCAGCAACAAACACAATTCTAAGACTTGGTCTTGGATTAGTAGTGTAGGAAGAATTAAGAATAAAGAGAACCAAATTGGTGTTGCACCAATTTAGATTTAATTGCAACGAAAAAACTTTCCAAAAAGGTAATAATACCAGTTTGGAATTATGCGAAAAACTGAAAAGCCGGAAGAGAAAAAAATTGGAAAGAAATGTCATCCCCTTGTCTGACTGGTGTTTGCACCAAGTCAGAGCGGTACCTTCTCTGATACCACTTGTTGGATCGTAAAGAATCGATAGAGAGGGGGGGGGGTGAATATCGAAAATAAAAAAAATTTCGTAAAGAGTTAAGCAGCGGAAAAAGAGTAAGGAAAGGAAGAGCAAGGCTAACATAAGTTCTTTTACTTGGTTCGAAGCCTGTGTTGACTCCTACTCCAAGGTCCGAACACAAGGGTGCTTTCGGTGGGCAATTACTAATAATTCGAAATTAGAGTTACAATGAAATTACAGGAATTATTAGTAAAGAAAATACCGACAATTATGAAAACTAAGATAGGAAGAAATAAAACTTGTCGGTGAGCTTTTGGCAGCGTCGCAGGAGCACTGAAGATCTGATCGTGAGTTATGTTTTGAGCTTCAGCCTTGACCCTTCTTATATAGGAGGTTCGGGGCGCCTAGAACCTTCAGGGTGCCCTGGTGGTGACATAATCGAGCCAACCAGTGAGCTCCATGTGCCTCAGTGACGTTGGAGATAAAAGTTTGCCTCCGGGCGCCTGGGTACCTCCCGGGCGCTCGGACCTCCAGGCGCCTGGGTACCTCCCGGGCGCCCGGATCATGTTTTTCAGCAGACTCCTTCCTGCAAAAAAAATGTTAGTCCGAGGTACTCATATATCCTGCAAAATAGATTATTCTCACAGTTTATAATTCAATAGAAAGAGTATGACTTAGATTCCGTCTTTCCGAGACCGAAATCTAGTCACGATCTCGACTTAGAGTTCTGAAATGATTCTAAGTCGGATCGGCGCCTAAGTTCCCTTCCCGGGAACGCGTCCTCACAGTCACTCCCCTCCAGTGACTTACCTTTACTTGTTGGTTGCTACTCGGAAAACCTAGAGGTTCCACTATACAAAAATTTTGTACAAAGGTCTGAACCTTTTCCTAGCTACCATATGTTCTTTTAAATTAAATTTTGGATCGCCTGCGGAACTTAACACGTTTGATCCAAAACTTAATCTATTTGTTCTTTAAGGTTTAGACTTGGATCTCCTGCGGAACTTAATACGTTTGATCCAAATCACCTAAGTTATTAATTCCATTAAATATTAATTTCCATAATTGGTTCCCAGTACTGACGTGGCGAGGCACATGGCCTTCTTGGATATGGGAGCAACCACCACCGACTAGACAAAACCTTTTATGGAAAGCTAATATTTAATTTCCTAAAATAACTTTAGGTCAACCAAAAGGAACAATCAAATCACAAGGAAAAGAAAAATAAAAGAACACAACTTCGAAAAATATATTCGAAATACTAGAATCGTAAGCCTCTTGTATTTGGTATTATTTCCATAAATAACTAGTATGATGCGGAAAGAAAAATTACTAGTTATACCTTATAGAAAAACCTCTTGATCTTCTACCGTATTCCTCTTCTAACCTCGGACGTTGTGTGGGCAACGATCTTCCGAGATGAGAAACCACCAAAGCACCTTCTTCTCCTTTCTTCAAGTTTCGGCCAAGCACTATGCTTCCAAGAGATGAAGATCTTTTTCCATCAATCAAGCTCCAAGGGATGTAAGCTTTCTCTCCTTCTTCTCCAAGCTAAAATCCGGCCACCACTTGATCTTCAAGGAAGAAGAGAGGTCCGGCCACAAGATGGAGAGAAGAGAAAGGAAGGAGGCCGGCCACACCAAGGAAGAAAAGAGGGAGAAAATAATAGAGGTTGTTCACCCTTGAAGGCTCCTCTACCTCCTCTTTTATAATCCTTGGTCTTGGCAAATAAGGAAATTTTAATAAAAACTTCCTTAATTCTTTTACCATGAAAAGGAAAATTTTATTTTAATTAAAATAATTTTCCTTCTCACTAAAACATGGCCGGCCACTTATTTCCTCAAATCAAGGAGAGTTTTAATTAAACAAGAATTAAAACTTCCTAATTTGTTTCCGGAAATTTATAAAAATCTCTAATAATTTTATCCCTTCATGATTGGTTTATAAAAGGAAATTTAATAAATTAAAATCTTTCTTTTAAACATGTGGATAAAAGAAAGTTATCTCTAAAATTAAAATTTCTTTCAATCTACAAATAAGGAAAGATATCAAATCTTTTCTTAATCTTTTGTAGAAACTTATAAAAGAGAATATTTAATTTTAAACTCTCTTTTAAATCATGAACATGTTTAAAAGGAAAGTTTTCTTAAAATTTAAAATCCTCCTTTAATCAACAAATAAGGAAAGATTTCAAATTTTAAACTCTCTTTAATCATGTAGATAATTTACAAATAAGGAAAGTTTTACCAAAATTAAAACCATCCTTTTAAACTACAAATAAGGAAAGAGATTAATCTCTTCTCTTAATCTTTTGTAGAAAGTTATAAAAGGAAATTTTAATTTTTTAACTCTCTTTAAAAACATGATATCCACATAAGAAATAATTTTAATAAAAATCCTTTTAATATTCTAGTGGTCGGCCACCTAAGCTTGGGACCCAAGCTTTGGCCGCCACCTTCAGCTCATCCACTTGGTCTTGGCGGCCCTAGCTTGGGTTCCAAGCTAGCTTGGCCCCCGTTGGATGGGTAAGAAGGTGGGTATGCGGTGGGTATAAATCTCTATATACTAGAGGCTACGATAGGGACCGAGAGGAGGAATTGATTTTGGTCTCCCGATAAAATTAAGCATCCCGTGTTCGCCCCGAACACACAACTTAATTTTATCAATAATAATTCATTCCACTAGAGAACTATTATTGAACTACCGCACCAATCCCAAATTACATTTTGGGCTCCTTCTTATTATGAGTGTGTTAGTCTCCCTGTGTTTAAGATAACAAATGTCCACTAATTAAGTAAGTTACTGACAACTCACTTAATTAATATCTTAGTCCAAGAGTAGTACCACTCAACCTTATCATCATGTCGGACTAGGTCCACCTGCAGGGTTTAACATGACAATCCTTATTGTTAGGACCAAAAGTAGCTAGAGGGGGGGGGGGGGGGGGAATAGCTCGTCGTGTTCTCTCGGTGCTCGGCGTTGATTGGCGTTGCTTGTTTCTTCAAGAATATGCAGCGGAAAATACAGAAACAAATGCAACAACGCTAACACGGTTGGTTTACTTGGTATCCACCTCACAAGAGGTGACTAGTCCAAGGATCCACACCACGCACGCACCCTCCACTATGAAAACAGTCCTTTTCGGTAACTACCGAGGGCGGAGAAGCCCTACAATACTCTCAGTACAAGAAGAAAGGAAAGGGAAACAAAATACAAGCGCAAAGCTTACAATGAGTACAGAAAACCCTAACCCTAGCTTCTCTTCTTGCCTTTGATCCGCCTCTTGACTTGGAAAGCTTCCAAGATCCTTCAAGAACTGGCGACCTGATCTTTGAGAGCGCTGTGGAGGAGTAGGCGAGAGCTCTGGAGTGAATCGGAGAAGTTCTTGCCGCAGCCATCGAACGCCTGCAGCTATAAACGACGCCAACGGTCGGATCCCGATCGATTCGAATGTTCCCAATCGATCGGGGAGGCTTTGGATCGATCCACGGATCGATCCAGAGCGCCTCTGTGCTCTGGAAACGCGCCTGGATCGATCCACGGATCGATCCAGCGCTTATCGCGCGGCCCCAATCGATCGCGATCGATTGGGACCTCTGATCGATCCACGGATCAATGGATCTATCCAGACAGTCCGGATCGATCCACCGATCGATCCGAGCTGAATCGATCCACGGATCGATCCGACTTGGTTTTGTCCAAAACCAAGTCCCAAACATCCCTAACCAACATTCGGTAACCTTGACTGTTGGTATGTCATGCCTAGCATCTAGTCACTCCCTTGACCTGCTAGACTCCTTACCAAGTGTCGGTCAATCCCTTTGACCCACTTGACTTTTCTCTGCTATCCAGTCAATCCCTTTGACCTACTTGGACTTTTCTTTCATGCCAAGTATCCAGACAATCCTTTGACCTACTTGGACTTCCCAAGACCGGATGTCCGATCATCCTCGATCCATCTGGATTTGCCCGGCTTCACTCACGGGACTTTCACCTAGCTTCACTCACTAGGGTTTTCATCCGCCTAGCTTCACTCACTAGGACTTTCACCGGCTTCACTCACCGTGGTTTTCCATCCGCCTAGCTTCACTCACTAGGACTTTCACCGCCTCACTCACGGGATTTCCATCGCCTAGCTTCACTCACTAGGACTTTCACCGGCTTCACTCACCAGATTTCCATCCGCCTAGCTTCACTCACTAGGACTTCCACCGGCTTCACTCACGTGATTTCCACGGCTTCACTCACCAGGATTTCCATCCGCCTAGCTTCACTCACTAGGACTTCCTTACCAACTCTCCGGGACTTTTCTTCTTTCCGGCTTCACTCACCGGGACTTTCATTTGCCTAACATCCAGTTAGGACTTCCATCAAGTATCCAACAACCTTGACCTACTTGACTCTTCTTCAATCAATATCTTATTGTCAAACATCTAAACCCAAACCAAGACTCGGCTTGGTTACCTGTGTCACCTTGACCGAGGGATATTGCACCAACAATCTCCCCCTTTTGATGTTTGACAATACCACAATAACACTTACAATCCCATATGTAAGTTAGGCTAATCCCATAGCCTCCTTCTTCATGCCACTAGGTAATGAAAGCATAAATTAAGCTCTTCATTCTCCCCCTAAGAGGGCAAACTCCCTCTAGGTAATGAAAGCCTAACTTACTCCCTTTCATGAGTCCTTTCATTCTCCCCCTATGAGCTTCCCATAGGTAATGAAGGACTAAGCTTAACCATACATTCTCCCCCTATTGGCACACATCAACCCATCGTTGGACACACATCAACCCATGCTCCAATTCTGGGCACACTTCAACAAATCCATTTGTTGAAGACTCTCCCCCTGAAGAGTTGCTCATCGTTGTTCACAACATCACTCGTTGTGATCAACACGATAATGAAGGTCCCATACCTCTCATTTATCCTTAACCTCTCCCTCAATGTTGACAAATACCCAACCTTGAGCATTTTCAACCACTTGAGTGTCCACTTGAAATAATGAGGATATTCACTCCCCATTTCAAGTTTAAATGCTCAACCTTGAGCAAGTTCACAACAGAAGGTTAACCACCTTCCTAGGTTCATGAAAAATAATTTTCATGTCTTTAAAGAGTCCCTCCCCCTAAAGACATGGTGGTAACTTCTGTCATTGCACCAACAATGACTTGGAATACCTAAAACATTAGGAAACCCAAATTTGGAAGTTTTGAGGTTCAAACATTCAAAATTTGAAACAACCTCAACCTAAACTTCTACTTAGTCTTCGTTAACCAATCCATCCTTGTTTTCAACATGAAAACACCCTTTGTATGTATACAAATGTATTTAAGGGGTTTGGAATGGTTACCTAGACTCAAGGAGGTTCAAAGATGCTGAAATCAGGCCTTCCCAGCCAAAATCAGCAACTTGGATCGATTGGAGTTGGGTTCCAATCGATTGAACCTTTCTGAATCGATCCACGGATCGATTCAGACTCCCTGGATCGATCGGCTGATCGATCCAGCGAGCTTCTGCTCGCGGGAATTGCCGTTTGAATCGATCCATGGATCGATTCATGGAACTCCAATCGATCCATGGATCGATCGGAGCTCTGATAGTTGCTGAAATTCCATTTCAGTCAACTTCAGAAACCCCTAGAAAATTCTACAAAAATCCAAAAATTATGAAATTTCGTGTAGACATTATTTAGGGCATACTTAATCATGGAAAAATAGTTTTCTATGAAAATACATCATATTTTCAAAGATTGACACAAACTTGAAAACTTGCAAAAACTTTAGTGTTTTTCTTCAAGTTTGTGTCTAACTATTCAATGGTGATTACTATTAAAAGATAGCCTTCACCAAGGTTTTCCAAAAACATTTTAAAAACATTTTCAAAACCAATATCCCATCATGTTCCTTGGGCATAATGCACATGACTTGTACATTAGCTTTCCAAATGATGGGAAAACACATAACTATGTGTTTTGATGAACTTAAAACTCAAAAGAATGCACTAAATCAACATCTTGAGTTTTGTTCATCATCCTAACATCTCACTTGTATCTAATGTGTACTGAAACACATACAAGTCATCTTATAGGTCTTTGTGAGATGTAAGATTTTGGTTTTGCCCTATTCTAGGGATCATGCATATCTATCTAGGCATTTTGAGAGGTAGACATCCACAAAGGATGTTACTTGTTGATTTACTTGTTAAACAAATGTCACTTGTTTATTCCACTTGTTGTAAACAAATGCCACTTGTTTAACTAATGCCATATGTCCTTAATTTTTAAGGAAATAAACATAATGCATGATAATGTTATGACATACATCAAAATAAAATAGCTTTCAAAAGAAAGATTCCTATAACTACATGATGTATGTATGGCATGACATGGTATTTTTGTATTTTTCATGATAAGTCATGAATGCAAAATACAAATAAGATAAAATATGATGTCATGGCATATTATGAGCAAACAATCATGGCAAGGTTTAGCATAAATAAAATATACCTAGATTAACTATCTAAGTATCGTTAATCTTAGCTAATCCTAAAACTTAAACCCTAGATTGCCCAAAGTGCTTCAAGAGAGTGCCAAAACCTAAATGGGCATTTCTAATTCTTTTGATTAATTTATGCCAATTGAAATTAAGCTTATCCTCAAATGTTGACATATTCCATTTTTCCTCAAGAGTAATCACTTTTAAATTTAGGGCCCGGATTGCCTTAAATTGCCTAAGAACATACCAAAAACCCAACTTGATAGTTCTTATTAATTTTCCAATATGTGCCATTTAAAATTAAAAACAATTCTTCCACCATTAGGCACATTTTACTCTTTCAAGGAGTAATCAATAATTCCATTTCATTTTCAAAGGTTAACAAAAACCTTGAAAATGCTCCTTGAGTGTCAATTTCCTCAAAGTTGGGTTAACCACCCTTCTAATCGGAGTTGACACTCTCTAACCCATCTATGGGGTAGAGAAGATGCTCCTAGGAACCCAACACCTATTGGTGCTCCTTGGATGCTCTAGGTACTCACTAGGGATAACTTCCCTAGATACCTTCCTAGTGACCTTGTTGGGCCTCTTAGAAGCCTTGGTCACATTTTCTAGGTCAACTCTAGGGATAACCTTCCTTGTGACCTTGTTTGTGACTTTCTTAGACTTCTTAGAAGTCTTAGTCACATTTATTGCAAAAATACTCTTAGGGATGACTTCCCTAGTATTCTTGGCTTGACCACTAGACCTAGGGTTTGTTCCATAACTATATGGAACTCTATGGTAAGAGGGCACATCCTTCTTAGCCTTTGGTTTGTATCCCAAACCTCTATGGCCATTGGATGGCTTTTGTACCCCTAAACCTAGGTTATGCTCATTTTGCCCTAATAGGATATTTTCCATCCTTTTTAGGGTCTTTTCCATTTTATCAAGTCTTGACCTCAAGACTTGATTTTCCATCACTAAGTCCTTAGTTTTTGGTTTTCCATTAAGTTCATGAGCATTTTTGTTTCTAGGCTTGTAGCTACAATCCTTAGAGTTCTTGCCTAGACTTTTACCTACATTCCTAGCCTTAGGTGTAGTAGTTTTGGCATGTAGGGCTACATGCTTTTCCTTAAAGCCCTCATGCTTCCTATTCTTATGGTAAATCGCATTAAAATGATAAAAATTAGAACTATCATGCTTTTTACCATAATGTAAAGGAGTAGGCTCAATAAATGTTACCTTCTTCTTTACCTTGGAGGCTCCCCCTTGACTAGTGCCTCCTTGAGCCTTGACCATCTTCTTCCCCTTGGGGCATTGACTTCGGTAATGCCCTTTTTGTTGACACAAGAAGCACACAATGTGCTCCTTGCTCTTCTTTGTCCCGGGGGTGGTCTCCTTGAGCTTCTCCTTGCCCTTTTGTGCCATTTGGCCCTTCTTCTTGGCCAAGTTGGGACACTTGCTCTTATAGTGCCCATGTTCCCTACACTCAAAACATATTATATGATTTTTATTATTAATTGAAATATTTATACCTTTGCTTGCAGGGGTGACATCTTTTTCTTTGGATCTGGAGGTAGAAGCTTCCTCTTGATCGGACCTTGATTCTCCTCCATTTGATTTTTCTTGACTTGTGGAGGTAGAAGCTTCTTCCTCCTCTTCTTCTCTTGACCCGGATGTAGAAGCTTCTTCTTCTTCTTGCTCCGGTGTCACCAAGGATTGCTCCCCCTCAATCCTAGAGGTGGAGGCTTCATCATCTTGAATGTGAAACAAGGAGTATGCTCCCTCCTTGTTCCCTTCGGTGCATTCCCTTGAGGATGAAGCTTCTTGGATTTCCTCTTCTTCGGAGGTTGAGTATTTCTCAACCTCGGAGTCCTCCTCTTGGTCTTGCTCCAAAGAGTCACCCTCTCTGGATTCTTCATTATCTTGTACAGTGGAGGGGATCTCTTCATGAAGCTTAGCCAATTTGCTCCAAAGTTCCTTTGCATCTTCAAATTCTCCAATTTTGCAAAGAATGGTGCTTGGCAATAAATTGACCAAAAGCTTGGTCACATTGTCATTTGCCTCGCACCTTTGGACTTGCTCCGGGCTCCATTTGCTTTTCTTTAGAACTTTGCCCTTTGAATTTCTTGGAGCCTTGAAACCTTCCATTAGAGCAAACCATTGCTCTATCTCCATCATCAAGAAATTTTCAATTCTTGATCTCCAAGAATCGAAACTTGCCGATGTGTATGGTGGAGCCACCCTTGTGTCAAATCCAAGTCCATCTTGGAATTGCATCTTGAAGTTGAGCTTGATAAAATCTTGAACTTGAAGAATTTGCTCCAACTTCTTCACCCTCTAGCTTTTCTTGTTATGCTTGACCCTTCCGGCGATGATTCCGGTGAAGAGCGGCCTCGCTCTGATACCACTTGTTAGGACCAAAAGTAGCTAGAGGGGGGGTGAATAGCTCGTCGCGTTCTCTCGGTGCTCGGCGTTGATTGGCGTTGCTTGTTTCTTCAAGAATATGCAGCGGAAAATACAGAAACAAATACAACAACGCTAACACGGTTGGTTTACTTGGTATCCACCTCACAAGAGGTGACTAGTCCAAGGATCCACACCACGCACGCACCCTCCACTATGAAAACACTCCTTTTCGGTAACTACCGAGGGCGGAGAAGCCCTACAAGACTCTCAGTACAAGAAGAAAGGAAAGGGAAACAAAATACAAGCGCAAAGCTTACAATGAGTACAAAACCCTAACCCTAGCTTCTCTTCTTGGCTTTGATCCGCCTCTTGACTTGGAGAGCTTCCAAGATCCTTCAAGAACTGGCGATCTGAGATTTGTGAGCGCTGTGGAGGAGTTGGCGAGAGCTCTGGAGTGAATCGGAGAAGTTATTCCACGCAGCCATCGAACGCCTGCAGCTATAAACGACGCCAACGGTCGGATCCCGATCGATTCGAATGTTCCCAATCGATCGGGGAGGCTTTGGATCGATCCACGGATCGATCCAGAGCGCCTCTGTGCTCTGGAAACGCGCCTGGATCGATCCACGGATCGATCCAGCGCTTATCGCGCGAAGCAGCCGCGTCCCAATCGATCCACTGATCGATTGAATTCTTCGAATAACTTCCCATCATCTCATAAGGGATCGATGCCCCACTTATTCTTTGTAAAGCCTCTGAGTCCCATGTCCCAGCCTACTCGGTGGTAACTCGAGTTACCTGAAGTCCAAAATTCCTTTAACCAACATCCGGTCAACCTTGACATGTTGGATATCCTCTATGCCTAGCATCTAGTCACCCTTGACCTGCAAGGACTTCTTCACCAAGTGCTCGGTCAATCCTTTGACCCACTTGGACTTTTCTTGCTAAGTATCCGGTCAATCCTTTGACCTACTTGGACTTCCAAACACAGGATGTCCGATCATCCTTGATCCACCTGGATTTCCACTGTCTGGCTTCACTCACTGGGACTTTCACCTAGCTTCACTCACTAGGGTTTTCAATTGTCCGGCTTCACTCACCAGGACTTTCAACTGCCTAGCTTCACTCACCAGGACTTTTACTCAGCTTCACTCACTAGGATTTTCTTTCTGCTTAGCTTCACTCACTGGGATTTCAACTAGCTTCACTCACTAGGACTTTCACCTGGCTTCACTCACCAGGATTTCCATCTGCCTAGCTTCACTCACTAGGACTTCCACCTGGCTTCACTCACCAGGATTTCCACCTGGCTTCACTCACCAGGATTTCCATCTGCCTAGCTTCACTCACTAGGACTTCCTTCTGCCTGGCTTCACTCACCAAGACTTTTCTTCTTCCTGGCTTCACTCACCAGGACTTTCATTTTGCCTAACATCCCAGTTAGGACTTCCCAGTCAAGTATCCAGTCAACCTTGACCTACTTGACTCTTCTTCAATCAATATCTTATTGTCAAACATCTAAACCCAAACCAAGACTCAGCTTGGTTACCCAGGTCAGCCTTGACCTGAGGGATATTGCACCAACACTTATGAGCTCCTCTTGAGGACATTATCAACCTAGTATCTCTAGGACACAGTTTCCTTCTATAATCAACAACACACACTATAAGTGATACCATTTCCTAACTTATCGGGCTTATTGATTCATCGAACTAAATCTCACCCATTGATAAATTAAAGAAATAAATATCAAATATATGTTCTTGTTATTATATTAGGATTAAGAGCACACACTTCCATAATAACCGAGGTCTTTGTTTCTTTATAAAATCAGTATAAAAGAAACGACCTCAAATGGTCCTACTCAATACACTCTAAGTGTACTAGTGTAATTATACAGTCAAGATAAACTGATACCTAATTACACTACGACCTTCTAATGGTTTGTTCCTTTCCATTTTGGTCGTGAGCTACTGTTTATAATTTATAAGGTACTGATAACATGATCCTCTGTGTGTGACACCACACACTATGTTATCTACAATATAAATTAATTGAACAACTACATTTATCACAAATGTAGACATTTGACCAATGTGATTCTTATTTCTAGATAAATGTTTATACCAAAAGCTAGGCTTTTAGTATACACTCTAACATTACTTACCTGTCAGACGCCCGGTCAGTCTTTCGACCCGTCCGGACTTCTCGCCAGCTATCCGATCAGCCCGTCGACCTAGCTGGACTTCGTGCCAAACGCCTGGTCAACCCGTCGACCCGTTTGGACTTCGTGCCAGACATCCGGTTAGCCCGTCGACCTATCTGGGCTTATTCTGCACACTCGATCAGAGTGTTAGATCAACAGCAAAACTAACTTAACCTATTTTATCATTCATCAAAACATGGGTTAGATCGTTAGTGCTAACTGCACCAACAAGGTGTCCCTTTTGTTAGCGCAGCAGGGTCAGTAAGAAGGGGGGAGGGGGAGGGGTGAATTGCCTACAAAAAAATAAATCTCTCTCTCGATCCTTTGATTAGTAACACAAGTACAATAACAATAATAAAACTAAACTAAACAACTTCAAAGAAAGATGTAAGAAGGTCATAAATTTACTTGGTTACAACTTAAATGGTTCTTAATTCAAGACAGTGAAAAACACTAGAAGATCTTCTTCGTTGCAGATGGAGAAGTCTCTTACAGATGTTGACATCTCAAGAAATAGACTAAGAAAGAGTACAATAGTTGTTGTTCAAGTTATTGATTGTTTCATAGGTTTAGGGGTCTTTTTATAACCCCTGAAAAACTCTATCTACAGCTTGAAGGCGCCTCCAATGAGGTCCAAGGCGTCTTCCGTCGGATAAGTTTTATCCGCTATGGATAAAACTCTAGCTGTAGCTAATGACTATCGGAAGGCGCCTTCGTACTATTCATCGAAGGCGCCTCACAGGATAAGTCAGCTCAACACTGATCTCTTCGTGTGGTTCTTTGCGTAGGTGATTTTTCGACTAACTGGAGTTGAGCTCACCCGAACCCAACTCCGACCTTCTCCTCGAGTATCCTTCCCTCTTGGTTTCTCGTCCCTTGGATCATAGTGCGCGTTCTTCTCGTCTGTCGATGTACTCTTCCACAGCATCTCGTCCTTCAGATGCACCGAGCCCGTCGACTCCTCATGTCATCATTCTTGCTAATTGCGTCTTCCACTTGACTTCTTATGTTCCTAAGCTCCTATACGCTTAGACACAAGGATCAAACACAGCAGGACCTAACTAAACTTGGTTAACCATATCTAAACTATCCCATGGTACTTACAATCTCCTCCCTTTTGATGTGCATCAATTCAAGTTCAAGTTAGGGTTAAAAATACAATAACATAACTAAAGTAGATAACAATTTTCTTGCACATTAAGTAAAAAATCTAAATCCAAAAAAAAATCCTATCTCCCCTGTACTTGTACCTATTTCTCTCCCTTTGATCACATCAAAAAATAGAGAAAAATATAATAAAGTGTTAAGCAAATATTTTTAGGGGTATATTACAAATATTACTAGTAGGCTAATATTTTTCAGAAATAATTTTCAAACATATTTTATTTTCTTAAATTTTTAATATTAACAATTATCTTTTCAGAAAATAATTTATAGTAAATTAGACATTAACCAAAAAAATTTTAAAAATATTTATAAGATTAGAGAATATTATGTTTTATCACAGAAAAATAAGATTTTCAAAATTTAAGTCAGTATAATTTTTGTCAATAATTTTATAAAAAATAACTTAAAAGTAAACAAAATTTGAAAAATTTATGTTTGTAGATTAAATCAATAGCATAGAAAAAAATTTAAGTTTAATCTAATAAAGATTTTGTAACCCAATATAGGTTCCTGTCTACTGAATTTTATAAAAATTTGGGAGGTACATAATTTTTATGAATTTTCTTAATTTATCTCTGATGATTGCTAATGTACCAGTTGATTCTACCATAATTTCTAAATTTTAGTTTTTTAAAATCGTTTGAACATGCATGGTCGTTTTTCAACTTTTCAATTTCTATTCTAAATTTTTCATTTTCTATTTTTAAATTATCATACATTTCTAAGGGGTGTGAATTGACTAAGATCAATTTTATCTTAATATTTTCTTTTTCTAGTTGTACTATATTCTTTGAAAATATTTTAATAAAATTGAAAGATTGCTTGGGAGATAATGCACGTACTTCACTTACCTCGTGTTGTGATCCTCCCCCTTCATCGATGCTTATTTCTAAGCTACTTTCCTCTTCTCTTTGATGGTTTGCCAATAGAGCTAGTCCGGCGTATTCTTCCACTTCGGATTCTGATGACGATGTTTCATCCTATGTCGCCTTTAGGGTTTTGAGCTTTGATTTTGTTGGTCTTTTGCCTTTGTTCTTCAGTTTGGGGCAACCGTCCTTAATGTATCCTTCTTCATTGCAGTTGTAACATTGGACCTTCCTTTTGCTCCGAGATTGTTTCTTAGCATGTGTCCTAAATTTATTAGATTTGATAAATTTATTAAATTTTCTTACCATTAGGGTTGCTTCATCTTCATTGATTGATGCTTCGGAGTCTAGATCTTCCTTTTTGGCTTTCAAGGCAAGGTTGTTATTCGATTTTTCGGTTTCTTTAGGATCTACACATCGAGTTTCGTGAAGTTTAAAAGTAGAAAATAAATTCTCTAGTGTACTTACCTCGAAGTCCTTAGAGATGTAGTATGCATCTACTAAGGATGACCATTTTGGAGTCCTTGAGAAAGCGTTGAGCGCGTACCGGATTGAATCTCGATTCGTTATCAATTTTTCGAAATTGCTAAGCTGAGTGATGAGTTCTTTGATACGCCCTTAGAGTTGCACTAGCTTCTCTCCATTGTTCATCCGAAGGTTCATTAGCTAGGTTCAAAGGATGCCCTGCCTTGCTAACTTAGCTTTTGAAGTACCTTCATGAAGCTCTAGGAATTTCTCCCAGAGCTCTTTGGCAGAGTCGTAGTTGTTGATTCGATTGACCTCCTGGGATGGAAGTAGCTGGAACTCTGCTTTACCGGTTGCGACGAAGTCGGCTTGTTCTTTCTTTGTCCATAAGTATTCTTCATTTTCAGCTCCATGTTGGTCCTTGGGGGCTACAAAACCATATTTCATAATTAAAAAAATTTCAAAATCCGTTTTAAAAAATACCTCCATCCAACATTTCCATTGTTTGAAGTCTCCGTCAAATTTTAGTGGGTGAATACTTGCACCGACCATCGTCTTTGTACTTTAGTCGGCGGTTAATCCTTCTGAAGTGGTTGGGCTCTGATATCACTTGTTGGCGCAATGAGGCCGGCAAGAGGGCTGAATTGCCTACAAAAAAAATAAACCTCTTTCTCGATTCGTTAATTAGTAGCACAATTACAATAATAGTAATAAAACTGAACTAAACAACTTCATAGAAAGACATAATAAGGCTAGAAATTAACTTGGTTACAACTTAGATGGTTATTAATCTAAGGCAGTGAAACGAAGATCTCCTTCATTGCAGGTGGAGAAGCCTCTTACAGACGTTGACAGCTCAAGAAATAAACTAGGAAAGAGTACAAGAGTTGTTATTCAAGTTATTGATTGTTTCCTAGGTCCAGGGTCTTTTTATAGCCCTTGAAAAACTCTATTCGCAGTTTGAAGGCACCTCCTATGAGGTCCAAGGCACCTTCCATCGGATAAGTTTTATCCGTTGTGGATAAAACTCTATTCGCGGCTAACTGCTATCGAAAGGCTCCTTCAAATGCTAGAAGGCGCCTTCGTATTGTTCATCGGAGGCACCTTCCAGCTATGGAAGGCACCTTCCATAGGACAAGTCAGCTCAACGCTGATTTCTTCGCGTAGGTGATTCTCTGACTAACCAGAGTTGAGTTCACTCGAATCCAACTCCAACCTTCTCCTCGAGCAATCTTCCTCCCTGCCTTCTCGTCCCTCAGACCGCAACGCCCGTCTTTCTCCTCCCTTGTCCTTCGAATGCACCGAGTCCGTCAATTCCCTTCCCGTGCAATCCTTCTCGCTAGCTGCATCTTCCGCTTGACTTTTTGTGTTCCTAAGCTCCTGCATACTTAAACATAAGGATCAGACATAACATGACCTAACTGAACTTGATTGATCATATTAAAACTACCCCGAGGTACTTACACCTTTTCTTGATATTTCCCAGAGGCATAACGACATAAAATTTCAAAGTTTTTAAGTTCATATTTAGAAGTTTTGCAGAATAAAATACCACCCCATCCAGATTTGCAGTCATCTGTCTTAATAACGAAATAATCTAAATATAATGGTAAAGACAACATTGGAATTGTATTAACTAGTTGTTTTATTTGTTAAACAAGAGATACATTTTGTTGATTAAAGTGTTTTTGTCATGTTAATGAAGTTTTATTAAACAAAGGGCCACTAATTTTTCCTGTCTTTTAAATAAGGGCGTGCATAATTTAGAAGGCCTAAAAAAGAGCGTAGAATTTTGGTATCTTTCATTTTATCTGGAAAATTAAGAAATTTGGTTGAAATATATGGTTAAGTACTATTGTTCCCTGACCAATTTTAGTACCAAGGAAAGGGATGTGGGTAGTTGCTAATTGTATTTTTTGTGAGAAATAATAAGACCATCAGTTTCAAAAAGATTAAAAATAATGTGTAGATGAGCATAATATTCTTGTTTAGTTTTAGAAAAGACTAAAACATCATCAATGTAAACATTAGTGAACATGGATACATTTATAAAAATATTATCCATTTTTCTTTGAAATATTTGAGGGGTAACCTTCAAACCAATTGGCATGATGAGCATTCAAAATATCCTTTTGGGCATGAAAAGGTTGTCCATTCAACAGGCTCAGGGTACATTTTTATTTACTAAAATTTTGATTTCATATCAAACTTAGAGTACCATTTAGATTTATAAATTTTATTCAAGAGTTTGCCATTGTCAGAAATTTTATAATCGTCATCTTGACAGTTATCATTAAGTCTTTTGTAATTAAATAACATCCTTGATTGACTCTATTTTTGTTCTATTCTGTTATTAACTATAAAAGTTGGACTTATGTGTTTAGATGTTGATCTCTGGATGGCTCCTAGAGTTAGTAGTTGGTTTATATGCATTTTACATTTTTCAGTTTCCCAATTTGTATATCTTAAGTCTTGAGTATTAATTGTGAGATTTGGGTTAATTATTGATAGTTTGCAGTAGACTTTATCTTTATCCCAATATTTAGCAGGATTTTCTTCAATAATTTCTATTTTTTCTAATCTAGAAATGAGAGAGTCTAAATTAGGTTGATGAATATTTATTATTTGAAGCAACTATCTTGGGAGTATTAAATCAGGTGAGATAGTCTAAGTGCCATCAAAATTTTATATAGGGCTTAACCAGCCAAGTAATTCTAATTTTCTTGATCCTATTAATCAGAAAGAGCTAGAGCACAAGTTTGATTTGAGCTATTAAGTGAAGTTGTTGGCTCACCTGACTGTTTCCAGGCATGTTTAGTAGAACATTTACAAGAAGTACTATCGATATTGTCAGGAGACTTGGCTTTAATGATTGGTTTGGTAGTTAAGGGATGGACAATAGATGGATAGTCTGAAACTATGAGTGATACTATGGGTGGAGAAAAGAGCATAATCCTTGGTTAGAAGGAAAGCTCTATCAGGTGTTAAAAGAAAATTTAGTCCTAAGATCAAATGTATATTAGGATGTAATAATGATTTAATCCAGAGTTTAGAGAGTAGAAGGGGTGTACTGTATGTGCCATAATTATCATAAAATCTTAAATGTATATTCGTAACGAATTGTGTGCATGCCAATTATTGATCATCAAATTGAGTACTAATTAATGGTTGAGAGGCAGTTTTGATAAGAGTTTTTGGTAATATCAAAAGAAGCGTGACTTCATATATTGTGGAGTTAGTAGCCCCACTATCTAAAAAAGGCATGTAATGTGAATTCATGTTCATGGATATTAATAAGACATTTGACTCTAATGTCTAGGGTTTTTTCTGTGTTACATATACTAGAGGCTTTGATAAAAGCTAGATCAGTATCTACTAGAGTAATGGAAAGTTGCAGGCTTTTACCTTTATCAGGAACCTATGAAAACGGTGGAGTAAGGTGTTTATTTAATGTTTTATCTATGGTAGCAAGTTCAATTTCTAGTTGATTAATACGAGTTTCTAATATAGAGACTCATGTTTCTAATAAAAAGTTTCGAGTGCTACCCTTAGATGACTGACTGGCTTATGGATATTACAATGGAAAAGAGTTGCTAGAGGCATTAGGTTACAAGTTTGTTTCCTACATATCTTACATGTATTTTTTTTTTAATCTAAAGATGGATAATAACTAGAAAAACATAAGGAATGTTGTCAGTTCTTGTTTTTAGTACCCAATCATAGGGACAGTTATGTTCTTTTGTAGTTTTAGCATTAAGTTGTTTGAATATTAAATTTGTATCTGAAAAATCTTTCCATAATTCTTCTAGATTATCTAAAGGCATGTAATCTTTTGTTTCAGGATTATGAGGGTATGAAGGATATAAGAAAGACTTTACGAGGCTATAGTCAGAAGAGGGCAGTATTTTTTTTACATCATCTACTGAAACAATAGAGTAAATCGAAGTTGTATCAAAGACATCTTATTGCACTTTTACTAAGTCAAAATTGGTACATATAACTAATTTTGCTTCTCTTGTATATAATTTTTTTTTTTATTAGGCAAGCAGAAGATAAATATCCAAGTTCATTACAAGCAAAACAAGTAATAATATTGACATAAGTTTTCTTTGGCTTAAATTTCCTTGCACGTTTATCCTTGTTTAGGTATGATTTTTTTCTCTACTTTTTCTAATATAGTACATTTTTCTGGGCCTAACTATTTTAGGTTTTGTTACTAATGGTATGGGGTACTCTTGAGGAATGATTTCTATGGTTTGTTCGTATTTTGGGTTGGGAGAGACCATCTTGTTGAGGGGTATAAATCTGGCTATAAAATCCATATTATTGGTTTTAAAGTTATTTGTGTATGTGAATGTAGGTACACTTTTTTTTAAGTATTGAGATAATATGTTGAATTCGTACTCCAATATTATCATATTGTGGTGCTACTTTTATATCTGTCCAGGTTTTATGTATTTCTTTTCCTAAGTCTCTTGGAAGTTAGCTAAAAAGTCGTTATCCTAATTCTATGTTACAATAATTGCTTGAGATTGCTGTTAATGCTACTCATTATAGAAGGGTTTCATCCAGTTCCAACTAAAAATTGCAATTGTTCTAAATCTCGCATAACTTCTCTTTGCCTTATGTCTAATCCTGTGTTAGCATCTCTAGCAGTAAATAGCCAATGAATTGTATACTAAAAAATTAAGTATGTTGTTTCCTTGTAAAATAATTCTTGTTACTTTATCAGGATAAGTCGTTTTATAAGTTTCTCATGTTGTTCTAGCAACATCTCCTAAATAATTTTCTCCTACTCTTATCATGGCTTCACCAGATTCTATATCTAGTTCATGTCTGGCTTGGTAATCTCTTTTAACAGAGACTATCTATTGTTTTAAATAGGTATTATATAGTTGTGGGTCATCACATTCTCTTATATTTAATAAAATTGAATTTTTGCCAAAGTAGGTAATTATTTGTGGTCTTCTTTTGCCTATTATTCTCAATAAAGGATTGTTATTAGTATAAAGAGTAATCTTTGTTCTAGGAAGATGACTTTCTCCATAATCTATAATTCTCATAAAACTTTTAGGATATCTTACTTGTAAAGGTTGTGGTCTGAAAATTGCTAATGCTACTAGATTCAGATGGATTCATTAAATTGACATTTGAGAAATAATCTTTAATTTTAGCAATTATATTATGATCTTCATCAAAATATAACATCAATCAAGTTCTAATTTATAGTATATGAGATCAAAAGTTTCTAATTTTATTAAATCTTCATTAGTGAGATAGATAGTTATTTCAGCTAGGATGTAAACATATTCATTTAAATTATCATAAAACAAATAATTTGCTCATTATTTTGGTGTATATGGTCTAGTTGTATGATGTATTCTATGTTCATTCAGTTCATATTAGTATGGTTATTCTCATGATCCTCTTCTTGTGATGTTGAGGGTTTATAATTATAAAATCTTACTATAGAACTATCATGTCTATCTTTATATATAATAGATTTCATTGGTTGTAAAGTTTATGGTTTAGTACTGAGTTCTAGATTAAGGGTCTAGTCTAACTTGACCAGTAGATTAGATGAAAAATCTTTAAGTTTAAGTTTAAGAAAATAAATTCCTTTTGTGGTAAGTGTTTCAATAATATTGTTTATTTGAACTTTAAAATTATTATTAATATTAGTCATTATTGTTTCTAGAAAAATTATGTCAATTTGGATATTATGACATTGAAAATCTCCATAGCCTCTTACTTGAACTGAGACTGGAATAGTCATATTAAAGTTTAGGTAAAAACAAGTAATTCCCAAGTTGCTATTTATATCGACTTCAATAAGTCCAATAATTGCTTTAGCATTATCAGAAAATCTTGAGTCATAAAAGGCTAGAAAGACTTTAGCTCCTATACATTTTCTAGTAAGTCTTCTTAGACCATACACAATTAGTTCTAGATGGATGTAATTATGTTTTTATTGTAAAAGTGTTGCTGGTTCTTCAGTCATAAGTGTAAAACATTCTTCATCTCCATCTGGTAAATAAAGTGGTTGTATTCTATGATGTCTATAAAATGCAGTAGAAAAGGATAACAATCCTTGATTGTAAATTCTTCTTGGATTTAGCGTATTTAATTGTTCATTTGAAAAAGTATCTAGATTTTGTTCAATATTTATAAGTTCTTCTAATTGATAAGTAGTAATATTGATTGATAATCTCCTAGGTATCATTGATAAAGTTCTATTTGCTTGTCTTAAAGTTTGTGATGGTCTTGCAAACACTTTAGTTTGTGTTCGTGTGTGCAGATATAGATCCATTAGCAAGGAAATTCTTCACAGAATTGTTAGCCTATGGACCTTTTACTACGAAATGCTATCGACTGCTCATATGGCAAAATCTGCGTCATTATTTTTTAAAAAAAAAATGTGTCATTTTCACCTTTTATTTTCAGAAAATCAACTTTTCCTCCGTTGAACCCTCGTCACTCCATACGGGATTCCCTTCGCCGCCACCCCACAAGCGAATTTCCTTGCCTCCCCACAGTAATCCCTTGCCTGCGAAGCCCTTCCCTCTCCACTCCCTGCCATCCCTCGTTGCAACGTCGACCCTCACCGTGACGTTGCGCCATAGCAATCTCTCGCCACGCCCTGTCCTCTCTCGCCGCACCCTCCTGTGAGTCTAGGTTTTCTAGCCCTTTCTCATCATGCCCTCCCTCATCGCGATGAACCTCCCTACGATGTTGACCCTCCCTCATCGCGCCCTCCCTCGAGCCTCCATCACTCGCTACGACAAACCTAGGGTTTCCCCCATGCCTATTGTTTCATCCTTGACTGGATATACTTTCTAGACATTGAGAAAAGGCAACGACTTCAGATACATTGGGCTATTATTATATGTTGGTCTTATTATTCTTCTCGTTATTGGTACTATATAGGTATGACTAGTCAATTATTGTGGAAGAACTAACAAATTACTATAAAACTAAATTATTTATAAATAAACAGTAACTGGAAGCATTAAAACACCTGAAAGTGGTTCCAGATTGTCTATAGGTGTATGGATTTGTCATATTATATCCAACAATTTTTATAGTTATCATTGTTTTATTCTACCATGATATATGATGTAAACTCTCTTAACCATACTTAACTTTTTTTTTTTTTTTGTATTCCACACAACACACACATATTTTCCTTTTTCCTGTTAATTCTATCGTAGATTTAGACACAACATGTTTGTTGATTACAAATATATTTAAATTATAGATTAAAAATAGTATGACTGAAGAAACATTTAATTGAATTGTTCCCAAGAGTCAAATTATATAGAAGTCTTATAAAGACGAGTACTGCATATAGCTAACTCTTCAAATTTTATTTGTAAAACATTTCCTTCTATATCATGTGGCACACCAAGCTATTGTTATGACTATTTGATTTGATTTGATTTGGTCATCATTTTTTTAAAGTCAGATAGTGATACTAATTAGATATTTTTGATAGAAGTAGACAAATTATCAAATGGTAGAAATTGAAATTAAAATAAGTTGTAGTTTTTATCAAATGGTATGAAATTTACAATTTTGGGTTTAAATTGAAATATGTTATAGTTTTTATTTATTTATCTACTTATCTGTTCTTAAATATAATACGTCATTTCTAGAAATTGATGAAAATAGAGTTGATGATCAGGAATACATTCCTCAAGTTGTAGATCTTAGAAAGCAAAAAATTGAGATGGAATTCTCATCACTAGAGGATGCATATTCATTCTATAACCAATATACACGAGAAGTTGGAGTTAGTTCAAGGATAAACATAAGTGCAAAAAATAAGATAACAGATGAAGTGATGTGCAAACAAATTATATGTTTTAAATAAGGGCATACTAATCTAATGTGGAACACAAAACATGCAAAAACTAATCAACTGACAAGGGAAAGAGCACGTGGCACAGTTAGAATGGATTGTAAGTCAAATATTGCATTTATTAAGAAACAGATCATACCTAATTAGGTTGTTAGTAACTTCATAGAAATCCATAATCATCCACTCTCAACTTCATTAAAGGTGCATTTGCTATATTCACATCGTAATGTTTTGGCAGTAAAGAAAACATTAACTAAACAGTTTTCAAATGCCAATGTACCAACTTGTCAACAAATATAATTATTGAAGATAGAATATGGAGGGTTTGAGGGGGTAGGTTGCATAGAAAGAGATATTAGAAACTTTGAGAAAACCCTAAGAGATAAAAAAAAGGGTATCAATGCCGAAACACTAATCGAGTTATTTACATCTAAGAAAGAGAAGAATTTAACTTTTTTCTTTGATTACAATACTGATTCAGATAGCAAATTTAGTAGGTGTTTTATGCTGATCATGTATCAAGAAGGGCATACAATGTATTTAGTAATGTAGTTGTATTTGATACAACATATGACACCAACAAATAAGATTTGATTTTGACACCATTTGTAGGAGTTAATCATCATCATCAGACAATTATTTTTGATTACGGGTTTCTAAGTGATGACAAAATTGAGTCTTTTGTTTGATTACTTAAGAAGTTTATAGAAGTCATGCCAAAGGTCCACCAAATGCTATCATCATTGATCATGATCCTACTATGATGAAAGTCATTGTACAAGTTTTCCCTCAAATAGTGCATCAATATTGTTTGTGGCATATACTGAACAAATTCCCAGATAATTAGACACTTTAACTTTTTAAAATCGTTATCAAAGCATAAAGAATATCATTGCAAATTCTACAACACTTGATGATTTTGAGAAGTCATGGGAATAGGTTATGTGCTAACTTAGAAAAAAATGATTGGTCATCGTCGATGTATGAATTGCAACATAAGTGGGTGCCATTATATGTTAGGCATGTATTTTGTGCTAGAATATCAAGTAGTCAGAGATATGAAAGATTGCATTCATTTTTCAAGAGGTATATCTCAAATAAGAACTCATTGATGGATTTTATCACCCGTTTCAATAGGGCATTAAGACACCAAAGACATAATGAGTTAGTTGTGGACCATATTGATATGAATGAGCATCCCAAGATTAAGACAAACTGGCCTATGGAAGATCAAATGGTAAAGTTGTATAAAAAAAGAAATGACTAGAATTTCAAAGTGAAATGTGTGAGAGTCGTGATTATTATATGCAATAGGCATTTACAGAAATTGACTCAGTGGTTTATCATGTGATGAAATTTCAAAGTTATTTTTCCTCCATACCAAGGGTGCTCACGCATGATAAACAGAGGGACTATATATCGTGTAGTTATGTGAAATTTGAGTTTGAGGGCATTCCATATAGACATATGTTAGCATTTTTTTTGTATCAAACAAGTGTTTCATTTGCCTAATATGTATATACTCAAACGATGGACATGAGATGTAAAGGTTGGAGCAATATATACTTTGGAGAAGCATCTAGAAAGATTTTTGATGTTGAGACACTCGAGGTTATCCTATAAAGCTTTTGTAACACCCGTAAATTTCTTTTCCTCCAAAAGAGAACAAACAAAAATAAATAAATAAAAGAAGAGAAAAGAAATATATACCCTAAACCCTAAACCTTATATATGACCCGGGCTGAGATTTGAACCCTAAATCATTGACTTAAGATTGGTTCAAGTAGCCATTAGGGTGATGGTAAAGCATCACATTGGAAATAGGAAACTATTCATTATATGTTGATGATGGGTGAAGAGATGCTTCAACTTCCACTTAGTATAAAGGGGGAAGGGAAGAGAATAAAACCTAACTTTTCATCTTCTCTTCTTCTCCCTAGCCAAAATCTCCTATTTCCTCTTTGTAGTTTTTGGCCAAGAACATTAGGGTTACAAGGTTCTAAGTTCTTCAAGAGGAGAATCTAAGAGGAGAGTTTTCACAGTACGCAGGGGGAAAGATGATTTGGAGATTAAGGTTACGAGAGAGGACTGTTTTCCCCTACACCCTATAATTGTAAGATCTAGCGAAAGGATGTAAGTACTACTCACCTACAGTATAAGTTGCTTTGATGATACATGTTGTGATATGTTTTATGCATGTTAAAGAAGATTCATGTGGTGTTATGTTTTATACATGTTAAAGAAAATACATGTTATGATATGTAAGATCTCCTCTGAAGTTTTGGGATTAAGAGCATGTTTAGAGTATCTTGAATTGCTTTCCATATAATTTTGGAGCTAAGAAGCATATTCAAAATGCCCTAAAGTGCTTCCCTATAAGTGTGGGGGATTAAGTGCACATAAGGTGCTTGTTTAAATGACAAGTAGTGCAAGTATAAGAAAGTATTTTACTTTAAAGTGACATGTACTGGACACAAGGCCCATGGGTGAGCTCCTAGATCGCCCCTAGGCTCCTAGATCGCCTAGTAGTACCTTAATAGGTTCGGGATTAGCTACCTTGGATCTTATTAAGGATGCACGCAAAGTGATACAATGCCGGACCCAAGCAAGTTTATTATTATTTTCACTAGTTATGTAATATAAAGTTTTCAAACTTCGTTGTTTGTCTTAGTAGAAGCCTTCTTAAGTTTGAGAACTTGAGTTATGAAGTGTAGCATGGATGAACTCTATAATAAGGCAAGATTTATGTTTTCATTGCATGTTTACATTGCTAGAATGGTTTTAAGTTGATGTTTTGCATGATAAACCTATTTCAAAATGCATGTCGGTACAGATTTCCGAATTATGCGTTTTAGCGTGAATTATGGTCAAGTGTGAGTTTTGTGTTTTCCTCAAGCAGTTTTGAAAGCATGTTCCTTCTTTTATACTTGTTTTGTGAGTAGATGGTACTTACTAAGTAATTATAACCCAATTTTGTGCGAATTAGGCATCAAATAATGAAGTACCAAACCCCTCCTACGCTAATGTAGCATAAAAATGACTCGGGTCGTCCACCAACGAAAGTAACGATAGGATGGTAAACTTAGGATCGTACGGTATTTCTATTTTTGGGATTTTTGATATAGAATTGGGGGTTTTGGGTTTTGATTCTAAATCCTATGAATGAAAAGCAGAACAAGAAAGAAACTAATCTAATGCTGGAATGAAATCTAACTAGGTGCGAATAATTAATCTACAGTGCATTGTCACTCTACGCTGTGAGTTAATAACACGATCAATCTAGGGAATGAAATGACAAAGCATTAAATGAAACCTAATCTAATAAATGAAAGACCATGCGAGTAATAAAGCTTAGCCTAACCTAACTACAATTGCAGAAAATAAAAGACAACATAAGTAAAGCATAAAATGAAACTAGCATGTAACAAAACTTAAGCTAATATATCCTAATTGCATTAAATCAAAACTAGAACTTAACGAAATTGAACGAACAAGACAAAGCAAGAATTAACCGAATTAAAATGCATCAAAATAAACCTAACTATTGGTTGAAGCATTTGATCGAACACGTTGCATGCATGAAACTAATTAAGCATAATATGTGCAATTTAAACATGGGGAATTAAGTTTGATATAAGCATTCAATGAAAGAACTTCAACACAAGCAAATTTCAACAATGAACCAAATTAAACTAACTAAACAAGAAAACTCTAGTTATCCAAACCACAATCCACACATCCGCTTTCGATTCCAACGACTACTCTCGTCGTCACACGAAGACCCGACTCCAGAACCCCCAAAATTGGTGGACAGTAGCTCACTGCTGGTTGCTGCTAGCTTCAACGACGACGTAGATGAATGCAATCTTCCAACGAAGAACCCCTTTGCTGGAAGTTGGCTAACTGTGATGGACTGCCGTACCTCCCTATGCTCTGCCACCTTCTACTTCCTCTGCCCGTCCGAACCCCAGAATGACAAAGAAGTCGGAAGGTGAAGGATCTCACCGGAGAATCCCTCCGGTGAGGTGGATGACCGGAATCGTCGCCGAAGTTCGTTGCTCCCTGCCTAGAATGTTGCCGCCGCTCACTGCTGGAATCTAAGAAGAAGAAGTGTGGGCTGTGGATGGTTGGCCGATGACAGTAAAGGAAAGAAGCCGTCGGCTGGAGAAAAGGAAGGAAGAAGAAGGTGCTGCGGTCGGGAAGAAAATCGCGAGCCCTAGCCCGTGAGGAAGAAACACGAACAGAAGGGCCTCAGGACTGTGCAGTGCGCATGAGGATGAAAAGGAGAGGGTTTCTTAACAGATCGGGTTTGGGTTAAGGAAAGGGTATCCATTAGAGCTTAGATCCGGTTCATTAAGAGTATGAAATTGGGCTTTTAAGAGTGGGCTTAAGAATTGGGTTGGATTTTGAATTGGAGCTTAACTTCTTTGGATGAGGAAGATCTTTATGAACGGTCCAGATTAATTCAGCTTGATCTCCTCCATTTGACTTCCAAATCAAATCAAATTCAATCCGACTCGACTCTAATCCATGGCTCTTTGAATTTCCTACAAAATCACATAAAATATAAAATTAAATTCCATAATTCATAGAAAATTTACAATTAAGTCTAAAATATATTCAACTCACAAAATGTAATATAAACACAAAATTAGCATGTGAAAAGATAAAAATGCTAAGTAATAAGAGCCAAAATAATACACGAAAATACATGTTATCACTAAGCATTCGCTTATAGATTTGCATTTCCTTATATTGCAGATAAAAGTAAAGAAAAGCTCGAGTAGGAGGAGGCAGCATGAATGGTGTTTTGTGTGTGTGTGTTGGAACAGTAGAAAGAGATCTGGGAACTTATGATTGTTTGGAATAATGTTAGAACTGATGCTAAAGTATTTTCTTCTCTCCGCTTTACATGAAATACTATCACTAGTTGGTTAGGGTGAATTATTCAGTTTGGTAGTAATTAGAGAGACAAAGATAAGTACAAAGGGGAGAAAAATCCTTTTTGTAGAGCAGGGTGTGACCCCCACACGGCCCGTGACACGGCCGTGTGAATTCACACGGCCTCAGACCTCTCCCTCTCGGCCAAGGTGGCACGACCGTGTGGATTCACACGGTCGTGCACCTCTCCCTCTCGGCTAAGGTGACATGGCCGTGTGGATTCACACGGTCGTGCACCTCTCCCTCTCAACCAAGGTGACACGACCATGTGGATTCACACGGTCGTGCATCTCTTCCTCTTAGCCAAGGTGACACGATTGTGTGGATTCACATGGTCATGCACCTCTTCCTCTCAGCCAAGGTAGCACGACAATGTGACCCTCATACGGCCGTGCGCTACCAAGGTGACATGACCGGTCAGGCCCACACGACCCAGACCCGCTAGAAGTTCTAGACTCCCCTCCAGCTTTGCTTGGCTCCAAATCACGTCCTATCAGTCGGAACAAGTTTAGAGTAGGTCAATGGACTGAGCAGTATATAATATGTAAGAATGTCAAAAAAATTTAGATATGAAAAGAGTAACGTCTGCCCTGTAAGGTAAGATTAGAAGGGTGGGTTGTTACAGCTTTAGTGTTAATTGATGGTGCATCTTTAACTGATGAGGGAACAAACTTCTTGGATGAATAATTCGATTGTATCTACAACAAAATTCAAGAAATAAACATTAGTAAAACATGTGGTGATGAAAGTAAAAGGAAGAATCCATGGATGAAGGTCTTGGTATTATTAATCCTTTTTCAGGAAGAATAAAGGGATGTGGGAAATTATTGAAATCATCAAAGGAGAAGTCAATCTTAAAGTCTAAGATATTAGTACCCCGTGGTAGTTTTGATGTAGTCAACCAAGTTAAGTTAGGTCCTGTTGTATTTGATCCTTGTGTCCAAGTGTGCAGGAGCTTAGGAACATAAGAAGTTGAGCGGAAGATGCGACTAGCGAGAAGGATGGCACAGGAAAGAAGCCGATGGATTTGGTGCATCCAAGGGATGAGATGCTACGAAAGAGTACACCGCTAAACGAGAAGGACGTGCATGATGTTCAAGGGATAAGAAGCCAGGAAGGAAACCTGTTCGAGGAGAAGGTTGGAGTTGAGTTCGGGTGAGCTCAATTTCAGTTAGGTGGAGAATCACCTATGCAAAGAATTACGCGAAGAGATTAGCTTTGAGCTGAGTTGCCCTGTGGAAGGCGCCTTCTATGGCTGTAAGGTGCCTTCAATGAACAATGCAAAGGCGTGTTCCCTAGCCGTTAGCCAAAGATAAAACTTTATCTTCGGCGATAAGATTTGTCACGTTAGAGGCGCCTTCAACCCTATTGAAGGCGCCTTCCAACTTCAGATAGAATTTTTCAGGGGCTATAAACAGACCCCTGGACTTAGGAAATACTTATCGACTCTTGTATTCATTTCCTAGCAATTTTCTAAGAATTCAACAAGTGTAAGAGGCTTCTCCGCCTTCAACAAAGGAGATTTTTAGTACTTTCTTTTATCTTGGATTAACAACCACCTATGTTGTAACTAAGTAATTTCTTTGCTTCTTCTTTTTAGTTATTAAGTTAATTTAGTATAATTGTGCTATAAATTAGAGTTGAAAGATCGAGAATGGTTTATTTTATTTTACAAGCAATTCGCCCCTTTTTACTGGCATACTTGGGTCAACAATTGGTATCAAAGTCAGAATGTCTTTAAAGGACTAACCGCCAACTGAAGCACCGAGACGATGGCCGGATTGAGAATCTATCAGTTGAAGTTCGAGGGAGAATTTGTGTTATGGAAAAAAAAAGCATGGAGGTATTTTTAAAAACTGACTTTGAAGTTTTATTAATAATTAAATATGGTTTTGAAGCTCTAAAAAATCAAAAAGATGAACAAAAAGAAGAGTACCTTTGGACAAAGAAAGAGAAAGCAGACTTTATAGCGAATGGACGAGCCAAATTCTACCTACTAAGCATACTGCCACCTCAAGAAATCAGTAAGATCGGTGCCTACGAATCAACAAAAGAACTTTGGAAAAAGTTTCTGGAGCTACACTAAGGAACGTCTGAAGCAAAGCTCGCTAAATGGGATCTTCTCCTGAACCAACTGAAGAACCTCCAGCTAAAAGAAGAAGAATCAGTAGCACAACTGTATGTCAAACTGAAGGAGCTAATCATCGAACTCATGAATCTCGGAGAAAAGGTAACTAATACGGTGATAAGGAGGGGCTCCACCCTGCTACCATGGTGGAGGTCAACAAAGGTCAGAGTAAAGACGGTCGATGGATGAAGGGTCTTGGCCGATCGGGTGGGGCATAGCCTGACTGGAGGTTAAACGCTGACCCACCATCTCCGACATGAAGTAATCAAATCGACGCTCAAAGGACAAGTAGAAGCCAGGCCGAGAAGCTCTTCCGCTCGGCGCAATGACAGACGAATTGGATCAAGGCCAATTAGCCGAGACACTCTCCCGCACGACACGATAGTAGGCTTCCGGTCGAGCGGCCATTCCGCTCGGCCCAGCAGCAGATGACACATGAACAGGAGACTCTTAGCCGAGCGGCTAGTCCGTTCGGCTAGGCAATAGACATAGCAGGATATCCTTCGACATCCTTTTGGGAGTTAGTGTCATCGATGGACGGCATGGGTAGACAGAGGATCGTACGGCGGAAGCTTCTACTGTCACTTCAGAGATATGCATAGCCCGTTAAGGTACTGTGTCAAGGACACTTTACTGACATGTCTCTTCAGAAAAAGTTTGGGATTGCGTGCTCGCTTTAAGAAGCGTGCACAAACGCTATAGGAATCCTATATAAAGGGGGGTCCAGGCATCGACGGAGGTATGCTTTTCTCGCGATCTCTACTGTTATGCTACAGTTCTTTACTTCTTGCTCCGCTAGAGACTGACTTGAGCGTCGGAGGGCCATCGCCGGGGACCCCTTCCCTGGTTCGGCAGTGACGCTACTTATGCTGTAGGAGCGAAGTCCTTCGGAGGTCAACAGGAGTACCACGTCCCCAGCATCCACCTCCTTGACTTTTAGACAGGATCATATTTAGCGCCGTCTGTGGGAGCGTCACCTGAATCCAAGCAGAGGAAATGGAAGACGCTGGATGGCTAACCACCGTGATGCTCACGCAAAAGGAGTTGGAGATGTGCATACAAGAACGGGCAGCAAAAATGATGGAGCAGTAACAACAACAAGCGATAGCTGATCGGCTAGCACCACAATCGGCAACCTCGGCGGTCAATAGGCAAGCGGGGCCAGAAGACCGAGCAGAGCAACTCTTCGTATGGGGACAGAACCGTAGGCCGACCGGCACCCAAGGGGAAGCGCCGCCAGCGCCGATCCCCTTCCATCGGGCTCTGTTCCAAACCCCTTCGGAGATATCTCAAGCGCATTAAGAGCGGGGGTCATCTTCTAACAAGGCGCCCGTGCGGGACGCGAGAAAAGGAAAAGTGCCCCATAGCGCCACATCCCCCGAACGAATCAACAAACAGTTCTTAGAGGAGATCTTATAAGGCCCTCTACCTCGGCACTACACCCTGTTGGCGATTGGGGCATACAACGGTGCGACCGACCCAGATGATCATATGGATCGGTTCGACAATGAAGCTACAATGCACTAGTACATGGACGGAGTAAAGTGCAGAGTCTTTCTCACGACTCTCTCCGGATCGACGCAACGATGGTTCAGAAGGCTGTCGGACGGCTCGATACGAAGTTTTAAAGACTTCCGAGCTGCCTTCTAGCACCACTTCGTCAGCAGCCGACGCTACCAGAATACAAGCATCAACCTCTTCGTCCTGAAACAAGGGCCCAAGGAAGCGCTCTGAGCGTACATCCAACGCTTCAACCAAGTGGCCATGGGTATCCCCTCGGTCTCGTTCGAGACCATGATTAATGCCTTCACCCAGGGGCTCGCCGAAGGGGACTTCTTTCGGTCGCTCATCCGGAAGCTGCACCGGGACTTCGACCATATGTTGAAAAAGGGCAACGAATACTGTAAAATATCGAAAAATTTCGAATAATGATAAGGGAATTTTTTTGAATTTTTAGAAATTTTCTGAAAATTTTTTAGAGCTCGTATGGACGAGTTTACGGGGATAAAAAAAAAGAAACAGAGCCCAGGAAAGCCTGTTTAGGCTACCCATTTAAGTGAGGAAAAGTTGATTTTTATTTATTTACTTTTCCTTTCTTATTTCTTTTCTCCCTCATTTTTATTCCCCGCGTGCCATTCCTCTTCTCCTCCACCGAACTCACCTGTGCCCTAACCTCCTAGCGCCGGCGGTTACCTCTTCCTCTCCGATCGAACACCGGCCAAGCTTCTTCTTCCCCTCGCTTCCTCCTCGCCAGCGTTTGAGCAAGAGCCGTTAGATCCCTCTCCCCTCCAGCGACGCCAACCATTTCTGCCCTTGCCGATGCCGCCCTTCCCCGCGTACAAGCCCTCGGCCAAGGAAGCCCTAGCGCCGGCAACCATCTTCCCTCTACCCTAGTTCCGACTCATGGTCGCCGGTGCAAACCTTCGACCAAGGGCCAAGCCGTGGCCTAGCCAGCCCCGACGCCACTGCCACTCTTCCTGCTTTCCTCTGCGTCACGGTCGAACGACCGATCACTGGATCGAGCGACTCCCGCCTCTGCTGATCTCACGCCTGAGCGTTGTTGCCCTTACCTTTTATGATGCCACCGATCGTCGGCTTGACTGTCTTGTGCTCAAGCTTCCGATTCACACACGGTAAGCATCCCTAGTTGTTTCCATCAGTAAGCTACTAGGGTAGAATTACTATGTGTTATTTGGGTTAGATTCATGATCATTTTTCCGGTTCTGGACTAGGGGGAAAACATCGGATCAGTGGACCTCTTCTTCATTGTTGCTGATTGAGGTTTCGGTTGAGGTAAGATTTGGTTGTAAGATGGGTTGTTGCTTGATTTGTGATCCCCAATTATTGATCTCAACTTGATCTGATCAAAGGAAAGGAGTTCAGCAGGGAGATTGTGTTCTGCAGGGTGTTTCTTGGTTCAGCAGCTGAGACATCAGATTTGGGTATGAAATGTTTGGTGGTAGATGTAGCATCGATCTGATTTCAGTTTGCTGGTTGAGATATTGAGGTTAGTTATCTGTTTGATTATTGTAGCTCAGTCCATTTCTGTTATGTGATTAATAAGGAATTAAATTTATTATGAGTTAAGGTAATTCACAGGTGAGTTAATTGATGATTAGTTTGTATTAGATTGATAAATGAGTAAGTTGGATCCAATTTGGATTAGTTAATTTGGGTGGATTGTGTAGGATAATCTAGATGGAGGTTCCTAATGAAATTAGGAATTTAGTTTAGTTTGTTACATTTATGTAATTAGCTAAATCTCGATACCATGTATTACAGGACTGATTCGAGACGAGCATCTCGACATTGGATTTGACTGGATTGGACCTGCTATTTGAGGCGGGTACCTCTTGACTTATCTTTTATGATATTGTCATTTAGATATGCATAGTATTTTATAGCTACAAGCAATGATCATGTTTGCCTTTGGTATGTCACGGTTTGATACCCATAGCATGATCCGTTTGGTCGCTTGTTATGTATCCATGTTTATACTTCATGATTATTACCATGAGTACCTTAGTTCCTAGAGTAAGTGACATACCATACTTTACTGAGTTTAGGACTAGATTCTGGATTTTTATTTTTTGACATGTGTATCTATATTTTTACATCATACCTGATCTGTGTACCTAGACCTTTTGCTTTGATCCATGTACATTGTTGGTACATATTTTATGGAGGTGGATATGCTCAGGACCTAGGTTGTTATACCATAGAGGACCTGTATACCCTAGATCTGTGGATTTGACTTACTTGTACTAGGGTACACATTTATATATATATATATATATATGGATTTGGTTCAGGATATTGTCATGCTTAGTTTCATGCACCATTCGCATGATTGCATGCTGCGTGATAGGCTGCTCGATTATTGTAGAGCATATCGCCAGTTTCATCACTGTTCGGTGCTCCGTTGGTCCGCTCATGGGTAGCGTGATGCAGCGTGGTAGCACGTCAGTTTTGCTCTGTTCGGTGCTCTGTTGGTCCGCTCATGGGTAGTGTGACGCAGCGTGGTAGCACGTTAGGGATCCCTCCCCGTCATGGTGTACCGGGAGATGAGAGCATTGCGCTTCCCCACTTATGATTTGGGGTAGGAGTATGTGTGTACTCCGACAGCATCCCGTCCATTCAGTCACTCATCATGAGCAGTGACGTTAGAGTGCACGGTTATCACAGCCCTACCCACTTAGTCTCACCATTGTGTGTGAGATGACTGACTGACGTCAGGGGTGACCATGTCATTGACATCATATGCATTTATTACATTTATTTGCTGCACTTATATGCTGCATTTTGGTGGATGCATTTGTTTGACATGCATACAAGAGGCATATTGTGTATCTGGTTTGACGATCCTTTTGTTCTGGATAGGAGTTCCTGGTGAGTACAGCTTCCTCAGTTGCCTTTCAGTCTTGCATTTTTCCTATATATGATTAGGAAGCTGTATTCCATGTTTATTGCTGTTAGATATATCTTACTAGGCATGTCTATTAGTATTCGTTGAGTTGTTAACTCACCCCCGTGGACACTATCTTTTTCAGGTACCAGGTTGTTTATGGAGTCGCTTGGAGTATCCTGACTGTCGGTCCCCACGTCATATTAGAAGACCAGTCTTCGCATTTTATTTATGTTTATCGTGGTATATGGTATGTGTGTATTTGGCTTTGTGTTCCGGTTTTGTTTCTGGAGTATTGTGTTGTTATGTGGTGTAAGCCTAGCCGGCTAGCAGTCTTGTATATTTGGTTTTCTATCATTTTTGGTTGTGTTTTTATTGTATCAGCCGAGTAGGCTGCATATAAACTGAGTGGTTATGTGTATATGTTGGATCGTGAAACGTCGATAGGGAGGGGATGAATATCGATTCGAAAAATAGCGTTGAAAAGAGTTAAGCGCAACGGAATTTAAAAGAACAGACACAGTAATTTTACTTCGTTTGGAGCTTGTGACGACTCCTACTCGAAGGCCCGTACTCCGTGAGTACTTTCGTTGGGCAATCACTATCAATTCGAATGATGATTACAAAATAATTAAGTACAAGAATTGACAGAAATAAAATACCGACAAGAGAAGAAGAATTAGACTTAAGAAAGCGCTTTGTCGGAATAGCCTCGCGGCGTCGCAGGAGCGTAGAGCAGCAGAGCAAGCAGTAGATTCTTAGTTCTGAATTGATATGGAAGCTCCACCCCTGGGGCTTCTTTTATATGCTGCTCCGGGCGCCTGGATCTCTTCCAAGCGCCCTGATGCGACGTGGCAAGTCTAATCAGCGAACTCCACGTGGGAACGACTCGGCTTGGATAAAACTTGCCTCCGGGCGCTCGGATCCCCTCCGGGCGCCTGGACCCCTCTTCTCCAGAAAGTCTTTTTCCTGCAAGAAAAGGTTAGTGTGAGGCAAATATACCCTGCAACACAGATTGTTAGCACAGTTTTATAGATAAGCAAAGTGAGTATAAATTAACAAAAAGAGTATGACTTAGATTCCATCTTTCCGAGACCGGAATCTAGTCACGATCTCGACTTAGATATCCGAAATGGATCTAAGCCGGATCGACGCCTAATGTTCCCTTCCCGGGAACGCGTCCTCACAGTCACTCCGTCGACCCGCTTGGACTTCGTCTGCACACTCGGTCAGAGTGTTAGATCACAACAAACCTAACTTAACCTGATTTGTCATTCATCAAAACCTGAGTTAAACCGTTAGTGCTAACCGCACCAACAATCTCCCCCTTTTTGATGGAATGACAACCTGGTTAAGTTAGTAAAAAATATGCGAAAAAAAAGTTTAAACATTTTGTTCTAGTATGAGGTTTAAGTTAGTTTTTAATTTTATTTTATTTTTCTAACTTAACCACCTATCCCTCCCCCTTTGACATTCATCAAATAAGGAAGACAAATTAACCATTCAACAATACAGAATGCATAAAAAACTGTAGGAATTTAGGTTAACTTGGGGGAGTAATTTAGCTTTCGTTTCTTAACTTTTGTAAAATAACTAAGTTTTGAAAATAGCTAATTTAGTAACATAACTTAGTATTTAGTACATTTTGAGTAATTTTGAAAGATAATTTTTGCAAAATAAATTGACTTTGCAAAACTTAAGAAAGATAATTTTAAGATCAAATTTTCAACGTAAGTTTCAACTTTAAAGACACTTTTCAAACATGTGTTTTTAAAACCAAAGTTTCAAGGTTTAGGATTTCAAAATGCGTTTCAACTTTGAAACACTTTTCAACCATGAGTTTTCAAAATCAAAGTTTCAAGACTGAGTTTGAATAAATTTACTTTTCAAGACTGAGTTTGCAAAGGATTCAATGTTCAAAACCTCAGTTTATAAAATCAGATTGAAGAATTTAGTTTTATAGAAACTAGTTTTCAAGAATTGGTTTATAAGGATAAATTTTCAAGATTAAGGATTTCAAAACTAAGTTTGAAGAAAAATCTACTTTCCAATACTGACTAAGTTTGTAAGAACTTTATGTTTAAGGTGGAGAAAATAATTTAGGTGCTAAGTGTTGACCTCCCCCTAAACATGATATCTAAAATAAAGCTTTTGAAAATATTTGCTAAGAATTTTTAATATAAGATTTTCAAAGTAATTGGGGTAGAATTTTCGAAAGAGATTTAAAGAGAAAAAATAACACTTAAGGAGATTAAAAAAAACCTCCCCCTAAATTTGATACTCCTTTAATTTATTACTCTCCTTTAATTTATTAATTTTTCTAGGGGATTTAAAAAGAAAAAATTGAACCTCCCCCTGAATTGGTTACTCCACTTAATTTAATATCTCCCCCTTAAGTTAATACTAAGGTTTGGTTATGTTAAATTTCAAAGCCCTAACACATTTGTCTAATTTAGTAACACTTATATTATTATCTCTGTATCCTAGGTATAACTGTTTATTTGAATTTGATTAATCAATTATTAATTAATTCTAGATTCAGGCGCTTAACTTTAGTTTAAGGTTAAATAAGATAAGATTTTATTAATTCAATAACAGTTAAGCATTATCAATAATTTATTGATTAGTTATTACTTGATTTAATAATTTAATACTTAGTGAAATAATTTAAATTTCATATTACTTGATTGAGTTGGTCAATGAAAGTGTTAGTTATAATTATTATTACTATTTTTATTTATTTATTTAATTTTTTTTAAAGGGATTTCTAAAACAACATTTAAAAGGAATTTAAAATGATTTTTATAATATGTTTTATGTCAATTAACATACGATTGATTCAGTTTTGATATTAGATTTAAATTAATATTAGTGGTTAATTTAAATTTAAGTTTAATTTTAAGTTTAAGTTAAAATTTTTAATTTTAACTGTAATTTCAATAGTAAATTTTAATTTAAGATTTAATTTTCAGTTAAGTTAAATTAAAAATAATTTTAAGGTTAAAATGATGTTTAAGATTAAAAATGAGTTTAAAGTCAAAATAATAATTTTTAAAGTGAAAATAATCTATAGAAATAATTTATTATTATTACCATTTTTTTAAGATAACAGAATTTTATTATAGTGAAAAAATCAGAAGAATTTTTCAAAATGATACATCATTTTTAAAATAGTTTTAAAACGATTTTTAAAACAGTTTTTTTTAAAATGATTTTTAAAAGTTTTTAAAATAATTTTTGAAATAATTTTTAAGTTAAAATAATTTTAAAAATATTTTTAAGTTAATTAAAATAATTTTAAGTTAAAATAGTTTTTAAGTTAAAATAATTTTTATGTTAAAATAATTTTTAAATAATTTTTAAGTTAAAATAATTTTTGTGTTAAAATAATTTTTAAAATAATTTTTAAAAGAGTTTTTAAATGATTTTTTTTAAATGAATTTTTAAAATAATTTTTAAATGAGTTTTTCAAATAATTTTTAAAAGTTTTTTAAAATAATTTTTTAAAAGAGTTTTTAAATAATTTTTTAAATGAATTTTTTTTAAAAGGATTTTAAAATAGTTTTTCAAGCATTTTTAAAATAAGTTTTAAAAGTTTTTAAAATATTTTTTTTTAAAAAAAGAATTTTTTAAAAGGATTTTGTAAAAGGTTTTTTTTAAAAAAATAATTAAGTTAAAATAATTTTTAGGTTAAAATAAATTTTTAATTTAAAATAAATTTTAGGTTAAAATAATTTTTTTTAAAAAAATTAATTTTAATTTTTAAAATAAAATTTTAAGTTTAAAAGAATTAAGTTAAAAATAAATTTTTAAGTTAAAAAAATTTAAGCTTAATTTTTAAAATAAATTTTTAAGTTAAAAAAAATTAAGTTTAATTTTTAAAATAGATTTTTTAGTTAAAAAAATTTAATTTTATTTTTAAAATGGATTTTTAAGTTAAAAAAAAATAATTTTATTTTTTTATAAATAAATTTTTAAGTTAAAAAAAATTTAAGTTTAATTTTTTAAAATAGATTTTTAAGTTAAAAAAAAATTAATTTTATTTTTTAAAATAAATTTTTAAGTAAAAAAACATTTAAGTTTAATTTTTAAAATAGATTTTTAAGTTAAAAAAATTAATTTTATTTTTTAAAATAAATTTTTAAGTTAAAAAAAAGTTAAGTTTAATTTTTAAAATAGATTTTTAAGTTAAAATTTATTTTTTAAAATAAATTTTTAAGTTAAAAAAAATTTAAGTTTAATTTTTAAAATCGATTTTTAAGTTAAAATTTATTTTTTAAAATAAATTTTTAAGTTAAAATAAAATTTAAGTTTAATTTTTAAAATAGATTTTTAAGTTAAAATTTATTTTTTAAAATAAATTTTTAAGTTAAAAAAAATTTAAGTTTAACTTTTAAAATAGATTTTTAAGTTAAAAAAAATTTAATTTTATTTTAAAAAATAAATATTTAAGTTAAAAAAAATTAAGTTTAATTTTTAAAATAGATTTTTATGTTAATTTTTTTTTAAAATAAATTTTTAAGTTAAAAAAAAATTAAGTTTAATTTTTATAATAGATTTTTAAGTTAAAAAATTTTTATTTTATTTTTTAAAATAAATTTTTTAAGTTAAAGAAAATTTAATTTTAATTTAATTTTAATTTAATTTAATAGTCATCTCACCCGTTCTATGTTGTCAATCAGGGAATCCTTTAATTTTTTGAGATGAATTAAGTTCGACTTTAAGGTTTGTTTTTAACTTGTGTTAGATTCAGGTTTAGCTTTGGGTTCAACAAATAGGCGTTCTCTGGATAAACTTCTGGGCTATGGTGAGTCACTCGGACATCATTAAAGTAACCATGCCTTCGAGGTTTTCCAAATAGTCATATCCACTGGACTTAGTACAAAACCTTGGTCTAACTGGTTATGATTCATTAAGGGTAGCTTCGGTCAGTTCCACTTAGCCAGATGCACCAGGTCGAAACCATATCTTCCTAGACATGCATAGACTAAGCTTCCCTAACGTACTATCATCCAAAACTTCACCAGTACTATTTTTCAAGTTAAACTTGAACCCTCTTTAACTAGTCCTAATTACCCTGTCGGGTAGGTTGGTTGGGGTTACCCTTTTCGGGTAGGTTGGTTAGGGTTACCCTGTCGGGTAGGTTAGTTTTGGAGATGCCAGCTATTCTGGAGCCTCCCCCTGAATCATTGACCATTAATTTAGTTTTTAGTTATGGATTTATTATAGTTGTTAAATTTTGGTTAAAATTTAATGTTTAATTTGTAATTTAGATTCAAGTTTTAAATTTTGAATTAATTAAATTAGTCAAATTATCTTTCTTTAAGAGAATATTTTTAAAGTTTAAGTTTTTATTCATTTTTAAATTTGAATTAATTAAATTGTTTGAATTATATTTCCTTAAAGGTTTATCTTTTAACCTTTTATTAATTGTTAATTTTGAATTTTTCAGATTATCTTTATTTAATATGTTATTTTTAACATTTAATTTTAATTTTGTTAAATTTAGTTTTGATTTTATCAAAGTGTATTTTATTCTTATATTTTCTTTATTTTTTAAGTTGATATAATTAGTGAAATTTATTAGATTATTCTTATCATTAAAGTTTAATTTTTTATTAATTAAATTATCTTGGGTTTGGATAGGATTTTCTAGATTAATATTGTCTAGATTATTAAATAATTTATTAATTTTATCTAGATCAATATTGACCTTGTCATCTCTATCATTTGAGTTTTCAGATTTGTTTAGGTTCAAGTTTGAATTTTTTAAATTAATTGGATTTGTTTTATCAGATAATATCCTAGGGGTATTTTTGTAATTATTGTCAACTACATTATTTTCACATATATTTTCAGAAATAACTAGATCAATGCTCATATTTTTTAAACTACTATTAGCAGGGGTATTTTGGTAAATATCATTAACCTTGAACGCAACCCCTAATTCAGTAGGCTTTTCGATTGGATCTAACCCGAGTTCGGATTCGATTTTTACTTGATCCTCGAGCTTCATCGGCTCCTCGTGAAGTTTGATCAATTGGGTACAAAGCTCATGTGCATCTTTGTACTTTTTTACTCTGCATAAAACATTGTTAGGTAAAACATTACAAATGATTTTATTTACATTTGTCTTTAGTTATGAGTTCTGAGAAGGTTTTCTCAATATCAGCCAATAATCAAAGTTTACGCTTCCTAAGAAGCATTCCATTAATCGCTTCCAATAGTTGAAATCTTGATCGTATGGTGGTGGTTCGTGGGGGTTCCGTCCTTCTTGAAGAGTCATTATTCTTGCACACAGAGAAACAGAAAAAAAAATCCCAAGACTTGGTCTTGGATTAGCAGTGCTAATATTTCACTATTTTCGGGAAAAATAATAAAATATTATTAAAATATTTTAAAAAATATTATTTCAAAAATTTGAAAATATAATATTTTTTAAATACTAAACAATGGTGAAAAGATGGTGATATATTTTTCAAAAACCGTTTTGGAGGGAAAAAAATGAAAGGCGTAAGGTTTTATTTAAAAGACAAACAATATCTATTTTTTTTTTAAAAAACGACCCCTCTTTACTTGATTGGTGGTTGCACCAAATCAGAGCGGTACCTGCTCTGATACCACTTGTTGGATCGTGAAACGTCGATAGAGGGGGGGGTGAATATCGATTCGAAAAACAGCGTTGAAAAGAGTTAAGCGCAGCGGAATTTAAAAGAACAGACACAGTAATTTTACTTCGTTCGGAGCCTGTGACGACTCCTACTCGAAGGCCCGTACTCCATGAGTACTTTCGTTGGGCAATCACTATCAATTCGAATGATGATTACAAAATAATTAAGTACAAGAATTGACAGAAATAAAATACCGACAAGAGAAGAAGAATTAGACTTAAGAAAGCGCTTTGTCGGAATAGCCTCGCGGCGTCGCAGGAGCGTAGAGCAGCAGAGCAAGCAGTAGATTCTCAGTTCTGAATTGATATGGAAGCTCCACCCCTGGGGCTTCTTTTATATGCTGCTCCGGGCGCCTGGATCCCTTCCGGGCGCCCTGGTGCGACGTGGCAAGTCTAATCAGCGAACTCCACGTGGCAACGACTCTGCTTGGATAAAACTTGCCTCCGGGCGCCCTGATCCCCTCCGAGCGCCCGGACCCCTCTTCTCCAGAAAGTCCTTCTCCTGCAAGAAAAGGTTAGTCCGAGGTAAATATACCCTGCAACACAGATTGTTAGCACAGTTTTATAGATAAGCAAAGTGAGTATGAATTAGCAAAAAGAGTATGACTTAGATTCCGTCTTTCCAAGACCGGAATCTAGTCACGATCTTGACTTAGATATCCGAAATGGATCTAAGCCGGATCGACACCTAATGTTCCCTTCCAGGGAACGCGTCCTCACAGTCACTCCCCTCCAGTGACTTACCTTACTTACCTGTCAGACGTCCGGTCAGCCCTTCGACCCGTCTGGACTTCTTGCCAAGCGTCCGGTCAGCCCGTCGACCCGCTTGGACTTCTCGCCAGCTATCCGGTCAGCCCATCGACCTAGCTGGACTTCTCGCCAGCTATCCAGTCGGCCTGTCGACCTAGCTGGACTTCTCGCCAAGCGTCCGGTCAGCCCGTTGACCCGCTTGGACTTCGTCTGCACACTCGGTCAGAGTGTTAGATCATAACAAATGTAACTTAACCTGATTTGTCATTCATCAAAACCTGAGTTAAACCGTTAGTGCTAACCGCACCAACAGGATATTCCAGCCGCCTGTGGCTGAGGTATATTGTGGATGTAGAAAGTTTCAGATTGTCCGCCGTACAGGGGAGGTGCTGCCGAAATTTCTTCGGACAGGGACTCCTCCGGGGCGTGACAAATACATCAACGTGGAAGAGGCCCAAGCAGCTAGAAGGAAGTAGACACCGACTGAGCGTCGACCGACTAGCAGCCATATGCCGCCCAAAGGACCAAGGGCTGAAGGAGTACTGCTGCACCAGGAGACCAAGGCACACGCTATACAACACTTGGCATCTAGTCGGCCTAAGGCGCCCAAGGGAAATGTATGGACACCTATGTTTTGTTTGTTCCACCAGTCGGCAACGCACAACACACGGGACTGCCGAGGACTAACGCCAATCGTAAACCGACCGACCCCCATGGGATATCGCCGTCGCTCTCCATCTCCTGATCGACGGGATCACCGCCGCTCAATCGAGCGACGAGAAAAGAGAAGGGAGCATGAGCGCTATCACCATCAGCGGAGGGAGGAGACCGATCCCTCCAAAATCCCAGCCGAACGGAATAGGTCGTCAGCCCAGGAAGAGGAAAACAGAACAATGCTTCCCGAGGAGAGATAGGCATGATTGCCAGAGGGCCGACCGACAGAGACTCTAATCGGGCCAGGAAATCATACGCCCCGCGGTTGGAGATCCACGCCGTTGGGTGCAGCAAGGAGAAGGCTGAAGGGCCTCAAATTAGCTTCGGCCCCGACGATCTAGAAGGGGTCAAAATCCCTTATGATGATGCTTTGATCATTCAAGCGGTGATTGCCAACTACACCATTCACTGGACCTTCGTCGACACAAGAAGTTCGACGAACATCATTTTTAAGAAGACATTCGACTAGCTGCAAATCTATCGCAGTGAGTTGCTGCCCATGGTGACCCCACTTTACGAATTCACAATCAATGAAGTCTTGTCGATCGGCCAGGCAAGATTGGTCATCTTACTGGGGGGAGGAGTCATTGAAGAGGACCCGGACCACCAACTTCATAGTTGTGGACGCGTCATTGGCCTACAATGTCATCTTGGGTCGACCAGCTCTCAACGAATTTCGGCAGCAGTATCCACGTACTGCCAGAAAATACAGTTCCCAGTAGACGATCAGGTGGGTGAAGTCAAGGGGGGCCAACTGGCCGCTCAGTGATGTTATGTGGAGATGGTCAAGGCCGAGGCCAAAGCAGCGCGGAAGGCTCCACGACTAGAGGTAAATGCTGTTACTGAGAAACCTCCCACCTTGGTATATGAAGAAAAAGAAGAGGTGCAGATCCACCCAAGTCGGTCGGAAGCCATGACTTTCGTGGTTGCCGACCTGGAGGAGATGAAGAAGAAGGCGGAATTAATCGTCTGCCTCAAAAAGAATCATGATGTGTTCGCATGGTCGACACATGAGTTGCCCGACATCTCCCCAAACGTGGCCCAGCATGAGCTGCACGTCCAACCAGATGCTCAGTCGACCAAATAAAGAAAAAGGTATTTCAGCGAGGAGCAGAACCTGATCATCCGGGCGGAGATTGAAAAGCTATTGGAGGTCGACCACATCAAGAAAGTTCAATTCCTGAGCTGGCTGATCAATATGGTGTTGGTCTCCAAGCCGGGCAACAAATGGAGGGTATGCATCAACTTCCATGACTTAAACAAGGCATGCCCAAAGGACTTCTATCCGCTGCCCTGGATAGGTCAATTGGTGGACTCGACGGCGGGCTGTAAGTTGATCTGTATGCTCGATGCGTATCAAGAATACCATCAAGTGTCGCTTACCCACGGAGATCAAGAAAAGGTCAGCTTCATAACGGCTATTAGCACATATTGCTACAATGTAATGTCGTTCGGACTGAAGAATGTCGGAGCTACCTATCAGAGGCTAATGAATAAAGTGTTTCGACGGTAGATCGGCCGTAATATAGAGGTATACGTTGACCACATACTCATCAAATCCCTCCGAGCGGTCAACCTATGTGCAGACCTCGACGAAACCTGCCAGAAGTTAAGAGCATATAGAATAAAGCTAAATCCTAGCAAGTGTCTGTTTGACGCCAAGAGCGGTCGCTTCCTAGGTTACATTGTCACTGAGAAAGGCATCAAAGCCAACCCCAGCAAGGTCCACGCTTTGTAAAACATGCCTCCACCTCGGAATTTGAAGGAAGCTCAGAGGCTAACCGGTCGGATCACGATATTGTCCCAGTTCATATCTAAGTTATCCGATCGAAGCTTGCCATTTTTTAAGATACTGCGCTGAGCCACAAAATTCTAATGGGACGCAGAGTGTGACCGAGCGCTGGAGGAGTTGAGGGCATATCTTAGCTTATTATCTGTGTTAGCCAAACCAGTCGCGAGGAGCCGCTTTGGATATATCTGTCATCCAATGAACATGTCGTTGGACCGACTCTAGTCAAGCAGAGTGGCCAAGATCAACAACCTGTATATTTTCCGAGTCATATATTGAAGGATGTTGAATCTCACTACACCGGTCTTGAAAATTTTACCTATGCATTGGTATTCATCGCGCGGAGGTTTCACCCATACTTCCTAGTGCACTCAATAATACTAATGACTAGCAATGCTCTGGGAAGAGTTCTCCTCAATCCAGAAGCATTCGAACGGCTAATCAAGTGGACGATCGAACTTAGCGAATTCGACATCCAATATCAATCCCGAGCGGTGATCAAGGCTCAAGCCCTGGCTGATTTTGTTATAGAAGTCCAGAGTAACGAGCCACCGGCGATATGGAAGATATATGTGGATGACTCATCCACTCGGCAAGGTAATGGGATCGGCTTAATCCTCATCTCACCGAGGGAAGATCGGATGCAGCTGTCCGCCCGGCTAGATTATCGAGCTACCAACAACGAAGCAGAGTGTGAGGCATTCATAGCTGGCCTGCAAGTAGCTCAGCACGTGGGAGCAGATAAAGTTCTCATCCACTTGGACTCCTAGCTCGCCGCCCAACAATTATCCGGGACCTTTGAAATAAGTAGCACACGGTTAAAGCTCTATGTAGAGGCTTTTGAAAAGCTGAACGCCAACTTCCAAGATGTAGTTATACAGAAGATCTCCCGATCAGAGAACCAGGTGGCGGATGAGCTAACAAAGCTGGCCAATTTATTAACGTTGATCGTCATAGGTCAGTCGATCGAGCAAGTTTCACTAATGACCCATATTGACCGAATGGAGGGAATCACCTTCCCAAACGACTGGAGGACAACCCTAACAGAGTTCTTGCGTTCGAGAACTGTACCTGCCAATTCGGAGGATGCTCGCCTGATAAAAAAGAGGGTCGGTCAGTTCACGCTGATCAGCAACCAACTCTACAAGAAAGCCTTCTCCCGACCCTTACTCAAATGTGTCAGATTGGAAGATGTCGATTACATCATGAATGAGGTACATCAAGGCTATTACAGAGGTCATCTGGGCGACCGTGCCTATGGATGTAAATGAACCAAACGGTTCACGAGCTATTCGGAGCTCGATTCAATAAAAAACTCGTTCGAGTTCATTCGTTTATCTTATCGAGCCGAGCTCGAGCTCGATTTCGAGCTCGACAGTTTTATCGAGCCGAGCTCGAGCTTAAGGATATTCGGCTTGTGAGCTCGCGAACATGTTCGTTTGTAGGCTCGCAAGCCAAAAAAATGAGATTTAAAACGAGCCTTAAACCGAGCCAAAAAATGAGCTCTAAAACGAGCCAAAAAAAGAGCTCTAAAATGATCCTTAAAATGAGCTTTAAAATGAGTCAAAAAACGAGTTCTAAAATGAGCAAAAAACGAGCTCTAAATGAGCCCAAAAATGAGCCCGAGCTCGCTTAACGAGTTAGGCTCGTTAACTTTGATAATCGAGCTAATAATGAGCCGAGCTCGAACTGTTCGTGAGCTTGATAATTCTAAAACGAGCCGAGCTCGAGGCTTGTGATAAAAGCTCGATTCGAGCTCGAGCCAAGCTCGAGCCCGAATATAACTTAAATGAGCAAGCTCGAGCCTAATACTGTTCGGCTTGGTTCGGCTCGTTTACATCCGTAGTCGTGCCTTGGCTCGAAAAATACTTTTAGCTGGCTATTTCTGGCCGACCCTCCAGGAGGATGCCGCTCGGATAGTGACAACTTTCCTATCTTGCCAGAAGTACCACAACGTGTTGCATCGACTGACTAAGGAGATGAAAGCATCCACGGTATCGTACCCGTTCGACTAATGGGGCATGGACATCATGAGACCCTTCCCTATGGCAACCGGTCAGTGAATGTTTCTGTTGGTGGCGGTGGACTACTTCTCAAAATGGGTAGAGGTTGAGCCGCTTGCAAGAATCACAGAGAGGATGGTTACCAAGTTTATTTGGAAAAACATTGTCTGCTGGTTCGGAATCCCGCACCGACTCGTGTCTGACAATGGGAGGCAGTTCATCGGTCAGGAGCTCAAAGAATGATGTGAATGCTATGACATTCAACAATCATTCACCTCAGTGGCCTACCCCCAAGGCAATGGGCAAGTGGAAGTCACCAATCGGGAAATCCTGAGAAACTTGCATGCTTGGCTCGACCACATGGGAGGCAGCTGAGTTGGCGAGCTCCCCAGCGTGCTGTGGGTGATCCGCACGACTCCAAAAGAGGCGACCGGTGTAACCCCATTTTAATTGGTATACGGCGGCGAGACAGTCGTCCCAGTGGAGGTAGGGGTAGAATCCGATCAAGTGCAGCACTACGACGAAGCTCATGTTTAGCAAAGGCTGATGGAGCTCAACTTGGTGGACGAGACAAGGGCAAAAGTCGTCGTTCGGCTAACAGCCTACAGGCAATGCATGAAGCAGAATTATAATCGTCGGGTGATCCCGAGATCCTTCCAGGTCGGTGACCTCGTCTGGAAGAAAGTGAAGCTGGTCGGCGATATTGCCAAGCTCGAGGCCCCATGGGCAGGACCATTCTGTAGGATCGAAAAGAATTTAGATATCTCCACAATGACATGATATTGTCCACTTTGGGCCTAAGCCCTCATGGTTTTGCTCTTGGGCTCTACCCAAAAGGCCTCATGCCAATGGAGATATCTTTCTCTTATAAACCCATGATCTTTTCCATGTGTTTTCAATATGGGACTATGTTTGCAACCTTGCAACCCCAACAATCCCCCCCTCAAACAAAGGACCATGGGCTTCCCACGTCCGATCCTTGACCCACCAGGTCTTCCTGCCCCTCGGTCTACCCGACCTACTAGGACTTCCTTGCCTAGCCACAACTAGGACTTCCTGCCCCTCGGTCCACCCGACCTACTAGGACTTCCTGCCTAGCCGCAACTAGGACTTCCTGCCTGGTGTCTGGTCCTCTTGATCCGAACATAGGAGCCCCCACTTTCTTTGTTCGAGGTCAATATTGTACTCACATGGTTCAATCAGACCATAACTCTTGTGCACAGTCGACGGTTAAACCTTCTGGCAGTCCAGGCTCTGATACCAATTGTATGATCGAAAAGAATTTAGATATCTCCACAATGACATGATATTGTCCACTTTGGGCCTAAGCCCTCATGGTTTTGCTCTTGGGCTCTACCCAAAAGGCCTCATGCCAATGGAGATATCTTTCTCTTATAAACCCATGATCTTTTCCATGTGTTTTCAATATGGGACTATGTTTGCAACCTTGCAACCCCAACACATTCAAGGTTGTACGGAAGCTCTGTTCGAGTGCCTACTATTTGGAGGACGAAAAAGGAGGCAGCTCGAGAGGCCCTAGAGTGCAAACCATCTTCAACCCTACAGGGCCGGGTGAGAGGTGCGTGAGTAAATCCTGTATTTTATATTCGTTGTATGTTTGCTGAATGCATGCAAAGTTTGAATAAAAAAGAAAAGGCCTCTAAGTGCATCTTTTTCAAACCGTTAAGCAGCGACGTTAAACGGGTGTCTCCACCAACCGTCAGCGACGACGTTAAACGTGTGTCTCCACCAACGGTCGAGCAGCGACCTTAAACCCTCGTCTCCAACAAATCGTCAATTGGCGACGTTAAACTCGAGTCTCCAAAAAATCGTCGAGCGGCGACGTTAAACTTGAGTCTTCATTAAATCGACTAGTGGCGACGTTAAACGCGAGTCTGTTTCAAATCGTCGAGCGACGACGTTAAACTCGGGTCTTCGCTAAATCATCGAGCAGCGACGTTAAATGCGAGTCTGTTCAAATCGTCGAGCGGCGACGTTAAACATGAGTCTGCTTTGAACCGTCGAGCAGCGACGTCATATCCGAAGCTTCATCAACTAGACAAGCGGCAACGACAGACTCAAGTCTATGCGGACGGTCGAACGGCTGACTGCGAATAATGGTTGCCTGAAAGCCTCCAAAATGGCAAATGAAATGTCCATTCGAGAGAACGCACCAGAATACTTCAGGCCCAACGATTTGAAAAGAAAGGTGAATCGGGCAGGCGCGCATAAAAATCACGGTTGAACGGAGAAATTATGGGACTACAATACGACTAAAGGAAGATCGAAATGCAAACACAATAAGAAAAAGTCCTACTGAATGGCTGGGCATGCATTAATACTTCAAAAGCTTACAAAAGAGATTACAAAAGATCGAGCCCTTAGCCTCATTCTAAGTAATCTACCATGTTGTCTGGCAGAACGGCGGTCAGCTTGTCCTGGCTTATGACCTTACTGGTCACAGTGGCTGGCAGGTGGCTCCCTTCATGAAGTTGACCGATCGTCCCTTTGATCGTCGAGTCGAACAGTCGAAGGACCTGATCGGTAAACCTGTCACAGAACGCGTCCGAACAAAGGTAGACCTATTTCATGGTTTCAAACCTACTTCCTTCGGCGTCCTGGTAAATCCGCAGTGCCACACGGGATCCCTCCAGCACCGCTCAGGATCCCTCTAGCTCGTCCTTGGCGATGGATAGCGCGGCATCCCAGGAGGCGATTTGATCACGGAGGGACTTCTCCTCGGTCGAGCGGTTGTTCCGCTCGACAACCAAAAAATCCTCGGCCTCCTTAAGCTTTCGGGCCTCTTGGTTCTTCAACTCGAGGTCGTCAATGACCCGTTGCTTCCGAGCAGTGGCCGACTCTATCTTCTTGTCGAATGTGGCAATCTGTTTCTTGAACCGAGCCAGCATCACCTCCTAGTCTGCAGACTTTTTCCACTCAGCCTCCAGAAGCTTATTGCTCTTCTTTAGGTCGGCCCTCAGTTTCTCGATCTTAGAAAGTGATGGCCCTTGGGAGGAGGAGGCGCCGCTCGAGACCTTGAGTTTTTTGAACTCGTCCTCCAAAAATGTGAGCCTGTGGTATATGGCCTGACTCTCCACCCAGTACTGCAAGTAAAGGAGAAAAATATTATAGTCGAACGGAGGTAAGCCAGAAGTTTGCTTTAACAAATTTACCCCGGTGGGCATTTGGGTGTGACTATTGGCCAGGGCGCCCGGAGGTAGCATCGCCGCATGGGCCCAGGCGTCCTCCCAAACTTCGGCAAGCGGCCCCCGGATGAGGATCTGGTACTCGGGGATCCGGAATTGGGCACTCGGCTCGCTATAGTCCTCCATTGATAGATGGAGCATTGTCGTAATAGATCGGCGGCCGCTCGGGGCCGAGTGGGATGTGGCCTCCCGACCGGAGGCCGGTAAGATCTCGGACTGTTAGACTGCTATAGGCTTTGGTGGTGGCGACATGAAGACCACGGGCAATGCGGCCCCGACCCCTTGCAGTAGCTCGGCCAAGGAGGGTGTCCGATCAGACGATGAAGCCTCCACGGTTTCTGGGAGCGGAGTCGGAGTCAAAGTTTCGACCCTCTTGACCGGTTGTGCGCCCGAGGTAGCAGAGCGTGAAGATAGCTCCGCTCGGCGCCTCTTGTGCCTAGTCAAGGGCACGTCGGAGGAGGCCGATCCCGAGGGTTCCTCGTCGGGAATGATGGGGCACTGCTCCGTCCGAGGCTGGGAGCTCGGGGTGGCCCCTCCGCTCAACACATGGCTAGTCGCGCGTTCACCCACTTCCGCGGGCGTCTCCTCTCTCACCCCTAGTGGATCTTCGTGAGTGTGGACCGACTGCAGACCACAGCTCGCTAGTTCCTCGGTAGCAGTCGCCTTGATCGAGTTGTCCGAGAGCTTCGCCTTGTCGGACATCCGCGCACGCATCATGATGTCGGCTGCAGGATAAAGGAAAAATCAGTTAGCATCAAAGGAGAATGTAAAGAAGTATCTTACCTAGGCTGGTCGGCATACGGGTGTGGATCGGACTCAGGCCGAAGATGTAGAGGACACACTCAAGCAGCAGCTTGTGGATGTTGTACTTCTGACTGGCCAACATCGCCGCAACATCCAAGTAGTCCGATCGGCTCTTGTAGGTCTTCAGTGGGGGTTGAGGTGCCACTTCAAACTGCCAGCAGGTCGAGAATTCTGATCGCTCGGGAAGGCATAGGAAAATGAAGTACTCCCTCCAATGTTTATTGGAGGATGACATTTTATAAAAGAATGCTAAGCCGACCCTAGACTGGAAAAGGAAGGTCTCCGGCTCGGACATCTTTGGGTAGTAAAAATATTGGAAGACTCAGGGGACAAGAAGGATGTCGTGCAACCGAAATAAGATGACTACGTTGCACAGGAGACAGAAGGAGTTCTACACGAGTTGAGGGAGGGAGATAAGGAAATATTTACAGACTACGATAATAAAAGGATGGATAGGGAACTACAGATCGGTGGTGAAATGGTCCCTTAACAGACAGATGCATCCGGTCGGCAAAGTATTTAGCCGATTGGACGAGGAAGGCAGAATAATTTCGTGGTCAGGCGAAATTTTGAAGGCATTCCTAAGGACCTTCGTGTCGCCCTCGTCAAACCTAGATTCCATGGTGGTATACCAAGGTCCAGGGATGGAGGCCGACCGCTGGGAGGAGCTGGCCATCGCTAAATACAGACACAAAAGAAAGATGATCGAAAAAGATGTGAAAAGTTTCACCGGAAGGACGTTAGAACAGTGGGTAGCAGAAGGCCCGAAGGAAAAAGTGATAGGGAGAGAGCTTACTGGAAAGGAAAGGAGGTCGCCGGAGAAAGAGAACGAAGGATCGTCGGAGGGCAAGAAGAAAGGAATCGTCGGAGGGCACAGCAGAAGCACGAGGTTGTCGGAGGCACATCAATGAAAGTGAAGAAGGCGACGATGCAGCAGACTCATATACCCCGGGCTTGGACTGTAATGACCACCCTTCTTACTACTACTCTCTAAGGGCGACCGTTACCTAACTATTACTCTACTCACTAGTATTACTTGTGCTATTATAGCAACACTTAGATTTATCACAGCCCCAGAGGAAGTCCTACCGAAAAATTTCGGCAGAATCTCCCATGTATCGGTGACCAAATCAACCATATAGACACTATATACACAGCCACAGGCGGCTGGAACATACTATTTCACAACCACGCAGTATAATAACAAAAAAAAAAAGAAAAAGAAACTACCCTAGCAATAGCAAACAACTATATCACTCCAACATTAGGACGTATCAAACTACAAGTGTGGAATAAACTTAATTACAATCTCAACTCATAATAATATTTAAAGAAAACTAAAAGAACTCTAAACAAGTAGGTCCTGCAAATTTGCTAGCAAACTCTAGATCTCTCCATAGTCCAGTCATCACACACCTTCATTACCACCACCTTGTCGCCTTCCTTTCATATTTTAGCTTTTCCTTTATCTGCAGTAGGAGGAAAAATAGATCTATAAGCGAAACGCTTAGTAAGTACTAATCTATCTCACAAAAACTCGAAATGCATAGAAATGCAAACGATACTGAAACTGAAATGCTAAAAGAAAAGCTACATGTACTCATCTAATAGCAAGGTACTCAAATAAACTGCATACTCATGATATACCAGAATAAAGCTGAATACTGGAAATAAAACTAATCATGCTCACTAAACTGATAAGAAAGTAATGAAACAAATGTTGTATGCTTAGAATTAAAGGAACTAAACTTCTGTTGATTCTAAACATAGGTGATACTTGTTTCATTTACTTATAGCTTTATACTTGAAATTAATCTTTTAATTTCTTTTACTTTTACTTTTCTTTCTTCTTCTTTTTCTTTGGGCCCAGGCTTAGTACCATCTTATGCGCGCTCCCTAATAGAGACTGCTGTAGTCCCACAGGGTAAAGACCTCGGTCTTACCAGGGTCGAGACCTCGGAAACAGTCACCTGAATCTGTTTAACGACAACCTCGGAAGTCGTGTACTAGTCTCTTACTTTAATTTACTTGTTATCTCTTTTTAACTAGACCTTGGTCTTTTCTTACTTATAGCTGCTCATTATAGCAAAGAAAGTCCAAACTAAATGCTATGTACATACATGTATATGCTAAAATCTGTTCATGCATATCTTAAAGCAAAGGGAAACAAAAATCAGCATACTACTATATGTTATAATATGTTCATGCACATCTTAAAGCAAAGGAAAACAAAAATCAGCATGCTACTATATGCTAAAATCTGTTCATATGAATACTAAAAATCTGCACATGTGAATAACAAAAATCTGCACACATGAATCATTAAAAATTTGCGAATGAAGCAGAATTAAAAACTAATACGGCACATGCTATTCTAATACTGCATACTTTAAATAAAGACTGCCTTCTAACTAAATAAGGGTTGTTCTTGCCCTTTGAGTTGCAAGGAAAATGCTAAACCATTCTAACTAATTAAAGGTTGTTCTTGCCTTTTTAAGTAGCAAGGAAAATACTAACTGCATGCTTAAATAACAAAGGTTATTCATATTCAGAAACATGGAAATCCAAGGCTAAGATACTAAACTTAAAACTAATCATGTGCATGGAATTAGCAAAGATGAACTAAGCTACAATGAAAAATTCTGCATACAAAGAGATCCAACTACGCTAAAATTCTGCACATGATATTCTAATGGCAAGAAACTAAATTTCCAATGCTACTAAACAAGACTGATCATGTTTATTAATAGCAAGAAAACTAACACCATGTTCCTGGATCTAAGGTTGCTCGTGCCCACTACTTAGCACAAAAGAATGGTCTAATAGGAATACTGATTATATGAAACTGTAAATAACTAAAGGCTGAAAACTAAATCTGCAATTTCTCTAAATGACTTCCAGCAAAGGAAAGCATAAGAAAGAGATAGTTTCTGCTGCTATCAAAAGTTAACACATGATATACTAAGCACGCACTCAATAAATCTACAGATTCTGAATTGTTTCCAGCAAAGCATGGCATAAGGAAATAATGTTATTACTATAAAAGAAATTGATACAAGAAGCTGATGGTATGCTCGAATATGCTCGAATCAAGGAAAACAACATACACCTCTCATCAAAACCGAATTATCTTGACAAGGAAACAAAACTAAATCCCTTCAAGCTTCCAATTCCTAAAACATGCTACTGTCGAATTTAAAAGAAACAAATCTCTTAAACCCCTAGCAACATGACCTTAAGCATGCTACTATATGCTAAACAAGCAAACTAACCCTATTTCTCTTCTTTGAAATACACGGCAGCAACATCAAAAACCCCCAATCTCATAGCATGCTTCGGATTCAAGAAACTCAGGAAACAAGGAAACGAAACCGAAAGATCGGAGCAACTCCTACCACAGGTGAGTAGTACTTACAGCGGTTTGCTTGCACTTACAACCGAAGGAGAGGAAGAGGCTTCTAGGGTTTTCGGCAGTGACTCCAAACTCGAGATTTCAACCCTTCCTCGTGTCCACGAGCTCTCTTCGACAAGGAGACCTCGAATCAGTGAAGAACCCACGGTGAGAAGTGCTCGCCGGCCGCCGAAGACGAAGCCTTAGCTTCGTTTTCGCCTGAGAGGGATCGCCGTCGCGAGAGGAAGAGAGGAAAGTTAGGTTTAGGGAAAAGGTTTCGGGTTACGGTAAAACACTTAAGCTTTCTTTTAAATCTAGGGTTTCCATTATAACTATACTTTATATATATCTCGCTTCATATTTATTAACAAACCACGCGTAGCCCAGTTGGTTGGCTGTGTCCGGTTGGGTCAGGTTCGACTGGAGGTTTTGGGTTCGAGTCTCACCTTCAACATTTTTGGTCAAAACTTCTTTCTTTTTGTAAACATACTAAACGACCTCCAAAAATTACGTAAAAATTCCTAAAAATCTCTAGAATATTTTACAAGTATTTCCAAATATTTTTATGGACTTTTAGAACTTGAAATAGGGAAAATTGGGTCGTTACACGGACGACCGGAGTCGTCCGATCTAGGTCACAGAAACCTAGGCGCAGATCTGGCCGTTGAATTTAAACCGCCAAACGTCGCCATCAATGCCTGTCATGTTAGACATATGGCGGTGGTGGGAGCGACACATGGTAGGCTACCACAGGTCGGCAATTAAGGTAAGTATGGGAACCTATTCTGCCTTAATGAGAAGGGATTTGCATGCTTCCCAAGAAATTGGGGTGACGTCAGCCCAGCCCGCGCTCGCCCAAGACTGCCTTATGGAAAAACTCTACCAAGAGTAAACCTTTGTTCGCCTGATCGGATCAAGGGAGCATGTTTATGACCGAGCGACAAGCTTCAAAAGGTCGATCGGCAAGGATCATGCCTATCCTGATCAAAGCCCGCATAGAGAGGAAGGCCGATCGGGATGGAACCTGCTCACACAATAGTCTAGTCAGTCGGACTATAGCCTCCTTCGACTAGACTTGAAAGGGAGGCTTGTGATATGGTGATAAGGAGGGGCCCCACCCTGCTGCCACAGTGGAGGTCAACAGCCCCGCTCCGTTGCCACGGTGAAGGTCAACGAAGGTCAGAGTCAAGACGGTCGATGGGCGGAGGATCTTGGCCGGTCGAGTGGGGCATAGCCCAACCAGAGGTTAAACGCCAACCCACCATCTCCGACATGAAGTAATTAAATCGACGCTCAAAGGATGAGTAGAAGCCAGGCCGAGCGGCTCTTCCGCTCGGCGCAACGACGACCGAATTGGATCAAGGCCAATTAGCCAAATGACTCTCTCACACGGTGCGATAGTAGGCTTCTGGCCGAGCGGTCATCCCACTCGGCCCAGCAACAGACGACACATGGACAGGAGACTCTCAGCCGAGCGGCTAGTCCGTTCGGCTAGGTAATAGACATAGCAGGATATCCTTCGACATCCTTTTGGGAGTTAGTGCCGCCAACGGGTGGCATGGTCAGACAGAGAATCGTATGACAGAAGCTTCCACTGTCACTTCAGAGATATGTGCGACCCGTTAAGGTACTGTGTCAGAGACACTTTACTGACATGTCTCTTAAGGAAAAGTTTGGGATTATGTGCTTGCTTTAATTAGTGTGCACACACGCTACAGGAACCCTATATAAAGGGAGGGGGGTCCAGGCATTAGCGGAGGTATATTTTTCTTGCGATCTCTATTGTTGCGCTACAATTCTTTACTTCTTGCTCCGTCGAAGACTGACTTGAGCGTCGAAGGGCCATCGCCGGGGACCCCTTCCCTGGTTCGGCACTGACGCTGCTTATGTTGTAGGCAGGAGCGAAGTCCCTCAGAGGTCAAAAGGAGTGCCACACCCCCCAACATCTACCTCCTTGACTTTCGGACATGATCAGTAACAAATCAAGATTCTTTAAGGTATATATTAAATGTTTTTCCAAGGGCACCCAAATGGTCCTCAGTTGTCGACTCCTATTATATTTCTAAAGATCTAGAGGTAAACATATCAGAAAGTTTATTTTCCACTTTAGAACTTCACAAATTTAGATGTGTAGAATCAAAGGAACCAAGTTAGACAATTTCCCTAAAGGTAAGAACAGACGATCCAGACTCTGAAGCGTCAATTAATAAAGATAAAACAGTGTTATTGGTAAGAAAATTTAGTTAGTTTATTAAATCTAATAAATTTAATAAGTCGAAGGCGAAAAAGAACTTTCAGAGCAAAAGAAAGATACGATGCTACAACTGTCAGGGAGAAGGGCACATCAATAATGATTGTCCCGAACTGAAGAAGGAGAATGGCAAGGGAAAAGGACTAACAAGATCAAAGCAAAAGAATCGGAGGCAACATGGGATGAATCATCGTCCTCTGAGTCCGAGATCGAGGCCTACGCCAGACTAGCCCTGATGGCAGACCACCGGAGAGACGTTGAAAGTTCCTCAGAGATGAGCATCGACGAAGAGGGAGGATCCTCTAAAGAAAGAAACAACGAAGGGGGAGCATCAGAATACGAGGTAAGTGAGGTACGCACACTATCTCCTAAGCAATCTTTTGAATTTATCAAATGTTATCTAAGAATATAATACAATTAGAAAGAGATAATGTTAGGTTAAAATTAAACTTAGTAAATTAATATCCCTTAGATATGTTTGATAATTTAAATATAGAAAATGAAAAATTGAAAGTACAAATAAAAAAATTTAAAAATGATCATGAATGTTCAAACGATTTAAAAAAAAAATTTAAAAATTATGGTAGAATCAACTGGTACATTAGAAATCACTAGGGACAAATTAAGAAAATCCCTAAAAATTATGTACCTTCCAAATTTTTAGTAAATCCAGTAGATAAGAACTTATATTGGATTCTAAAATCTTTTTTAAATTATACTTTTAATTAAAAAAATTATGTTAAATAAAATATATATATATATATATATATATATATAATTTTTTTCCTTTGCTCAAAATCTTATCTATGCATTAATTTGCTTGATTTAGTTATTTTTATAAAATCAATTATTTCGGTCTTAGATTTTGCTAAAAAAAAAATTTGTGTAAAATAAAAATATGATATATAAATAGATTTTTTTAAAATTCTTTGACAGTCGAGTTATTTTTTATAAAATTATTGACTAAAATCGTATTTTGAAATTTAAAACTATTTCACAAGACTTAGTTTTTGAAAATTTTATTTTTCTATAATAAACTATAATATTTTCTGTCAAAGGATATATTTTTGTAATTTTATGACTGATAAATTATTTTATATAAATTTATTAACAAAAATGCTATTTCAAACATTAAAAATAATTTTAAGACTTATTTCTGATAATTTTTTTTATAAAATATGATATTTTCTATCATAATAAAAAAAAAAAATTTTTTTCAAATATTATCTAAAGTAATATGAATTTTTTTTTAAAAAAAAATAGTTGCTTTACTAAACTAATTCATTTCCGTTTGACTAAATAATATCTTTCTAGAAAAAAATTTCTATTGGTCTATATTATTATGCTTAAATTTAAAATAGAAAATTAATTATTAAAAATATAATATGTTTGAAAATGATTTCTGAAAAATATTAGCCTACTAATAATGTTTATAATGTACCCCTATAAATCCTTTTCAGGTTTGTTTAACTCTTTATTGTATTTTTCCTTTTTTTTTAATGAGATTAAAGGAGGAGAAATAGATATAAGTTGAGAGAGAGTTAGGATTTTTTTTTTGGATTTAAAATTTTTATTTATTTTGCAAGCAATTTTTAATCTAGTTTAGTTATGTTATTGCATTTTTAACCCTAACTTGAACTTGAGTTGATGCACATCAAAAAGAGAGAGATTGTTAGTAGTCGTGGTAGTTTTGATATGGTCAACAAAGTTAAGTTATGTCTTATTGTATTTGATCCTTGTGTTTAAGTGTGCAGGAGCTTAGGAACACAAGAAGTCGAGTGGAAGACACAGCTAGCGAGAATGATGAAATGGGAAAGAAGTCGACGTGCTTGGTGCATCCGAAGGACGAGATGCTACAGAAGAGTACATCGGTGGATGTGAAGGACGTGCACGATATTCGAGGAACGAGAAGCCAGGAAGAAAGCCTGCTCAAGGAGAAGGTCGGAGTTAGGTTTAGGTGGGCTCAATTTTGATTAGCCAGAGAATTACCTACGCAAAGAACTATGTGAAGAGATCAGCTTTGAGCTGAGTTGCCCTGTGGAAGGTGCCTTCCATGGCTGGAAAGTGTCTTCCATGGTTGGAAGGTGTCTTCTATGAACAGTGCAAAGACGCATTCCCTAGCCGTTAGCTGAAGATAAAACTTTATCTTTGGCGATAAAATTTGCCACGCTGGAGGCGCCTTCCAGCTTCGGATTGAATTTTTCAGGGGCTATAAAAAGACCCGTGGACCTAGAAAATACTTATCAACTCTTGTATTCATTTCCTAACAATTTTCTGAGCATTCAACAAGTGTAAGAGGCTTCTTTGCCTTCAATGAAGGAGATTTTTAGTGCTTTCTTTTGCGTTATATTAACAATCATGTAGGTTGTAACTAAATAATTTCTTTGCCTCTTCTTTTTAGTTATTAATCTAATTGAGTACAATTGTACTACTAATTAGTGTTAAAAGATCGAGAAAAGTTTACTTTATTTTATAGATAATTCACCCCCCTCTTGCCGGCCCACCTACGCCAACATAGGATATATCGTGGATGTGGATATCAAGGTGTGTCACATGACAAACACAACTGTCAAATTTTGAAGCAAAGGTATGTGTCAATTAATACTGCATTTCTATTATAATTTTACTTGCAAACCCAAATTCTTTTTGTTTTATTACATTTTGTAAATATAACGACATGTCGATTGTCAGATCAACTAAAGATAATCATCATAACAACGTTCATGATACATATAAAGTAAATTTGATATCTATAACTGGTACTATCAAAATTTTATTTTATTAAATTGTAATGGTTCATTGAGAAAATGAGGTTAATAATTATCTTTATGATTACAGGTTCTCACAACATGTGCTAGGATGTTTATAATTATCTATGGTAAGTAATCATCTATTTCCTTTATTTGCACAATTGGAAAGTACATTTCATCTTGGTTTTATTGAGCTAGTTCAATAATACAAATATAATTTCTAACTTACTCTTTTAAACTTTTTAGATAACTGGTGCTTCACTTTTTGGCATGTTGTTGTCGAAATATAATTCAATGACTTGCTTAAAACTTGCATGTGGCTGTTGCTTAAAACTTGGATGCGCGATTCTCCTTTTCTACATGATATTCACTGCTAACTTTACTATGTTAATCCTTTTTCTAATTAGCTGCTTGATCAAATAGAATCTATGATCAGTTTTAATGCATCAATGAAATGCATTATTGATGCAGTTTCCGTCTTTGGCTGTGGAAATTGCATAGAAGCACTGTGTTTATCTTCATTCTCTTGTCTTAAAGAATATTAATATGGGGTCTGCTGTAGTTCATTTAACAATCTGTAAAGTATAAGCAGTTTAAGTTGATTAATTACTGTTTGTCTTTTGTATTTTTTTTTCCCGTCGAAATCTTCTGTTAATAATTGCTGTCTGTCATTTAACAATAAGTAAATGGAGACTTTTAGTTAGGATAATCAGAATCAGCACTTGTATTTTAGATGCTGCTTTTAACTTCCACAAATTGTTTGCTCAAGCAAATTATAGACCTCCTTACACTAGAATATTGTAAACGGATCTAATGGAGATCTCTGTTCTAGGTTGTCATTGTTGTATGTATTGTAGGTAGTGTTGATAAGTTGCCTTAACTCTCAATCTGTCAAGTGGAATCAACACGGTGAATTTTATGTAATATTGATGATTTGATCAGTAATTCAAGTGGAGCAAGATGTTAAGAGGTCTTAGAAGTTAAACAATTCTTAGATATGGTATTAGTTTGTCTTAATGAACAGATTTCATCCGTTAAAATCTATTTTTTATAAAGGAAAATATATATAATAATAAAATAAAAGAAAACAAACTGAATCATTGGATATGATAAAGTAAAGGTGCTAAATTAAAATTAATTAAATTTGAACTAAATTTAATAAATTCAATAGATAAGTAAATTAAAGATAAATTTAAAAAGAATTATGTATTTTCATGGAAATCTCTTAATTTTTTTTCTCTCCTCTTTCTCTCTATACACAGAGCAGTCACACTGGATCCCACAGGTCATCCGAGATAGTAAATAGTGGTATACTTACCACATGAGGTCGTGGGGTTGAACCACAAGACTGTCAGAGCGTAAATCCTTGAATCCTGTGCAATTCACCCCACCAACTTACTCTTTCGACTGTCGTGATTTACCTCTCTCGTGATGGTCTAGGATCGGGTGCGACGGAAACACTGAGGACGAACGATTTCACTTTTTACCAGGGAACAGCCACCCTGCCACTCGTGCGCCGCTCCGCCCCTTTTTTTTCCCCCTTTTTCTTCCCCATTTCTCCTGCTCATTTTCTTCTCCTTCCAGCGCTAGCAAACTCAGCAGCCCCTTCCCTCTCCTCCTTTTCTCAAGGGCAGCATCTTGCTGCCGCAGCCACCGACGCTGCCTCTCCCTTTTCTCCCTCTGCTTCCTCTTCTCCATCAAAGAGTAGAATCATTTTTGTTGCCTTCTCCAACAGCCAACAGTAGCCGTAAGGGCTGCTATCCTTTTTCTCTTTGAATTTAAAGTTAAAATTGATCTCAACTTGAAGTTGCAAAGCAAGTTGGTGAAAATTTTTAAATGTGCTTGAAAAGTTTTTCACGACTTCTCTCTATTTTTTGTAAGATTGATATATGATGCTTTTAAAGTCAGTAACTTGTCTTGATGTTTTTATTCGCGGTTCATACATATCCAAATTATGTACAACAAAGCTAACATATTTTTTCCCTACATTAAAAATAATATTCAAAATCTTGTATAAACAAAATATTAGAATTTAAAATGAAACAATTTACCATTCTTTGATAAATGGAACGTGTTTTGCAGCACACAAAAAAAACATGAAAAATAAATAAGGTTGTGTAACTTTCTACCTACAAAAGAAATAATTAACAGTTCAATTTTGATCCATCAACATATTGTAAAATAAATTACTAATATGTTAACTATCAACTTAAGTCTCAACGTATAGTTAAGTATAGACAATAAATTATTCATATGATTCTTAAAAGAGAGCATATCCTTTAACTTCATCTTAGATTCTAAATTGTTTAAATAGCATGGCTAATGAATCTCGTGTGAAGAATTTCAACCAGTAATTTAGAAATAATATGTTTACATTAATCAAATTCCAAGAAACCATTTAATGAATCTCTTGCGTGAAGAACTTTAATAAGTAATTTTGAAATAATACGCTTACATCAATCAAATTCTAAGAAATCATTTTGCTTTGCACATAGCTTATGCCTAAAGATATCAACAAATACATGAAAAAGATCTCTCTATGTTATTAGAATATCCAGCCACATACTAATAGATTTACATGCAACAATATAGCAAATACAAATTAGCAAGCATGTATCTTTATTTCTCTCAATCTTCATTTAAGCAAACTCAGAAGGAAAAAAAAACATATTTATAGTAAATATATATAATACACCTGATGATTTTGAGACGTATGCATCAAATGAGAAGGAATTTGGTAGAGTGTATAACTTACAAAACTTGGCGTAGTGATGAAGGAGACTATCAAGATAGATATTTGAAGCTTAATTACTCTCCTAATCAGCTTATCGGCAGGAGATGGATCGACGAGCGAAGGAAAAATTAGCTTCGTTACTACAAGTGAGGGACGGGTGGGAAAAAAATTAGCTTAGTCATAATATAAGAAAAACCTAACTTCGTCGTGGCGAGGGAGGAGGCTTAGCGGACGACGGTCAAAGTCGTGGTGAGGGAGGGTAGGGCACGGAAAGGGTTGGAAAACCTAGACTTACAGGAGGGTGCGACAAGAGAGTGTAGGGCACAGAGAGCGCAAGTCGTGATGAGGGAGTGTTGTGGTGCGCATCACGATAAAGGTTGATGTCACGACGAAGGAGGGCAGGGTTTCGTAAGCGAGGGATTGCTGTGGGGTGGTGAGGATAATCGCGTGTGAGACTACGACGAGTAGAATAGTGTATGAGTGGCAATGAGGAGAATGACATGTGGGACAACGAGGAAGGGTTCGACGGAGGAAAAGTTGATTTTCTAAAAATAAAAGAGAAAAAATGATGCAATTTTTTTTTAAAAAAAATAATGACACAGATTTTACCACGTGAGCAGTTCGTAGAAGGAGAACGAAAATGCGGGTAGAAAATAAATGAGGTAAAATGAAAAATCTGAAATTGATCCATATTTTTTTTCCATTGAAGGGGGGAAAATGAGAGTAAAAAACAATCACTTTCACTATTTTAAAGGATGACAATATAAGATCAATTGTGTTAATCAAAGCATTATATATATATATATATATATATATATATATTATTTTAATTGAATAATTAATATCTCATATTACTAGTAAATAAATTATATATAATTAGACTAAATTTAAAAATCAAGTTTGATTATTTAAAAACAAAAAACGGGAGGGAGGGAGAAGCTGATCATAAAAAGGAGGGAGAAGCGCATTGTGAAAAGCAAGAGGGAGAAGCGGAGGGAAAAAATTGCGAACTCGACCTCTGAAGTCATGGTGTGCTCCATAGCCCTCGATCAGCTCAGCTAGGGCTGTAAATAAGTCGATTTAAATTGAATAAGGTTTTGAGATGTTCAAGCTTGTTTGATAAGATAATCGAGCCGAATTGAATTGAACATAAAATGAACCAAGCTTTTGAAATGATTATTCAAGCTTGACTTGATTTATGTTTTATGAGCTTAAGTTTGTTTAAAATTTTACTTGAACTTGATTCATTTAGATGTTATGAGTTTTCAATTCAAACGTGTTTGATTGTTTAAAATTTTTAATTATTTGATTAATTATTGAATTTGATAATTCAAATTTATTATTTATTTTATTTTATTAATCATTTAGTATATTGATAAAAATTTTATTAATGAATATAATTTATGAACGTTAACAAGCTGAACACATGTGTTCAAAGTTATTTGTTTAATTTCACAAGCTGTTCAAACTTGTTTGTTTAATTGATCTTGTGTATATTAAACGAACATAAACAAAACTCTTACTAAGTCGAATATCAAACTTATTCATGAAGACTTGGTTCATTTATAACGCTAAGCTCAACGTGATTTGCACCTCCGAAGCCATGGTCTGCTCCATGGCCAATTAGCAACACGACCCTGACCTCTCCGAATACTGCTGAAGCTCTTCGTCCGTGGCACGAATTCTTCCTCTCCTTGTAACAGAACAAAGGAAGAAGAGGCCATCATCCGGCCCGAAGAAAGAAGAATAATCAACGAAACCAGACGAAGGGAGGAGTCACAATCATACCTCATCCATCCCTAAATCTCTCCAGATTTAAAAATCCTAAAAAAACCTTCAGTTAATTTAGTTTTTTTTTATCTAAATTAACCAATATCTATTTTCGATTCAATTTATTCAATTTTTATTAATTTTTTTTTCAATTAGCTCAAAAAAAAATTGATTTATTTGATTTTGGTTAATTAAATTTGGTTAGATTTTATCATTTTAATAGAATACTCAACCCTATTTATAGTTTTATTACTTAAACAACATTGTCAACCCACTTCTACTCATCTAGGTCGAGTTGTCTGTGGCTCGACTGACCCAATCCATTTCGACCAAACTCCAAGTGATTCGACTGCATTAAACCTGAACCAAAAACCATGTCGGTCTTCTGTAGCCAACTTTACTAACTGAGATGAGAAGTACACTGCTACTAGATTGAAACTTTTAGTAAGAACAATTATATACTCCAAAGATAATATGGCAATGTTACAACACCAAAGAGCGATAATAACGCATTGACTGAAATCTTCGGAAGGTTCAAACCTTGAAATCCAGTCTAAATTACCATATAAAGTTCCGAGACTAACTTCAACAATGGATACATACTAATTCTTACTCAACAAATTACCTTTGGATGAAATGAGTCGCAATGCTTGATCTGCATTTTTTAGAATGGCGGATGATCGTGAAACCTGCATCTTTCTCTTTTTAAGAAACTCCAAGGAACTCTCCAAACATTGAGGCGGAGGAATCTTGTTTAGGAGAATAGTCTCAGGACTAAAGAGAACAAAAATAGACTATTTAGCATCAATTAAAAAACAAACCATATCTTCAACTATTTGGGATTGATTTCATGAACATTGAAGAGTAAATACCCAGAATTTCTAAGCTTTGTCTTTCTTTTCTTAGGCTTCTCTTTTAAGGTTTCCTCCTCAGAATCCGATGAGAAAGTTTTTCTGTACAAAAGGATTTGATCATCCATTAGTGTCAGGATCTGTGAACAATCGATTAACTATTATAACATGGCAAAATCCTAACGTAGTATATAAACATATCATCTAGCTGAAGATGCCCGATAATGAGAATGCAGGGATTATAAAAGTAGGGTATACTTTTCTCGCGCTGCTAGAATTTCAACAATGTTGCTTGGAAGCAATTCTCCAATATTAGACAGCTCCTCTGGTTTTTCAGTTGCCGCAGCTTCAAGATCAACATTCTTCTTTGATTTTGGTCGAGTTTTTCTTAGCGCCCACTGTCTCCTGCGTTCTTTGTTCTCATGGGCAACCCTGAAACAAGTTAAATAATTGAGTTGTTTTGCTACTATTTTAAGCTCCAAAAAGAACAAAACACCAGAAGAGGGTAAAACAAAATTTCTATGCATTTATGCAATTGCACTGATCCTTTTAAGGCACCTAGATAACTCTTCACTAGTTATATCCACAACTCAATAGCATTATGCTGAAAATTGTTCGAGGGTTAATCACATGTAAAATAAGGTTGATGGCAAGAATCACGTTTAAATACAGGCTCTGATTACTTCACAACACGCAACATGAGAAAGTATGCACCTGTTCTAACTTTCTATAATTCCAAATGAAAAGTTTAATTGAACTTTACATTTTATATAAATGAACTCTAGCAGCAGTTTTCAACCTCCTCCTCTTAGGTAAAAGATACTACTAAACACCATCCAATAACTACAAACACATCATAGTAATCAAAACTCGTCAATAGCACGACTTGCAAGCATTAGTCTTTTCTTGTAGCTATAGTAGAAATGTAAATTCCTTCAAGCATTCCATGGGAGACATGTGCGAATGCAAAAGCTTGATAATGATCACCAATGCTTATCGCTTGCAAGGACCAAGTGATACAGTAAAGCAAATAAAAAACTAAGACATCAAAAAGATCATGTAATCATAAGATGCATCACCATAAAAGCTAACACGACATTGTATCTACAAACAACATGAAAAGAAAAAAAAGAGTAATGTGCGTCTTAATGGATATGTAATTTGCAAAACATATACATACCATCAAAAATTAGACAATGCAATTACCTTACCATAAGAAGGTAATTATAAATTAAAGTTAAAAAGTTGTGCAAGATAGAAATATATTACCTTGTTAAATTCTCTCTTTGGATTTTTCTAATTTTTTCATCTTCCTCAATGCCCTGCAAAGCAACAATATTCAATAAAAATTGTGGACAAATGTAAGAACACAAACGTCATAATTTTCTTCATTTGAATCCCAACACAAATAATTGTTCACTGGCATACAAACGACATCATAATACCAACATTCAGAAATGCCACACTTTCCTGCATAATTGGTGTACAAACTTATTTTTCAGAAAGATTTTGAATTAACATGCGGAATGTAAAAGTCTGCATAGAGATTTTGAATTTGGAGAAATGATGAAGATGATAGTACAATTTTTGTTAGGGTTCTGTGGTGTTCTCATGGCATCGGTTCTTCATAACTTATAAGTTGTTCAAAGTAAACATAAACAACCATATTCTACTTGTCCACTATGCCGCCCATAGAAGAGGTAAATCTGACAATTCAAGCAAATAGGACACATACGGCATTTACAACTGGTAAGATCTAACATACACATAGCATTGAAAAAACTATCATATAACTAAGAAGTGAGCTCGCAGGCTGTAACAAAGACACATAGAATTCGGCTGAAAGGGCCCCAAAAGACGATACGTTAGTTCCAGACAGTAAGCACGAAAGTCTCTCATTAATCTGATGCAGCAAAAAAAAAAAAAAAAAAAACAAACAAATCATTTCTTTTCTTCACTATATCATCACGCTTATATGTAAATCAATAAGAAACAAAAACGTCGAGGTAAAGCTCGAAAAACCAAAATCGATCACTTGATAATTAATATCCACATAATCAACGCAAAGCGTCTCCAATAACATTCTTCCTAACACAGCACAAAGTAGGATAGCCGTACCTGGGCAGCGGTGAACTCTTCTGGAGCTTCGAGATCACTTCCGTCCGTCATCTCCTTCGACGCCCGCCGCCGAACAAGGTTTGGGATCCTCGTGAGCCCTACCGCTTTCGATTATTTGGCTTCTCTAGTTCCGGTTTTAAAACTCTAAAACCGGTTCATATGAACCGGGATGTAGCAAAAGCCGAACGGTTCAGCGGCCCAATTTGACCAGAGTTCGGCCGGCCTAATTAAGCACCCCGGAGTGCAGTTGGCCCAATGACGATCAAACGGTCCATTACCTTATATACCCCAAACCTTTCGTTCAAAATTAGACAAAATTGATGGCATCGTTGCTTTACGATTGAAGCCTCACAAGAAAGAAAAAGATAGATTGATAATCTTACTCTCTTATTCTTTTCCTCAAGGTTAAGCAAAGACTAGTAACACCTCTATTCTTCGATGTTTTTTTCTTCGATCGTTTCCTTTCGGGTCCTAAATCAGAATGTAATCATGAATTAGCATGGCATCACAATCTTGCTTGGCAGACACATGACAAGTTAATTATGGAGAAGAAATCATGTGATGGCTGTGCCAGTATGATTGCCAAGCACATGCATTGTATTCTCAAGGCAATTAAAGTGCCCGATTGCTGCGTACTAAAGAATAACTTTTATTACTTTCTAAGGGGAGAGGGAGATTGAGACCTGCTGGTCCAAACATTGATAAAGTTGAGGTTGTTATTATTTTTAATATATATATATATATATATATAAATAAAATGATTTTGTGGAATGAATATTTTGTTATCAGAAAAATAAATCGAGGATAGTTTTTTAGATAGTATTGTTTCATTTAAGTATTTTGTTTTAAAGTAATTCTTGGCTTATTTCAAGTAGTATTTTATTACTACATTTCATCTTCGGAAAGGATGAACATAGGGGGGACCCCAGGGGTTGGTGGGTCAAGCTGATTGGAGGAATAAGTTGAAGGTTAAGTGAGTTAGACGAATCAATTGGACCGTATGGATTGCACAAGCTAAGCTAAACACACAAGTTAATCGGGTTAGAATCGGAATAGTAATGGAGTGCATGAGTCAATTATTGAACTAAGTAGAGATTTAACTGAATGAATTCCAAGAATTGGTGGAGCATGACAAATCAAATGGCCTCTCAAGTTGATAAACATAATATTTACCATGCGCCTCCCGTACATGTACCCAATTTACCTCAGACATATAATAGAATTATCCAAAAAAATTGATGATTTATATCCTTAGAATATTCTAAACCCAAATTTAATTAGGTGGGTCAATCACATAACCTCTTACAAGAATAGACAGGTACACTAAATTCTCATCAGTGAAAAATCTCAAAAAATATATCCAATCATAGATTTTACAAGCTCCTCTTAGACCCCTCTAACACAAATATTGTGGTAATTTCAATTGATTATTAGATTTCCCTTCCAAAATTTAGCCATATTTCTAATTTCTTACCGGGAAAAAAAAACTAAAATGATATTGTTTCCTAATAACATTGCTTCTTTATTTTCTATAGAAAAATAAAAATATAACAAAATAATAAATAAAATTTAAAATTTCCTTTCTAGAAACTTCTCCATATTTTTTTTGTCATAATTTTTTTTAATCCAAGTGTCAGAATTTCTAATCCTAGAGATAAATAGTCTTCTCCTTAATTTGCCTAAAGAATAAATTCGAAACATAATTTATGCACATTAAAAACTTCTCCAAAATATTCATGTCATTTAAGATTCAAATCTTCCTCTTTTTATTATTCTTTATCTTACCACCTCACTAGAGAGCTATCAGTAGTTTTTTTTTTATATATAAGCCAAATATCCAAGCTTCGTCTAACTAATCGTTAAGATAAATAACTTTTCTTGATTCACCTACATAATAAATTCGAAATACAATTTATATAAAATTTGTCTCCGTTAACATTAATTCTTATCACTGTCTATAGGGCAGCTGTTAGTTATTTTGACAGTGCCTTAAATGGTAAAACAAATAAAATAAATCGGTCCATAGAAACCAAACCAAAGTAAATTTGGATACTTTCTATATAGGGCCGGATACGCCACCTCTAAAATTAATCGATGTAAGTTATCCGTGCGAACTAAAAATAAAGATAAATAAATAAACCAAATTAAACCTTCGTAAAGAGTTGGACGAGTAAAGAGGTAGGATTAATGGCAGCATGTGATTGCCAACTAATCCTTAAATTAATTTGCCCAATTTAGTTTTGTTATGGTCCATGTCACTTCCATTAATTTGGACAAGGAGGTGTCATTAGGGTTAGGACAGGAGTCCTTATCCTTCATGAGGACCGTGCATTTGGTGGACATCGACTCAAAGCTGCTTCTTCCTACCTTAAAATGTGGGTCAACCCGCATGTGGTATGGTGCATGAGCCAACAATTAGAGCCAAAAACACCAATCAATATTTCTATTTGGCTTATCCCCTTTTTAGTTAAGAACAAACAGTTTGAATGAAACATATCACTTCTACTAATTTAAAAGGGAAAAAAAAATTAACACTCGATCAAAATAAAGAGTGTCATTGAGTAGAATTAACGATCCATAGTCTATTGTTAACACGAACTTACAGTTACTTGCTCCTAGTTTCACAAGCCATGTTGAGGAAGGTGAAACTTATATCCTAATCTAAAGATGATTTAGAGTTTGAACTGAATAACCGAACAATCCTATGGAGATTAGAAAGAAAACCAAACTTAACAGGCACCATCATGCACAATGAGGATAATAGAATCCATACCAAAGAATTAACAGGCGTACCTTTATTGCCAGATCAATGGAAGCAGCAGGACACTGCAAGCCAAAAGATAGGATGAACTGCCAAAGTCATTTAATTTGAAAAACAAAAAAACAAAACAAAAAAAAGAGTTATGTTTAGAAACTTACTACTACCAAGAACATAAATTCTATGGAGGCTTCCATAGTGTTGTGTTCTCTTTGCCCTTTGCCTTTAGTTTATGCTCAAATTCATTAGAATCATTTATTTTGTAGCAACTGATTTAGAAAATTGTACAATATGAATCTAAAATATATCAATTCGGTTTTGTTAGCAATGGTAACCAATTACAATGTCATCAGATAAGTTTTAAGTTCTCACCTCTTTATCAGTGGAGCTGGTGAGGCCTTCTGGATGTTGTCCCTGTGCGAAAGGAACCTGTAATGCTGCATGATCCGAGCCGATCAATCTCGGCTGTCCAAAACGATATGGATGGTTGGCATTTATCTAGTCGGAATCGAATAGTCATCTAGCTGCTGCTGATTGATTAATACAAATGGCTTGGAATCAAACCCGGATCGAACTAGATGGCTGAAAGAGGACTCTCCAAAGGAAAATTCAACGAGGAGCCGGTCGATAGATTCGTGTGGTGTCAGCTGTTCTTTGCAAAGCCAATGATGTGACAAACCTTGGCGAGAAGAGATGCTGACAACGCTAACTGGCTGGCCATGCACCCTTCCATTCCCCACCACGTTCATGGCTATTTCCTTCACATGCCCCATTCCTTAATCCTTTTCCTTCACTGTTCATGTCTCCTTCACAATCCACACCCTTTCTATTTGATCCACCACCTCAGCGGTCCACTAGGGGCATCGTCTGCATGAGGAAACAGACAACTTTTAGCAGTAAAAAAAATCCACGGATCAAATCTTGTAGAGATAAACAAAACGAGTGGCAATGAGAAGAAGGATGCTTTTTCCTGGAAAGCACCCTTGATTGAAGGTACTGAGGAAAGAATTGACCAATATATACATATTTAGTCAAGTCTTTTATTATGCCAAAATTGTTATAAAAAAAAAAAAGTTTACCTATTTAATATTGGAGTTAAATCAATATTTAAGAACGTATAAGAGTAACAAAACTGGATGAAGACTGAATCTGAATATTTTGGTCGAATGGACCGGTCTTAATGGCTATGAACATCACATCATTTTCTACAGGTAGTGTAATGATTAGAAATAAAATGAGAAGAATTTTAATGATTCTGAAATTTTAAGGAGCATTTTGAAAAATGAGGTGAACCTAAGGAAGGGTATGGAAATTTTGGGGTTAAATTCATTTTGGCCCTTATGTTTTACGTCCGTATCTATTTAGCCTCCTAAGTTTCTTCAGAACAGAGACATTCCATGGCATCCATTTGAATTAATGAATACCTTCTTGTCTGATCGAGCTTTTTCCAGCGTGCAGCCTCCTCGTCGTAGCAGAAGCGGGAATGGGGAAAGCAGGCAAATGGCTGAGAAGCCTCTTGATGGGGAAGACATCGTCGGACGAGAAGAAAGAGAAGGCCGAGCACTCCCTGCCGCCGTGGCCGCAGCCGGTGGCGGCGGTTCCCAAGGAGAAGAAGCGGTGGAGTTTCCGGAGACCCACGCCCACCGGGAGCAGCATAAGCATGCCGGGCCACCGCCCGTCGGAGGCTGAGTCAGAACAGAGAAGGCAAGCCATGGCGGTCGCGGTGGCCACGGCCGCCGCTGCGGAGGCTGCTGTTGCCGCGGCGCAGGCGGCAGCCGCGGTGGTGAGACTCACCTCCGGTTCCAACCGGCCAAAGGCCGAGGAACTCGCGGCCATCAGGATTCAATCAGCCTTCCGTGGATATCTGGTTCTCCTCTGCTCTTCCCTTTTTGCTATCTGATTCATGCGTCCGATCAATAATTCAGTAACTATAGCCTATAAATTGCCTAATGGAATGAAACAATTAAGAACATAGACATTAGCGCATCATGATTTTGAATTTTTCACAACTAAATTAGTGAAGTTTTAAAGATCTAACAAAGGATACTTTGGTAGGCAGATTGCATTCCTGCATAAATATTACAACTCCATCAAATTAGAACAGTGTTTTTTTTTCTAAGTATAGACATTAATCGGTGATATGAATATGGTTTATGATGAGCAAACGCATTAGAAGCCACAACAAACATTATATCGATCTTCGCGTTAGAAGTAAAGGCGCAACGTAGAGCAGAGTCAATGGATCTGCAAAAAGGTAAACATAACAGTGAATCAAGTTCCAGTAAGGATTCGACGTACCTACTCAGGGCGAGGGAGGTGTGGATCGAGCTTCTCTTCTGCTCATTCAGGCGGATCAAGCGTGGATCGAGCAGGCAAAGTACAATCCGTTGAAGAGATTGAGGCAGAGCTCGATTTGTTGGAGATCAATTGAGTGGAAAATGATGTGTCGAAAATCTACCTCTTTGCTGGATGTCGATGATCATGAGGTCTCCAACGGTGGTGTTGACCAACCTGCGTGGAGTAACACACATTAAAGGGCACCGATGTGCTCCTCCGATGATCAAGTTCTAGAAAAAAGTGAACTTTGGAACGTAAGGTTGTCCACTACTGACTTGATCTTCGAAGGGACCTTGCGGGATTCCACGGGCGCCATCTAACGTGTTATGTGCAGGTTGACTAGCACCACTATCGGGGATCTCGTCATCGACATCTAGCAAGGAAACAGACTCCTTATCTTGCAGAAGACAAAGAAATAGTCAACTTCCCTGGGTTTAAGTTATTTTCTGTGAAACATATAGGGAATATAGATGACCTTAGGTGAAAAGGAATCTTAAAATCTTACGTAAAAGAATTGCAAACATAGATGATCTTAGGTGAAAATTATTCTGGTAGGAGAGAATTGTTCAAGGGATCTTGGTATAATCTTACCCTTTTTTTTTCTTTAGGCAAGGAAAGCTCTATGTGCATTGAGAGGCTTGGTGAAGCTGCAAGCTCTAGTGAGAGGCCACTTGATCCGAAAGCAAGCTGCTGCTGCTCTTCGATGCATGCAGGCTCTTGTCACAGCTCAAGAGCGAGCTCGACTGCAAAGGATCCAAATGGCAGAAGATTCTCCGATCATCCAGCAGCGTAAATCCATCCACAGGAGATCACCACAGCATCCGAGATGGCGACAGTCACACTCAAGTCCAATTCATGTTCTAGTAACAGATGAAGACATTGAAAAGTTGCAGTACAGCTTCATGGACAGAAATGCAGAGGAGGACATCAAGATTGTGGAGATGGATCTTGGGGTGTCGAGAGGCAGCACAAAGAGTAGAAACAGCTACTCGGTCACACAGAGCGAAACAAAACAGAATGAACTCTCAGGATACTATGGCCATGCCGGCACACCTTCGAGGGTCGATCAGTACCCAGAGTTCTCACCTTGCACTAGAGCTTATAGTGAACACTTTGAGGACTTTGCATTTGCGAAGGCACAAAGTAGTCCACATTACTTGTCCTCTATTTCAGTACCTGATGCAACAACACATCCTTATGACTGCCCCTTCTTTCCTAACTACATGGCCAACACTGAATCTTCAAGAGCAAAGGTAAGATCTCAGAGTGCGCCGCGGCAGCGAACGGATACTATTGAGCGGCAAATGAGCAGGCGGAGACCGTCGGTGGAAGGAAGGAACATTCCTAGAAGTATGAAGATGCAACGATCGTCCTCCCATGTCGGTATGATGGCCAGCGGGTACCAGTATCCTTGGTCTATCAAGTTAGATAAGTCCAACATGTCATTTAAAGACAGCGAATGTGGTTCAACAAGCACAGTGCTTACAAACACCAACTACTGAAGATCACCGGTGGGAATCGAGGTACAAATTCCTAAAATAGGCAAACAATCTCTTTGTCGTAAAATGTGTCTAATATGCCAAAATGTTGTGCTTTCAGGTTAACAGAAACAAGCATGACTAGCTATTCTAACAGGAGTATGCAGCAAATGAAGCTGGAAGCCATGCAAATCTGGTATCTGACTTTCAATGTACAATTGCCATTGTCCTTGAAGTGTAAATGTGAGTTTGTATGATCTATATTGTTCATGCTATTTCTGCTTAAAGTGGACTTTAAATGTGTTGTAATCATGATTTGGTTAAGGGAAAACAAGTACAATTTCGCCCCTATTTGAACCAATTTGTGTTGTCATCAAGACCTTGAATGCGAGATGGAAAAAAAAGCTAAGAAATTTTCTAAAGACACTATTCAGTCTACTTTTCAGAGGGAATTAAGAAAACAGTGACAAAGTCACTTGAAGAGGCAGAAGATAACTAAAAAATATTTTGAGGAGAAAACAGGGAACAAAAGGAAATACAACTTTACAGTAAACAGTGAACAATAAAGGACCCTAACAAGGCACTTTAGATCTCAGTTTGCAGAACATGCCATGAAACTTGTATCTCTTATTTTGTTTCCACCTGCAGGTTATTCACGTTACTATATAAAATGTTAATATATTATGTAGGTTTCAGGTGTAGATTGATAAGAAAAATGAATTTTATAAGAGTAGTTGTATAGGTATTGTATTACCAAAGAAATCTCATAAATCCTTCAAATGGTTTGAGTTGAAACTCAGAAGAATTTACCATCCAATACCCTCCAGATACTCTAGGATATGTAATATCATCCATGCACGTTATCATCATTATAAAATCCTATTAAGTTCCATGAAAAGACTATATCACTAATAATTTTCAATCAATTGAAGCACTTGTGAATTCATTTTACTGACCTTCAAGGAATCTAGAAACTGTATATTACCAAAATATGAAAGAACTTAAAGAAATTAGGGGAAGGCATATCAGTCAATCATTTTTCTTCATCAATGACATTAAAGGGCAGTCTGGTGCACGAAACTCCCGCTATATAGGGTCGCGGGGAAGGATCCATTGTACGCAGTCTTATCCTGTTTTTTTTTACAAGAGGCTGTTTTCAGGATTCAAATCCGTGATCTTTTGGTCACATGGTAACAACTTTACCGTTGCACCAAGACTCCTCTTCCAGTCTAGTTCCAATCCTAGCAAATCAAATAGACACAATAAAGTCATTCATCAGATCAGGAAGTGAAGCACCAAGCTTCCCAGAGCATTTTAAAATTTATAATAACAACACTATGAATTGTGTAGGAAATGGCAAGCATATATCAATCAATTAGAAATACACAGTAGTGAATAATACAATTTCAAAATTAGAACCCCTTTTTTTCTTTCCTAATAAAGCCCTGCACCCCCACACACACAAAAAAAAAAAACAGTGGATTCTAAAATAAATAGCTTTCACTCTCCCACACATACAAATCAACAATATACTAGGCATTGTAGGAAATGCCAAGCACAAACTCGGTTGAAAACACAGTTACTTCTCAAAACCTAGAACAAAGGACTAATAACCTAAATACTGATTTCCTACAGCACAAGATAGCCAGTGTATTTGAAAATCTATAACAACATACAATTAACTTTCGGAAATGCCAAGCATAAATGATTGGGAACCCACAGAAACGAATAATTTGCTTGTCAAAAACGCTAAAACGATCTTAGATTCCAGCACCTATAATAAAGTAAATCGATTTGCCACCAGAAAAACCTAAATAGCTGATTGAAAACAGAGCAAGAGCATACTAAGCACTGTAGAATGTCACTCATATAACAATTAAAAACAGAGTAGTGAATAATCTACTTCTCAAAACCGTAGAAGGACGACAGTTCCAAAAGTTTTTGAGAAAAGAAAACGATCTGCTTCAGGATAACATAAATAGAGATTACCTTTGAGGATCTTCTCGATTCGGAAGTAATCCTGTCCGAGCGCTGAGTCGACGGACGTTGGGGACGTGGCACGCTCCGCTGTCTCTGACTGGTGGCGTAGATCTCCGGCGAACCTGCAAATAAGCCGAGCCGGGAGGGGTTTTCCGGCGACAGCCCTCCGACGCTCAAGTCAGGTAACGAGAGAGGCAGCGTAATGTGGTTACAATAAAGATTTGCGCATACCTTCGTCGACGTCTGGGGGTCCTTATATAGGACCCCGGGGAGGCGCGAGCACGCTTCTCTATGCGTGCACCCTTCCCCAAACATACCTTAACAAGTCTCTGTCAGAAAAATACCTCTGGCGCCATTCCGCAATCGTCCGAGCATATCCTGGATGTGACGGTGGAAGCTTCCACCGTATGATCCTGTGTACGGCTCGGCCGCCAACTCTGCTGCTTGTCGACGGCAGATGTCTCGAGGATGATGTTATCCCCTGTCTCCTTTGTCCTCTTGTGCTTCCTGTCTGTTCCAGGGCCGAGCGGTTAGGCCGCTCGGCAGGCATATCACTTCTGCCTCGGTCGTATGCTCGGATGAGACTGCTCCTGCCTGTGTTGACTTGTGCATCGACCGAACGGACAGGCCGCTCGGCCCTTGAAACCTTTTTACCTTGAGCATCGGAAACCCGACTCCTAGTCGGGTTATCTTTCATTCAGCTAGGGGGGATTCACAGTCGGTCGGCCCCGATTCATCCGGTCGGTCGGCCTGCTTCGCCCGGTCGGCCGGGTCTCAAGGTTGAATCTCTTGACCTTTGACCTCCACGTGTCGTTGACCTCCCGCCAACGAGGGTCCTCCGCTTTTACCACCGGATCACATGCCTCCCCCTCAAGTCTAGTCGAAGGAGGCGCTAAGTCCGACTGACTGGACAGCCGGTCGGCCTAAGTGATACTGCCATGCCACTCGGAAATGTTCCTCCAAACGGTCGCTCGGCCTCTTCCGAGCGCTGGCTTTGCTGTCGTGTCGACGATCCTCTCTGACGCCCTTCGGATCTCCTCGGGATTCGTGCAAATCTTCTTCATTAAGACTGAGTACACGCGCTGTGCGCCGTAATGACGCTCATTAAATGCGCCCCTATGACATGGAGCCACGTGGCACCTCCGCTGGCGTCATCGTACGGCTCGGCGATGTGTTCAATGGGACATTGGCGGTTTGAAATGAACGGCCCGATGGGGGCCTCGGTTCCTGTGACCTGCATCGGACGGTCGAGGCCGATCGGGCCCGACCTTATAAAGTCGTCACCTTCCTTCTCCGTCACACCTTTGCCTTCGCGTGTCCCGCCACCTTTCTTCAGTGCTTCAGCGTCCCGGCGACTCCGCTTCACTGTCTTCCGACGATTCCCCGCCGTCTTCCTTCGATCCCCAGCTTCTTCATAAGGTTCCTCTGCCTTTCCTCGTCTTTTTTGTCAAGTTCTCGTCTTTTGGCCGCTGTCCCTTTCATCATCTCCTCGCCGTGTGTCATTTTCTATTCTCTTGGCTTTTGCTTGCTTTCCCGATCGGATAATGGCCAGTTCATCTCGACCCGCAGACCTCACTTTAGGTCCTTGGTATACTACCATGGAATCTCGCTTCGATCGACGTGACGCCGAGGCTTTGCTTGATGGTTTTGACATTCCGTCCGACTTTGAACTTATTCTACCCTCACCAACCGCTCGGCCTCACAAACCGCCGAGCGGAACCATTTGTTTTTTCCGCGACCAATTCACAGCTGGTCTGCGGTTTCCTCTTCATCCCTTCTTCGTCGACGTTTGCAACTTCTTTGGTCTTTCGCTCGGCCAATTAGTTCACAATACTTTTCACCTTTTGTGTGGAGTGGTGGCACTATTCAAGATACACCGCATCCCTCTCCGACCGGAAATTTTTTACTATTTTTATTATCCCAAGCAATCCGAGCTGGGTACCTATCTATTCCAGGCTCGGCCCGATCTAGTCTTTTTTTGATAAACTCCCCTCCTCCAATAAACACTGGAAGGAGTACTACTTTTATCTTCGTCTCCCCGAGCGGACTCCCTTCCGAACCAAATGGCAGATCAGACCGCCTACTTCTCCCGAGCTAAAAAGATTTAAGACCCGACCGGATTATCTCGAGGTCGCGAACATGCTTGCCGGTCTGAAGCTCGATATCAACAAGCTTCTGCCTGAAGGCGTGCTGTATATATTCGGCCTGAGTCCGAGCTGCACTCCACTTCCGAGCAGTTTCGGTAAGAATTTCCCTTGCACACGTACTTTGAGTGCTAACTGATTTTCTTCTTTTTCCTTTGCAGTAAATATTGTCATGGAGTCCGTGATGCTCGGGATTTTGAAGAAGAAAGCCGAGGCGCTCGAGGCGGCAGCCGCCAAAGAGATGGAGCAACTGGGCATCACTCCGGTCGGCTCTCACGAGGGTGAGAGCGAGACAAAAGCGGAGGAGTCAGCCACTTAGGCCTCCCCCGTGGAGGTGACGGGAGGCGCTACGTCGGACAGGGAACCGACCGCCCCAGAGGAAGGCTCTGATCGGGAAGACGAGCTCCCGCTCAGACAAAAAAGACGCCGGACGGAGACACCGTTGCGATCGGCTACTTCTGCTGTTCGTGTATCCGAGCGGGTGGGATCCGGTTCTCGTGGGAAAACTCCAATGGTGGAGGCAGTATCCTCCGATCGGACTCCGCCTCAGTTAAATCTGCCTGCCAACCCTATTGAGGCTGTGTCGGTCAGCGCTCTTCCACCTGCCCCTTGCTGGGTCCAGCGCTCGGCTATTTTGTCCAAGTTCTCCGCCCTCGCCTCTGCTCCCTCTGCATCTGCTCACACATCTCCCGGTCGGAGCCGCACAATCAGGGGCACCCTGCATCTTCCCACCGAGGAACTTTTGCCCGAGTCTGATCGACCGACTGCGCCCGAGCATATAATCACCATGAGGGGGCCCCTCGCCGAGATGTGGGCCGATGCTCGGGCCCGTGTCGCGATGATTCCGCTCGGTAAACTGGCCAACAGCCATATGCAGCAGACCACTGGGGTAAGTGTGTTTTCTTCCGAAGTCCTTTACTCCCCCTTTCCGATCGGCTATCAATACTCCTGTTTATGTCAGAGATGGGTGGAGGAGATTGTTGTCTCCAATCGGCTGGCCATGGTGGACGAAGAGCTGAAGAGGCTAAAGAGTTCGGACGGCGCGCCCTCCCAGGGTCCCTCATATGCCGAGCTGCAGAAAGAGCTCAAGAAGACCCAAGATGTATTGGAGGCTGAGCAAAAGAAGACAACCGACCAGGTCTATACTTTGGCCGAACTCGAACGATAGGTCAAGACACTTGACCGGAAAATAAGCCTAACCACCGATCGGAAAAAGAAGGCCATCGCCGATCTGGAGAAAAAAAAACGTCGAGGCGCGGGGCTTGGAACAATAAGGAGTTGATGGAGCAGTTGGACGGCGAGAAGGCGAGCTGCTCGGGTGAAGCGATCAAACATAAGGACGAACCGAAGAACTTGCAGGAGGCTCTTGAAGCTTCCTAAGCTGCCTTCAAGGAGTATCAAGAGGCCGAGCCAGGCCGGGTCGCAGCCTTGAAGCAGCAGCACATCCGCTCGAACGAATTTTCTGAGAAGGTCTGCGAGCGGATGTATACTGCCTTTGAATTGGCCATTACCGCCACAACGGACTATCTGAAGTCCAAGGGTCAGCTCCCCGACTCCACAACCATCCCGACTGACGACTACGTAGCGCTCCTTTCTTCCATCCCGAAGACCGTTTATGATTTCCTTGAGTAGTATTTTTTGTAACCCTTCCGATCGGCTCTAAGGGCCTGAATTTTAATGAAGATATGTCGTCTTTTTATTAGCTTACTCATTTTTTTGTCAATACTTGTGTCTTCCGATCGGAGCGCGAACTACTGCCGTTCGCGTCACCCCCATTTTCTTCTCGTTAATCGTTTCTCGTCCTGCCTTGCTTTTCAAAGAAATTTTTCACGAAGTATTCTCTGTAACTAGGTCGCTCGCCTGAACACCCCCACTTCTTTAAATGAAATTCCCGATAGATGTTCACGAAGTACCTTTGGTAACTTGGCCGATCGGCCTCTCGACTCACAGGTCAACCTTTTTATTATCTTTTTCCGGCCGGAGGGTTTATAGTCGCCGGTTCGACTCCAAGGTTTAACGTCGCTGCTCGACGGTTTTCAAGCCGGGGGGTTTATAGTCGCCGGTCCGACTCTAGAGTTTAACGTCGCCGCTCGACGGTCTTCAAGCCGGGGGGTTTATAGTCGCCGGTTCGACTCTAGAGTTTAACGTCACCACTCAACGGTCTTCAAGCCGGGGGGTTTATAGTCGCCGGTCCGACTCTAGAGTTTAACGTCGCTGCTTGACGGTCTTCAAGCCAGGGGGTTTATAGTTGCCGGTCCGACTTTAGAGGTTAATGTTGCCGCTCGACGGTCTTCAAGCCGGGGGGTTTATAGTCGCCAGTCCGACTCTAGAGTTTAACGTCGCCACTCGACGGTCTTCAAGCCGGGGGGTTTATAGTCGCCGGTCCGACTCTAGAGTTTAATGTCGCCGCTCGACGGTCTTCAGGCCGGAGGGTTTATAGTCGCCGGATCGACTCTAAGATTTAACGTCGCTGCTCGACGGTCTTCAGGCCGGAGGGTTTATAGTCGCCGGTTCAACTCTAAGATTTAACGTCGGTGCTCGACGGTCTTCAAGCCGGGGGGTTTATAGTCGCCGGTCCGACTCTAAGATTTAACGTCGCTACTTGACGGTCTTCAGGCCGGAGGGTTTATAGTCGCCGGTTCGACTCTAAGATTTAATGTCGCTGCTCGACGGTCTTCAGGCCGGAGGGTTTATAGTCGCTGGTTCGACTCTAAGATTTAACGTCGCTGCTCGACGGTCTTCAGGCTAGAAGGTTTATAGTCGCCGGTTCGACTCTAAGATTTAACGTCGCTGCTCGACGGTCTTCAATAATGAGCCTATGGCTCGGATAATATACGCCCGGCCGAATGGCACAGGGTCTTCGCCATCGAGCATATGGCTCGGATAATATACGTCCGGCCGAACGGCACAGGGTCTTCGCCATCGAGCATATGACTCGGATAATATACGCCCGGCCGAATGACACGGGGTCTTCGCCATCGAGCCTATGGCTCGGATAATATACGCCCGGCCGAACGACACGGGGTCTTCACCATCGAGCACATGGCTCGGATAATTTACGCCTGTCCGAACGACACGGGGTCTTCGCCATCGAGCCATTGACTCGGATAATATACGCCCGGCCGAACGGCACGGGGTCTTGGCCATCGAGCCTATGACTCGGATAATATACGCACGGCCGAACGACACGGGGTCTTGGCCACGCCATCTCGCAGCTACCTGCTTGGTGCATAATGCTCATGCCTTTGCTTTGTTCTTATAGCTTTCATTCCTGTAACCAAATGATACATTTGAACGACATATTCATGAAATTCATTACCTCGGCGCACCTTTCATCCGACCCGATAGGGCTGGAGGAGGTTTGATCAACTTCTCCTTCTGCTTCTCTTCCAGATCGGATGCTATGAAGGTGGAGGCCTCCGGTCGGGAAGAGTCAATCTGCACCTCTTTTTCTTCGTAAACAAAAGAAGGTGGTTTTTCAGTAATAGCATTTACCTCGACTCGCGACACTTTCCGAGCGGACTTGGATTCGGCTCGGACCATCTCCACATAGCATCTCCAAGCTGCCAGTTGGTCTCCCCACACCTCCCCTACTTGATCTTCTACCGGGAACTTGATCTTCTGGCAGAAGGTAGAGACGACCGCCCGGAACTCGTTGAGCGCCGGCCGTCCCAAGATAACGATGTATGCAGAAGGAGCATCAACCATGATGAAGGTGGTGGTCCTTGTCCTTCTGAGCGGCTCCTCGCCCAACGAGATAGCTAGCCGGACTTGGCCGACCGGCAAGACTTCGTTCCCAGTGAACCCGTAGAGGGGGGTCGTCCTTGGCAGTAGTTCAGCTCGATCTATTTGCAGTTGGTCGAAGGCCTTCTTGAATATTATATTGACCGAGCTGCCTGTGTCAATGAAAATGCGGTGAATAGTATAGTTGGCTATTACCGCTCGAATGATCAGGGCGTCATCGTGTGGGACTTCAACTCCTTATAGGTCCCTAGGCCCGAAGCTGATCTCGGGTCCGCTCGCCCTTTCCTGGCTGCAGCCGATCGCGTGGATCCTCAGCTGTCTGGCGTGTGCCTTTTCTGGCTCTATTGGAATCTCCGCCGATCGGGCCTCCAGCGATGATGTTGATCTCGCCCCGAGATGCGTTGCCCCTATTTTCCTCCTCCCGAGCGGAAGGTCGAGGTCGTTCGTGCGACGTCCGATGGTGAGCTCCGGGCTGCTAACGATGCTGCAGCTCGGGGGATCTCCTTTCTATCCTTTGAACGGGGCTCCGTTGTCGATGTTGCCGGTCTGGTGAAGGCGATCGGCGGCGGTAGCTCCTTGGCGCGGGATGAGCGATGGGGGGGAGGCTCCGACAGTCGCGAGTGTTGTGAGTAGCCGACTGATGGAGTGAACAAAACATCGGGGTCCATACCTTCCCCTTGGGCTTGGGCCGATCAGTCGCGACTTGCTAGACGGCGTGCGGCCGAGTGTGCTGATGAGGACGGGCGACTTCGGCTCGCGGTCCTCTGGGGGGCCGGTGAATACGGGCTGCTTCCGCTCGGCGGAAGCTAGTTGGTCCGTCTGGGCTTCCTTTCTTCTTGCCGCCTGGGCCTTCTCCACATTGATGTATTCGTTGGCCTTATGCAGCATGTGGTCGTAGTCCCGGGGAGGCTTCTGGATGAGCGAGCGGAAAAAGTCACCGTCCACGAGCCCTTGCATGAACGTGTTCATCATTGTTTCCGAGGTGACAGTTGGAATGTCCATGACCACCTGGTTGAAGCGCTGGATGTACGCTCAGAGCGGCTCCCTCGCGCCTTGCTTGATGGCAAACAGATTGACGCTTATATTCTGGTGGCGCCTGCTGCTTGCAAAATGATGGAGGAACGCTGTTCGGAATTCCTTAAAACTTATGATGGATCCGTCCGGCAGTCTTCGAAACCACTGATGCGCCGATCCCGAAAGCGTGGTGAGGAACACTCGGCATTTCACACCATCTGTGTATTGATGCAGAGTGGCAGTGCTGTCGAACTTACCCCAGGTGGTCGTCTGGGTCAGTTGTCCCGTTGTACTCCCCGATCGTAGGGGGCACATAATGCTTCGGCAGCGGATCGCGAAGAATGGCGTTTGAAAACTGCCGGTTGATCCGCTCGGGTGACGCGTCCGTTCGGGGCGCCTTTCCTTTTTTGACGTCCCGGACGGGTGCTTCGTCCGATGAAGATCCTTTGTCTTGATTAGCTTGCGCTACCTCCGAGGGCGTCTGGAACAGAGCCCGATGAAAAGGTATCGGGATGGGCGTCACCCCCATCTGCGGGTGGCACTCGGCTCCCCGAGACTGATGTTGCCTGCTGCGCTGCCCGCTCGGCCTGAGCTTTCTGCTGCTGCTCCACGATTTTTGCATCTCGCGCTTGGACGAGTGCTTCGAGTTCCTCGGGAGAGAGCGTTACCAGAAGTTGACGTCTAGCTTCTTCCATCTACTCGGCTCGGATTCAGGTGCGTTCCCACAGACGACGCCAATTTGATCCTGTCCAAGCGCTGAGTCGACGGACGCTGGGGACGTGGCACGCTCCGCTATCTCTAACTGGTGGCGTAGATCTCCGGCGAACCTGCAAAGAAGCCGAGCCGGGAGGGGTTTCCTGGCGACGGCCCTCCGAGGCTCAAGTCAGGCAACGAGAGAGGCAGCGTAATGTGGCTACAGTAAAGATTTGCGCATACCTTCGTTGACGTCTGGGGGTCCTTATATAGGACCCCGGGGAGGCGCGTGCACGCTACTCTATGCGTGCACGCTTCCCCAAACATACCTTAACAAGTCTCTATCAGAAAAGTACCTTTGGCACCATTCCACAATCGTCCGAGCATATCCCAGATGTGATGGTGGAAGCTTCCACCGTATGATCCTGTGTACGGCTCAACCGCCAACTCTGCTGCTTGTCGGCGGCAGATGTCTCGAGGATGATATTATCTCCTGTCTCCTTTGTCCTCTTGTGCTTCCTGTCTATTTCAGGACCGAGCGGTTAGGCTGCTCGACAGACATATCACTTCTGCCTCGGTCGTATGCTCGGATGAGACTGCTCCTGCCTGTGTTGCCTTGTGCATCGGCCGAACGGATAGCCCGCTCGGCCCTTGAAACCTTTTTACCTTGAGTATCGGAAACCCGACTCCTAGTCGGGTTGTCTTTCATTCGGCTCGCGGGGATTCACAGCCGGTCGGCCCCGATTCATCCGGTCGGTCGGCCTGCTTCGCCCGGTCGGCCGGGTCTCAAGGTTGAATCTCTTGACTTTTGACCTCTACGTGTCATTGATCTTCCGCCAATGAGGGTCCTCCGCTCTTACTACCGGATCAGGGAGATAACGGCATTTGCATCAGAATGGCAGGGTTCTTCTGGCGTTCGCAGAGTGGAAGGGGAAGCATGAAGCGGGAATGGGAAGGAGAACATGTAACGGATCGGACCGGCTCATGGACCTACTTTATTGGGCCTTTAAATGATTTATATACGAAAATTTCCGGAACATTTTATCAAATTACACCTTATATAGTTACCAAATTAAGCTTCTACCACAAATGTTTTATTCAATTTGCCCCAAATTGATCTCCTTGTCAAAATATCTTCGAAATCTTAAAAAAGTTAAAATAGATTTCCTTTTTAAAATTTTTATTAAAATATAAAATGATATTAGAAGATATTTTTCAATTTTAAAAGATATTTACATTGAGTTATATTATACGAAGTTAAATGTTTAGATATGAAATAAACATACTAATAAAATATAAAAAATCGTCTGGATGAGAATGTTATCATGAATATGTGAAAAATAAAAATATTAAAAAGAAAATTTATGTTACACTTATTGAAGATAATATTATTAAAAAAAAATAAATAGAAGGGTGGATCCCAAATGAATGTTATCATGAATATGTGAAAAATAAAATATTAAAAAGAAAATTTATATTACACTTATTGAAGATAATATTATTAAAAAAAAAATTAAATAGAAGGGATGGATCCAAGAATGAAAGGTGGCCTGGCTGATCTTGAGATGGTCTAATTCGTCAAGATATCCGAGTTCACTTTATGTGAGCATATTTCCATCTCGCTTTATTTCTATAATATAATAAATTTTAAATTTTTATTGAATAATTTTTTTATTATTTATAAAATTGTTAAATTATTTTATAGGTAATGATATATAATTTGTAGACTGTGAGCATGAGCGCGGTGCAAGGCCATGCTCAAGCATGCATCTCACACAGGACCTCAATCAAAAGCTACTTGCTCCCGACGTAGATGTAACTCGTAATAGTACGTTGACTTGGAGAACACGTCGATATGATCATTGTAGCCCAACCGAGGGCAATCATGTCGATAACTATGCATCCGAGGGAGAGGGCCTGGCGACAAAGGGGCTTGGCGACGAAGGAAGTGGTCATGACCATGAGTGACTACGAGTGGAGGCCGATCGTCACCGTCGCCGATTGTTGTCGTCGTCGGCTGCCGCCGCCGATCGTCACCGTCGCCGATTGTTGCCGTCACCGGCCGCCGCCGCCGATCGTCACCATCGTAAGTTGCCGTCGCCGGCAGCCGCCGCCGATCGTCGCCGTCGCCGTCGCCGATTGTTACCGTCACTAGCCGCCGCTGCCGAATGTCGCCATCGCCGGTTGCTGCGGCCGACCTCCGGTTGCTGGTGGGCCGCCGATTGCCGACGAGGGCGGCCGCCGTCTCCGGCGGAGGTCACCGGTTGCCGGTGGTTGTCGCAAGCTTCGGCAGAGCTGCGGCGGTCGCCGGTAGATGTCGCAAGATATTTTTGTCATTTTATAATAATACGAATTACATTCCTTATAAAAAATAATGAACACCAAACAAAAGAATGTAATCACACTTTAATCAAAGATTATATACATTACAAGTTAATGTATTAAAAAGTTACATTACAAGCTATTACCAAACGTAATAATGTAATCAAAATTATAAATTTGATTACATTACAAGCTAGATTACATTACACTCAATCAAACGTAGCCTTAGTAGTTAATGTATTAAAAAGTTAATTTAAATATTTTCACTTCATATTCAATAATTGATTGATTTATTTATTAAATACTATATTTGATTAATATTTAAGAATAAATAATTATGAACTTTTTAAAATTAATTTTATTGAATGATATTAGATTAGAATTTAATATCTAATATTTAATTATTATTTATTAATTTAAATTTCTAACCAATTCTACTTTCCAAGTTTTCAGCTATATGTGATTTTGTCATTTTTAAAAAATTTTTTTTTTCCAAGTTTTAAAATTGAATAATTTTAGCATGATTGGTCCGATAAAAATTTTTTATTAATCATGCGAATAAATTAAGAGGCACTCAGGAATAGAAGACCACTATTTTTACACCCTATTTAAACATATAAATTTGATATTTTTATTCTTTTGTCAGCTATTTTTTTTTTCTTAATACATTTTCAAAAAAAAGTTTGGTGACATTTTATCAATTGTTTATCATCTATCACTGAGTTTGTGATTTTTAAACGGTTAATATTAGTCCCACATCCGATATTTTTGAAGTAGATGAAACTTGTATTATTATAGCGACACCAAAGTCAAGCATGACCTTATTTGAACAAGATCTATTCTATAGGCCTTTACCTTGTAAAGGAGACAAGCAACCACTCTAATTAATAACCTCAGTAAAAGTTTATTAAATAAATAAACCCTTAGTATTTAATCTATTAAAAAAGAATTTAAATATCTTCGTTAATCATGCGAATAGCTATTTTTTTTCATAATACATTTTCAAAAAAAAGAATCTGAGTTTGTGATTTTTAATTTGTTAGCAAACAAAAATCCTGAATTTTAAATCCTGGATTTTTAAATTTTTTTTTTCAAGTTTTAAAATTGAAAAATTTTAGTAGGATCGGTTCAATAAATTTTTTTAAGCGTTCTATAGGCTAGTAGGATCGGTTCAATAAATTGAAAAATTACAAACCAGGATTTAAAAATCCAGGATTTAATTTTAATATTAATCCTACATCTGTTATTTTTGAAGTAGATGTAACTTTTATTATTGCAGCGACAACAATAATAAAAGTAGATGTGAGACTAATATTAAGCATCCATCCAATTAAACTAGCACATGTCCCAATTAAAATCCAGGATTTGTTTTACTAACAAATTAAAAATCACAAACTTAGTGATCAAACAAGGTGATAAACAAATATAAAATGTCATCAAACTTTTTTTTTGAAAATGTATTAAGAAAAACAATTGCTGACAAAAGAATAAAAATAACAAATTTATATGTTTAAATAGGGTATAAAAATATTGACATTCTATTCATGAGTACCTCTTAATTTATTCGCATGATTAATAAAAAAATTTATTGAACCGATCCTACTAAAATTTTTCAATTTTAAAACTTGAAAAAAAAATTAAAAAAAAGAAAAAATCACATATAGCCAAAGCTTGGAATTTAAATTAATGAATAATAATTAAATATTAGATATTAAATTCTAATCGAATATCATTGATTAAAATTATTTTTAAAATTTTTTCATAATTATTTATTCTTAAATATTAATCAAATATCCTATTTAATAAATAAATCAATCAATTATTGAATATTGAATATGAAGTAAAGATACTTAAATTAATCTTTTTAATACATTAAATACTAAGGGTAAAATTATTTATTTAATTCCTTTTATTGACGTCGATCTAAGCTTATTAAATCGGTCGTAAAAAAAATAAAACAAAAATAATTGAATATTAGATATTAAATTCTAATCTAAAATCATTCATTAAAATTATTTTAAAAAAATTTTCATAATTATTTATTCATAAATAATAATCAAATATCATGTTTGATAATTAAATCAATCAATTATTGAATATGAAGTGAAGATACATAAATTATTTTTTTAATATATTAACTACTAAGAGTAAAATTTGAAATTTATTTAATTCCACGTTGATTTAAACAAAACACTAATAATATAATCCTTATTCCTATTGATCTTATAATTAAAGTCATTGCTTTTCTGATTTACAAATCTGAATCAAATGCCCATTACTATTTAATTATTATATGAGGACAAATTTAGAAAACGTAAACTTATTAAATCGGACGTAAAAAAAATATCAGACAATCTCGAGACCACCGCAGCAAAGCGTTGATCTTTAATCATGCTCAAATCTCGAGATCTTACATCAACCAGAGTGGTTGCTTGTCTCCTTTACACTCAAGGATATAGTTGTACAAGCCTATAGAACAGATCCTGTTCAAGTAAGGTCGTGCTTGACTTTGGTGCCGCTGTAATAATAAAAGCTTCATCTACTTCAAAACTATCGGATGTGGGACTAATATTAAGCGTCCATCCAATTAAACTTGCGTATGCCCCAATTAAAATCCAGGATTTTTTTTTTACTAACAAATTAAAAATCACAAACTCAGTGATCAAACGAGGTGATAAACAATTGATAAAATGTCACCAAACTTTTTTTTTTGAAAATGTATTAAGGAAAAAAATAGCTGACAAAAGAATAAAAATAGCAAATTTATATGTTTAAATAGGGTGTAAAAATAGTGGTCTTCGCCTCTTAATTTATTCGCATGATTAATAAAAAATTTTTATCGGACCGATCTTGCTAAAATTATTCAATTTTAAAACTTGGAAGAAAAATTAAAAAAAAACAAAATCACCTATAGCTGAAAGCTTGGAAAGTAGAATTGGTTAGAAATTTAAATTAATAAATAATAATTAAATATTAGATATTAAATTTTAATCTAATATCATTCAATTAAATTATTTTTAAAAAATTCATAATTATTTATTCCTAAATATTAATCAAATATAGTATTTAATAAATAAATAAATCAATTATTGAATATGAAGTGAAGATATTTAAATTAAATTTTTAATTCATCAACTACTAAGTGTAAAATTAGAAATTTATTTAATTCTCATTATCAATTTAAACCAAACACTCATAATATAATTCTTATTCCTATTGACCTTATAATTAAACTCACTGGTATTCCGATTTACAAATCCGAATCATATGCCCCTTATTGTTTAATTATTATTTGAGGACAAATTTAGAAAATATAAGCTTATTAAACAGGGTGCAAAAAAAAAAAAACAAAAATATTGATGTCTGTGAGACAATCTCGAGACCAGCCTAGCAAAGCGTTGATTTGCTGGGAACAATCCTCTACAGCTAAGAATCCCAAGGGACCAGAATCGTTAATCATGCTCTGATCTCGAGATCTTACATCATCAAACAGAGTGGGTTGTCTATCTCCTTTACACTCAAGAATATAGTTGTACGAGCCTATAGAACAGATCATATTCAAGTAAGATCGTGCTTAACTCTGTTGTCGTTGCAATAATAAAAATTTCATCTACTTCAAAAATAACAGATGTAGGACTAATATTAAAATTAAATCTTGGATTTTTAAATCCTGGTTTGTAATTTTTAAATCCTGGATTTTTAAATTTTTTTTTCAAGTTTTAAAATTGAAAAATTTTAGTAGGATCGGTTCAATAAATATTTTTTATTAATCATGCGAATAAATTAAGAGGTGCTCATGAATAGAATGCCAATATTTTTATACCCTATTTAAACATATAAATTTGCTATTTTTATTCTTTTGTCAACAATTGTTTTTCTTAATACATTTTTTTTAAAAAAAAGTTTGATGACATTTTATATTTGTTTATCACCTCGTTTGATCACTAAGTTTGTGATTTTTAATTTGTTAGTAAAACAAATCCTGGATTTTAACTGGGGCATGTGCTAATTTAATTGGATGAATGCTTAATATTAGTCCCACATCTGTTATTTTTGAAGTAAATGAAGCTTTTATTATTGCAATGGTAGCAAAGTCAAGCACGACCGTACTTGAACAGGATATGTTCTATAGACTCGTACAATTGTATCCTTGAGTGTAAAGGAGATAGGCAATCACGTAAGATCTCGAGATTAGAACATGATAAGGAATCTCTTGGGATTCCTAGTTGTAGAGGATTGTTCCCAGTAGATAAACGTTTTACTGGGGTGGTCTCGTCTCGAGATTGTCTTACAGACATCAATATTTTTATTTTATTTTTTTTACGTCTAGTTTAATAAGCTTACGTTTTCTAAATTTGTCCTCATATAATAATTAAACAGTAAAGGGGCATTTGATTCGGATTTGTAAATCAGAATAGCAATGACTTTAATTATATGATCAATAAGAATAAGAATTATATTATGAGTGTTTTGTTTAAATCGATGTCAGTAATGGGAATTAAATAAATTTCAAATTTTATCCTTAGTAGTTAATGTATTAAAAAAATAATTTATGTATCTTCATTTCATATTCAATAATTGATTGATTTAATTATCAAATATGATATTTGATTATTATTTATGAATAAATAATTATGGAAAATTTTTAAAAATAATTTTAATGAATGATTTTAGATTAGAATTTAATATCTAATATTTAATTATTATTTATTAATTTAAATTTCTAGCCAATCCTACTTTCCAAGCTATCAGCTATACCTGATTTTGCTTATTTTTTTGAAATATTTTTTCCAAGTTTTAAAATTGAATAATTTTAGCGGTCCGATAAAATTTTTTATTAATCATGTGAATAAATTAAGAGGCGCTCATGAATAGAAGGCCACTATTTTTACACCCTATTTAAACATATAAATTTGCTATTTTTATTCTTTTGACAACTATATTTTATCTTAATACATTTAAAAAAAGTTTGATGACATTTTATAATTTGTTTATCACCTCGTTTGATGATTGAGTTTGTGAATTTTAATTTGTTAGTAAAAAAATTCCTGGATTTTAATTCGGACACGCGTCAGTTTAATTGGATGGACGTTTAATATTAGTCCCACATCCGTTAATTTTGAAGTAGATGAAGCTTTTATTATTGCAGCGGTAGCAAAGTCAAGCACAACCTTACTTGAACAGGATTTGTTCTATAGGCTTGTACAACTGTATCCTCGAGTGTAAAGGAGACATGCAACCAGTCTGGTTGATGATGTAAGATCACGAGATCAGAGCATGATTAACGGTTTTGGTCCCAAGGTTTTGATGAATGACAAAGTAGGTTAAGTTAGTTGAATCGTCTGGTAAGTAAGTGAAGGTAAGTCACTGGAGGGGAGTGATAAGGAGAAAAGAAAAAAGTGTATGGAACCTCAACAAAAATGTGATAGATCGAAGATCGAATTTTGGAGACCTAAAATTTAAATGTGGATCCAATCTAGGGAGGGTTCCGCGAGAAAGAAGATACTAATAAGAATAATAATTTAGTGGATTTAGGATAGGAACAATTGATAGAAAGAAATTGTATTACTTAATTATTACTTCATAAAATAAAATTATTATTTTATTACTCTATAAAATATAAAATGAAAATTTTTTACTTAATTACAATTACATTAATATTAATTTTTAAATTTGAATAAATAAGAATTTAATGATAATTGCAACGAAATTTTTAGGGGAGTGACTGTGAGAATGCCTTCCCGGGAAGGGAACATTAGGTGTCGATCCAACTTAGATCCATTTCAAATATTTAAGTTGAGATCGTGATTAGATTCCGGTCTCGAGGAGACGAAATCTAATTAATACTCTGTTTGTTTATTATAACTGTCCTAACACCTTATTTTGCAGGGTAATATTATTTGCATTTTGCCTCGGACTAACTCTTTCTTGTAGGAGAAGGACTTTCTAGAGAAGAGTGGTTCAGGCGTCCGAAGGGATCCGGGCACCCGGAATGCAAGTTTTATATCCATCGTGCTAAGCCACATGGAGCTTCATGGTTGGCTCGGCTACGTCACACTCCAGGCACCCGGAAGGGATCCGAGCGCCCGGAGCATCCTATATAAGGAGGATGCATCATGAAGCAAAGAACAACGAACAACAAGATCTTCCAACACTTGCTCTGCTGTGCTGTGCTCCTGCAATGCTGCGAAACTCCTCCGACAATGCGCTTCTTTTTCATTCATTATTGTTGTCGGTATTTTTCCTTTAAAGCAATTGTAATTTCACTTGTAATGTAAAATACCGAAAAAGGGCGAATAACCATAAGGGAAATTTCTAGAATTTTTAGAAATTTTCTGAAAATTTTTCAGAGCTCGTATGACTTAGGTTACAGGGATAAATATTGAGTCGGGAAAGCCTGTTTAGGCTACCCCGTTTTAACGAGGAAAAGTTGGATTTTTTCCTTTTCCTTTCTTTTTCCTTTATTTCTTTTCCTTCGTTTCTTTCTCCTCCGCCGCGACACCGAACCCGTGCCCTAGCCTCGCGACGTCGTTTCCTCCCTTTCCTAACTGGTGCCACACTCGACGGTTACTTCCTCGCGATTAAAGACGAGATAGAGGGATTTTCTTGCATCTCCTTCTTCTCCTCTTCCTCCCCGACTCTCTTCCTCGCGATTCCTCTCTTCGTGACCGGGGATCCTCTCTTCATCTTCTTGCTGTTGCCGACACAGATTGATCTTGGAGTGTGGAGGAGGGAAGCCCTTCGAGTTTCTGGCCTCCTTCAAATCTCTGGTTCTTTCTTCTCTTCGGCCATCACTGCCTAAATTGCTTTCGTCGGAGAGAAATCAGGGCTATTGGCATCGGATTTGTCCAGCGACGACGATGAGGGTGAGGTAACAACAACCCTTGTCTTCACTGTTTTTGTTGAATCCTCTTCTTTGTTCACCTATCCTCTATTCTTGATCCTCATTTTTCTTCACGGTTGATTTAGGTCATAGATTTGTGACGTTGGGGATCAGTGAGGTGTGCTTGGGCTGTCGGGCAAAGACTAGAAGGGTTGTAGCTTGATCAGTGACCTACTGCTTGATCTGATTGATATCAGTGAGGTAAGATTAGGTTGTAAGATATGTTGTTGCTTGATTTGTGATCCCCACTTATTAATCTCAACCTGATTTGATCAGAGGGAAGGACTTTAGCAAGGAAATTCTGTTATGTGGGGTGATCTTGGTTCCGGCAGCAACAACCATCTTGTTCCAGTAGTAAACAACCCTTCACCAGCAGAAATCAACAAGCACGACTGTGAATAAGGCTGTGAATTGAGGTAAGGAGTAGGGATTTAGTTACATGTTGTGGATAATGGATCTTTGTGGTAGATCATGGCGTAATTTGATCATTTAGTAGTTGATTGTGCTTAGATTTATTTGTTTAGATTAATCTAATGGGATGATTAGGGTTAAGGCAAATAACCCTAGTCAACTGTTGGATTTATTTTAGGTTTGAATTATTAATCTAATGGGTTGATTGAGGATTAGGTAATTAACCCTAATTAACCATTGGATTTAATTTAGGTAGGTTGAGGTTTATAGTTTAGGGGTTTTTCCTAAATTATTTTAAAGGATTTTATTTAGCTATTCATTTGAATTGTAGCTAAATAAAAATGTATATATATTGGTGACACAGGACTTTGACGCGAGACGAGCATCTCAACGTCGGATTTGAATCGGATTGGACCTTTCTATTGGAGGCAGGTACGTTGACTTATCTTTTAGATAATGTTTTGTTGATATGCTTAGTAGATTTTAACAAGTAGTAATAATTATGCTTATATCTGTATCGGTATGTCACTATTTATTTCCGAGCATGTTTTGTTTGTTACCTGTTTAGCATTCACACCCTTGGTTATTATTTATGTTATAGAGGTAGTGACATACCATGCTATGTGATATACTGGACTAGTCATTTACAATATCTGACCTGTGTACCTAGATTGGTTTATTTGATCCATTTATTTTTGATACATGTTTTATGGAGGTAGATATGGTCAGGATTTGTATGCTTAGTGTCATGCACCATCTCGCATGATTGCATGCTGTGCGATAGTCGACTCCATTATTGTTGAGCACATCGCCAGTTACATGGATCTACATACACAACCACTCATGGTTAGTGGTTTTTATTCAGGCAGGGTGTACTGCAGCAGGTTGCTCTGGTTGGCTCCGTTGGTCCGCTCATGGGTAGTAGGACTCAGCGTGGTAGCCGGCAGGGATCCCTCATCTGGATTGTCTCAAGGAGATGAGAGTATTGCACTCCCCCACTTATGATTTGGGGTAGGAGGATAGGTGTACTCCGATAACATCCCGTCCACTCGGTCACTCATCAGGAGCAGTGACGACAGAGTACACGAATGTCATAGCCCTACCCACTCGGTCTCACCATTGTGTGTGAGATGGTTGACTGGAGTCAAGGGTGACCAGTAGGGCTGTAAATGAACCAAGCGTTCGTGAACAAGCTTGGTGTTCGGCTTGGTAAGAGCTTGTTTATGTTCGTTCAATATACATAAGATTAATTAAACAAACAAGCTTGAACAACTCGTTAAGCTAAACAAACAAGCTTGAACACATATGTGTTCAGCTCGTTAACGTTCGTGAACAACGTTCGTGAACAATGTTCGTGAACAATATTTGTGAACAACGTTCATGAACCATATTCATTAATAAAGCTCTTTTCAATATGCTAAATAAATTTAAATTATCAAGCTCAATATCCAATCAAACAACTAAAACTTTCAAACAATCAAACAATCTTGAATTGAAAGCTTGATAACATCTAAATGAACCAAGCTCGAACCAAGCTCAAGCCAAGTTCGAACCAAGCTCAAGCCAAGCTTGAATTAAGAGCTTGATAACATCTAAACGAACCAAGCTCAAGCCAAGCTTCAAACAATCTCAAGCTCATAAAAAATAAACCAAGCCAAGCTTGAACACTCATTTCAAAAGCTTGGTTCATTTTAAGCTCGGCTCGGCTCGGTTACCTTATCAAACAAGCTTGAACACCCCAAAGCTTGGCTCAGCTCGGCTTGTTTATAGCCCTAGTGACCAGGACATGTCATTGGCATCATATGCATGATGCATTTATTGCTTGTGTTTGCTGCACTTTGTTTGCCGCATATTGGATGGATGTATATGATTGACATGTATACAATGACATGTATTTTCGGTTTGACGACCTTGTTATCCTGATAGGAGGTCCTGGTGAGTATAGTTTCTCCCTTATCTTCAGTTGTGCATTGTTTCATTGCTTCTAGAGATTGTACACATATTTATTACTGCTGGTTATTTTTTTACTATACATGTCAACTAGGTATCCGCTGAGTGTTGGACTCACCCCCCGTTATTACCATTTTAGGTTGAGGCTGTCCGGAGGAGTTCCAATCGCTAGTTCCCCCTTCAGGTTGCGAGGATTTCCGTTTTGGATCTTCTTTTTGGTTTCTTATTATGTTATCGTCTACGTTTTCAGACTTGTACCTTTTGGCACTTGGATCTTGTATGATCCCTTATTATCGATAAGTTTTCGTTTGGATGTATGCTGGTGATTTAAGTTTTATGGGTGTAGTTGAGCAGGATATAAGATTTGAGTTTTATGGGTGTAGTTGAGTAGGATATTTGAGATGTTTTCCTTATCATTCCTTATGTTTGGTTTTTACTATTAAACTATGTGGGTGCTTGCTTAATATTTATTATTATTATTCCGACCGTGTTGGCCGAGGTATATGTGGCCCTGAGGGCATTGTAGGAAGTTTCATATTGTCACTCGTACAGGGGAGATGCTGTCGAAATTTCTTCTGGCAGGGACTACCTGGGGCGTGATAATATTTTTGGTATCAGAGCCAAGTTATACGATACTTGCTTTTCGTTTTGGATTTTGAGTTAATCTGATACCAATATTTTTGGTATTAGAGCAGGTTTGCGATACATGTTTTTCGTGTTTTAGATATTTGTGTTCTGGATTTTTGAGTTAATCTGATACCAACTGGGAAGGTTGTTGGGTGTGAGAGCATGCTCAATTATAACTCGCACTGAGGCGAGAGTCTGGGACACCGACCGGGAAGGTTGTTGGGTGTGACAGCATGCTCACTTATAACCAGCACAAGGCGAGAGTCTGGGACACCGACCGGGAAGGTCATTGGGTATAACAGCATGCTCACTTATAACTCGCGCTGGGGCGAGAGTTTGGGACACCGACTGGGAAGGTCGTTGCGTGCGAGAGCATGTTCACTTATAACTCGCGCTGGGGTGAGAGTCTGGGACACCGACCGGGAAGGTCGTTGGGCGTGAGAGCATGCTCACTTATAACTCGCATTGAGGTGAGAGTCTGGGACATCGACCCGGAAGGTCGTTGGGCGTGAGAGCATGCTCACTTATAACTCGCGCTGGGGCGAGAGTCTGGGACACCGACCAGGAAGGTCGTTGGGCGTGAGAGCATGCTCACTTATAACTCGCACTGAGGCGAGAGTTTGAGACACCTACCGAGAAGGTCATTGGGTGTGAGTGTTGGTTGATACCCGGAATATCGTACCAGTTCCCCTGTACAAAAATTTTGTACAAGTCCTGAACCATTCCTAACAACCTATTGTGTTCTTTAGAAATTAAATTAGGAATCGCAAGCGGAACTTAACATTATTCATTCCAAATTTAACTTATCTGTTCTTAGAGGTTTAAACTTGGATCGCAAACGATGCTTAACATTATTAATCCAAGTCCACCCATGTTACAAAGTTGATTAAATATTTATTTCTAAAATTGGCTTCCAGGTTAAACATGACGAGACACTAAGCCTTCTTAGTTATGTGATCATCCACCACTTCCTTGACAAAGCCTTTTAAAGAAATTCAATATTCAATCTCCTTATAGTAACCCTAGGTTTAACCAAAAAGAATAATCGAATCAGAAGATCAAAAAAGAAAAGAAAAGAACACAAAACTCGAATCACAAATTCGAAACCTAAAATCATATGTCTCTCGTGTTTGGTATTTCAAAAATCCATACAAAGAAAACTAGTATGATGCGGAATAGAATTACTAGTTATAACTTTCTTTGTAAACAACAACCTCTTGATCTTCTATCGTATTCCTTTTCTTATCTCGGACATTGTGTGGGCAACGATCTACCGAGATGAGAACCACCAAGATTCCTTCCTTCTTGCAAGTTTCGGCCACCAACCTTCAAGCTCCAAGGGATGCAAGAGCAAAGCCTCCTTTCTCTCCTTCTTCTCCTAGCAAGAACCGGCCACCAACAAGAACTCCAAGAGAGGGATACACCGACAACTAAAGAAGAAGAGAAGAGGAGAAGAATAGGGCCGACCACACCAAGGAAAAGAGGAGGGGAATACTAGAAGATATGTTGTGAGGTGAGACACCTCTACCCCCTCTTTTATATTCCTTGGTCTTGGCATATAAGGAAATTTAATTATAATTAAAATTCCCTTATTCTCCTTGCCATTTGTTAATAAGGAAAATTTAATTAAAAATTCCTTTTAACCCTTTACATGGCTGACCACCTCATGTGCTCCAAATAAGGCAAGTTTTAAACACAAAATTAAAACTTCCTTATTTGTTTCCGGAAAATTTTAAACTAAAATTTCTCTAATAATTTTTCCCTTCATGGTTGGTTATAAAATGAAATTTTATAAATTAAAATCTCTATATTAAAACATGTGGATGATCTTCAAAAAGGAAAGTCTTCTTTAAAATTAAAATCTTCCTCTCAATCTATAAATAAGGAAAGATATCAAATCTTTTCTTAATTTTTTGTAGAAACTATAATAGGAAAGATTTAATTTTAAAACTCTCTTTTAAATCATGAAGATGGTTACAAAAAGGGAAAGTTTTATCAAAAATTAAAACATTCCTTTTAACTACAAATAAGGAAAGATATCAAACTTTCACTTAATCTTTTGTAGAAAGCTATAAAAGGAAAGATTTAAATTTTTAACTCTCTTTTAAAATCATGATATCCACATAAGAAAAGATTTAAAAAAATAAAATCCTTTTATTTTATATAGCCGACCACACTAAACTTGGGCTCCAAGCTATGACCGGCCACCCTACTTGGCTCAAGCCTTTGGCTTGGCCGGCCCAAGCTTGGGTTCCAAGCTTGCTTGGCCGGCCACCTAAGGGTGGGTAAGAAGTGGGTATTTGGTGGATATAATTCTCTATATATAAGAGGCTACGATAGGGACCGAGAGGAGGAATTAGTTTTGGTCTCCTGATGAAATTAAGCTTCCCGTGTTCGCCCCGAACACCTAACATAATTTCATCAATAATAATTCATACCACTAAAGAATTATTATTGAACTACCGCACCAATCTTAAATTACATTTTGGGCTCCTTCTTATTATGAATGCGTTATCTCCCTGTGTTTAAGATGTCGAATGTCCACTAATTAAATGAGTTACTGACAACTCTCTTTAATTAATATCTTAGTCCAAGAGTAGTACCACTCAACCTTATCGTCATGCCGGACTAAGTCCACCTGCAGGGTTTACATGACAATCCTTATGAGCTCCCCTTAGGGACATTATCAACCTAGATTACTAGGACACAGTTTCCTTCTATAATCAACAACACACACTATAAATAATATCATTTCCCAACTTATCGGACCTCTTGATTTATCGAGCTAAATCTCACCCTTTGATAAGTCAAAGAAATAAATACTAAGTACATGTGCTTATTATGATATTGGGATTAAGAGCACACACTTCCATAATAACAAAAGTCTTGTTCTTTTATTAAGTCAGTATAAAAAGAACTTACCTTAAATGGTCCTGCTCAATACACTCAGAGTGTACTAGTATAATTTTATAGTTAAGATAAACTAATACCAAATTATACTACCACTATTCCAATGGTTTGTTCCTTTCTATCTTAGTCGTGAGCGACTGTTTATAATTTATAAGGAATTGATAACATGATTTTCTGTGTGTGACACCATACATCATGTTATTTACAATATAAATTAATTGAACAACTACACTTATCATATAAATGTAGACATTTGACCAATGTGATTCTTTATTTATAAAATAAATGTTTATACAAAAGCTAGGCTTTTAGTATACACTCTAACAGTGAGAGAATGCTCACTTATAACTCGCACTGGGGCGAGAGTCTGGGACACCGATTGGGAAGGTCGTTAGGCATGAGAGCATGATCACTTATAACTTGCGTTGGGGCGAGAGTCTGGTACACTGACTGGGAAGGACTTTGGACGTGAGAGCATGCTCACTTATAACTCGCACTGAGGTGAGAGTCTGGGACACCGACCGGGAAGGTCGTTGGGCGTGAGAGCATGCTCACTTATAACTCGCGCTGGGGCGAGAGTCTGGGTCACCGATTGAGAAGGTCGTTGGGCGTGAGAGCGTGCTCACTTATAACTCTCACTGAGGCAAGAGTCTGGGACACCGACTGGGAAGGTTGTTGGGAGTGAGAGCATGCTCACTTATAACTCGCACTGAGACGAGAGTCTGGGACACTGATCGAGAAGGTCGTTGGGCGTGAGAGCATGCTCACTTATAACTCGCACTGAGGCGAGAGTCTAGGACACCGACCGGGAAGGTCGTTGGGCGTGAGAGCATGCTCACTTATAACTCGCACTGAGGTGAGAGTCTGGGACACCGACCGGGAAGGTTGTTGGGCGTGAGAGCATGCTCACTTATAAGTCGCGCTGAGGCGAGAGTCTGGGACACCGACCGGGAAGGTCGTTGGGCGTGAGAGCATGCTTACTTATAACTCGCATTGAGGTGAGAGTCTGGGACACCCACCGGGAAGGTCATTGGGTGTGAGAGCATGCTCACTTATAACTCGCGCTGGGGTGAGAGTCTGGGACACCGACCGGGAAGGTCGTTGGGAGTGAAGCATGCTCACTTATAACTCGCGCTGGGGCGAGAGTCTGGGACACCGACAGGGAAGGTCGTTGGGTGTGAGAGAATGCTCACTTATAACTCGCACTGAGACAAGAGTTTGGGACACTGACCGAGAAGGTCGTTGGGCGTGAGAGCATGCTCACTTATAACTTGCGTTGGGGAGAGAGTCTGGGACACCGACCGGGAAGGTCGTTGGGCGTGAGAGCATGCTCACTTATAACTCGCATTGAGGCAAGAGTTTGGAACACCGACCGAGAAGGTTGTTGGGCGTGAGAGCATGCTCACTTATAACTCGCGCTAGGGTGAGAGTGTAGGACACCGATCGGGAAGGTTTCAAGGAACCTGACCGGGAAGGATCCCAGGAATGAGCTGCTATGCATATCTTGAAGCTCTTTTTCTGGAATCACAAAGTGCCTCGTATAAGACTTAAGAGAAAATAAGAAATATTTAAAGCTCACTCTGGTTTCGAGACGGCAATGAGAAATGGCGGTGTAGAATTCGAACTAGCACTTCCCGCCGTCCTCCTCACCATTTCCCGAGATATCCGCAAGGCCATCTCAGTCTTTGAGGTATGGTCTTCCAGAAGTGGGGCGCTTCCATACGCATATCCCCCTTATGATATCTTTGTCACGTCCATCATTAATACACTTCCTAGAGGAATGTCACGTACCCCTGTCTTTATTGCTTACTTCTCATGATAAGCCCCTTTTGTGCACCCCTCCCGATATGTGTAACCCTTTTTGATCTGACGATGATCGTACGCCTTACCCAGAAAGATACCCAACTCATTTTTCGATACCTCCTAGGAATTTTGACTTATAAACTCTAAAGGCTGTCCGCCGTCACCTTCTCACCATTTCGAGCGCTTTTGACTCTTCACCTTCTTCTTGTTTTCCCCTGTTAAATCTTCCCTCTTACTTGCCTTTTGTGAGTGCTTCTTCTTTTCGTCTTCATCCTCCCTAGTTTCTTCATGGCTGAAGGTAAGGAGATGCCCTAGTATTTGTATTACATTTCGGACTTAGACAGCAACGACTTGTTCCAGATCTATGCTAGTCTACACCTCACCGAAGATTACCAACTACGACCTCCCAGGCCCGATGAACACCCTTTTTCTCCTCTCGAAGGTTTTGTAACTTTTTTCAAAGACCAACTCTTACGAGGTCTTCGCTTTCCTATTCACCCATTTTTCTCTTCATTGAGCCAGTATTTTGGTATCCCACATTCTTAGTTTGCTCCTAATGCCTTTCGTGCTGTCTGCGGAATAGTCATCCTCTGTCGTGTCTACCAAGTTCCTTTAATTGTCCAGCTTTTCCACCACTTTTATTCTTTCAAACGATCCAAGCCCGGCGTGTTTATGGTACAATCCCAGGTCGGGTGTAAATTCTTCTCTGACATGCCCTCCTCTAATAAGGATTGGAAATCCCGCTTCTTCTTCATCAGGCTGCCCGAGTTGGTGCCCTGGTCGACCAAATGGCATTCCAACCTTCCTTCACCTTTTGAACTACTCGATCATAGGCACTAACCCATCTGCCATGCAGCTTCAGAGAAACTGAATGGAGTACGCCTTCTCCTATCCATAATATTGCGAGAAGGCTTTTTACATCTTTTTGGGCTTAGCCCGATCTCCGTGGCTATAGGAGCTCCATTTGGTAAGACTTTGCTTTCCCTTCCGCTAGTCTTCGCTAACTGAGGAATTTCCTTCTTGCTTTGTAGAGGCTGCTATGTTTCGGGCCTACTCGGTCGACTCGACCAAGATGCCCAGTGATATTTTGAAGGCAATGGGCGAGTAAGTTGCAAAAGGCCTCCTTGTTCCCTCAACAACTCCCTGAAATGAAATAGCGGAGGAGCCGACAAAGTCCTCCACCCAACTCTTTTTGGAAGCTGCCATCCTTGAGGCTGGCTGTGTACCCCTAGAACCGATCGAGGAGGAGCAAACTCCTTCTCCTCCTCCAGACCAGCGCTTGCGCCTGCAGCGCAAACGGAAAAGGGTCACGCCTTCGGTTCAATCCTCTCCACTTCCTCCTCTTGGGCGGACTTCCTCCAAAACCCTCAAGATCCCGGCTAAAATGGCTAAACCCCCCGTCCAGGAGTCTCCTCTTGTAGAGAAAGTCCCAACGCCTACTCACGTCCGGGTCTTAGTCCCCGAGCAGGCCAGCTCCTCTGCTGGAGACCAGCCTGGGAATTCTACGACCCCTTCTATTCCTCCTGTCGCTACCTCCCCCTCAGCTTCTCGCCCTAGGGAACAACCTAGGCGGAATAAATACGACTTCTCAGCTTCCTGGAGCATGCCCTCTGTAGCTGGATTGGATTCAGCAGATGCCGGTGATACCTCTCCCATCCTCGGCTAGGTTCAACTGCATGGGACCTTAGTCACCTCCTGGCGGTCGACCAATGAGCAATTCTGGGGAGGCTCCCTGTTGGAAGGGATAGACCTGGTTTCTCAGCACATACTATCAGTGAGTCTTCCTTTTCCTGGTCTAACTATCTAAAATTAATTCCGACCCTCCTTTTTATGCCGAGCAAACCTGCTCCATGGGCTTGAGCTTGACCTAAGTTGCCACAGATCTGCTGCGGGAGAACGAGTCGCTGAAGGCTCATGTTCAAGAATTGGAGCTGCCACTAACTCCTCGCAATCCGCTTGACCCTCTAACTTCGGATGAACCTCTACATTCCTGTCTTCATACGGTTGGGGAGTCCACTCAGTCTGCTAGGAATCTAGTTCAGGTATCCTTAGAAAAGATAAAGAAACTACAAGCGGCTCTGTAGACCAGCGAATCTAAACTGAACTTAGAGGGGTAGTGTCGTCACCAACTTTTGACCGAGCTGGACGAGAGAGAATCAGAGCTAGCCACTCTCTCTACAGATCTAAAGGCGCTTCAGGAGTCTTATAAGGTCCTGCAGAAAGACCTGGGAGTTACCCAAGTAGACCTGGTTGCAAGTACCAATTGAGAAAAGGCTCTCAAGGCTCAGTGGGACATTGACCAAGACACCATCAGGTCCCTCCAAGCAGATCTTCTCAAGGCCCAGGAGGCTGCTTCCTAATGCAAACAAGAGATGACCCTGGTGCGGGCGGATGCAGATACAGTTAAGGGGGAGCTAACTGCTTACCGAGCGGGAGAGACTGACCGCCTGAAGGCGTATAGGCTCGCCTATGTCACATCCCCTCTTTTTGGAAAGAAAGTGGGTGCCCTGATTGATGCGATGATATGTTATGGCGGCGTGGACATTGTTCGTTAATTGTTTGAACAAGGGTTCCTGCGCTCTACTCCCCCAGACAACTTCTTGAATCGGAGGCGCCTTATGGAGGAGCTGCCTGCTGAAGCTTTCCCCTCCTTCAAAGATGATAACTTTGAATTTTCTCTCGTACCTTTACCATGAATTGTGTTTGGATGCTAAAGCCTCCTTTTGAATGTACCTTTATTAATGTATATTCTACGCTTGCTCCTACCTTGTCTCCCGCTTGAGGCTTTGCCATAACCTTGCTAATATTCCGATCAATGCCACATACCTAGCCTTCTAACCACGTGCTCCAGGCTTGACTGTGACATCGTTAGTATCCCAACCCATAATACAACAAACCTGGATCTCTTCCTATGTTTGTATCTGTTTCTTGGTATGTTCTTCAGTACCGTCTATTCTTCAGTTCTACTTGTTGATGCCCCGACCTGTACTACAAACCTGTCCTTCTAACTACGTCCGCCTTTTCTTGGTCTGTTCTTTAGTCTGGCTATTAAAAGGTGAAAGCACACATATGCAGATTTTCGAGAGACTCGACTGTAGCTGTGTTCCTTCCCTAGGTCACCATCCCTCATGATTACCCTTGTACACTGCACCATTTACTTTTTTTAACACCTTCCTCTAGCTTCGTTTTCTGTGATGAATGATGATCCCATGGCTCCTTTTACTCGGATAACTTGAACCGCCTTTATTGCAAGCCATTGGATGGTGGTTGACCATAATGCCCTCATGAGTATCAGATATAAATATACCTCCCACTCCATCCCTTGGAACTTTTTCACCTGCCTCCTCCTTCTGTTCTCGTGCTCTGCTCCATCTTGCCTTTCGCTTCCTCTTGCCCTCTGCCTCATACTTAAATTCCTCCTATGACTTTTCTTACCATTGTTTACCCCCCTGGAGTCTCTTCTTTCATTGGTGTGGATCTGTACGATCTTCGTTTCAACTATGAAATCTCAGAAGACATGCACGTCATTATTCCTAACTTGCTATACCGGGCCTCCTCTTCTCCAGAGGGATATACCACTTTTCACAAGGAACAATTCGTCGCTGGGTTTCACTTCCCCATTCACCCTCTATTCTCTGATGTAAGTTGATATTTCAGAATTCCTCTAGACCAACTAACTCCCAATTCTATACGGATCATATGCGGATTCGTTATCCCGTGTGAAGTCTGCGACATACCTTGGTCTGCCCGCCTGTTCCACTATTTCTTTACCCCTCGCCAGCAGAGTGAGGGCTTGTTTCATTTTCAGGCCCGTACCCGCACTACTTTATTTTGTCCTATTCCCTCCTACGACACGAATTGGAAGGACAAATATTTTTTCCTTAAATTTCCCTTTGGCGTGGAATGGCCCACTCGGTGGCAACGATTGCTTCTTGCAACACCTTACTCAGGGGACTTCAGTACTGATCCCCTCTTCACAGAGGCTTTGGCTGAACTGAGATGTTGGAGACTAGACTTAATGAGACTGCTGATTGAGGTCGTGTTATCCATTTTTAGGCTGAGCCGCATTTCCTCCGCCGAGCTGCCTCACTCACTGGATGAGTCTTACCCGACCTTGACTTATTCCACCCTATTTTTTGGCATTGCTACTACAACCCTAGTTTTCCTTGTGCAGCCAACACCCTATACCATGCATCAGATGTCCAACCCCTCCCCCTAAGCGACCAGGAAATAATGCGCAGAGGCAGGATTATATTAGAAAGAAGACCCCTTCCTCATTCTGCCCCTACCTGGCTGGGATCAACTACCGTTGTAATTCCCCGGTCAGTCCCTCAAATAAACTCCCCTCTCCGCCTCTCTATCAGCTCCTGAACCTGCTTCCCGATCGACTCCCAGACCACCCTCCAGGTCAGCGGACATACCTCCTGCCAGTCCCACTTTCCGAGCAACTTCTCGTGCAGCTCGTCAGGTGCTTTTTGTTGTTGATCCCACAAGTCAAAGTGCCGCCTCTATTCTGGCTCGTCGATCTCGACCTCCACCTAAAGATTCAGATTTAGACGACCAACCATTGGTACGCCAGTTTCGACGCAGAGCTATTGATCCTATCTCCAACGATCCGCCTGCTGCTCGACCTTCCTCCTCACCTCTAATGACCACCTCAAGCCCGGGATTCCCGGGTGCTTCTGTGACTCCTTCAGAGGCCCTAGGGGGAACTCTTCGAGGAATGCCCCCAATTATCCCTGAAGAAGTCCGGGACGAATATCACCTGCCCCCCATGGGTACTACTTCATCACATGCATCTCCCCCTGCATCTCCGCCCTCTGTGCCCCATCCTCCAGAGGCCCCAAACGCATCTGCAGGACCTTCAACTCACTTCTCTCCGGCTGTGGGTGAAACCGGACCATCTAGCTCACGACGCCCAACCTACTCACACTTCAGAGCCACTTTACCCTCAGAACTACACCTGCAGAATCAAAAAGATGCCCCTACTAGCCGCATCACTCTGAGAGGACTATTATCCAACCGCTGGCAAGAAAATTTGGAGCAGATACATGTCATTTCGGTGTTGCTCCAATTGGACTTGATTGCGGAAGGAGCTATAGCCATAAGCTTCCTTTATTATTTCCTCCCCTTATTTCTATCATTCCCTTATGCCTGTCCCTCTATAGAGCCTTGCTGAGTCTTTGACAATGAGTCACACATTGTCCGCCTTATATCAAGAAAATAAAGCTATGAAGGACAGATTAGCTGAAGTGGAGCTTCAATTAAATGACCCGGCAGCAGCTAACCATATACTGAGGGCTGAGATAGAGACCTTGAAGAGAGCGAATGCTCTTCATAGGCAATCCCTAAGAGAGGTAGATCAAGAAATCAAAGGCCTTTGTGAGGAAAAGAGCAAGACCGAGATTCTTCACCAGCAAACTTTGGATCAGTTGACTAAGGAGCTGCAATCTAAGGAGGCTCTTCTTTGAGATCAGGGTCGAACTTTGGAATCCCAGGCTGCAGAATTATGTGCAGCTCAAGATGAATTATCTCAAGCTCGTTCTGCCACAACTGGTATTACCACGACTCTGACAGTATATAGGGAAGGAGAAAGCGAGCATTGTAGGTTGAACCGAGAGGCCTACTTACACTCTTGGGAGTTCGACATTCAGGTAGGGGATCACTTTGTCTCAGCGGTCACTTATGGTGCTGCCGGGGCTCTTAGACAGCTGTATGAGCAAGGGTACCTTACCTCCGCTCCCCCTGAAGACTTCCTAGACCATCACCATATTTTGAGAGAAATACCTGACGAAATCTTTTCCGCTTTTAAGTAATTTGCATCTGTAAACTGTGAAAACTAAACAACCTTATGCTTAACATTCCATCCCATCTATTGTTATCCGTATTCTAGGTATGAATATGCCAGCACCTAAGTGCTTTACTCCACGTTTGAATCCTAAATGAGTCTGTTAATTTTTAAAGAGTAAGGACATAACAATCCTGACCAGGCTAACATTCTGAATGACCGGTCGAGCGAGTATTCCCGACCTAACTTATCATACCTCAATCAGACTCACTCTTATCGGGACTAGACTTTATAGAAAAGAAAGTTATCTACATGCGATAAGGCCAAAGATAGTTAGCGCTCCAGGGCCGGTCTGGCTTCCTACCCTAGTCATCTTGCAGGTAGTAGGCACCTGACGCCAACTTTTTAACAACTTTATAAGGCCCATCCCATTGGGGTGCTAGCTTGGCTATGTCCTCCATAGGCTTTGTTTGCTTCCAGACCAGGTCCCCTTCTTCGAAGAAATGAGGAACCACCCTTCTATCGTAATTTTGCTTCATCCTTTGTCGGTAGGCCGCTAGCCTGGCTACCGTCCGATCGCGGATTTCACTAATAAGGTCCAACTCTGCAAGTCTTCGTTCAACATTTTTTTCATCGTATAACATTCTCCTAGTTGAGGGCACCCCGATCTCTATAGGCACCACTGCCTCATTACCATAGACTAGATGAAACGGAGTAAGGCCTGCACTCTCCCGGGGCGTCGTACGGTAGGTCCAGAGAATACTTGGCAATTCTTCTACCCAATCTCCTCCAACGCGATCCAACTTAACCTTCAATCTCCTTTGTCGGTAGGCCGCTAGCTTGGCTATCGTCCGATCACGGATTTCACTAATAAGGTCCAGCTCTGCAAGTCTTCATTCAACATTTTTTTCATCGTATAACATTCTCCTAGTTGGGGGCACCCCGATATCTATAGGCACCACTGCCTCATTGCCGTAGACTAGATGAAACGGAGTAAGGCCTGTACTCTCCCGGGGCGTCGTACGGTAGGTCCAGAGAATACTTGGCAATTCTTCTACCTAATCTCCTCCAACGCGATCCAACTTAACCTTTAATCCCCGCACAATCTCTCGGTTAATAACTTCTGTCTGATGATTACTTTACAGGTATGCTATGGATGTAAAGGCCTGAGTAATACCGAACCCTTGACACCAGGCCTGGATCTTCCGACCTTGAAACTGTCTTCCATTATCTGAGACCAGTTTATGGGGTATGCCAAATCTGCACAGAATATTTTTCCACAAAAACTGAATGACTACTCCCTTTGTAATTCTGGCAAGGGCTTTAGCTTCTACCTATTTGGAAAAGTAGTCCACTGCCACAAGAAGAAATCGCCTTTGAGCGGGTGCCATAGGGAATAGTCCTACAATATCTATACCCCACTGATCGAAGGGAGAATAAACTATAGATATCTTTAGCATCGAGGTGGGCATATATGTCAGATTCTGATGTTTCTGGCAAGATAAACAAGTGTTCACCAATCGCTGAGCATCTTTCTGTAAAGTAGGCTAGAAATAGCCGACCAACAGCACCTTACGGGCCAATGTTCTGCCTCTAGTATGACTACCGCAACACCCTAGATGTATCTCTTGTAAGGCATGATCCGCCTCTTCCATACCTAAACACTTGAGTAAAGGCCTGAAAAATGCCCGCTTGTATAACTGATCTCCTATCATGGTATAGGCGTGGGCCTTTTTCCTGACTAATCGTGCACTCCCAAGGTCGGTCGGCAGGATACCGTGCTGAAGATAACTAATTATCGGGGCTCTCCAATCAATAAGATCCCCCATGTTATTCTGAAGATCTATCTGGGCTACGACGAACATATGTGCTATTGACTTATCTAATACCCATATGGTCAGAGAGTTGGCCATTTTGGCTAACTCATTAGCTCGGCCATTCTCCGTTCTGGGAATCTTGATTACCGTGATCTCCTTGAACTTTTCTTTCATTCATTCATAAGCCTCTCGGTATACCTGTAGCTTATCGCCATTGACCTCAAAGTTGCCCGCTACTTGTTGGGTTACTAATTGAGAATCTGAATAGATGATTACCCGGACAACTTCCATATGCTGGGCTGCCTGCAACCCTGCCAACAAAGCCTCATACTCTGCCTCATTGTTAGTGGCTCTGAAGTTTAACTGAACGACTACCTGCAGTATGTCCTCTTGAGGGGATATCAGAAGAACTTCGACGTCACTTTCCTGCTGTGTAGCCGATCCATCCACATACACCTTCCAAGTCTCTTCGGAATCAGCTTGATGAATCTCTGTCAAGAAATCAACCAAGGCCTGCGCTTTAATGACCGTGCGAGGTTGATAGGCTATATCATATTCTCCCAATTCTTTCGCCCACTTGATAAGTCGACCAGCAACCTCTACATTGGTAAGGGCCTTACCCATGGTGCTATTGGTCAAGACTGTAATGGGATGTGATAGGAAATAGGGCCTCAACTGTCGAGCCATAAGCACTAGTCTGTAGACTAACTTTTCTAGAGTTGTGTATCTAGACTCAACCCCCTTTAGTAGATGACTAAAAAAGTACACTAGCCACTGTACATTGTCTTGTTCTTTTACCAACACTGCTCCCACGGCCTTAGGGGTGGCTGACAGGTAGACCTAAAGCGACTCTCCCATAATAGGCTTGAACAAGGAAGGCAAGGTCTCCAGATATTTTTTTAGCTCTTCAAAAGCCCACGTGCATTCCTCGTCCCACTGGAATTTGGAAGCTTTCCTGAGCACTTTAAAGAAGGGTGTTGCTTTGTCTGCTGATCGGGAGATAAATCTGGATAGGGCTGTTATCCTGCCTACCAATTTCTGAGTCTCCTTCAGGTTTTGGGGGGCCTTCATGTCTCGGAGTGCTTGGACCTTCTTAGGATTAGCTTCAATTCCCCGCTCAGTCATTAGGTATCCCAAGAACTTCCCTCCTTTGGCTTTGAACAAACACTTCAAGGGATTTAATTTTAACCCATACTGCTAGAGGGTGCCGCAGGTCTCCACGTTAGTTATTAGGTTTACGGCTAAAGAGGACTTGATGAGTATATCATCTACATAGGCTTCCACGTTACGCCCGACCTGCTCCCGAAAGATCTTATCCATCATCCTTTGGTAGGTAGCTCCAGCATTCCTAAGTCCAAAAGGCATGACAATGTAACAGAAAGTACCATCCGCCGTGATAAAACTGACCTTCTCCTGATCCTCTATGGCTAGGGGGGATTTGGTGGTACCCCTGATAAGCATCCAGCATGCAAATCCTTTCACATCCTATGGTTGAGTCTACCATCTGGTCAATTATGGGGCGAGGATAACAATCTTTAGGGCTGGCACGGTTGAGATCCCGAAAGTCTTTGCAAACTCTCCACTTATTATTGGGCTTCGCCACCAGGACCACATTAGAAAGCTAGGACGGGAATTGTACTTCCCTAACATGGCCCGCTTTCCGAAGTTGGTCCACTTTAGCTCAGATAATTTTATTTTGACCGACCGAGAAATTTCTCTTCTTCTGATTGACCATCCGGGCGTCAGGCAAGAGATTAACTTATGTTATGCTATTTCAGGCTTGATTCCTGGTAATTCTTCAGTAGACCAGGCGAAGACATCTCTATTGCGAGTCAAGCATTGAATCAATTCTTTTTTAAGCTTGGGAGGTAAATCACTGGCTATACGAGTGAGACTCTCTAGGCGTTCAGGATATAATTGGACTTCGTCCCAGGGAATGGGCTCTTCCACTATAGGTATAGGTTCTTCTTGGATGGCATGAATGACCCCATCCTAAGTCCTTTGTGCTTTGCGAGCTTCTACTCTGACCATATCAATATAGCATCGACGAGAAACCCGTTGCTCTCCTTTAACTTCCCCGACTTACTCTCCCACAGGGAACTTGATTTTCTGGTGGAAGGTGGAAATAACAGCTCAGAATTCATGTAAAGCTGATCGGCCCAGAATGACATTGTAAGAGGAGGGCGAATCTACCACGATGATTCTCACTAATGGTTCACTTCCTAAAGATATGACCAACTTGATCTGGCCCATGGGCTTTACCTCGTTATCAGTAAAACCATATAAAGAAGTAGCCACTGGTTGAAGCTTGCTGGCATCAATATGCATTTCTTCAAAAGCAGTCCTAAACAACAATTTGACAGAGATCCTGGTGTCAACGAAGACCCTGACCACGCGACTATTTGCTATGACAACCTAAATGATGAGGGCGTCATCATGAGGCAGCTCTAATCCTTCCAAATCCCGTGGTCCAAAAGTAATGACAGGACCAGCAGTCTGCTCCTGGCTGCATCCAACAGCGTGGATCTCCAGCCGGCGTTCGTGAGACTTGCATGCCTGATAAGCCGAAAAATTGAGTGTCACGAACGGACTTATCAAATCATCAAATTATATCCATAAGCCCCTTACATACACAATGATGTTGTAATAACGAGCCCAGGATCAAATCTCTCGAGGAACAAATGGTAGGATGTAATCTAGGATTATATGTAATTCCTATTTTTGGGGTTTTTAATATGGAATTGGGGGTTTTAGCTTTAAATCTAAATCTAATAAATGGAAAGCACATCAATTAAGAAATTAATCTAATGCATAAATGAAACCTAACTAGGTGTCACCGATCAGTCCAAGACGCATTGTCACACTACGTAATGAATCTCATCTTCAACACACTTAAACTAGCAATGAAATAACAAGACACATTTAAAATCTAACCTAAAGCATTGAATAAAATAGAGAATTAAATGACAAGTCCAATTTAAATCTGATCTAAAGCAGAACTTAACCCTAGCTAAAAACTCAACCTCTTAACAATTAACTAAGCATCTAACAAGATTAAATTACATTAAAGAAATTACTACTAAACATGAATTAAACTCCAACAAGACAAAGAAATTCTAGATTACTTAATAAGAACATAACAAACATCAAAGGAAATATGTTCTAGCTACAAAAATAGTAACAAAGTGAAAATAAATGATAAGCCGATCCAATCTCACAACCAATCTAACCAAACAACACTTCTTGCCGTCACACAAGAAGCCGGAGACGAGAACACCCAACTCTGGTCATCAGTGAAGAATCTCAACTGCAAATGAATCTAGGAATGCTCAGCAACGCTGGCGGAACACCTCCGGTACGCTGGAAACAACCCTAATCCAATCAAATGCCAAAAATCTGAAAATCTGTCAACATGAATCTCTGAATCTGGAATGTGGTTGCGGATACTGGATTGTCATCAAATTTGGCTCAGGACCATCAGAGGAACGCCGCCGATGATTCTATGGAGAAATGGGTGTTGGTTGATCCTAGGAATATCGTACCGGTTCCACTGTACAAAAATTTTGTACAAGTGTCGAACCTTTCCTAACAAACTATTATGTTCTTTAGAAATTAAATTCGGAATTGCAAATGGAACTTAACATTATTGATTCCAAATTTAACTTATCTTTTCTTAGTGGTTTAGACTTGGATTGCAAACGATGCTTAACATTATTGATCCAAATCCACCCATGTTACAAATTCAATTAAATATTAATTTTAGAAATAAGCTTCCAGATTAAACATGGCGAGGTACTAGGCCTTCTTGGGTATGGGAGCATCCACCACTTCCTAGAGCCTTTCAATGAAATCTAATATTTAATTTCCTTATATAACCTTAGGTTTAACCAAAAAGAATAATCGAATCACAAATTCGAAAAACAAAAAAAACACAAACTCGAATCACAAATTCGAAACCTAGAATTATATGCCTCTTGTGTTTGGAATTCATACAAAGAAAAACTAGTATGATGCGGAAAATAATTACTAGTTATACCTTTCTTTGTATGCAATGACCTCTTGATCTTCTACCATTTTCCTCTTCTTATCTCGGACGTCGTATGGGCGACGATCTTCCAAGACAAGAACCACCCAAGCCCTTCTTCTTCATTCTTCCAAGTTTCGGCCAAGCAACTTCTCCAAGAAATTGTAAGTCTCGGCCACCAACCAAGCTCCAAAGAAAACTAGAAAACAAAACCTCCTTTTTCTTCTTCTTCTCCAAGCTAGATCCGGCCACAAAAACATGCTCCTAGAGGTTGATGAGGTTCAACCACCAAGGAGGAAGAAAAGGAGGGGATGAGGAGATGATATGGCTGGCTACACTAAGGAAGAGAGGAGAGGAATAGAAGAGAGTTCACTTTGTGAAGACACCCCTTCCCTCTCTTTTATAATCCTTGGTCTTGGCAAATAAGGAAAGTTTTAATTAAAACTTCCTTATTTTCTTTGCCATGAAAAGGAAAATTTAATTGATAAAAAACAATTTCCTTTTCTTTTATTAAAGTGGCCGGCCACCTCTAATTCTCCAAACAAGGAAAGTTTTAATCACAAGAATTAAAACTTCCTAATTTGTTTCCAGAAATTTTTAAAATAAAATTTTTTCTATTAATTTTTTCCTTCATGGTTGGTTATAAAAGGAAATTTTATAAATTAAAATCTCTCTATTAAAACATGCGGATGATTTCCAAAAAAATTAAAATCTTCCTTTCAATCTACAAATAAGGAAAGATATCAAATCTTTTCTTAATCTTTTGTAGAAATTATAAAAGGAAAGATTTAATTTTAAAACTCTCTTTTAAAATCATGAGGATGGTTTCATAAAAAGAAAGTTTTATCAAAAATTAAAATATTCCTTTTAACTACAAATAAGGAAAGATATCAAACCTTTCACTTAATCTTTTGTAAAAATCTATAAAAGGAAAGATTTAAATTTTAAACTATCTTTTAAAACCATGGTATCCACATAAGAAAGATTTAAAAAATAAAATCCTTTTTAATTTAATGTGGCCGGCCACACCAAGCTTGGATACAAGCTAGGGCAGGCCACACAACTTGGCTCATCCTATTTGCTTGGCTGACCCAAGCTTGGGTTCCAAGCTTGCTTGGCCAGCTACCTTAGGATGGGTATAAAGGTGGGTATAGGTAGGTATAATACTTTATTAATAAGAGGCTATGATAGGGACCAAGAGGAGGAATTAGTTTTGGTTTCCCAATGAAATTAAGCTTCCCGTGTTCGTCCTGAACACCCAACTTAATTTCATCAATAATAATTCATTCCACTAAAGAATTATTATTGAACTACCGCACCAATTCCAAATTACATTTTGGGCTCCTTCTTATCATGAGTGTGTTAATCTCCCTGTGTTTAAGATGTCGGATGCCCACTAATTAATTGAGTTACTGACAACTCACTTTAATTAATATCTTAGTCCAAGAGTAGTACCACTCAACCTTACTATCGTGTCGGACTAAGTCCACCTGTAGGGTTTAACATGACAATCCTTATGAGCTCATCTTGGGGATATTATCAACATAGATTACTAGGACACAGTTTCCTTGTATAATCAACAACACACACTATAAGTAATATCATTTCCTAACTTATCGGACCTATTGATTTATCGAGTTAAATCTCACCCTTTGATAAATCAAAGAAAGAAATACTAAATATATGTGCTTGTTATTATATTAGGATTAAGAGCACACACTTCCATAATAACTAAGGTTTTGTTCTTTTATTAAGTCAGTATAAAAAAAACTTACCTTAAATGGTTCTGCTCAATACACTCAGAGTGTACTAGTGTAATTTATCAGTCAAGATAAATTAATATCTAATTACACTACGACTATTCCAATGGTTTGTTCCTTTCCATCTCAGTCGTGAGTTACTATTTATAATTTATAAGGAATTGATACCATGATCTTCTATGTGTGACACCACACACCATGTTATCTACAATATAAATTAATCGAACAACTACACTTAACTTATAAATGTAGATATTTGACCAATATGATTCTTATTTCTAAGTAAATGTTTATACAAAAAGCTAGGCTTTTAGTATACATTCCAACAATGGGAACCTAGATCGGAGGAACGTCACTGATTTGTGGCGGAAACAGAGACTCACAGAGGATGGAATCACGCCAGAAGGAACGCCTGCCAGCGGCTCCAGATAATCGAAATCCAGCTGCCGTGAAGCTCTACACCGAAGATGTCGCATGAGAAGATGATCGGAGAAGAAACGGGGCCATAATCTCGGAAGAATGCCACGGGACGCGAAGCTCAGTGCGGAGGAGATTGACAAAACCATGAAGCACTGTAGCTTCTGTTTTAAATTAGATCCAGATCTGAATGGGTGATTGAGAACAATTCGGATCTTGATCAACGGTGAAAAGTCACCTAAACTCCGATCTGAAGGTGCTGATCTTAATCTAGGGTTTGGATCTACTCTCCCTTAGGTCGGATGGAGCAGATCTTCTATGGATGGCTCAGATCTATCCAATCTTTGATGAACAGTCCATAATGCTCTACAGCTTGATCTTCTCGTTTAAACTCTGTTTCGAGCACAAATTCTGTTAAAATAGATCCAAATCCAAGATCCTTGATGCCTACAAAATAAGAATCAAATATTAGCATCAAATAACATAAAAAATAAAATGATTTGCAATTAATTCCAAGAATAAAGATAATGCATGAAATGTGATGCAAATGTATGTTTCATTTATGAAAACAATATCAAACCATGCATGTATGAATCAAAATAACATAGTAAAATCATGGTTATCAAATCCCCCACACTTAGTCTTGAACGCCCCGTGCAAGTAAAGAAAATTTAAAAATCATCTCCACACAAATTTCCTAGCAATATCTAAAAGATAGTAGAAGGAATTTAACTAAGACTATCTAAAGATCACAAACAATCATAAATACAATTCAAACAATAATCAGTAAGTATGGTAGTTTCAATCCAATTGAAAAATTAAGCAAGTTGCAATCTCACAAGGTATTCACCTATTCTATCTCTCTCACTCAAACGTGTATAAGTGAAGCTCACTCAATGCAACTCACAACATTTCACTACCATAAGCTTGCTTATTTTCTAATTCTCCACCACTATAAATATAGCATACATGAATCAAAAGGATTTTATCAACAAGAATTGAAATGGAATAAAAAAGAGCAATGAAAGTGAATAAAATAGGCAAAAGAAAAGAATTCAATGAAGAAAATGAGAAGATGAGAGTATTGGAGGAATATACTTGATAAGTTGATCATTTTGATGTGAAAAGAGATGAATACTATTTGTTGTTACCAATTCAAAGTATCAAGCTAACCTCTCCTTCAATTTGATAGCTAACGTAGAATCTTGATACTCTATCTCCACATTTGATACTCTTTGTCTTGCCACTGTTGTTTTTTTTTTCATTGTTTTTACACCTCAATTCCAGCACCAATAGCTCACCAAATCATCTCAAATCAACTTATGATTATGAAGAAGAATTCCCTCGCCCACACTTAAAACATTGGCCGTCTCGGACAATAAAACACATCGTGCATTTGCTACACTTTAACCACTGTTTCCTTGTCTTCAATCTACAACTTTTTCTTTACTATTTTTCTGTGGTTTTTTTCTGGTAAAAAGTAGCAATTAAATTCTGATAAATTCTGTTCTTTTCTGTTAATGCAGACTTCTATTTCCATAATTAGATATTCCAACTTTTCTAGAAATACAAACATCATTCATCAATCAGATTTTATAGCTCATCATGAATTGAAACAAACCAAGTTTCCTTCAGAATTTCAGTACTGCAGGAATAGAACCTAAGCTCTGCTTCTCATGCATTCAATCACCATAATCAGATAGAGCTTCAAACTCAAATTTTAAAGCAAAAGATCCTAACAGAATTATGAATATTAAGATTTCAGCTTCAGTTTGCAACTTCCTATCCACATTGCAGTTTCAGAAGATTGACACAGGATACTAGAAGATTGACTTCTCCTTCTAACAGTTTTAAGTGATCAAAACCCAAAATCAATAGCTTAGCTCAGTCTTGATGAAATTGATACATCCCTTGCAAATTCCATATCTGCAGGTTCATGATACCTCTCTCTGTTTCTGTGATTTTCTCAGTTACAGGTTTCTGATAAAACTGCACTAATAGGACAAGCAAAAGTAATCCACTATAATTCATAAATTAGAACATTCCCTGGCCATAACAATGTATTCCAGTAGCCACACCAGTTTCAACACAAAGCATTAGATCCAGTCAAACATATCCAACATCAAATTCAACAAGACTAAATTCTGGATTCTGGAATTCAGCTTCACATTGCCAAACTCATTTTACTGATTCTTGCACTATAGTCTGATCAGAAAACAAATCGAAAGGTTACCACCATTGCATAACTGCACTTCATCAATTTCTGAAATCAGATTTCATAGGCTATTTTGTGCACAATTTGATTTATATAGAAGTAAGTGAACTCCTTAATTCAGCTTTTACAATATCAGGAACTTCAGAATCTCTGAATTCCCAATTTTGAACATTTACTAGACTTGGTGTCACAACAACAACAACATCAGAAAATAGGGTTGTCTATGCTGTTGTCACTGCCCTTCCCTATTCCAGATTGGTTTTAGGTTCTACATAATCATGGAAACAATGCAAAAGGAAAAAGGTAAAGAACTAGTAACAGGCCTGAAAACAAAAGGGACCAATGATATGGAGATTGATAACAAATTGACACACACAAATCAAAAAGTTGCAGCTTCTATTCTGTTGCTCTTGCTCTAAAATTCCAGCTCAAATCTGATACAAAACTCCCACTTACAACTCACTGTACAGCTTCCTCAAAAACCCTCAAGAATTTTCCACAATCTGTATCTTTTCAAAAATTTGCATCAGAATTTGTAAGACCTAATTATGCAAGATCACCATGTGTTCCTTTTCACTTAAACACTTCACCAGATCTTCTTCTTCAATATCTTGATACTGCTTCTGAGTTTTTTGATACTCAATGTCACCACACTAGCTGAATTGTTTCCCTTTCTATTTTTGCAGAATTCCAGCTCCTTAAACCTCCTTACAACTGCTATTTCCTTGACTCCAAGCTTCACCGTCGAGTCCCTGGCAACATCGCCAAAATTTGATAAGCCGAAAAATTGGGTGTCATGAACGGGCTTATCAAATTATAAAATGATATCCATGAACCCCTTACATACACAATGATGATGTAATAACGAGCCCAGGATCAAATCTCTAGAGGAACAAACAATAGGATGTAATCTAGGATTGTATGTTATTCCTATTTTTGGGGGTTTTAATATGGAATTGGGGGTTTTAGCTTTAAATCTAAATCTAATAAATGGAAAGCACAGTAATTAAGAAATTAATCTAATGCATAAATAAAACCTAACTAGGTGTCACCGATCAGTCTAAGACGCATTGTCACACTACGTAATGAATCTCATCTTCAACACACTTAAACTAGCAATGAAATAACAAGACACATTTAAAATCTAACCTAAAGCATTGAATAAAATAGAGAATTAAATGACAAGTCCAATTTAAATCTGATCTAAAGCAGAACTTAACCCTAGCTAAAAACTCAACCTCTTAACAATTAACTAAGCATCTAACAAGACTAAATTGCATTAAAGAAATTACTACTAAACATGAATTAAACTTCAACAAGACAAAGAAATGTTAGATTACTTAATAAGAACATAACAAACATCAAAGGAAATATGTTCTAGCTACAAAAACAGTAACAAAGTGAAATAAAATGATAAGTCGATCCAATCTCACAACCAATCTAACTAAACAACACTTCTTGCCATCACACAAGAAGCCGGAGACGAGAACACCCAACTCTGGTCATCAGTGAAGAATCTCAGCTGCAAATGAATCTAGGAATGCTCAACAATGCTGGTGGAACGCCTCCGGTACGCTGGAAACAACCCTAATCCAATCAAATGTCGAAAATCTGTCAACATGAATCTTTGAATCTGGAATGTGGTTGCGGATACTGAATTGTCGTCGAATTTGGCTCAGGAGCATCAGAGGAACGCTGCCGATGATTCTGTGGAGAAATGGGAACCTAAATCGGAGGAACGCCGCCGATCTGTGGTGGAAACAGAGACTCACAGAGGATGGAATCGCGCCGGAAGGAACGCCTGCCAGCGTCTCCAGATGATCGAAATCCAGCTGCCGTGAAGCTCTACACTGAAGATGTCGCCTGAGAAGATGATCGAAGAAGAAACGGGGCCATAATCTTGGAAGAATGTAGCGGGACGCGAAGCTCAGTGTGGAGGAGATTGACAAAACCATGAAGCACTGTAGCTTCTGTTTTAAATCAGATCCAGATCTGAACGGATGACTGAGAACAATTCAGATCTTGATCAACGTTGAAAAGTCGCCTAAACTCCGATCCGAAGGTGCTGATCTTAATCTAGGGTCTGGATCTACTCTCCCTTAGGTCAGATGGACCAGATCTTCTATGGATGGCTCAGATCTATCCAATTTTTGATGAACGGTCCATAATACTCCGCAGCTTGATCTTCTCGTTTAAACTCCGATTCGAGCACAAATTTGGTTCAAATAGATCCAAATCCAAGATCCTTTGATGCCTACAAAATAAGAATCAAATATTAGCATCAAATAACATAAAAAATAAAATGATTTACAATTAAGTCCAAGAATAAAGACAATGCACGAAATGTGATGCAAATGTATGTTTCATCTATGAAAACAATATCAAACAATGCATGTATGAATCAAAATAACACAGTAAAATCATGGTTATCAGTGCCCTACCTGAATCTCCATCAGTAGGCCCTCCAGAGATCATACCTATGTCCCGGATGGTCGCATTGCCCCTATTCTCTACTTTGTGGGCTTCTCCTTGCTCCCTGGTGAGTCCTTGTTGCTGCACGCCAGGCCCCCCTGCTCTGTCCGGGGTCTGCTTGCCTGCCCCATAGCATCGCGTTGCTCCTCCATCATTCTTTGGACCTGGGGAGTGATAACCATGATTTTACTGCGTTATTTTGATTCATATATGCATGGTTTGATGTTGATTTCATAGGTTAAAATCATGATTACATAACATTTTGTGCATTATGTGTATTTTTGGACTTAATTGCAAATTACTTTATTTTTATATTTTTGATGCTAATATTTGATTCTTATTTTGTAGGCATCAAAGGATCTTGGATTTGGATCTATTTGGACCAAAATTGGGCTCGAATCGGAGTTCAAACGAGAAGATCAAGCTTTGAAGCATTATGGGCCGTTTATCAAGAATAGGAGAGATCTGTACCATCCGTTGAAGATCTGGCCTATCCAACCTAATGGGGAGCAGATCTGAGCCATTGATGAAGATCCAGAAGTTTTGATCCAGATCTGAGTTCATCTAGCCATTGATCCAGCAGGATTAATCTGGACCGTTCAATGAAGACTGTGCAGATCCGGGCCATCCAATGATGATCTGATCGATCCGACCTACGGGAGGGTAGATCCAGACCCTAGATCAACATCAGTACATTCGGATCGGATTTTGGGCAAGCTTTCACCATTGATTTAGCCCCAAACATTCTCAGCCATCCGATCAGATTTGAAAGGGGTATAAAAGCTTAGAGAAGCTACAGTGTACTCAGCTCGGCGTTGGCTCATGATTTTCCACTGTAGCTTCGTCTTCCTCCGCCGACGCTCCCATCTCCACTTCAGATCCACTTCTCGGCGAGTTTCATTGGCGTTGACACTTCCGTCTATTGGCGTCCAGCTTCCGTATCTGAGCATCGCTTCAAGGTGGTCCTGCGGCGACGATTCTGCTTCGGCGACTCTGTTTCTACCCTGCTCGGCGGTGTTCCTCCGATGCAGTGGCTCCGCTTCACAGTTGTTCACCGGCGGTGGTCCTCCGGTGGTACCTGAACCCTTCCGACGATCTTCGATCCACCATCGACTCCACCACAGATCAGAGTTTCCAGCACAGTAGAATTACAGATTTCTAGAGTTTTGGCAGCTTCAATCTTCGTTAGATTCGCTTGGAGGGGTGTCCGGTGAATCTGGTAAAGGTTGAGTTGAGCTAGATACTGAGATTGTCTCCTCCAATTGCCAAAGTGAGGTTTCACCGAGCTTCCTTGTGTGACGGCAAGGAGAGACTCGTTTGAGAAGTAATTTGATGTAGAGATGGTTTAGGGTTTAACTTTTGCATTCTTTTTACTATTGATAGATTTCCATTTCAGTTTATTATGTTTTGATTTAGTAATCATAGTTCTTTAGATTAATTGTTTTAATTCAAGTGCATTGAGTAATTTAGTTTCAATAGAGTTTAATTCCGCTTTAGCTTAATTGTAGCACTGTTGAGTGGTTTAGTTTCTGTAGTTAACGTTTTAATTGTTGCTTAAGATTAGGTTTCATTATTGTCCAGCTATTTCATACCTTAGTTTTAGTGTGTTGTTGATGAAATTCATTATGTAGCGTGACAATGCGTATTGGATTAATCGATGACACCTAGTTAGGTTTACTTTATGCATTAGATTAATTTCTTTATTCGCTGTGTTTTTCCTCTGTTAGATTTAGATTTAAAGCTTTTAAACCCCCAACTTCATTTTTATATCGAAAACCCCCAAAAAAATAGGAATAAAAAGACAATCCTAGATTACATCATACTGTTGGTTCCTCGGATCGATCCTGGGCTCGTTACTACAACGTTATTGTGAAATTAAGGGGTTCAGTGGAAAATACATTTATACAATTTGATTAGCGGATGTGACAGATCGGCTATATCAAATTTTGGCGCCGTTGCCGGGGAATAAAAAAAAATGCAATGTTTAGTAATTTTAGGATTGTTTTGATTGCTTTCATGTTTATATATCCATGTGTTGATTTTATTTGTTTCTGAGTCTTCTGATTTTATTTGCTAGTGTTTCAGTGTAAGAACAGGAAATTCATGTGACCATGGATCCATTTTATCCGTATTTTGGAGAGGGGATGGAGAGACATTACAATCAACCTCAGACTCAGTACTACCTACCTATGGAGCAACGGAATAGGTATGAGGATGCACAAGAACAAATTGAAGAATCAATGTGGAAATGCAATGAAGTTATGCAACAAATGAGAGAGCATCAAGAGCAGTAATTTGCAAGGATACAGAATATTCAGAGTCAGTTAGATCAGATTGCATCATCTATTAATCAGTTACAAAAACAAAGAGCCAGTGAAGAGGTGGATTGTGGAGCTCTTGTCAGGCCTGACACTACTCCCATTTCTTCACAACAATTTTCTAATATTATTTGTGATGATGATGTAATTGTTCAAATTGTTGATTCTACTGATGCTGTTGCTTTAGATGTTGTTGAAGATGCATGTATTGTTGCAGAAGATGATATAAGTGTAGGGGAGTGCTTACTGGAAGCATTACCTCAAGAATCACCAAGAATTGAAGATGTAAGTGTAGGGACTTGTGCTATGGAGCCAAGCACCCAAGAATCACTACATGAAGTTGAACATTCGCCAGAACTGGAGTCTGAGCATTTATTTGAGGAGAAAGAGGTAACAAACACCACTCCAGGTATCTTTCTAGATGACAAGGTGAGTATTTTGTGTGATTTTTCAGAGAGTTTTATAGAGGTACCATTTGTTGATTTTATTAGTTGTGATGCATTTCTTGAAATATCTTTTACCCACAATAATATTCTCCTATTTTCTTTTTACCCCACATGTGTGTGGGAGGTGTTTTATTTGATTGATGTTATAGGAGAACATAAGCGTCCGGAGTGGGTGCTTAAACTGAACCGACTTAGACCTCCGGAGAGAATTTTGAAAGGAAAAAGGATTAATAAGAAGAATTTGAGCGGAACCACGATTACTCCACTTCCGGGGTGGCTTCTTCATCTAAACCTTCTTCAACCACCGGGAATTAAAGGGGAGTTAGTTCCAATTTTGCCTTCTCTTGCATTTTGAGTCATGCTTTGTGTTTAGTTTTTCTCTAATAAATTCGTTATACGTTTCTTTGGTTTCATACTTTGCACTTGCACTTTGTTTTTACATTTTGCATTTTATTTCCACATTTGCTTTCATACTTTGCATTTTGTTTAGTATACATAGCATGTCATTTGAATAAAAATTTTCCATGGGATTTTTCTAAGTAATATTTTTAAGATGGTAAATGGTCTCTTAAATTTGATCATCAAGTTTAGGTCATATGACATGATTGAATGCTTATCTTACATGAAATTGGTTAAAATGGTGGTGGATTTCAATTTGATTAATTGAGCTTGTTTGCATGAATATTACCTAGTGAGGTCCACTTCAAGCCTATACACTATTATTCTCTCTTGTGTGGCATGCAATCATAGCAATTGAAACTCTAAAACTTGCTTAGTTTCTTTTCAAAGTCACAATAACATTGGTATGCATGGAAATTGAGGATTTTGTCAATTTTGTTTCCCTTCATACTTCCCAATTCCTTTCCGCACAATTTTCTTTATACATTCTCATCTAGTACTTTAATTCTTGATTACCTTTGCTTGCTCTATTTCATTGAGATTTTGGTAGAATTGCTTGATGAGTTAGCTTTATCAAGATGTGGACAACGTGGTAAGTGTAATTGTTTGTGTCAAGATATGGATGGAAGTTTTAGACGGTTACTGAACTAATTTGGAGTGTTGCTAATTTATGAAATCTGGTGCTGTAAAAGGTTTCAAAGAAACAAAAAGTTTAAGGGATTTCTGGAAGCTGAAGAGAAATGGAACATCTATGTTATTTTTGATTGGAAGTGCATTATGAACTTATTCTCTTTTAATTCCAGTATCAATTGATATCTTCAGCCGGATGAATTATATATGATTTGAACTTAAGCTACCTTAGGCTTCCAATTCTGAAACTTAAGCTTCAATTCTGGAAAATTTTGAATTCTGGTTTTATAAGCTGAAAATTCTGCAATTTCATATTATGAAGGCAAGGAAGACATAGGGAAGGCTACTGGATTTGCAATGCTTGAAATTGAAATCAAAAATCTGAACTAGAAGTGCAGAATTCAAAATTGTTCTTGCTGAGATAACAAGTTCTGGCACATAAGTAAAGTCTGAAATTTGGGAATTCATGTTGTGGCTGTTTGAATATCAACTTAGCAATGCATAACCTGAAATTTCAGATTTCTGAAATCTATTCAGAAACAAAAGTGCAGAAATTCAGAATTGCAGAATTGCAGAAATTCAGAATGAGCAGGGCTTCTTATTATTGAAGTTGTTGTAGTTTGCATCAGTGGACTTTTACAGCAGCCAGGAGCTTGGAATTATATATCGTTGCCAGTTTGAAATCTTGAAATCTGGAAGTGTAATTAAATCAAGCTGCTGGAATGGAATTTGATACATATCTGAAGTGCAGGAATGAAGTTTCTGAACCTGCATTGAAAAACTGAACTTGGACTGTAATTCAGACTCCAATGAGCAGGAACTCTGCAGAAAGAAACTGTAGTTGTCAATCAACATAATTGAAACTCAATTTCTAACCAATGCACAGCCGAAGTCTTCATGACTTAAGCTGAAAATTCTTGGAGTTCCAAATTCTGAAATTGGTAGCTTTAATTTTGTACTAAGGAGAAACTTGAAGGTGTAGATTTGATGATTGTAGCCTGGTGTTGAGTAGTCTATGAACCTGAAATTTGAAAGATGATTCAAGTTATTGTATCAGATTTGATATGCTGAATTCAGAAGTTGTTGTGATACATAGGGAGTTGCATTTGCTGGAAAAACTGAGTTCTTTATTTCTGCAAGGTCTTATTTCCAGTTTCAATGTTAACCCTTGCTGCTTCTCCCATACCTGACCAAAAAGAAGGCATTTTGAATAGCCAATAAAACTGTAATTGATGTGTCAACTTTAACATGTTGCGTGCCAAGATTTGTGGTAAGTTCCTGGTCAGTGGGAAGCTCAAGTCAAGTTCTTGTTTAATCAGTAACAAGTGATGTTAACAAAATTGAATCATACAAAAAAAAAAAAACACACACACACACACAAAGCAGGAAACTTTGTTTGTTAAGCCTGAATCAAATTTCTGTGACTTCAGTGAAGCTAAATTTTTAAATGAGTAGCTTCACATTTGATTGGTTGAAGCTTTGGTAGATGCTGAGAATTCTAGACTTGGACTCTATTTCTGAAACTGAAGACAGCAGTTGCATGCATTCGGAATTCTGCAATTGGAATAAGTCTGTGAAGTTGTTGATCTTTGATTGTCATTTGATTCTCCACCTTTTTCAAGTCTCTTGTGTGCAAAACTTTGAGGCTACAAGGAATCAAAGTCCTGATACTAATCCTGGAAAGCATCCTGCTGAAAGTCCACAGTGTTGAAATGAAAACAGAAATTTTATCAGAGGAAGCCCTGTTGAGTGCCAAATCCACTTGTTGCTATTGTTCAGTAACATCCTAAATTCGACTTCTGTTATTCCAGTGTAAATTCCTAGTGTAAGTTGTACAATTTCAACATTAAAAGGATCCTAATCTTGATTTTCTGAAATCTGATTTGTGAAATTAGATTTACTGTGATAACTTCTGGATTGTATAGTTAAAGTACTGGTTTCCTAGAGCTCTGGTTAGCTGAATTACTCTTGTTGACTTCACATTCGTTTGCTTGAGCAAAACCAAATTCGCTAGAACTGCTTAGTGAAGTAAGAAAGTTGGATAACTTTTTCAGGGAAAGGACAAATGATGAATATGATCAAAAGCTGTAATTACATGAATTTCATAGTCTGAAGTTGTTGGGGCTGTGCTGATTGTTGTAGAATTTTGTGATCAAGGCTGCTGTAGGTGATTAAAAAAGTTAAGGTTCATGAGTATAGAGCAAGGAAAGTTAACAGCAAGAAATGTTCAAATTGAAATGAGAACACTTGATCCAAGTCTCAATCAGATGGGTAATTTTGATGTTGTAGTACTGCATAACTGCTGCTGTGATGTTGAATCCTGGATTAAGAACTTGTTTCCGAGTTTTAGAAGTGCAGAAATGAATTGGGATTGAACTCCTTTAAATCTGATTCCTGAGTTCTAATTCTATTGCTGGATTCTATATTCAAAGGGGCTGTTGTGGACATTAGTTCTGGAATTTTTGGTGCAGAATATGCAGAGAAAAGATGCAAGAATGCAAAACAGAAATTTAAGAGGGGTCAAGAGTTGAGCTGTGAATTGGAGTAGAAATCTGTGGGTGCAGAAATAAGAGAAGCTGGAAATTCAGAAGTGCAGAATGGTGTTCAAGGTGTACCAAAAATCTGTGGGCATCTAGCAAATCCTTTATAAACTTAAGTGAAGTTCCTCTATTCTCAGAAGCAAATTATGTTAACTTCCTTTATCTGTTTTTACACACCTGCTGGAACAGAATTGCAGAAATCTAAACATTGCTTTGAGGCTGCAAGAAATGAAAGTGCTGATATTTAACTTGGATAACATTCTGCTGAAAGGTCATTTCTAAAAGTGCCAGAAAGCAGTACTTCAAATCTGATACTTAACGAATTCTGGAAGCTGCAGGAATGAGGAGATATGCAGGAAATGAGTTAATTTGTGCTAACTTTTCAACCATTTTCTGATCAGGTACAAGTTCGAAGAGTGTTGCTTAACTGGAATGATGCTGTAATTTCATGAGTTGCTGGTTTGTGAAACTCTGTCTAAATAAGTTGAAATCTGCTGTTGAACTCTAAATCAAATTCCAGCAACTAATTTTTGGAGCAGTTTAAGTCTCATTGATTCTGATTTCTGTACCTTCAAATTCATAGGAGGCTGATTTTTAGTTTGAGTTGGTATGTATGCTGTGGTTAGATGCAAAGCTGTGTTATGAGCATTACAAGGAAAAAGCTGCAGAATAAAGACAAGAAAATAGTGTTTTAAATGTATCAAGTTTTGGAAATTCATGATGTTCTTCATTGTCCGAGACGGCCAATGCTTTAAGTGTGGGGGAAGGGAATTATTCTTCATGATTTGAGATTATTTTAGAGCTTCCAAATTGCTGAAATTGAAGTGAAAAAATAGTGAAAGAAATTTTTTTGAAAATTGGCACATTCAAGAGAGTATCAAAAGGGAGACAATGTATCAAGATTCTATGTTGGCATTCAAATTGAATGGGAGGGTAGCTTGATACTTTGAATTGGTTAAAACAAATGGTATACAACTCTTTACACATCAAATTGGTCAACTCATCAAGTATATTTCTCCAATACTCTCATCTTCTCATTTTCTTCATTGATGCCTTTTCTTTTGCTACTACATTCACTTCCATTGTTTTTTTTTTTGCTTCCATTTCAATTCTTCATGATTAAATCCTTTTGATTCATGTATGCTATGTTTATAGTGGTGGAGAATTAGAAAATAATCAAGCTTATGGTAGTGAAATGTTGTGAGTTGCATTGAGTGAGCTCCACTTATATGCATTTTTGAGTGTAAGAGATAGAATAGGTAAATACCTTGTGAGATTGCAACTTGCTTAATTTTTCAATTGGATAGAAACTACCATACCTACTGATTATTGTTTGGATTGTATTCATGATTGTTTGTGATCTTAAGATGATCGTAGTTAAATTCTTTTTACTATCTTTTAGATATTGCTAGGAAATTTTCTATGGAGATGATTTTGAGTTTTCTTTACTTGCACGGGACGTTCAAGACTAAGTGTGGGGGATTTGATAACCATGATTTTACTGCATTATTTTGATTCATATATGCATGGTTTGATGTTGATTTCATAGGTTAAAATCATGGTTACATCACATTTTGTGCATTATGTATATTTTTGGACTTAATTACAAATTACTTTATTTTTATATTATTTGATGCTAATATTTGATTCTTATTTTGTAGGCATCAAAGGATCTTGGATTTGGATCTATTTGGACTAAAATTGGGCTCGAATCGGAGTTCAAACGAGAAGATCAAGCTTTGAAGCATTATGTGCCGTTTATCAAGAATAGGAGAGATCTGTACAATCCGTTGAAGATCTGGCCTATCCAACCTAATGGGGAGCAGATCTGAGCCATTGATGAAGATCCAGAAGTTTTGATCCAGATCTGAGTTCATCTAGCCATTGATCCAGCCGGATTAATCTGGACCGTTCAATGAAGACTGTGCAGATCCGGGCCATCCAGTGATGATCTGATCGATCCGACCTACGGGAGGGTAGATCCAGACCCTAGATCAACATCAGTACATTCGGATCGGATTTTGGGCAAGCTTTCACCATTGATTTAGCCCCAAACATTCTCAGCCATCAGATCAGATTTGAAAGGGGTATAAAAGCTTAGAGAAGCTACAGTGTACTCAGCTCGGCGTTGGCTCGCGATTTTCCACTGTAGCTTCGTCTTCCTCCGCCGACGCTCCCATCTCCACTTCAGATCCACTTCTCGGCGAGTTTCATTGGCGTTGACACTTCCGTCTACTGGCATCCAGCTTCCGTATCTGAGCATCGCTTCAAGGTGGTCCTGCGGCGACGATTCTGCTTCGGCGACTCTGTTTCTACCCTGCTCGGCGGTGTTCCTCCGATGCAGCGGCTCCGCTTCACAGTTGTTCACCGGCGGTGGTCCTCCGGTGGTACCTGAACCCTTCCGACGATCTTCGATCCACCATCGACTCCACCACAGATCAGAGTTTCCAGCACAGTAGAATTACAGATTTCTGGAGTTTTGGTAGCTTCAATCTTCGTTAGATTCGCTTGGAGGGGTGTCCGGTGAATCTGGTAAAGGTTGAGTTGAGCTAGATACTGAGATTGTCTCCTCCAATTGCCAAAGTGAGGTTTCACCGAGCTTCCTTGTGTGACGGCAAGGAGAGACTCGTTTGAGAAGTAATTTGATGTAGAGATGGTTTAGGGTTTAACTTTTGCATTCTTTTTACTATTGATAGATTTCCATTTCAGTTTATTATGTTTTGATTTAGTAATCATAGTTCTTTAGATTAATTGTTTTAATTCAAGTGCATTGGGTAATTTAGTTTCAATAGAGTTTAATTCCGCTTTAGCTTAATTGTAGCACTGTTGAGTGGTTTAGTTTCTGTAGTTAACGTTTTAATTGTTGCTTAAGATTAGGTTTCATTATTGTCCAGCTATTTCATACCTTAGTTTTAGTGTGTTGTTGATGAAATTCATTACGTAGTGTGACAATGCGTATTGGACTAATCGATGACACCTAGTTAGGTTTACTTTATGCATTAGATTAATTTCTTTATTCGCTGTGTTTTTCCTCTGTTAGATTTAGATTTAAAGTTTTTAAACCCCCAACTCCATTTTTATATCGAAAACCCCAAAAAAAATAGGAATAAAAAGACAATCCTAGATTACATCATACTGTTGGTTCCTCGGATCGATCCTGGGCTCGTTACTACAACGTTATTGTGAAATTAAGGGGTTCAGTGGAAAATACATTTATACAATTTGATTAGCGGATGTGACAGATGGTCGCATTGCCCCTATTCTCTACTTTGTGGGCTTCTCCTTGCTCCCTGGTGAGTCCTTGTTGCTGAACGCCAGGCCCCCCTGCTCTGTCCGGGGTCTGCTTGCCTGCCCCATATCATCGCGTTGCTCCTCCATCATTCTTTGGACCTGGGGAGCCAGCTCGGGTGGTGGCAGGCCCAGCTCAGCAGCACGACAAGAATCACGGGCGAATTGAAAACAATCGCTGGTGGCATGCATGTGTGATCGATGATAAGTACAATAGCGTGGTCCCCAATGCCCAAGTTGGGGAACATGGACTGTGGCCACACGCGGGACCGCCCGAACATCTTGACCGGGAAGGAAGGTAGGTCGGGCTTCCCGAGCGCGCGGAAGAGGTTGAGCGGGCGGTTGGGGTATTCTTCTCTCAGGCTTATTGGTAGAAGAAGGCGGTTTGTCTACCTTCCTTCGCGCCACCTATGCTTCTTCCACATTGATGTAGCTGACGGCTTTTTCTAGCATCTTATCAAAATTTCTTACCGGATTTTTGATGAGGTCCCTAAAGAATTCCCCCTCTGTTAATCCATGAGAGAAGGCGCTCATGAGTATTTCTGAAGTGGCTGCGGGGGCATCCTGGGCCACTTGGTTGAAGCGTTTGATATAACTCCTCAACGATTCAGAGGACCCTTGCTTGAGAGCAAAAAGGTAGTGGTCAGTCTTTTGGTATTTCCTGCTGCTGGCAAAGTGGCGCAGGAATGCAGTCTTGAAATCTAAGAAGCAAGTGATGGACCCGTGCGACAGTCCATTGAACCACTTTTGTGCAGAGTCCGATAGAGTATTCAAGAATACCCGGCACTTAACGACGTCACTATACTTGTTGGTTGCTACTCGAAATACCGTCCTAGTTCCCCTATAAAAAAATTTCTACAAGCATAAAACTATCCTAGCTACCCATGTGCTCTACTAAAGTTAAATTTGGATTGCAAACGATGCTTAACATTATTAATCTAAATTTCCCTTTAGAAGTTAAACTTGGATTAGGAACGAAACTTAACAGTCTTACTCCAAGTTCAACCGATGAGATCTTTCTAAGTTAAACCATATTACAGAAGTTATCAAATATCTATTTCAAATATCAGCTTCCAGGTTAAACATGACGAGACACTAGGCCTTCTTGGGTATAAGATCATCCACCACATCCTAGACAAAGCCTCACAAAGAAATTAGATATTTAACTTCTTACAGTAAACTAGATTTAACTATAGAGACCTCAATAAAAACACATTATCAAAACATGAAATCAAAAAATAAAATCGATAACAAAAATGATAACTAAAAATCGATAACCTCTTGTGTTTGGTTTTACAAGATCTATACAAAAGGATGAACTAGTCATGATGCAGAAACTAATAACTAGTTATACCTTTCGTAGCTTATAGACCTCTTGATCTTCTATTGTATTCCTCTCTTTCTCTTGAACGTCGTGTGGGCGATGATCTTCCAAGAGGTAGTCCACTCAAGCTTCTTCCAAATCTTCCAAGATCCGGCCACCAACTATCCTCCAAGGGATGCTAGACAAGAGAGCTTCCTTCTCTTCTTCTTCTCCTTCAAGCAACCGACCACCAAGTGATCACCACCAATTGATGCTGCCGGCCTCCAAGAGAGAAAACAAAAGGAGAGAAGAGAAAGAGCAAGGGCCGACCACCAAGGGAGAATAAAGAGGAATAAAAGATGTGTTGTTGGGTGAGTCACCCCCTTATTCTCTTTTATATTCCTTGGTCTTGGCAAAAAAGGAAAGCTTTGTAACAAAAAATAAAACTTCCTTTCTTATCATAGAATGGCCGACCACAAGCTTGCTCTCCAAGCAAGGAAAGATTTTTTTTAAAAAAATTAAAATCTCTCTTTTAAAGTCCCATTTGTGGATAGTTATAAAAGGAATGCTTTATAAATTAAAATCTCTCTCTTTTAAATCCTTTTATGGATATCTATAAAAGATAAGATTTAAAATAAAACATGATTTTAAAAAAGGAAAGTTTTATAACAAAAATTAAAATCTTTCTTTCACATTATAGATAACTACAAATAAGGAAAGATTTCAAATCTCTCTTTTATTCCTTTGTAGAAAGCAATAAAAGGAAAGATTTTAAAATTTAAAACTCTCTTTTAAAATCAACATAAAAGGAAAGTTTTTAACAAAATAAAAACTCCCTTTTATGACCAATCTAAAAAAGGAAAGTTTTATATTAAAATCATCATTTTAAATCCTTTTTATGGATCTCTATAAAAGGAATGATTTTACAAAAAATAAAACTTCCTTCTTCTTGTGTGTAGCCGGCCCGTTGCTTGGGTACCAAGCAAGGCTTGGCCGGCCCCTTGCTTGGTCTCCAAGCAAGGCTTGGCCGACCCTAGCTTGAGCCTTAAGAAGCTAGGCTTTGGGTGGATATAAGACTTTATATAAGAGGCTACAATAGGGACCTAGAGGAGGAATTGATTTTGATCTCCCGATGAGCTTGAGCTTCCCGTGTTCACCTTGAACACCCAACTCAAGTTCATCAATAATAACTCATACCACTAAAGAGTTATTATTGCACTACCGCACCAATCCTATATTACAATATGAGCTCCTTCTTATTATGAGTGTATTAGTCTTCCTGTATTTAAGATATTGAATGCCCACTAATTAAATGAGTTGCTAACAACTCACTTAATTAATATCTAGTTCCAAGAGTAGTACCACTCAACCTTATCGTCATGTCGGACTAAGTCCACCTGCAGGGTTTACATGACAATCCTTATGAGTTCCTCAAGGGGACATTATCAACCTAGATTATTAGGGCATAGTTTCATTCTATAATCAACAACACATCATATAAATAATATCATTTCTCAACTTATCAGGCCTATTTATTTAATGAGCTAAATCACACCCTTTGATAAATTAAAGAAATAAATATTAAATATACGTGCTGGTTATTATATCATGATTAAGAGTACACACTTCCATAATAACAGAGGTTTTGTTCTTTTATATAGTTAGTATAAAAAGAAACTACCTCAAATGGTCCTGTTCAATACACTCATAGTGTACTAGTGTAATTTATTAGTCAAGATAAACTAATACTTAATTACACTACAACCACTCCAATGGTTTGCCCCATTTCATCTTGTTTGTGAGCAACTGTTTATAATTTATAAGGAAATGATAACATGAACTTCTGTGTGTCTCCTCACACCATGTTATCTACAATATGAATTAAATGGATAACTACACTTAGCATAAATGTAGACATTTGACGAATGCGATTCTTATTTCAAAATAAATGTTTACAAAAAGCTAGACTTTTAGTATACATTCTAACAATCTCCCACTTATACTAAAAGACTATGCTGCCATATATACTTCCATACATCTGATTCCCGCCCATTAAAAACTCTTGCCTTAAGGGCCTTAGTGAAAGGATCCAGGTTATCTAGGTGACAACAACTTCTCCTCGTTATACGATGTCTCATATCAGGTGGTACTTGCGCTCAATGTGTTTACTTACCTTATGGGCTTGTGGTTCCTTCGAGTTTGCTACTGCACCACTTATTATCACAATACACTGTAATAATTTTGGGCAAACTTGGAATCACATCTAAGTCCATCATGAAGTTTCTGAGCTATACAACTTTTATGGCTACCTCAGAGGCTGCCACATATTTAGTTTCCATGGTGGAGTCTGAAATGCATCTCTACTTAGCACTCCTCCATTGTTATGACTCTACTTCCTAAAGTAAACACAAAATTCCGAGGTCGACTTACTATTGTTACTATCAGTCCCAATTCATGTAACCCACAGGGAGCAACTTATCTGCCTTACGACAATCCAATGTCCCAGTCCTAGGTTACTTTGATATCTGCTAACCATGCCCACGACAAAACAGATATCCGGTCTCGTGCATAACATAGCATACATTAGACTTCATGAAGCATAAGGAACTGCCTTCATTTCTTCAATCTCTTTTGATGTCTTCAGAGACATCTCTTTAGATAAAGATACTCCATGCCTAAAAGATAGAAAACCTTTCTTGGAGTCTTGCATGCTAAAATGAGCTAGGATTGTATCGATATATGAAGCTTGGGATAAGCACAACATTCTTTTCTTGCGATCCCTTATTACTTTGATCTCGAGAATATGTGTGCATTCTCTCAAGTCCTTTATATCGAATTGCTTGGACAACTATACCCTTACTTCTGACAACACTTTGATATTGTTTCCAACTAACAAAATGTCATCTATGTATAGTACAAAAAATACCACCACATTTCCATCACACTTCTTGTATACACAAGACTTATCTGAACACTGAATAAATCCATATGACTGGATTACTTCATTAAACCGGATGTTCCAAGACCTTGAAGCTTGCTTCAGTCCATAAATAGACCGATTGAGCTTACATACTAGATGCTCTTTGCCCTTTGCAATAAACCCCTCTGGTTGCTTCATATGAATGTTTTCTTCAAGACTTCTGTTAAGGAAAGCTGTCTTGACATCCATTTGTCAAACCTCATAATCCATATGAGCGACAATAGATAAGAGTATCCGGATAGACTTAAGCATAGCTACTAGCGAAAAGGTTTCCTCATAATCGATTCTCTCTTTTTGAGAATACCCCTTCACAATAAGCCTTGCTTTGAAGGTTTCCACCTTCCCGTCTGCCCCTCTTTTTCTTTTGTAGATCTATTTACATCCAATAGCTTTTACACTATTTGATGATTCTACTAGCTCCCAGACTTACATAGATTCTATTTCTAAATTCATTGCTCTTTGCCAAGATACTGCATCTTTATCTTGGAGTGCTTCATCATATATTCAGGGATCAGGTTCATGTTTACCTGGGATCAAGTCTGAAGACTCTCCCAAAAGCATGAATCTTTCAGGTTACCTCACAACCCTCCCACTACGACGAGGCACTATCTGTAGTTGTGTATCATTTGTGATACATGTTACAGTTTCTTGTGATATTTCATCTTGCACTGTTGGTACTAAAGTAGACGTGCCCTCTCTCATTTCTTCTAGAACAATTTTACTCATGGGCTTATGGTTTATTACATAGTCCTCTTCTAAAAATCAGGCATTCGTGCTAACAATGACTTTCTGATCTTTAGGACTATAAAACAAACCACCTTTCGTTCCTTTGAGATAACCTATAAACAGGCGAATTTCTGTACGAGATTCTAACTTATTAGTATCTCCCTTCAACACATGTGCTGGACTACCCCATATCCGAATATGACTCATACTAGGCTTACGCCCATTCCATAATTCCGTGGGAGTAGAGGGTACTGATTTAGAAGGTACCAAGTTCAAAATCTTGATTGCCGTTTTCAGAGTATATCCCCAAAATGAATTTGGTAATTCTGAATAGCTCATCATCGATCTAACCATTTCCATAAGAGTCCTATACCTTTGTTCTGCCACACCATTCTGTTGGGGTGTACCAGGTGCAGACAATTGAGATTAAATCCCAACCTCTAATAAGTAATTCTTAAACTCTCCTAAGAGGTACTCGCTACCACGATCAGACCGTAGTGTCTTGATACTTTTACCGTGACGTTTCTCCACATTAGCCTTGTACTCTTTGAACTTATCAAAGCATTCAGACTTGCGGCGTAACAAGTAAATGTACCCATATCTCGAATAATCATCTATGAAAGAGATGAAATATTCGAAATCACCTCTCGCCTGGATAGTCATAGGTCCACACAAATTAGAATAAACCAATTCCAACACATCTTTTACTCTATACCCCTTGGCCTTAAAAGGTCTCTTGGTAATTTTTCCTTCCAAGCAAGATTCGCAAGTTGGAAAGTTTTCCAACACTAATGAACCCAAGAGTCCATCGGCTATTAGCCTTTGAATCCTACTCAAGTTAATATGACCAAGTCTTAGATGCTAAAGATATGTTTGGTTCATATTTGAAGGTTCCTTTCTCTTATTGGAATTAGAAGATGTGTTATTAATTTTCATTTGTTGCTTTGTGGGGGTTATTGGTTTAGAGTGTATAAATTGCCAACTAATGTACTAGAACAGATAATTACCCTATTTTTCTTGACAACCACTTTGTTATAAAAAAAATAGTATATCCATCCAAAAATAGTTTAGAAACTGAAATTAAATTCTTTCTAAAACTTGGTACATAAAGATAATTTCTCAAAATCAAGGTTCTATTCCTATCAAATGATAAGTAGACGTCTCCCATTGCAACAGCCGCCACTTTCGTAGCATTTCCCATGTAGACGGTTATCTCTCCTTCATATAGTCGATGGGTTTCCTGGAACCCCTACAATAAATTGCAGACATGATCAGTGGCTCCTGTATCTACACACCAGGTACTGGTAGATAATACTGCTAAACATGTTTCAACTACTAGAGAATAAGATATACCTTTATTGTTCTCTTTCTTGCGAGGACAATCCGCCTTCCAATGTCTAAACTACTTGTAAATGAAGCACTTGCCCTTCGGCTTCTTCACGCCCACTTTTAGTCCAGTACCTAGAGATCGATTCACTTTCTTTGCTGAGCCAGCTTGTTTCTTATTCTTCTTCTTGCCTTTCGACTTAGAAGTAGAAACATTTTCAGCAAAGTGAATTTGAGAATTATGACAAAATAACCCTTCTGTTGCCTGAAGTTCTGTCAGTAGTTCCGCCAATGAATAAATCCTTTTATTCATATTGTAGTTCAGGCGGAATTGCTCAAAACTTTTGGGTAGCGTTTAGAGAATAATATCGACCTGGGTTTCCCCATCGATTTCAGCTCCAAGGATTTGTATCTCATTCAAGTAAGCCATCATCTTAAGGATATGATCCCTTACGGGTGTCCCCTCTTTCATAGTGGCTGTCATTAAGTTTCTCATTGCCTCTTGCCTAGAAGCCCGATTCTAGTGTCCGAAGAGTTCCTTGAGATTGCTCATCATGTTATAGGCAGTTGGCATATCCTGATGTTGATGTTGCAGCACATTTGACATTCAAGTCAAAATATAACACCGCGCCATCTCATCTGCCTTTACCCATTTCTTATGATACTCAATCTCCTCTTCACTAGAATCACTATTAGGCACATCAGGGTAGACCTCTAACAGTACAAACTTATAACCTTCAGCAGTTAGGACAATGTCCAGGTTTCTTTTCCAATCTATGTAATTGGGACCAGTAAGTTTATTCTCTTTTAGAATAATAACCAGTGGGTTGAAAGTCATCCTAAGAATCACAAAAAAAGTTTTGGTCAAGACTTTAGAATTTAGAATAATATTAAGTCCTCAAACAATATTATTTAAATTCACCAACACCTTAAAACACCGTGAATTTTGTATGCCACGTTAGTGTGGATGTATACAAATTCAAACATTTGTAAGAGGAGGTTTTACCAATTAATTTTATTCTTGTCATCCTAACTTTATGACAAATAAAATTAATAGTTGGTATTCCTTTGGTCACACAAATAATAACAGTGATTCCGATGGGGAGGATACTATTAAATACGCCTAAGTGTATACCATTACTTGATACTTAGTCCATTAAATAGGATTGTGCTCCTTCAGTTGGAGAAGATCACACACTCCTAAATAATTTCCTATAACCATCCATAAAGGAAATTTGATCTAGTGATTTGTAAACAAACTCATCCAATGTGGAGGGAGGCACTCAGAGCCAACGCACAAGTTTGTTGCATCACTTACAAACTAGTAATGGAGACCGTAGAATTTATTTATAAATCCCTCTCCCACTTAGTTATTTAAGATGAGTATTTTATCATGTACACACACCCATCATAGCAAATAAAAGCAATAAATATGGAAAAATAATTTTTCAACTATTATGACTTTTTTCCATCACTTTCCTCCATGTGCTGCCAACCCTAGCTGTTGCCATCTTTAGCCACCGCAATCGGGTCTAGTCATCGCATCTATCTTGCCACTTTTACCGCCGCGCCTCTGGTGCTCAAATAGTACCATGCCTCACAAGGATACGATCCGCGACTAAATTTTTTTTTACATATATCGATCCTATATTCTACAAAGGAATGTACATAGAGTCTAGATTGAACAATAATGTAAAATCCTAAAACTAATATAGCTCCTGCTGTATTTAATACATACAATCATGCACACACATAAAATGCCCTCAACATGTCCGAGGGTCCAATCACACACAATCACAATAGGCCATAATAGTTGGAGCTTGCAACCACAGAGTTAATCTATTTGTACATCCTACTATCATTCTGCCTAAAATATGTATGACATGTGCATAATTAAACTAAAACCAAACACACAGAGGTTAAAACCTAGCTCTGATACCAATTATTGGTTGCTACTTGGAATACCGTCCTATTTCACCTGTACAAAAATTTGTACAAGCATAGAACTATCCTAGCTACCCATGTGCTCTACTAAAGTTAAATTTGGATTGCAAATAATGCTTAACATTATTAATCCAGATTTCCCTTTAGAAGTTAAACTTGGATTGGGAACAAAACTTAACATTCTTACTCCAAGTTCAACCGATGTGATCTTCCTAAGTTAAACCATATTACAGAAGTTATCAAATATCTATTTCAAAGATCAGCTTCCAAGTTAAACATGGCGAGACACTAGGCCTTCTTGGGTATGAGATCATCCACCACTTCCTAGACAAAGCCTCACAAATAAATTAGATATTTAACTTCTTACAGTAAACTAGGTTTAACTATAGAGATCTCAATAGAAACACATTATCGAAACATGAAATTGAAAAATAATATCGATAACAAAACGATAACTAAAAACCGATAACCTCTTGTGTTTGGTTTTACAAGATCTATACAAAAGGATGAACTAGTCATGATGCGGAAACTAATAACTAGTTATACCTTTCGTAGCTTATAGTCCTCTTGATCTTCTATTGTATTCCTCTTCTTCTCTTGAACGTCGTGTGGGCGATGATCTTCCAAGAGGTAGTCCACCCAAGCTTCTTCCAAAGCTTCCAAGATCTAGCCACCAACTATCCTCCAAGGGATGCTAGACAAGAGAGCTTCCTTCTCTTCTTCTTCTACTTCAAGCAACCGACCACCAAGAGATCACCACCAATTGATGCCGCTGGCCTCCAAGAGATAAAACAAAAGGAGAGAAGAGAAAGAGCAAGGCCAACCACCAAGGGAGAATAGAGAGGAATAGAAGATGTGTTGTTGGGTGAGGCACCCCCTCCTTCTCTTTTATATTCCTTGGTCTTGGCAAAAAAGGAAAGTTTTGTAACAAAAAATAAAACTTCCTTTCTTATCATAGCATGGCCAGCCACAAGCTTGTTCTCCAAGCAAGGAAAGATTTTAAACAAAAATTAAAATCTCTCTTTTAAAATCCCTTTTGTGGATAGTTATAAAAGGAATGCTTTATAAATTAAAATCTTTCTCTTTTAAATCCTTTTATGGATATCTATAAAAGATAAGATTTAAAATAAAACATGATTTCAAAAAAGGAAAGTTTTATAACAAAAATTAAAATCTTTCTTTCACATTATAGATAACTACAAATAAGGAAAGATTTCAAATCTCTCTTTTATTCCTTTGTAGAAAGCAATAAAAGGAAAGATTTTAAAATTTAAAACTCTCTTTTAAAACCAACATAAAAGGAAAGTTTTTAACAAAATAAAAACTTCCTTTTATTTCCTTTTATGACCAATCTAAAAAAGGAAAGTTTTATATTAAAATCATCATTTTAAATCCTTTTTATGGATCTCTATAAAAGGAACGATTTTACAAAAAATAAAACTTCCTTCTTCTTGTGTGTAGCCAGCCCGTTGCTTGGGCACCAAGCAAGGCTTGGCCGGCGCTAGCTTGGGCTCCAAGATTAGCTTGGCCAGTCCCTTACTTGGTCTCCAAGCAAGGCTTGGCCGACCCTAGCTTGAGCCTTAAGAAGCTAGGCTTTGGATGGATATAAGACTTTATATAAGAGGCTACAATAGGGACCTAGAGAAGGAATTGGTTTTGATCTCCCGATGAGCTTGAGCTTCCCGTGTTTGCCTCGAACACCCAACTCAAGTTCATCAATAATAACTCATACCACTAAAGAGTTATTATTGCACTACCGAACCAATCCTATATTACAATATGGGCTCCTTCTTATTATGAGTGTGTTAGTCTTCCTGTGTTTAAGATATTGAATGCCCACTAATTAAATGAGTTACTGACAACTCACTTAATTAATATCTAGTTCCAAGAGTAGTACCACTCAACCTTATCATCATGTCGAACTAAGTCCACCTACAGGGTTTACATGACAATCCTTATGAGCTCCTCAAGGGGACATTATCAACCTAAATTATTAGGATACAGTTTCATTCTATAATCAACAACACACCATATAAATAATATCATTTCTCAACTTATCAGGCCTATTTATTTAATGAGCTAAATCACACCCTTTGATAAATTAAAGAAATAAATATTAAATATACGTGCTTGTTATTATATCATGATTAAGAGTACACACTTCCATAATAACAGAGGTTTTGTTCTTTTATATAGTTAGTATAAAAAGAAACTACCTCAAATGGTCCTGCTCAATATACTCATAGTGTACTAGTGTAATTTATTAGTCAAGATAAACTAATACTTAATTACACTACAACCACTCCAATGGTTTGCCCATTCCATCTTGGTTGTGAGCAACTGTTTATAATTTATAAGGAAATGATAACATGAACTTCTGTGTGTCTCCTCACACCATGTTATCTACAATATAAATTAAACGAATAACTACACTTAGCATAAATGTAGACATTTGACCAATGTGATTCTTATTTCAAAATAAATATTTACAAAAAGCTAGACTTTTAGTATACATTCTAACAATACTGGTGTAGTAGTGCCGCATTTCTTAACTTGCGAAGATGATTTTCAGGATCTTTGCTACCATCATATTCCCCAATAGCAGGGGGCCTATATCCTTTGGGCAACTTTTCTTCCAATATCTTGGAGGAGAAGGGAGCTTTCTCATCTGGCTCCACCCGACGTTTTTCTTGGAGGATGGTAGCCTTTCCCCTTCTTGAGTCCTTAGGTAGAGAACTTTCCGCCACAAAAACCTGTGGTTGCTCATTGTGGCTGTAGCATATAGGATCTGGCTGATAATAACCCAGGCTGGGCTCTCTGTAGAAGGCAGGGGGAAATTCTATTGGCTGCTTTCTCTTGGAACCTCGATCCAAGGAGTGGGCCGGCTTTTTGGAAACTTTAGGCAACTTTCGTGGTTGGGAGGCGGTAGTTTGCTTCTCAGAGGCCACCCGTTTCTTGGCTTCCTTGAATAGTTTATACTCTCCAGCTGTCATGGTTATGTTGATTTGACCAGAGTCCTCCATCTTTATGTTCTAGAACAGGTAGATGTGTTCCGACAGACAACACCAAATTAATCCCGTCCAAAAGCTGAGTCAGACGGAGGCCGACTATGCTGTCGTCTGCGTTGCTGGTGCTATACTTCCTGCAAGGGCTACTGTGGGAGGATGACAAAAGACGATGACTGGGACGACAAGGTGAGGGTCTCCTGCGCACACTCAGACAAGCACCCTTTGTTGGATCGTAAGCTTTCGATAGAGGGGGGGGGGTGAATATCAATTTAAAAATTTTCGTAGAGTAAGTGCACAGTGGAAAAAAGAATGAACAAAAAGAAGTGACACAAGTAGGTCTTTTACTTGGTTCGGAGCCTGTGTCGACTCCTACTCTAAGGCCCACACATGAGGGTGCTTTCGATGGGCAATTCACTAGCAATTCAAAAATGTTTACAATTTAAATTACATGAACGCTAAGAAAGAAAATAATACTGACAAAAATAAAGAATGAAAAAGCAAAGCGTTGTCAGTAGCGTCGCAGGAGCACCAGAGATTGAATTGAGAGTTGATGTTAGAGCTTCGGCCTTGACCCTCCTTATATAGGAGGTTCGGGGCGCCTGGAACCTTCAGGGCGCCCTGAACATGACGTAGCCGAGCCAACCAGGGCGCTCCACGTGGTGAGGTGACATTGAGGATATGTTTTTGCCTCCGGACGCCCGGATCCATCCCGAGCGCTCGGACCCCAGTTTTCCAGCAGCTTCCTCCCTGCAAGAAAACATTAGTCCGGAGGCAAATATATAATACATATATCCTGCAAAACAAAGTGTTAGAACAGTTCAAGTTTAACAAGTAGAGTATTAATTAGATTTTGTCTCTCCGAGACCGGAATCTAGTCTAGATTTCGACTTAGAATTCTGAAATGGTTCAAAGTCGAATCGGTGCCTAAGTTCCCTTTCTGAGAACACGTTCTCACAGTCACTCCCCTCTAGTGACTTACCTTCACTTACCTGCCAGACGCCCGATCAGCCCTTCGACCCGTCTGGGCTTCGTGCCAACTATCCGGTCAGCCCGTTGACCTAGCTAGACTTCATGCCAAACGTCCGGTCAGCCCGTCAACCCTTTTGGACTTCGTGCCAGCTATCCGGTCCACCCATCGACCTAGCTCGACTTCTCTTGCACACTCGATCAGAGTGTTAGATAACAACGAAACTAACTTAACCTATTTTGTCATTCATCAAAACTTGAGTTAGACCGTTAGTGCTAACCGCACCAACAATCTCCCCCTTTTTGATGCAATGATAATCTGGTTAAGTTAGTGATAAATATGCATGTAAGAAACAAGCATAAGTTATTAAGTTAGCTTTTAGATTTTGTTCTATTTTTGTTTGTTTAACTAACTTAACCACCTAACCCTCCCCCTTTGGCATTCATAAAAAAATAACATAGAACAACAAGGTAACTTAAAAAAAATGCAAGGTAAACGAAATTTAGAAATGTAAGTCAGATTATTTTGGGGGAGTATAAAAAAATGACTTAAGTTTAAAAAATAGCCGCTATTTATTTTTTAACAAGATAATTGCAATTTAACATAATATTTCAAAAAGAGTTTTGCAATTTGGAAACATAATTTGTAAAAATATTAGGGTTAATTTTTAAAACTGAAGAATCCAATTTTCAAAACAAACTTTTTAAAACTAAGTTTAGAAGGCTTAAATCAGAAACCAAGTTTAGAATAAAGCAAATTTTCAAAAAAATAATTTTTAACTTTCAAAACTAATTATGAAAAATCCAAAGAAATTGTTAAAGTACTTAGTTTTGATTTAAAAAAATATTTTGTAAAAATTATTTTTAAACTAAGTAAAAAAAAATAATTAACCTCCCCCTGAACCTGACATTATAAAATCTGTCTAACCGGTTAGCTACTTACTGACTATTCAGAGGATAGCAATTTTCACTTAGTTAGTCAAGTTAAGTCTAAGCATCAGTTAATGTTTGACTAAACTGAATAACTTAACTGGATTAATATCTATTTGGTATTTAACACTCAGACTTATATCGATGCACTGACATAAGCATCTTAAGTCCAAACAATTTACCTATGTATCTCACCCCTTTCTATGTTTGGCAATCACAAACAAGGGAATCCTAAGGTTTTGGTGAGATGCTCAAGTACTATCCCTAGGGGAACATGCTTTCTAAGGGATTGTCCTAGTTTAAGGCTAAAACTATTTTAAAATTCTAAAAATAGGAAATTTTAAAAACACAAAAGTATTTTGCCTTAGAATTTGAAAGTAACCATTTTTGAAACCAATTTTAAACTTCTTAAACAAATCACAATCAATCATTTTCAAAGTTGAGAAATACCTAAATAGGTGTAGCCCAGAACATCATAAGTCAATATGAAAGTCAAGGTACAATGATCATAATAAAATATACATAGTGATCAGGAAGTCTATCAAGATGAGAAGGGGGTGGTCTGGGTGGGTGAGATCCCAAGGAACGGAACATCTCGATCAGCTCAGTGTGACGGGTTCGGGCATTCTCTCGGGAACTAGATAGATCACGTCGTAGGTCATAGATATCCTGTCTCACGTCTCGTCTCAAGTTGGAGACCTCCTGACGGAGACTCGTCATGGATATCTCGAGTCTGACAACTCGATCACCTAGAGTGTGAGGAGCAGGATGAGGTGCTCGGCCTGGAGGTGGAGGTGGTACATGGGCCAGAGCGTCGTCACCAAATAATGAAACCATAAACTCATCATGCTCTGCCTCCTCTTGAGCATCTGGGTCTGGCTGGTGCTGTGCCCCCCTCTGCCAAGACATGACACCATCATCATCTACATGGACACCCGCTAAGGAAAAGCTCCTAGGCCCTATGACGTCGAACTCAGTCATGGCCCGAACATTACCTCGGGTGACGTCAATATGTAGGTGGGCGAAATATGCCGTCAAAATATGACAGTACGACATATGAACTCGAGCGCTTGTAATGTATCCAACTGAGTAGATAATGGTCTGAAAGATATGTAGACTAATATCTATGTCTAACCTATGGCAAAGGGCATACAAGAGAAAAGAATGAAATGGACGCATCATCGCTATGTCGCGAGTGGATAGTGGTAAGATGCAGAAAACTAAAACCCTATAAAGTGGATAATCGTGAACTTGAAGGCCTACTGACCTAAACTGTTGGAGTGTATACTGAAAGCCTAAACTTTGTAAACATTCATAATGAATAAAGAATCACATTTGGTCAAATTTTCTACATTTAGTTGTAGTTGTTCAATTAATTTATATTGAAGATAATATAGTATGTGGTGTCACATACAGAAGATGATATTATCAGTACCTTATAAATTATAAACAGTAGCTCACGACCAAAATGGAAAGGAACAAACCATTAGAAGGTCGTAGTGTAATTAGGTATCAGTTTATCTTGACTGTATAATTACACTAGTACACTTAGTGTGTATTGAGTAGGACCATTTGAGGTCGTTTCTTTTATACTGACTTTATAAAGAAACAAAGACCTCGGTTATTATGGAAGTGTGTGCTCTTAATCCTGATATAATAACAAGCACATATATTTGATATTTATTTCTTTAATTTATCAATGGGTGAGGTTTAGTTCGATGAATCAATAAGCCCGATAAGTTGGGAAATGGTATCACTTATAGTGTGTGTTGTTGATTATAGAAGGAAACTGTGTCCTAGAGATACTAGGTTGATAATGTCCCCAAGAGGAGCTCATAAGGATTGTCATGCTAAACCCTGCAGGTGGACTTAGTCCGACATGACAATAAGGTTGAGTGGTACTACTCTTGGACTTAGATATTAATTAAATGAGTTGTCAGTAACTCACTTAATTAGTGGACATTCGATATCTTAAACACAGGGAGACTAACACACTCATAATAAGAAGGAGCCCAAAAATGTAATTTGGGATTGGTGCGGTAGTTCAATGATAGTTCTCTAGTGGAATGAATTATCATTGATAAAATTAAGTTGTGTGTTCGGGGCGAACACGGGATGCTTAATTTTATCGGGAGACCAAAACCAATTCCTCCTCTCGGTCCCTATCGTAGCCTCTTATTTGTAGAGTTATATACCCACCTATACCCACCTTCTATACCCACCAATAAGGGGCCGGCCAAGCTAGCTTGGGAACCAAGCTAGGGCCGGCCTAGGTATATTATTGGGTGGTCGGCCCTAGCTTGAACCCAAGCTAGTGGGGGCCGGCCAAATTAAATTAAAAAAGGAATTTTAATTTTAATTTTTATTATGTGGAAGAAATAATTTATTAAAGAGAATTAAAATTAAAATATCTCTCTTGTAAAAGATCTACAAAAGATTAAAGAAAGAGATTAGATCTCTTTCCTTATTTGTAGATTGGAGAGATGTTTTATTTTCTCTTTAAAAATTATTCACATGTTGATAAAATTAAAATTATAGAAATTTCCTATTATCAACCATGAAGAGATTTTAAAGAGAAATTTTATTTTTTTTTAAAATTTCCGGAAACAAATTAGGAAGTTTTAATTGTTGATTAAAACTTGTCCAATTTGTTCTCCAATGATGTGGCCGGCCATTGAAGATTGATTTGGAAAATTTATTTTATTTTTCTAAATTAAATCATGTCAAGGAAATTGAGGAAATTTTATTGTAATTAAATTTCCTAATTTGCCTAGGCCAAGGAATATAAAAGAAGGGGTGAGGGTGCCTTCATGAGATACAACCTCTATTATTTTCTCTCCCTCTTTTGTTCCTTGGTGTGGCTGGCCATCCTCTCCCTCTCTTCCTCTTGTGGTGGCCGAACCTCTCTCCCTTCCTTGGAGCTTTTGTGGTGGCCGGATACTACTTGGAGAAGAAGAAGAAGAAGGAGAGAAAGCTAGCATCTCTTGGAGCTTGGTTAGTATTTTGGTTTTCTTCTTTGGTGAAGTTCTTCCTTTGTGGCCGAACCTTGCTTGGAGGAGAAGAAGGTGGTTGGTGGTTTCTCATCTCGGTAGATCGTTGCCCACACAACGTCCGAGGTTAGAAGAGGAATACGGTAGAAGATCAAGAGGTTTTTCTACAAGGTATAACTAGTAATTTTTATTTCCGCATCATGCTAGTTATTTATGGAAATAATACCAAATACAAGAGGCTTACGTTCTAGTATTTCAAATATATTTTTCGATGTTGTGTTCTTTTGTTTTCTTTCTTTTCCTTGTGATTTGATTGTTCTCTTTGGTTAACCTAAAGTTATTTTAGGAAATTAAATATTAGCTTTCTATTAAAGGTTTTGTCTAGTCGGTGGTGGTTGTTCCCATATCCAAGAAGGCCATGTGCCTCGCCACGTCAGTACTGGGAACCTTTTATGGAAATTAATATTTAATGGAATTAATAACTTAAGGAGACTTGGGTCGAACGTGTTAAGTTCAGAGATCCAAGTCAAAACCTAAAAGAACAAATAGATTAAGTTTTGGATCAAACGTGTTAAGTTCCGCAGGCGATCCAAAATTTAATTTAAAAGAACACATGGTAGCTAGGAAAAGGTTCAGACCTTTGTACAAAATTTTTGTACAGTGGAACCTCTAGGTTTTCCGAGTAGCAACCAACAATTGGTATCAGAGCTAGGGTTTTGCCTCTGTGTATTTGGTATTTAGTTTAATTATGCACATGTCATACATAATTTAGGCAGGTTAATAGTAGGATGTGCTAACTTTGTGGATGCAGGATCCAACTATTATGACTTTTAGTTAATTATGTGTGTGATTGGACCCTTGGACATGTCAAGGGTAATTTATATGTGTGTGCATGATTGTATTAAAATACAGCAGGAGCTGTATTTAGTTTTATTAGGATTTTATTTTTGATCTAGATACATGTACATTCCTTTTATGGAATATAGGATCAAAATGTAAAATTCTATTTATGTCGCGGATCGAATCTTGCAAAGCGTGGAACCTTCTAAGGACCAGAGGCGCAGCGGAACTAGGAGCAAGATGGATGCGACAGCCCGGAGGCGGTGGCCAAATATGGCAGCAGCTTGGGATGACAACACACGGAGGACAATTAAGAGATAAAAGCCATAATAGTTGAAAATTAAATTTTCTATTTATTGCTTTTATATTGTGCTGTGTGTGCATGTTAGTTTACAAGTTTAGTAGGCTAGCATAGTTAAAATTCCTCATTTATAAATAACTAAGTGGGAGAGGGATTTTAAATAAATCCCATGGTCTCCATTACTAGTTTGTAAGTGATGCAAACAAGCTTGCGCGTTGGCTCTGAGTGCCTTCCTCCATAACGGATGAGCTTGTTTGTGGATCACTAGAACAGACTTCCATTTTGGATGACTATAGGAAATTAATTAAGAGCGTGTGATCTTCCCCAACGGAAGGGGCATAATCTTATTAATGGACTTAGTGTCAAGTAATGGTATACACTTAGACACATCTAATAGTATCCTCCCCAACAGAGTCACTATTATTATTTGTGTGACCAAATAATACCAACTATTAATTTTATTTGTCAAAAAGTTAGGTTGACAAGATAATAAAATTAATGGGTTAAAACCCTCCTTTTACAAATGTTGAATTTGTATACGTCCACACTAACGTGGCATACAAAATTCACGGTGTGATGAGGTGTTGGTTAATTTAAAATAGTATTGTTTGAGGAATCAATATTATTCTAAATTTAGAGTTCTGACCAAAAGTTATTTGTGATTCTTAGGATGACTTTCAACCCACTGTCCATCATACTTCAACAAAATAGACTTACTGGACCTAATTACATAGATTGGAAAAGGAACCTGGACATTGTTCTGACTGCTGAAAGCTATAAATTGACTGAACCTTGTCCCGATGCACCCACTGGTGAATCTACCCAAGAGGAGATTGAATATCATAAGAGATGGGTAAAGGCAGATGAGATGGTGCGGTGTTACATTTTGACTTCAATGTCAAATGTATTGCAACATCAGCATCAAGATTTACCAACAACTTATGATATTATGAACAATCTCAAGGAGCTCTTTGGTCATCAGGATAGGGCTTCTAGACAAGAAGCTATGAGAAAGATAATGACAGCCACCATGCAAGAGGGTACTCCTGTAAGGGATCATATCCTAAAGATGATGGCTTATCTGAACGAGATACAGATCCTTGGAGGAGAAATTGATGGGGAAACCCAGATCGATATGATCCTCCAAACACTACCTAGAAGTTTTGAGCAGTTCCGCCTGAACTATAATATGAATAAAAGGATTTATTCATTAGGGAAACTACTGAGCAGCTGAAGGATTATTTCGTCACAATTCTCAAATTCACTTTCTTGAAAATGGTTCTACTTCTAAACCGAAAGGAAAGAAGAAGAAGAAACAAGTGGCTCAACAAAGAAAGTGAATAAATCTCAGTATGGGATTTAAAGCTAGAGTGAAGAAGCCAAGGGCAAGTGCTTCATCTGCAAGGAGACATTGGAAGGCGGATTGTCCTCGTAGGAACCAAAACAAAGGTATATCTCATGCTCGTTGTTGAAACATGTTTAGCGGTGTTATCTACCAACACCTGGTGTGTATGGGAGCCACTGATCATGTCTGCAATTCCTTGCAGGGGTTCCAGGAAACCCGACGACTATCTGAAGGGGAGATTATCGTCTACATGGGCAATGCTACTAAGGTGGCAGCTGTTGCAGTGGGAGACGTCTACTTGTCTTTTAGTAGAAATAGAAATTTGGTTTTAAGAAATTATCTTTATGTACCCAGTTTTAGAAAGAATTTAATTTCAGTTTCTAAACTGTTTATAGATGGATATTCAGTTTCTTTCAGTAACGATGTAGTTATTAAAAGAAATAAAGTGATTATCTGTTCTGGTGCATTAGTTGGCAATTTGTATATTTTAAATCCAATTTCTTCCACAAAGAAAAACATGGAAATTTATAACTCATCTTCTAATTCTAATAAGAGAAAAGAACCTTCAGAAATGAACCAAGCATATCTTTGACATCTAAGACTTGGTCATATTAATTTAAGTAGGATTCAGAGGCTTATAGCCGATGGAGTTTTGAGTTCATTAGAGTTGGAAACTTTTCCAACTTGTGAATCTTGCTTAGAAGGTAAAATGACCAAGAGGCCGTTCAAGGCCAAGGGGTATAGAGCCAAAGAAGTGTTAGAGTTGGTTCACTCTGATTTGTGTGGTCCTATGTCTGTCCAGGCAAGAGGAGGTTTTGAATATTTTGTCTCTTTTATAGACGATTATTCAAGATATGGATACATTTACCTAATGCGCCGCAAGTCCGAGTGCTTTGACAAGTTCAAAGAATACAAGGCTGATGTGGAGAAACGATTAGGTAAAAGTATCAAGACACTACGATCTGATCGTGGTGGCGAATACCTCTTAGGAGAGTTTAGGAATTACTTATCAGAGGTCGATTCAATCCCAATTGTCTGCACCTGGAACACCCCAGCAGAATGGTGTAGCAGAACGAAGGAATAGGACTCTTATGGAGATGGTTAGATCGATGATGAGTTATTCAGAATTACCAAATTCGTTTTGGGGATATGCTCTGGAAACAGCAGTGTACATTCTGAACTTAGTACCATCTAAATCAGTTTCTTCTACTCCCACAGAATTATGGAATGGGCGAAAGTCCAGTCTAAGACATATTCGGATTTGGGTAGTCCAGCACATGTGCTGAAACCAGATGCTGATAAGTTAGAATCTCGTACAGAAGTTCGCGTGTTTGTAGGATATCCCAAAGGAACGAAAGGTGGTTTATTTTATAGTCCTAAAGATCAGAAGGTCATTGTTAGCACCAATGCCCAGTTTTTAGAAGAAGACTATATAATGGATCACAAGCCCAGTAGTAAAGTTGTTTTAGAAGAACTTAGAGAGGACATGTCTACTTCAGTACCAACAGTACAAGATGAAGTACCACAAGAGACTGCAACACGTGTCACACATGATACACAACCACAGACAGTGCCTCGTCGTAGTGGGAGGGTTGTGAGGCAGCCTGAAAGATTTATGTTTTTGGGAGAGTCTTCGGACTTGATCCCGGGTAAACATGAACCTGATCCCAGGTCATATGACGAAGCACTCCAAGATATAGATGCAGCATCTTGGCAAAAGGCAATGAATTCTGAATTAGAGTCCATGCACTCTAATAAGGTTTGGGAGCTTGTAGAACCACCTGATGGTGTAAAAGCCGTTGGATGCAAGTGGATCTACAAAAGGAAAAGAGGGACAGACGCGAGTGGATAGTGGTAAGATGCAGAAAACTAAAACCCTATAAAGTGGATAATCGTGAACTCGAAGGCCTACTGACCTAAACATGGTCACTGTGGGTACTCGCTCCCCTCCGAAGAAATACGAGTAAATCGTATCGAGAGTAATGTGTGAGTAGGGATCACCAAATGGTAGATCCCTAGGAGGGTAACACTGAAAAGGACACATAGATGGTCGTAACTCTAAAAAGTCCTGAATAGTTGTAGGAGATAATGTAATATCCGTACCAGCTACCCTAGTAACATAGGTAAGATCATCTACCCTAACCAAGTTATTATAAAATTCAGCACATAAATTTATGTTTATTGAACTGTATAGTAAACAAGATTCTGCAAGTTATAGTGGCTAATAACCTCTATAACTAGAACATAGGAACGCAAGAAAAACTCTCTATCTAAGCATTTAGTCCTAATAGGCATATAGATGGTCGACTCAAACTTAATCCTAAGTTCGTCAGTAGGGAACCTAGGGTCAATACTAGCAGTAGAGGGCCCAACACCAGATCTAGAACATTGTCTACATTTTTGAAAAAACTCTACTAAGCAAGAAATCAGTGAAACATTTAAAGAAACTTAGGAGGAAAAAAAAGAAATTTTACCAAGGCATCATGAAGAAAATTTAGAGATGACGACCTCGGTTGATTCGCAGCAGTGTAATAACCACTGAATGAAATAATAATTTAATTTTGATCACTCTCGCGGTAAAGCTCGGAAAGAGCCTTAACAAGAGTGAAGAGATTGTGGTGCAAAGGGAGAGGGCACCCCTGCCCCCTATATATAGGGGGCTGCGGGCGCTTGGATCGTTCCCGGGCGCTCGGGATCAGGCGGGGCGCCAAGAGTCCCATTCGGGCGCCCCGTAAGGGAATACCAGGGGCGCACACCCCTGGTTTTTGACTTCATTTTTAACCCTTTTTTTTAAAGGATTTTTTTAAAAATAATTTTTTAAGTTTTTTAAAAGAATTTTTAAAGTTTTTAAAAGATTTTTTAAAATAATTTTAAAAAAGATTTTAAAGTTTTTCAAAGAAGTTTTAAAAAGTTTTTAAAATAATTTTTAAAATTTTTAAAAGAATTTTTAAGGTTTTTAAAAGAATTTTAAAAATAATTTTTAAAGTTTTTAAAAGAATTTTTAAAATAATTTTAAAAAATATTTTGAAGTTTTTTTTAAAAAAAAGTTTTAAAAGAATTTTTAAAGTTTTTAAAAGAATTTTTAAAATAATTTTAAATAATTTTTAAAAAGGATTTTAAAGTTTTTTTTAAAAGAAGTTTTAAAAAGTTTTTAAAATATTTTTTAAAATAATTTTAAAAGATTTTAAAAGAATTTTTAAAATAATTTTTAAAATAATTTTTAAAGTTTTTAAAAGACTGCTTAAAATAATTTTTAAAGTTTTTTTAAAAAAATTTTTAAAAATTTTTTAAAATAATTTTTAAAAATTTTTAAAATAATTTTTAATGTTTTTAAAAGAATTTTTAAATTTTTTTTTAAAAAAATTTTAAAATAATTTTTAAAATTTTTAAAATAATTTTTAAAATAATTTTTAAAGTTTTTTTAAAAGAATTTTTAAAATAATTTTTTAAAGAATTTTTAAAATAATTTTTAAAGTTTTTAAAAGAAATTTTAAAATAATTTTTTAAAAAGATTTTAAAGTTTTTGAAAGAAGTTTTAAAAGAATTTTGGAAATATTTTTTAAAAATAATTTAAAGTTTTTTGAAAGAAGAATTTTTAAAGTTTTTAAAAAAATTTTAAAAATAATTTTTAAAAATAATTTTTGAAATATTTTAATGTTTTTGAAATAAGTTTTAAAAGAATTTTTAAAAACAATTTAAAGTTTTTGAAAGAAATTTTAAAAGAATTTTTAAAGTAATTTTTTAGGTTTTAAATGAATTTTTATATTTTTTTTAAAGAATTTTTAAAATAATTTTTAAAATTAATTTGATTTAATTTAATTTAATTATAATTTAATTTAATTTTATTTTATTTACTTATAATTTAATTTATTTATAATTTATTTATAATTTAATTTAATTTAATTATAATTTTAGTTCTTAGTCGTCTCACCCGATCTACATTTTCAATCAGGGAATCTTATAATTTTGTGAGATGAATTAGGTTCAATTTTATGTGTTGGTTTAACTTTGTGTTAGATTTATGTTTAGCTTTGGGTCAAACAAATAGGCATTCTCTGGATAAACTTCTGGTTTATGGTGAGTCACTTGGATATCATTAGAGTAATCATGCCTTCGAGGTTTTCCAAATAGTCCTATCCACTAGACTTAGTACAAAACCTTGGTCTAACTAGTTAGGATCCATAAAGGTTAGCTTCAGTCAGCTGCACTTAGCCAAATGCACCAGGTCGAAGCCATATCTTCCTAGACATGCATAGACTGAGCTTCCCTAACGTATTATCATCCAAAACTTCACCAGTACCATAGGTCAAATTAAATTAGGTCCCTTTCTAATTAGTCCTTATTACCCTACCGGGTAAGTTGGTTTAGGTTACCCTGTCGGGTATGTTAGTTTTGGAAGTGCCAGCTATTCTGGAGCCTCCCCTGAATTATTAGCCTTTAATTTTTGGTTCTTGGTTTATGTCTATTCTTTTTGTAGTTGTAATTTACTTGATGATATTCTAAGTCTTGGTGTGGCTTAAAATATTTAGATTTTGAAATTGTTGTTCTAGGTTTATATTTTAATTTTTGATTTGATTTATTTGGTTTTATATAATGTGTTTTTTCTTTGGGTATGTAGTATTGGTTAAGTCCTACTTGCGTGGTTAAGCACGCTTTCGGAACCCAAACTTTACTCGATTGCTTGTGTTGGGTTATTAACGATTTAAATGTTTTATTCGAGCTTGACTTGTAGCCAAGTCCGGATTTGTTGTAAATTACTTTTTGATTATTTAATATTAGATCTAAATTCTTAGATCTAGTTGTAAATTTTTCTAACATTTCTTTTAATTTGTTAATTTCTATTTTTAGTGATAAATTTTCTTCCTCAAGTGTTGGATCTTGAGTTGGATTTGATTTTGTGCTTTGTTCCTTGAGGTTTTGATTTTTCTCAAGGAGCATTTTATTTTCATTTTCTAAAGTTATCAATTTCTTATTCAGGCATGAAATAATTTTAAAGAATTTTTTATTTAAATTAACATTTACCTCGTCGAGGCCTTCGGAAACGAGTACGGACTCGTGGCTCGATTCGGGTTCGGACCCATCTTCCAATTCTTAGTCCGATTCTTCTTCGAGGGCCATCAGTGCGAGGTGGCTCTGGTGCTTCTGATCTTCGGCCTCCGATTCGTCCGAGGAGGAGTCGTCCCAAGTCGCTTTGAGAGCCTTCTTCTTGGATGCCTTTGTTTTGTCGTTCTTCAGTTTTGGACACTCGTTCTTGTAGTATCCCTTCTTATTGCATCCGAAGCACGTTACGATCTTTGGTTCGGGGGAGTTGATCTTTTGCAGGTCCTTGCTGAAGCTGTTCTTTCTCCTGGTGAACATCTTCCTTACTAGGTTCACCAGGTACTCTTTATCTTCAGTCTCCTGATCAGACTCTTCTTTGGGTTCAGGCTTGTTTTTAGATCTCTCCTTAGAAGAACCTGCAAACAAAGCTACACCTTTCTCGGTCCTGATGTTAGTTTGCTCATGCAATTTTAATTCATAGAAAACTTCATCTAATTTTAGTTTGGATATATTTTTAGAGATTTTGTAGGCATCCACAATAGATGCCCACAAATTATTGCGTGGAAAAGCGTTCAAGGTATACCTTATTAAGTCCCGGTTCTCCATTTGATGTCCTATTGCGTGGAGTCCGTTGAGGATACCCTTGATCCTTGCATGGAGCTGACTTGCCGTTTCTCCTTCCTTCATTTTAATGTTAAATTTATTTAAAAGCATGTCGCGTTTCGTTACCTTGGCGTCGCTCGTTCCTTCGTGTAGCTCGATCAACTTGTCCCAAAGTTCTTTCGCATTTTGGTGAGGTCCTACCCGGTTCAGCTCTTCCTTCATCAACCCACATTGCAGTGTGTTGAGGGCCTTGAAATCTGTTGAAGCTTTCTTCTTCATGTCTGGAGTCCACTACTCCGACTCTAGTGGAATTCCGGAGTTGTCAACTGGTGCCCTGTAGCCTTTTGTGACGCTGAACCATTGGTCGAAATCCGTCTTCAGGTAGATCTCCATTCGCTTCTTCCAGTACGAAAAGTCATCCCCATTGAACAGGGGAGGGCGTACTATACTGAAGCCTTCAATTTAAGACATCGTGCACACAAGAAAAAAATAGACAAAGGAACGTCGCAAGACTAGGTCTTGGATTAGTTGTAACGACCCAGCCCCTTGGGCGTCCCAACTGGTAGCCCAACTGGCGACCCCTTATGTCGTCGACCGACGATCCTCGACCGTGTCGTTACTCACTAGGTCTTTCCACCCCTGGCCAGTGGATTTTTGCCTTCCCCAGGATTCGAACTCTAGACCTCCAGGCTGAGCAACCCCTGATCTCTGGCCTGGGCCTCTCGAATCCTTATCCTGATCGACGACTGAGCAACTATGCTAACAAGAATACCCTGCTCCTCAAGGCCCAACTTGGAGAATCCCTGAACCAAGTCCGTGACTATAACCCGGTGGCAAGCTAAAGTCCCTCTGGACTTCCTGCTAAGTGCATTAGCAACCACATTAGCTTTACCCGGATGGTAGCTAATAGTACAATCATAATCCTTCAGGAACTTCATCCACCTCCTCTGTCGGAGATTGAGTTCATTCTGTGTGAAAATATATTTGAGACTCTTATGATTAGTAAAAATCTCAAAAGTAATACCATAAAGATGATGTCACCAAATCTTCAAAGGAAAGATAATAGCAGCTAGCTCTAAATCATGTACTGGGCAGTTCTTCTCATGCTCCTTCAACTGATGAGAAGCATAGGAGACTACCTTACCGTGCTGCATCAAAACAACGCCCAAGCCCTGAAGAGATGCGTCTGTGTAAAGTACGAATCCATCATCACCAGAAGGTAAAACCAAAATTGGCGCTGATACAAATCTCCGCTTCAGCTCCTAGAAGCTGGTCTCACAAGCCTCTGGCCTCGTGAACTTCACTCCTTTTCTGGTCAGACGTGTTAACGGCATAGCAATACTGGAGAAACCCTCAATGAATCATCTGTAATATCCAGCCAGTCCTAAGAAACTACGGATCTCCTGGACTGATTTCGGCTGCTCCCAGCTAGTGATAGCCTCGATCTTCTAAGGATCTATTGAAATACCTCGGCTTGACACCATGTGTCCTAGAAAACCAACTGAGGATAGCCAAAATGCACACTTGCTGAACTTAGCATACAGATGATGTCGTCGAAGAGTCTCCAAGACTATACGAAGATGTTGCACGTGTTCCTCCTCAGAATGCGAATAGATCAATATATCATCGATAAACATAATAACATACTGATCTAGGTACCCCAGAAAGCTACGATTCATCAAATCCATAAATATTGCGGGAGCATTGGTAAGCCCAAATGACATTACCAAAAACTCATAATGTCCGTATATGGTGTGGAATGTTGTCTTCTGAATATCAGAATCCTTGACTCTCAGCTGATGATATCCGGACCGTAGATCAATCTTATAATACATTGATGTATCCCAGAGCTGATCAAATAAATCCTTAATTCGTGGCAAGGGGTACTTATTTCTGATAGTCACTGCATTCAGCTGCCTATAATCGATGCACAATCTCAGAGTACCAGCCTTCTTCTTGACGAATAATACCGGAGAACACTAAGGTAGAATACTGTGGGGGTTCTCCACAAGGACACCAGAATGCTCCTGCCCGTGCAAATCATATGCAGCTTCTGCAGGAGGAGTTGTCCTCTGTTGACGATGCGAAGATTGGGCTTTCGGCCGTCCTCGCTGAGTCCCGGACTGACCAAACTATCCTCCTGAAATAGAAACCCCGGAAACTACATGTTGAGCCTTCAGCGAACAGTCTCGGCTCAAGTGCCCAGGCAGTTTGCAATAATAGCAAACTGACTGTCCCAGGGTGCATGTAGAGATGATGTGATCTCGGGACCCACATCGGGTGCAGTGAGAGTCATCAGTGGACTGTTTCTGATTCTGCTGAGAAGACCGGGAACGTCCAGATGAAGATCGTCCTGACTTCTGGGGTCGTCCAGAAGACCCAGAAGTACCCTGACCCGACTGAGTACGACTGCTCTGCTGAGCAGACTCAATCATAAGCGCTCTATCCAGTGCCTCTGTGTATGATGAATGAACAAAATCGACAATCTTCACCTGAAGATGCCCGTCTAGTCCTTGGACAAACTGAAGCATACGAGATCTATCCTTGGCAACAAACTCAGGACAGAATCTGGCCAACCGATTAAATTCGACATTATACTCCATCACAGAGCGGTTATTCTGCCGAAGACTCAAAAAATCCTGCTGATGTGTCATCTGATACGCCCGGGGAAAATACTGACTCTCAAATGCCTCCCTAAATCTTGTCCAGGTAATATGCAGCTCACCTATAATCGAGTGCTACATGCCCCACCAGATCTCTGCCTCATCTCATACCTCAAGTACACAGTAGTAGGCACGGCTAGAGGGGTGTCGTGTATACTGAAGGTGATACCACTAGTGGTACAGTTGAGGTATGTACCTCTGAAGTCGGCACCGTCAGGGTCTTATAATCCGACGTGCCTATAATATCCTGACGAATCTGTCCTTCACAGACAAGCTTGACCTTAACAGATCTCTCTAGAGACCCTGTCTCCGGAGAATCTTTCACCCTCTTACGTGGTTGCCCACGTCTCGACACTGGAACACGTGTAGGTGTCATATTTGTAAACAAAATGGTACCCAGATATCACTATAGGTATAAAAACTATAAAATTACCTAATTTTACCTATTTACCGTCTGGAGATGTCCTGTCGTTGCTTAGTCCCCCAAATAGAATCTCGTCTAAATATACCTCGGAATTCCGAATCAAAAAATCTACGGAAATCCGTACAATCCAAAAATATCCAGATAAACTCGCAAGACTCGTAAAAACATACCGGTATTGCAAACGATGCTCTGATACCAAATAAATTGTCACACCCCATGTAGTCCCGGCCCGAAGAAATTTCGGCAGCATCTCCCCTGTACGGGTGACAATATGAGTCCTCATATACATATATCAATCTATTGACCCACACGACCGGAACAATACAATACAAACACTATAACAATCCACGCAGTTTAATATACAGCCTCCGACTGTCAACATAATTTACTAAAAGAAAAGATGATATAGAAATCATCACAGATATATGTAAATCATCCTACTCCACTACAACGAAGAAAAACAAAATCCACGAAGTAATGAAAATATATCCGCAGCGGAAAACAACAAAAAAATAGCAAACCCGAATGTTCAACATAAAGTCCACAATACAAACCCACATCACCGGTATATGCATAGAAACCATAATAGAAATCAATAATAAGAAATCCTCGCGACAAGGGGGGCTAGCGACTGGAATCTCCTGACGGCCTCAACCTGAAATGTAGTAATATAACGGTGTGAGTCCAAGAACTCAGCAGGTAATCAATAGATATGTACAACAACATATTACCACCAGCAATAACCTATGGTACAGTCTCCTAAACTAGAAAATCTATAGTACAGTCTCCTAACAATATAACAGGTATGCATAGCTGAATAAACTGTAGTAACTAACAGTAAGCATGTAATACAATCTACAACAAGAATAATAAGAACTGCATAACTGAAATAAACTATACTCACCTGCGAGGCTTGAGTAAATGACTATGAACATACAACAGGTAAAAATAGTCAGAGCAAATAAGTATGTATCCTGTATGCATGTCAATCATATGCAGTCACCAAAATGCATCATCCAATATGCAACAATTACAATAAATGCAATCTGTGCATATGATGCCATATGACATGGTCACCCCTGACGCTAGTCAGCCATCTCACACGCGATGGTGAGACCGAGTGGGTAAGGCTGTGACGTAGTGCACTCTGCCGTCACTACCCCTGATGAGTGACCGAGTGGACGGGATGCTGTTGGAGTACACCTATCCTCCTACCTCAAATCATAGTGAGGGAGCGCAATGCTCTCATCTCCCAGTACGCGATGACGGGGAGGGACCCCGACGTGCTACCATGCTGTAATCACACTACCCATGAGCGTCCCAGAGGAGCACCACCGATCAACCTGCCATACAACCTTGAGTGTTGTACCACTACCCATACAGTGGTCACATTGTGTGCAGGTCCATGTAGCCAGCCGACGAGCTTAACAATAATAGAGTCGTCAATCGCCCGGCATGCAATCATGCGATATGGTGCATGCAGCTACAGTATGTCATTCCTGAACATATCCTCCTCCATTTACGTAGGTGCTATAAAGATAAACACATATATAACAAGGATAATAAACTATAGGAATCCAACATCACATATCCAACATGTCTATCTACTAATCCAGTATCAAGAGAAATACAATAAATAGCTTTATCTCTATGAACACAGATAAGCATAGCGAGAAAGAAAAGCATACTAAGGTATAACAGCTAACAGTAGAAGCATGTATCAGGTATCAACTAAACTAAAACCAGGGGAAGTACTAAAACTACCAATCACTAGTAACCGCCTACAGGTATCGAATAAACTATAACCAAGGAAGTGATAAATCTACCAATCACTAGTAATTATATATAACTGCATGTATCATAAGACAATGTCAACAAGATAAGTTAAAGGGTACCTGCCTCAAATAGCAGGTAGTATCACGCCAAATCCAACGTCGAGACACCTGTCTCGAATCAGAGTCCTGTGTCAAACAATATATATTTTATTTAGCTAAATCCCAATTGAATAGCTAAATAAAATCCCTAAAACTAAATTAGGGCAAACCCTAATCAACACAACCTCAATCTAACTAATTAAATCTAATGGTTAATTAGGGTTAGTTATCTAATCCCTAATCACCAATTAGATTAGAAATCTAGATTTAAATCAAATTCAATAGTTGACTAGGGTTAATTGCCTTAACCCTAATCATTCAATTAGATTAAATCTAAGCACAATTCAACAACTAATTATAACCTTAAATCTAAAACATGATCTACCACATGTTCCATTCTAAATTCAATTCAAGAATAACCCTGATTCAAATATAGAACATGTATCAATTACTCCTACACATACCTCAAATCCCAGCTCTCTCCTCTTGATCCACAACCAAAGAGGAGCTGCTGGAAGGAGTGCTGCCGGAACAAAGTGAGCTGGATCAAGAACACCACAGAACTGATCCTCACTTATGGATTCACCTCACGATCACAAAACCTCACCTCATTGGATCGGATCACAAGAGATGAGATTAGGTATTCAGCTTCGCTCCCAGTGAACACTTGGTGATCACGGCCAAGAATCGTTAGCCGGCGACCAAGATCCCTCTCTGATGATGGTTCTAGGGTACCGATTAGAGAGAGCGAGGGTAAATGTAGAGATGAACCCTAATCTAGCTAATACATAGATCCAGCGACACCTTACCTCTAAGATCGCTCCTCGGTGGCGTCGCTCCGTCCAATCTGACCAGTGAAGAGGTGGATCGCACTGTGAGCAGCGAGGGAGAGGAAAGGGAAGGTTGATTGGCTGGGAGACGACACGAATCAAGCCCCCTGCCGTGCCCTAGCCGCTGTATCGCCGACGATCGGTCGCTGAATACATCGAACAACAACTCCTTGGCCAAAGAAGATTTGAACTCTGCTGATCCCGTCGTGCTCCAGCAAGCTCCGACGACTATCCCTCAGTCGAGGTCGAGGGTGGCCAGATGTCCGTCGGCTTCGATTCGCTGTGAGAGGAAGAACGAGAGGAAGAGGGGAGATCGGGGAAAAGGACGAAGAAGGCTCGGGTCGGGAAATCGGCGTTTTAAGGAGGAAAGAAAAAGGAATATTTATATTAAAACATTTCCTCACTTAAGCGGTTATCCTAAACAGGCTTAATTCGAACCTGTTAGCTCATCCCCTCAAAACTCGTCGTACAAGTTTCCGAAAAATTCTCAGAAAATTTCTAAAAATTTTGGAAAAATTCTATAAGGCTATTTCCCAATGTTGGATTTTTCGGGCCGCGAAAACCGCTTTTTCGCGTCGCGGAAACTCCAAAGCCCCTAGCCAACGGATCCGTGTAAAGAAAAGTTTGAAAACATACGAATACGAGTTTCTACCTAGATCTACACTAGATATACAAAAGAAAAGGTTATACCTTTGAAGCGAAGCCCTTCACGTTCCCGCTCATCCAAATGGTGCCGGATCTCGAAGTTGTCAACGTAGACAACTCTCTATATGTATCCACATGAACACGTAGATGGAAAATCACACAAAAGATGTGCTAGCACCTTTTGATGATTCGACCAAGAAGGAGGAGAGGGAGAAAGGAGAAGGGCACTTGAGGAAGAAGATGGAATAATGCCACTTGAATGAAAATGAATCCGATTCATTCAAAATTGTGGTCGGCCACATTTCCAAAATGTAACCCCCATTCTCATTAAATGTAGCCATTAAAGAGAATGACTTTGTAACCCCCATGAGGTGGAACACTTTGATGATGTGGCACATCATCATTAGTCCTCCTAATGCCAAATCACTAATGATGTGGCAAATAGTCAAGTCAAACTTGACTCTTCCTCTTCCTCTCAAGTCAAGTCAAACTTGACCAAATCTCTCCCATGGTTGATCTAATCCAACCATTTGATTCAAGCCAACTTAATATAATGAATCTAATTCATTTAATTAAATTGATTCAATGAGTCATAATCTAAATTAGACTCATTGAACACATGAATCAACTTGAGTCTAACTCAATTAGCCCAATTAGGATTACTCTTAATCCAATTTGATTCATCAAATGAATCTAATCCTCTAGGTTCATCATATGAACCTAATCTCCATCTAATTGTCCTTAGTGTGTGACCCTATAGGTTCTTGTAATGTTGGCAATGCCCCTAAACCCATTTAGGGGCATAAGTAATGAGCGGTATCTAGCAACACATCATTACTACCCAAGTTACAAGAATGTTGAGATCCAACATCACCTTGTGACTACTAATTGTGACTCCTCACAATATATGACAAGTATCCTTCTATCCTAGACATCTAGATTGATCAATGTGAGGCATAGACCGTGTCATCCTCTGATCAATCTAAATCCTGAACTCCAAGTAGACTCACTAAATCAAATGAGCTCAATATCTCATATTGACTCATTTGGGCATGGCCATGCACTTCGTGGTCTCACTCTATCAAGAATATCGATGTCGCTCCCGTCATATACGAGGGATATATCCCATCTACATCACTCACATCCCTCTGCATAATTTGTTACATACCCAGTAATCGCCTTTATAGTCCACCCAGTTACGGGTGACGTTTGACGAAACCAAAGTACATAACTCCTTATGTAGGGATCACTGGTGACTTCAGGTCCAAGGACTAGTAGTCATACTAATAGCCACATGAGAAAGTATATGACACTCATATAACGATCCATGATACTTTCTCATGGCGGGTCATTCAGTATACATTCTCTAATGCATACCCATGTGTCAACTTGATATCTCTATATCCATGACTTGTGAGATCAAGTCATCGAGTTGACCTACATGCTAGTCTTATTGCATTAATATTGTCCCTGAATGTTAATACTCGACTAGGAATGATTAAGAGCAGTGTTCCTTATATCATCTCACTATCGATTCAACCAATCGATTGATATAGGTAAGAACCTTCTATTCAAGGACGTTATTATACTTAGTTTATTTGGCACCAATACAAGTAAGTATAATAACCAAAAACTAAATGCCTTTATTTATATAGAATATGATACAACAAGTCCAAAAATACAATCATCAAATGATTGACTCTAGGGCTCTAGCTAACACCCAAATAACCCTATTTATTTAAATTTCCCGATATCTCACATTCTTCCCTACTAATACAAATTTGGTCTCTAAATTTCACTATAACCAACAGTAAACACTAGAATATAACCAAACAGTATAAATGCTGAAAGAAACTCTAACCCACATACCTCAATTAAATAGATGAGGGTATCGAGCTCTGATCGTATCCTCCAACTCCCAAGTAGCCTCCTCGTTAGAATGATGCTGCCATCCGACTTTAACCAGCGGAATAGTCTTGTTCCGCAGCTGACGCTCTCTATCGTCCAGAATCTATATCGGAACCTCCTCGTAAGTGACGTCAGGCTGAATAGGAACAGATATATCTGACAGAACATATGCTGGGTCGGATACGTATCTCCTCAGCATAGATACATGAAATACGTCGTGAATGCCAGCTAGAGATGGTGGTAGCGCCAGACAGTAAGCTACTGCTCCAATCCTCTCCAAGATCTGGAATGCCCCAATATATCGTGGAGCTAACTTACCTCGGAGACCAAATCTCTTCACCCCTTTCCTGGGTGAAACTCTCAGAAATACATGGTCACCAGTAGAGAACTCCAGGGGTCTCCGTCTCCGATCAGCATAACTCTTCTGAAGGTCCTGAGCCTCTGACATCCTTCGTCTGATAGTACGAACCAACTCTGCCTCCTGCTGAGCTCTCTGAGATCCTAGCAGCTAGGCCTCCCCAACCTCCTCCTAGAGGATGGGTGTCCGACAAGGTCTACCATACAACACCTCAAACGGTGCCATCTGGATTGTCGAATGATAGCTGTTGTTATAGGCGAACTCTACCAATGGCAGGTGATCCTCCCAACTGCCTTCGAAATCCATAACGCAAGATCTCAGCAAGTCCTCCAAAGTCTGAATGGTCTGCTCTGACTGTCCATCTGTCTGCGGATGGAATGCCATACTGAAACGAAGCTGTGTGCCCAAGGCCTGCTGCAGACTCTGCTAGAATTGGGACGTAAACCGTGGGTCTCTATTCGATATAATGCTCAATGGAACACCATGAAATCTGATAATCTCTCGACAGTATAACTCTGCTAATTGATCCAGAGAATCAGTCTTCCAGATCACTAAAAAGTGTGCGGATTTGGTTAATCGGTCAACGATTACCCAAACCGCATCATGGTCTCGTCGAGTCCTAGGCAATCCTACCACAAAATCCATAGTAATGTGCTCCCATTTCCACTCTGGAATAGGGATCCTCTAAAGTAAACCAGTAGGTCTCTGGTGCTCAGCCTTCACCTGTTGACATACAAGACATCTAGCTACAAAGTCTGCGAAATCTTTCTTCATACCGTTCCACCAATAGGAACACCTCAAATCGCGATACATACGAGTTCCACCTGGGTGGATAGTAAATCTAGAGCGATGAGCCTCCTGAAGTAACTCCTCCATGACCGGGTGAGACTGAGGCATACATAATCTACCTCGGAAATAAACAATACCCTCATCATCTCGTGTAAACTCGGTCTGCTGTTCTGAAGCTATCTGGCTACCAACAAACTGTAAATGCTAATCTCTGGCCTGGGCCTCTCGAATCCTCATCCTGATCGATGACTGAGCAACAATGGTAACAAGAATACCCTGCTCTGTCCGTCCCTGCTTCTCAAGGCCCAACTTGGAGAATCCCTGAACAAAGTCCGTGACTATAACCCGGTGACAAGCTAAAGTCCCTCTGGACTTCCTGCTAAGTGCATCAGCAACCACATTAGCTTTACCCGGATGGCAGCTAACAGTACAATCATAATCCTTCAGGAACTCCATCCACCTCCTCTGTCGTAGATTGAGTTCCTTCTGTGTGAAAATATATTTGAGACTCTTATGATCAGTAAAAATCTCAAAAGTAATACCATAAAGATGATGTTGCCAAATCTTCAAAGCAAAGATAATAGCAGCGAGCTCTAAATCATGTACTGGGTAGTTCTTCTCATGCTTCTTTAATTGACGAGAAGCATAGGAGACTACCCTACCGTGCTCCATCAAAACAGCGCCCAAGCCCTGAAGAGATGCGTCTGTGTAAAGTACGAATTCGTTATCACCAGAAGGTAAAACAAAAACTGGTGCTGATACTAATCTACGCTTCAGCTCCTGGAAGCTAGTCTCACAAGCCTCTGACCATGTGAACTTCATGCCTTTTCTGGTCAGACGTGTCAATGGCATAGCAATACTGGAGAAACCCTCAATGAATCGTTTATAATATCCAGCCAGTCCCATGAAACTGCGAATCTCCTGGACTGACTTCGGCTGCTCCCAGCTAGTGATAGCCTCGATCTTCTGAGGATCTACTGAAATACCTCGGCTTGACACCACGTGTCCCAGAAAACCAACTGAGGATAGCCAAAACGCACACTTGCTGAACTTCACATACAGATGATTCGTCGAAGAGTCTCCAAGACTATGCGAAGATGCTGCACGTGCTCCTCCTCAAAACGCGAATAGATCAATATATCATCGATAAACACAATAACAAACTGATCTAGGTACCTTAGAAAGATACGATTCATCAAATCCATAAATACTGCAGGAGCATTGGTAAGCCCAAATGGCATTACCAAAAACTCGTAATGTCCGTATCTGGTGCGGAATGCTGTCTTTTGAATATCAGAATCCTTGACTCTCAGCTGATGATATCCAGACCGCAGATCAATCTTAGAATACACTGATGTATCCCTTAGCTGATCAAATAAATCCTCAATCCATGGCAAGGGGTACTTATTTCTGACAGTCACTGCATTCAGCTGCCTATAATCGATGCACAACCTCAGAATTCCATCCTTCTTCTTGACGAATAATACCGGAGAACACTAAGGCAGAATACCGTGGGGTTCTCCACAAGGACACCGGAATGCTCCTGCCCGTGCATGTCATATGCAGCTTCTATAGGAGGAGTTGCCCTCTACTGACGATGCGAAGATTGAGCTTTTGGCTGTCCTCGCTAAGTCCCGGACTGACCAAACTATCCTCCTGAAACAGAAACCCCGGAAGCTACATGCTGAGCCTTCAGCGAACAGTCTCAGCTCAAGTGCCCTGGCAGTTTACAATAATAGTAAACTGACTGTCCCAGGGTGCATGCAGAGATGATGTGATCTCGGGACCCGCATCGGGTGCAGTGAGAGTCACCGGTGGACTATTTTCAGTTTTGTTGAGAAGACCGGGAACATCCAGATAAAGATCATCCTGACTTTTGGGGTCGTCCAGATGACCCAGAAGTACCCTGACCCGACTGAGTACGACTGCTCTATGGAGCAGACTCAATCATAAGCGCTCTATCCAGTGCCTCTATGTATGATGAATGACCAAAACCGGCAATCTTCACCTGAAGATGCCCGTCTAGTCCTTGGACAAACTGAAGCATACGAGATCTATCCTCGACAACTAACTCAGGATAGAATCTGGTCAACTGATTAAATTCAACATTATACTCCATCATTGAGTGGTTATTCTGCTGAAAACTCAGAAAATCCTGTCGATGTGTCGTCTGATACGCCCGGGGAAAATACTGACTCTCAAATGCCACCCTAAATCTTGTCTAGGTAATATACTGCTCGCCTATAATCGAGCGCTGCATGTCCCACCAGATCTTTGCCTCATCTCGTACCTCAAGTATGTAGTAGTAGGCACGACTGGAGGGGTGCCGGGTATATTGAAGGTGATACCACTAGTGGTACAGTCGAGGTATGTACCTCTGAAGTCGGAATCGTCGAGGTCTTATAATCCGACGTGCCTATAATATCCTGACGTGTCTGTCCTTGACGGACAGGCTCAACCCTAGCAGAACTCTCTGGAGACTCTATCTCCAGAGAATCAATCGCGCTCTTACGTGGTCGCCCACATCTCGACACCGGAACACGTGTAGGTGTCATATCTGTAAACAAAATGTTACCCCGATATCACTACAGGTATGAAAACTATAAAATTACCTAATTTTACCTATTTGCCGTCTGGAGATGTCCTATCGTTGCTTAGTCCCCCAAATAGAATGTCGTCTAAATATACCTCGGAATTCTGAATCGAAAAATTGACGGAAATCCGTACAATCCGAAAATATCCAGATAAACTCGCAAGACTCATAAAAACATACCGGTATCGCAAACTATGCTCTGATACCAAATAAATTATCATGCCCTAGGTAGTCCCTGCCCGAAGAAATTTCGACAGCATCTCCCCTATACGGGTGACAATATGAGTCCTCATATACATATATCAATCTATCGACCCACACGGCCGGAACAATACAATACAAACACTATAACAATCCACGTAGTTTATATAACAATCCACGCAGTTTAATATACAGCCTCCGGCTGTCAACAAAATTTACTAAAAGAAAAGACGATATAGAAATCATCGCAGATATATATAAATCATCCTACTCCACTACAACGAAGAAAAACAAAATCCATGAAGTAATGAAAATATATCCGCAGCGGAAAACAATAAAAAAAATAGCAAACCCGAATGTTCAACATAAAGTCAACAATACAAAACCCACATCACCGGTATATGTATAGAAACCATAACAGAAATCAACAATAAGAAATCCTCGCGACAAGGGGGGCTAGCGACTGGAATCTCCCGACGACCTCAACCTGAAATGTAGTAATATAACGGTGTGAGTCCAAGAACTCAGTAGGTAACTAATAGATATGTACAGCAACATATAACCACCAGCAATAACCTATGGTACAATCTCCTAAACCATAGAACATATAGTACAGTCTCCTAACAATATAACAAGTATGCATAGCTGAATAAACTGTAGTAACTAACAGTAAGCATGTAATACAGTCTATAGCAAGAATAATGAGAACTGCATAACTGAAATAAACTGTACTCACCTGCGAGGCTTGAGTAAATGACTATGAACATACAACAGGTAAAAATAGTCAGAGCAGATAAGTATATCCTGTATGCATGTCAATCATATGCAGTCACCAAAATGCATCATCCAATATGTAACAATCATAATAAATGCAATCTGTGCATATGATGCCATATGACATGGTCACCCCTGACGATAGTCAGCCATCTCACACGCGATGGTGAGACCGAGTGGGTAGGGCTGTGACAGCGTGCACTCTGCCTTCACTACCCCTGATGAGTGACCGAGTGGACGGAATACTGTCGGAGTACACCTATCCTCTTACCTCACATCATAGTGAGGGAGCGCAATGCTCTCATCTCCCAGTACGCGATGACGGGGAGGGACCTTAGCGTGCTACCACGCTGCAGTCACACTACCCATGAGCGTCCCAGAGGAGCACCATCGAGCAACCTGCCATACAACCCTGAGTGCTGTACCACTACCCATACAGTGGTCACGTTATGTGCAGGTCCATGTAGCCGGCCGACGAGCTCAACAATAATAGAGTCGTCAATCGCCCAGCATGCAATCATGCGATATGGTGCATGCAGCTACAGTATGTCATTCCTGAACATATCCTCCTCCATTTATGTAGGTGCCGAAAAGATAAACACATATATAACAAGGATAATAAACTATAGGAATCCAACATCACATATCCAACATGTCTATCTACTAATCCAGTATCAAGAGAAACACAATAAATAGCTTTATATCTATGAACACAGATAAGCATAGCGAGAAAGAAAAGCATACTAAGGTATAGCAGCTAATAGTAGAAGCATGTATCAGGTATCAACTAAACTAAAACCAGAGGAAGCACTAAAACTATCAATCACTAGTAACGACCTATAGGTATCGAATAAACTATAACCAAGGAAGTGATAAATCTACCAATCACTAGTAATTATATATAACTGCACATATCATAAGACAATATCAACAAGATAAGTCAAAGGGTACCCGCCTCAAATAGCAGGTAGTATCACGCCAAATCCAACGTCGAGATGCCTGTCTCGAATCAGAGTCCTGTGTCAAACAATATATATATTTTATTTAGTTAAATCCCAATTGAATAGCTAAATAAAATCCCTAAAACTAAATTAGTGCAAACCTTAATCAACACAACCTCAATCTAACTAATTAAATCTAATGGTTAATTAGGGTTAGTTATCTAATCCCTAATCACCAATTAGATTAGAAATCTAGATTTAAATCAAATCCAATAGTTGACTAGGGTTAATTGCCTTAACCCTAATCATTCCATTAGATTAAATCTAAGCACAATTCAACAACTAATTATAACCTTAAATCTAAAACATGATCTACCACATGTTCCATTCTAAATTCAATTCAAGCATAACCCTAATTCAAATATAGAACATGTATCAATTACTCCTACACATACCTCAAATCCCAGCTCTCTCCTCTTGATCCACAACCAAAGAGGAGCTGCTGGAAGGAGTGTTGCCGGAACAAAGTGAGCTGGATCAAGACACCACCGAACCGATCCTCACTTATAGATTCACCTCACGATCACAAAACCTCACCTCACTGGATCATATCACAAGAGATGAGATCAGGTATTCGGCTTCGCTCCTAGTGAACACTTGGTGATCACGGCCAAGAATCGGTAGCCGGCGGCCAAGATCCCTCTCTGATGATGGTTCTAGGGTAATTATCAGAGAGAGAAAGGGTAAATGTAGAGATGAACCCTAATCTAGCTAATACATTGATCCAGTGACACCTTACCTCAAAGATCGCCTCTCGGCGGCGTCGCTCCATCCAATCCGACCAGTGAAGAGGTGGATCGCACTGTGAGCAGCGAGGGAGAGGCAAGGGAAGGTCGATTGGCTGGGAGACGACACGAATCAAGCCCCCACCGTGCCCTAGCCGTTGTATCGCCGACGATCGATCGTTGAATACACCGAACAACAACTCCTCGGCCGAAGAAGATCTGAACTCCGCCGGTCCCATCGTGCTCCAGTAAGCTCCGGCGACAATCCCTCAGTCGGCGTCGAGGGTCGCCGGAAGTCCGTCGACTTCGATTCATCCACGAGAGGAAGAGGGGAGATCGAGGAAAAGGATGAAGAAGGTTCGGGTTGAGAAATCGGCATTTTAAGGAGGAAAGAAAAAGGAATATTTATATTAAAACATTTACTCACTTAAGCGGTTATCCTAAACAGGCTTAATCCGAACCCGTTAGCTCATCCTCTCAAAACTCGTCGTACGAGTTTTCAAAATATTTCCAAAAAATTTCTAAAAATTCTGAAAAAATTCTATAAGGCTATTTCCCAAATAACCCTATTTATTTAAATTTCCCGATATCTCACATTAGTAGTGTGGGATAAGAAGAAATAAACTGAAAAACTTATTTGATGTTGCACCAAATCAGATTAATAGCAACGAAAAGAATTTCCAAAAAGATAATAATACCACTTTGGAATAAAGACAAAAAAACTAGAACCCAACAAAGAAAAGGAAAAATAATTACACCCCCTGTCTGATTGGTGGTTGCACCAAATCAGAACGGTACCTGCTTTGATACCACTTGTTGGATCGTAAGCTTTCGATAGAGGGGGGGGGGGGGGGGAATATCGATTTAAAAATTTTCGTAGAGTAAGTGCACAACAGAAAAAAGAATGAACAAAAAGAAGTGACACAAGTAGGTTTTTTACTTTGTTCAGAGCCTATGTCGACTTCTACTCCAATGCCCGCACACGAGGGTGCTTTCGATGGGCAATTCACTAGCAATTCGAAAATGTTTACAATTTAAAGTACATGAATGCTATTAAAGAAAATAATACTGACAAAAATGAAGAATAAAAAAGCAAAGCATTGTCAGGAGCATCGCAGGAGCACCAGAGATCGAATTGAGAGTTGATGTTGGAACTTCAGCCTTGACCCTCCTTATATAGGAGGTTTAGGACGCCTGAAACTTTCAGGGCGCCTTGAACATGATGTACCCGAGCCAACCAGGGCGCTCCACGTGGCGAGGTGACGTTGAGGATAAGTTTTTGCCTATGGGCGCTCGGACCTCCGGGCGCTTGGATCCATCCCGGGTGCCCAGACCCAGCAGCTTCCTCCCTGCAAGAAAATGTTAGTCCAGAGGTAAATATATAATACATATATCCTGCAAAATAAAGTGTTAGCACAGTTCAAGTTTAACAAGTAGAGTATTAATTAGATTCCATCTCTTCGAGACCGGAATCTAGTTAAGATCTCGACTTAGAGTTCCGAAATGGTTCTAAGTCAGATCGGTGCCTAAGTTCCCTTCTGGGGAACACATCCTCACAGTCACTCCCCTCCAGTGACTTACCTTCACTTACCTGCCAGATGTCCGGTCAGCCCTTCGACCCGTCTCGGCTTCGTGCTAGCTATCCGGTCAGCCTGTTGACCTAGATGGACTTCGTGCCAAACGTCCAATCAGCCCATCAACCCGTTTGGACTTCGTACCAGCTATCCGGTCGGCCCGTCGACCTAGCTAGACTTCTCTTGCACACTCGATCAGAGTATTAGATGTTGGGGTTGTAAGGTTGCAAACATAGTCCCACATTGAAAACACATGGGAAAGATCATGGGTTTATAAGAGAAAAAGATATCTCCATTGGCATGAGGCCTTTTGGGGAGAGCCTAAGAGCAAAGCCATGAGGGCTTAGGCCCAAAGTGGACAATATTATACCATTGTGGAGATATTTAAATTCTTTTCGATCCTATAATTGGTATTAGAGCCCGGACTACCAGAAGGTTTAACCGCCGACTGTGCACAAGAGCTATGGTCTGATTGAGCCATGTGGGTACAATATTGACCTTGAACAAAGAAAGTGGGGACTCCTATGTTCTGATCAAGAGCACCAGACACCAGGCAGGAAGTCCTAGTTGGGGCTAGGGAAGGAAGTCCTAGTAGGTCAGGGTGGACCGAGGGGCAGCAAGACCTGGTGGGTTGAGGATCGGATGTAGGAAGCCTGTGGTCCTTTGTTTGAGGGGGGATTGTTGGGGTTGCAAGGTTGCAAACATAGTCCCACATTGAAAACACATGGGAAAGATCATGAGTTTATAAGAGAAAAAGATATCTCCATTGACATGAGGCCTTTTGGGGAGAGCCCAAGAGCAAAGCCATGAGGGCTTAGGCCTAAAGTAGACAATATCATACCAATGTGGAGATATCTAAATTCTTTTTGATCCTACATTAGATAACAATGAAACTAACTTAACCTATTTTTTCATTCATCAAAACTTGAGTTAGACCGTTAGTGCTAACCGCACCAACACCCTCAACGTTAGAGGCCAAGAACCAGGGAAAAGTGTTTGGGGCAGGCCCTCCGATGCTCAAGTCAGGTACTTTTTCTCTAGAAGTACAGTGAAATGAAATGAAAAAAAGTAAAGGATGAATGTGAGAGGATGAGTGAGCGTACCTGCGTAAGGGAGAAAGCCTCCCTTTTTATATGGCAGTGAGTACTTCTGGAGTCTGACAAGTGTTAGGGAATGTCGGGTGTCAGGATTTTCCTAGCGGTGAATGACACATGAAATCTTCCTATAGGCCAGAGGAGGGATCGGTGGGCAATGAGCTCTAGACCGTTAGCATATTCCATGACATGCGGTGAATATTCTCTGATAGGTGGTTACGATTCCCTGGCTTGATTGTCGTATAGTGCATGCCCACCCAGGTTTGTTAACCCTGGACTAGGTCCCCGTACCTGCAAACCTTGACAGGTGGGCATAGACCTGCATATCTTGGCCTATGTTTGTTGCCCCGTAAATCCAGATCTGTATGTCCAACCTTGCATTTGCCATCCGGTAAATCCTGATAAATCTAGACCTATGCTTACCGCCCTTCCAACCGAGACCCTCGATTGCCATTCCTTAAGTCTCGTCCTGTATGCACGGCCCTGCTCCGTATTTTATCTTATAAGTCCTGAACTGTACGTCATGGTGTGCATATCCTGTTCTACATGTCTTATCCTGCAAGTCTTGACCTGTAAGCCTTAGTCTGCCTATCCTGAATTGTACGTCCTGGTTTGCATATCCTGTTCTGCATGTCTTATCCTGTAAGTCCTGACCTGTAAGCCTTAGTCCGCCTATCCTGAACTGTACATCCTGGTCTGCATATCCTGTTCTGCATGTCTTATCCTGTAAGTCCTGACCTGTAAGCCTTAGTTCGCCTATCCTGAACTGTACATCCTGGTTTGCATATCCTGTTCTGCATGTCTTATCCTGTAAGTTCTGACCTGTAAGCCTTAGTCCACCTATCCTGAACTGTACGTCCTGGTCTGCATGTCTTATCTTGTAAGTCCTAATCTGGAACCCTTAGTCAGCCTATCCTGAACTGTACGTCCTACCTTCTGAGTTCCTACTTGCCATGTAGGCCTAACCCCTGCCACATAGGGTCGACCCTGACCGCCACATAGGGTCGACCCTGACCGCCATATGATCTTGACTTTTGACCACCACGTAGGCTGGACCTTTGACCGCCACGTAGGCTTGACTTCTGACCACGTCAGCTATCTAACCCCTCTATCATGCACCGTATTTGTTAGTTAGAGCCCTAGAGCCAATCATTTGATGATTGTACGGACTCATGTATATCATATTCTTGTATATTAATAAAGGCATTTGTTTGGTTATTATACTTATTTATATTAGTGCCAAATAGACTAAGTATAATAGCGTCCTTGAGTAGAAGGTTCATACCTATATCAATCGATTAGTTGAATCGATAGTGAGATGATATAGGGAACACTACTCTAAATCATTCCTAGTCGAGTATTAGCATTCAGGGACAATGTTAATACAATAAGACTAGCATGTAGGTCAGCTCGATGACTTGATCTCACAAGTCATGGATATAGAGATATCAAGCTGACACATGGGTATGCATTAGAGAATGTATACTGAATGACCCGCCATGAGAAAGTATCATGGATCGTTATATGAGTGTCATATACTTTCTCATGTGGCTATTAGTATGACTATTAGTTCTTAGACCTGAAGTCACCATGGATCCCTACATAAGGAGTTATGTACTTTAGTTTCGTCAAACGTCACCCGTAACTGGGTGGACTATAAATGCGATTACTGGGTATATAATGAATTATGTAGAGGGATGTGAGTGATGTAGATGGAATCTATCCCTCCCATATGACGGAAGCGACATCGGTATTCTTGATAGAGTGAGACTACTAAGTGCATGGCCATGCCCAAATGAGTTAACATTAGATGTTGAGCTCATTTGATCGAGTGAGTCTAACTTGGAGTTCAAGATTTAGATTGATTAGAGGATGACACGGTCTATGCCTCATATTGATCAATCTAGATGTCTAGGATAGAAGGACACTTGTCATTATTTTGTGAGTAGTCACAATTGGTAGTCACAAGGTGATGTTGGATCTCGACATTCTTGTAACTTGGGTAGTAATGATGTGTTGCTAGATACCGCTCATTACTTATGCTCCTAAATGGGTTTAGGGCATTGCCAACGTTACAAGAACCTATAGGGTCACACACTTAGGACAATTAGGTGGAGATTAGGTTCATATGATGGACCAAGAGGATTAGATTCATTTGATGAATCAAATTGGATTAAGAGTAATCCTAATTGGGCTAACTTGAGTTCGACTCAAGTTGATTCATGTGTTAAATGAGTCTAATTTAGATTTTGACTCATTGAATCAATTTAATTTAATGAATTAGATTCATTATATTAAGTTGGCTCGAATCAAATGGTTGGATTAGATCCACCATGGTAGAGATTGAGTCAAGTTTGACTTGACTTGAGAAGGAAGACCAAAGGTCAATTTTGACTTGACCTTTTGCCACCTCATTGGTGAGTTGGCATTAGGTGGACCAATAATGATGTTCCACATCATCATGGGTGCCACCTCATGGAAGTAACAAAGCCACTCTCTTAATGGTTTCATATTAATTACAATTAATGCAATTAATGTGATTTTATGGTTTCATATTAATTGCAATTAATGCAATTAATGTGAATTTTAAAATGTGGCCGGCCACTTAGTTTTTGGGTGAAAAATTCATTTTCATTCACTTGTGTGCATCTTCCTCCTTCTTCCTCTCAAGCTCTCCCTCTCCCTCTCCTCCTTGGCCGAACCACATAGGTGCTAGCACACCTTGGTTTTGGTCATCTCCATCTAGTGTGTCCGTGTGGATACTTCTAGAGGACCGGCGCTTGACGGTCTTGAGATCCGGCATCATTTGGACGGCGGGAACGCGAAGGGCATCGCATCAAGGGTAAACACTTTTTCCTCATAGATCTAAGTAGTAGATCAGTTTTGAACTCGTACAAGAAATAGTTTTTCGAATTTTTATACGAATCTTTGCACGGATCTACGGCTTTGGGTCCTTCGGGGTTTTCGCGGCTCGAAGAACCCAACAGTGGTATCAGAGCCACGTGCAAAGACTTGTACGAGTTAGTTTTTGGTTTTTGGAAAACAAAACTTCTGTGATTTTCTGTAAAAATTCAATTTTTATGTTTTTATGGGTAATTTTTCCTTATAGGCGAAGCACAAGTGTCTCGGCACTTGTAGGCTTCGGCTATCGGGAAGAATTTTCCCAAACGGCTTCGTTTCGACCCAAAATCTTTTGGGACAGCGGACTCGGGTGCCTTTAGATCGCAATGGAGCAACTCACGATGGTTAGATCGTGGGTAGGGGCGCTGCCCCTAACCCCGCAAGGGGATTTGCTCCGCGATCGCACCCGAAATCGCTAAAAACGAACCCGTCGGGAAGATTTTTCCGAAACGGTAATGTCTCGGCCCAAATCGTTTTGGGACAGCGGGTTTAGGCGCTGTTGGATCGCAAAGGAACCCTCGCGATGGTTAGATCGCGGGTAGGGGCGCTGCCCCTGGGCCCCGCAAGGGGATCCGTTCCGCGATTGCGCAACGGGACCGCCGGGAAATTTTACTTGTAAAATTGTAAAAATTAATTTTAAAATTATAGAAAATTATGAAAATATATAATTTTGAATTATATATATTAATTTGTGATAGTCATGGCCCAAAGCCCAATATGATTGGTTGTGTTGTAATTCATAATACGGCCTGCGTGCCGTGATGTGTTTTCATGTGTTGTATTTATTTTATTATTCGCGACCTGCGCGTCGTGCCTCGTCTTTTATTCTTGTTGTAAATTAGATTTAGACTCGAATGTAACTCGAGTTTCAAATTGTAATGTACAAATTGGAGCGGTGGAGGGTCCACACGAGACGGAGTTCCGAGGCAGGCACGAGCAACACAAGGTGATCAAAGGGAGGCGCTTGGAGAAGCTGTTGACCCTAGGTTGACCAATCGATCTTCTCATTAGCTTGAGAAGATCGTAGTAGGGCCATGACTAAATCACAAATAGATTAGTTAATTAATTATTATGTATTTGATGCATATTTAATAATTAATTAATTAATTAGTGCCTTAACGATTAGATTAGATCTAAGTCGTGCACATGATGCACCCTTGCGATTAGATTAGATCTAAGTCGTGCACAAGATGCATTCTTCTCGATTAGATTAGATCTAGATCGAACCAACTCTAAAATGCCTAACCGTGCTGTGATACCTATCACTACCTCGATCACATGTATTGTTGAATCTGCCAAAGCAGAGCAATACATATTATCTTGGTAGGGTACGGAGGGACAATCTTGGTCCCGTCTATCAACGCATGGGTGAATAAAAACTCAATTAGATTGAGTATTCATAGTTACTCGGTTGGATCTAGTCAACTATAGGCATTCTTCCAATAGTTGGAAAGATAGGTCAATATCACATCTATATTAACTCTCGAGCGTATTAGCCAAAGCTAACTCGAGTTTTAATATAAATGCAGATATTGATTCTATAAACAAGAGTTGCATAGAGATGTAATTGGTAATCGTTACCTACCGATCATACTAAGCCTTGGGCGTATTAGCCAAAGCTAACTCAAGGGTTAGTATGATGTGGATCTTGTCCCACAAGAATTATAGAATTCAGTGGGATCATCATTTAATTAAAAGGCCTAATTAAATGATTTTTAAAGAATATGATATTTATTTCTGCAAATTTTCTGTTGTAGATAACCATGACGTCGAACACGAATTCCTTCTCCCTGCGATCTGTCCTTGAGAAGGACAAGCTCAACGGAGCGAATTTCCTGGACTGGTACAGGAACCTGAGAATTGTTCTCACTCAGGAACGTAAACTGTACGTTCTGGAGCAGCCCATTCCGGAGGCTCCTCCTGCCAATGCCCCGCGAGCTGACAAAGATGCTTACAAGAAGCATCAAGATGACGCATTAGATGTGTCATGTCTAATGCTCGCGACCATGAACTCTGAGCTTCAGAAGCAACATGAGTTAATGGGTGCTTACGATATGGTTGCACATCTTTGTTAACTATATCAAGGACAAGCAGGGCACTGGAAGAGGAACTTCACAGGATACCTGGAAGATCTTACGAAGAAGAGAAATAAGATTTCTACTTCAGGTATACATGTTATAGAAGTCAACCTCTCTATTTCTTCATCGTGGGTATTAGATACCGGATGTGCTTCGCACATTTGTACTAGTGTACAAGCACTGAGAAATAGCAGAGCATTGACAAAGGGCGAGATAGACCTACGAGTAGGCAATGGAGCACGGGTTGCTGCTGTTGCTGTAGGGACTTATTTTCTATCTCTGCCCTCTGGGCTTATACTAGAGTTAGACGATTGTTGTTATGTGCCTGCCTTGACAAAGAACATAATATCAGTTTCTTGTTTGGACAAGAGAGGATACTCGTTTATAATAAAGAACAAATGTTGTTCCGTCTTTTTAAACGATATGTTCTATTGTAGTGCACCTCTAATAAACGGACTCTATATTCTAGACCTTGAGAGCCCTATCTATAACATAAATACCAAGAGGTTCAAGTCAAATGACATGAACCGAACCTACCTCTGGCACTGTCGCTTAGGTCATATAAATGACAAGCGCTTATCCCAGCTCCATAAAGATGGTTTGCTGGACTCATTTGATTTTGAATCATATGAGATATGCGAGTCATGCCTACGAGGCAAGATGACCAAGACGCCCTTTAGTGGGCATAGCGAGAGAGCAACTGATTTGTTAGGACTCATACATAGTGATGTATGTGGCCCATTCAATGTTGCTGCTAGAGGCGGTTATAGGTACTTCATCACATTTACTGATGATTTCAGTAGATACGGTTATGTGTACTTGATGACACATAAGTCTGAATCCTTTGAAAAGTTCAAAGAATTCAAGAATGAAGTACAGAACCAGCTTGGCAAGAGTATTAAGGTACTTCGATCAGATCGAGGTGGTGAATACTTAAGCCATGAGTTTCGTGACTACTTAGCTGAGTGTGGGATTTTATCTCAACTCACTCCTCCTGGAACACCACAATGGAATGGTGTATCCGAAAGGAGGAATCGTACCTTATTAGATATGGTACGATCTATGATGAGTCACACAGATCTTCCGACATATCTATGGGGATATGCTCTAGACACGTCAACTTTCATACTCAACCGAGTTCCATCAAAGGCCGTGATAAAGACACCATATAGGATATGGACTGGGAGAGATGCCCAGGTGTCTTTCATGAGGATTTGGGGTTGTGAGGCTTACGTACGACGTCAAGTCTCAGACAAATTAGGACCCAAATCTGACAAGTGCTATTTCATCGGATATCCCAAGGAAACTAAGGGATATTACTTCTACATTCCCAGTCAGCACAAGGTAGTTGTGGCAAAGACTGGGGTATTTCTAGAAAGGGATTTTGTTTCTAGAAAGACTAGTGGGAGCACGTTCGATCTTGAAGAAGTTCAAGATGCGAACAATAGGCTCGGTGGAAATTGAACTGGAACCACAAAGTGTTGTGGATGATGTTGTTCCACAAGGAGTTGAGGAACAACAACCAGTTCAAGTAGACATACCTCTTCGCAGGTCTGATAGGGTACGTCGTCAGCCTGAGAGATACTCATTTCTCTTGTCTGACCATGATGACATTGTGCTCATAGAGGATGAGCCTACCACCTATCAAGAAGCTGTGATGAGACCAGATTCTGAGAAATGGCTAGAAGCCATGAGATCCGAGATAGAATCCATGTACACCAACCAAGTATGGACTTTGGTTGATCCACCTGAAGGGGTAAAACCCATTGGGTGCAAGTGGGTCTTTAAGAGAAAGACTGACATGGATGGACTTATCTATAAGGGTCGCTTGGTAGCTAAAGGTTTCAAGCAGATTCATGGTATTGACTATGATGAAACCTTTTCTCCAGTAGCGATGTTTAAGTCCATTCGGATCATGCTTGCTATTGCAGCCTACCATGACTATGAGATATGGCAGATGGATGTCAAAATCGCGTTTCTGAATGGAAACCTACTCGAGGATGTGTACATGACACAACCTGAGGGTTTTGTAGATCCACAGCATACTAGTAGAGTATGCAAGCTGCATAGGTCCATTTATGGACTAAAGCAAGCTTCTCGGAGCTGGAATCTTTGATTCGATGATGCGATCAAACAGTTTGGTTTCATCAAGAATGAAGATGAGCCTTGTGTCTACAAGAAGGTTGTAGGGGACATAGTTGTCTTCCTCACACTATATGTGGATGACATACTACTCATTGGGAAGGACATCCCTATGCTTCAGTCTGTCAAGACATGGCTAGGGAGTTGCTTCTCAATGAAGGACTTAGGTGAGGCATCTCGTATTCTTGGGATACAGATCTATAGAGATAGATCTAAGAGATTGCTTGGCCTAAGTCATAGTACATATATTGACAAGGTACTTCTTCGGTTTGCCATGCAGAATTCCAAGAAGGGATTTCTGCCGATGTCACATGGCGTGAGTCTTTCGAAGACTCAAGGTCCCTCTTCTAGAGAGGAGAGACCGCATCGATCGGATCCCTTATGCCTCGGCCATAGGATCGATCATGTACGCCATCCTGTGTACTCGACCCGATGTCTCGTATGCTTTGAGCATGGCGAGTAGATATCAGATCCGGTGAAAGTCATCGATAGCGGTCAAGAATATTCTTAAGTACTTACGAAGGACTAAAGAATATTTCTTGATATATGGAGGCAATGATGAGCTAAGTGTTGATGTCGACTTTCAGATCGATCGGGATGATTACCGATCGCGATCGTGGTTCGTATTTTGCATTAATGGTGGTGTGTCGGAAGAGTTCAAGGGATACGATGGTGATTCTACAAGCGAGTATATTCGCATCGAGGCGCAAGAAGGTTGTTTGGATCCAAGTTCATCATGAACTTGGGGTGGTTCCTAACATCGCCGACCCAGTTGAGCTCTATTGTGACAACAATGGAGCTATAGCGAAGGAACCTCGCTCACACCAGCGGACCAAGCACATACTACGTCGTTTCCATCTCATTCGAGAGATTATCGATAGAGGAGATGTGAAGATTTGCAGAGTACCTACAGAGGCTAACATCGCAGATCCCTTGACCAAGGCTTTGGCACAAAGGAAGCATGATGGTCACACTAGGTCTTTAGGCCTTAGAGCCTATACTGATTGGCACTAGTGCTAGTGGGAGATTGTTAGTTAGAGCCCTAGAGCCAATCATTTGATGATTGTACGGACTCATGTATATCATATTCTTGTATATTAATAAAGGTATTTGTTTGGTTATTATACTTATTTATATTAGTGCCAAATAGACTAAGTATAATAGCGTCCTTGAGTAGAAGGTTCATACCTATATCAATCGATTAGTTGAATCGATAGTGAGATGATATAGGGAATACTACTCTAAATCATTCCTAGTCGAGTATTAGCATTCAGGGACAATGTTAATACAATAAGACTAGCATGTAGGTCATCTCGATGACTTGATCTCACAAGTCATGGATATAGAGATATCAAGCTGACACATGGGTATGCATTAGAGAATGTATACTGAATGACCCGCCATGAGAAAGTATCATGGATCGTTATATGAGTGTCATATACTTTCTCATGTGGCTATTAGTATGACTATTAGTCCTTAGACCTGAAGTCACCATGGATCCCTACATAAGGAGTTATGTACTTTAGTTTCGTCAAACGTCACCCGTAACTGGGTGGACTATAAAGGCGATTACTGGGTATATAATGAATTATGTAGAGGGATGTGAGTGATGTAGATGGAATCTATCCCTCCCATATGACGGGAGCGACATCTGTATTCTTGATAGAGTGAGACCACTAAGTGCATGGCCATGCCCAAATGAGTCAACATTAGATGTTGAGCTCATTTGATCGAGTGAGTCTAACTTGGAGTTCAAGATTTAGATTGATTAGAGGATGACACGGTCTATGCCTCATATTGATCAATCTAGATGTCTAGGATAGAAGGACACTTGTCATTATTTTGTGAGTAGTCACAATTGGTACTCACAAGGTGATGTCGGATCTCGACATTCTTGTAACTTGGGTAGTAATGATGTGTTGCTAGATACCGCTCATTACTTATGCTCCTAAATGGGTTTAGGGCATTGCCAACGTTACAAGAACCTATAGGGTCACACACTTAGGACAATTAGGTGGAGATTAGGTTCATATGATGAACCAAGAGGATTAGATTCATTTGATGAATCAAATTGGATTAAGAGTAATCCTAATTGGACTAACTTGAGTTCGACTCAAGTTGATTCATGTGTTAAATGAGTCTAATTTAGATTTTAACTCATTGAATCAATTTAATTTAATGAATTAGATTCATTATATTAAGTTGGCTCGAATCAAATGGTTGGATTAGATCCACCATGGTAGAGATTGAGTCAAGTTTGACTTGACTTGAGAAGGAAGACCAAAGGTCAATTTTGACTTGACCTTTTTGCCACCTCATTGGTGAGTTGGCATTAGGTGGACCAATAATGATGTTCCACATCATCATGGGTGCCACCTCATGGAAGTAACAAAGCCACTCTCTTAATGGTTTCATATTAATTACAATTAATGCAATTAATGTGATTTTATTGTTTCATATTAATTGCAATTAATGCAATTAATGTGAATTTTGAAATGTGGCCGGCCACTTGGTTTTTGGGTGAAAAAAATTCATTTTTCATTCACTTGTGTGCATCTTCCTCCTTCTTCCTCTCAAGCTCTCCCTCTCCCTCTCCTCCCTTGGCCGAACCACATAGGTGCTAGCACACCTTGGTTTTTGGTCATCTCCATCTAGTGTGTCCGTGTGGATACTTCTAGAGGACCGACGCTTGACGGTCTTGAGATCCGGCATTATTTGGACGAGCGGGAACGCGAAGGGCATCGCATCAAGGGTAAACACTTTTTTCTCATAGATCTAAGTAGTAGATCAGTTTTTGAACTCGTACAAGAAATAGTTTTTCGAATTTTTATACGAATCTTTGCACGGATCTACGACTTTGGGTCCTTCGGGGTTTCCGCGACGCGAAAAAGCGGTTTTCACGGCTCGAAGAACCCAACAGTATTAGTCCTCAAATAATAATTAAATAGTAAGGGGCATTTGATTTGGATTTGTAAATCGGAATAACAATGAGTTTAATTATAAGGTCAATAGGAATAAGAATAAGAATTATATTATGAGTGTTTAGTTTAAATCGACGTCAGTAATGAGAATTAAATAAATTTTGAATTTTATCCTTAGTCGTTAATGTATTAAAAAATAATTTAACTATCTTCACTTCATATTCAATAATTGATTGATTTATTTATTAAATATGATATTTGATTAATATTTAAGAATAAATAATTATGAAAAAGTTTTAAAAATAATTTTAATGAATGATTTTAGACTAGAATTTAATATCTAATATTTAATTATTATTTATTAATTTAAATTTCTAACCAATCTTGCTTTTCAAGCTATCAGCTATATGTGATTTTGTTTATTTTTTTAATATTTTTTTCTAAGTTTTAAAATTGAATAATTTTAGCAAGATTGGTCATAAATTTTTTTATTAATGCGAATAAATTAAGAGGCACACATGAATAGAAGGCCAATATTTTTATACCTTATTTAAACATATAAATTTGCTATTTTTATTCTTTTGTCAGCTATTTTTTTTTCTTAATACATTTTCAAAAAAAAAAAAGTTTGGTGACGTTTTATCATTTTGTTTATCACCTCATTTGATCACTGAGTTTGTGATTCTTAATTTGTTAGTAAAAAAATCCTAGATTTTAATTGGGGCATGCGCCAGTTTAATTGGATGGATGCTTAATATTAGTCCTACATCCGTTATTTTTGAAGTTGTTGAAGCTTTTATTATTGCAACGACAGCAAAGTTAAGCACGAGCTTATTTGAAGAGGAATTGATCTATAGGCTCGTACAACTGTATCCTTGAGTGTAAAGGAGACAGGTAACTACTCTGGTTAATGACGTAAGATTTCGAGATCAGAGCATGATTAACTGTTCTAGTCCCTTGAGATTCCTAGCTATAGAAGAATTTAAGTAATGGGAATTAAATAAATTTTACCCTTAGTTTTTAATGTATTAAAAAAATAATTTAAGTATCTTCAATTCATATTCAATAATTGATTGATTTATTTATTAAATATGATATTTGATTAATATTTAAGAATAAATAATTATGAAAATATTTTAAAAATAATTTTAGATTAGAATTTAATATCCAATATTTAATTATTATTTATTAATTTAAATTTCTAGCAAGATCGGTCCAATAAATTTTTTTTATTAATTATGCGAATAAATTAAGAGGGAAGGCCAATATTTTTATACCCTATTTAAACATATAAATTTGCTATTTTTATTCTTTTGTCAGCTATTTTTTTTTCTTAATACATTTTCAAAAAAAAATTGGTGACGTTTTATCATTTGTTTATCACCTTGTTTGATCATTGAGTTTGTGATTTTTAATTTGTTTGTAAAAATAATCCTGGATTTTAATTGGGGCATGCACCAGTTTAATTAGATGGATGCTTAATATTAGTCCCACATCTGATAATTTTGAGGTAGATGAAACTTTTATTATTGCAGCGGCAGCAAAGTCAAGCATGACCTTACTTGAACAGGATTTATTCTATAGGCTCGTATAATTATATCCTTGAGTGTAAAGGAGACAGGCAACCACTTTGGATGATGACGTAAGATCTCGAGATCAGAGCATGATTAACGGTTCTGGTCCCTTGGGATTCCTAGCTGTGGAGGATTGTTCGGGTGGTCTCGAGATTGTCTGGCAGACATCAATATTTTTGTTTTATTTTTTTTCATCCGGTTTAGCAAGCTTACATTTTTTAAATTTGTCCTCAAATAATAATTAAATAGTAAGGGGCAGTTGATTCGGATTTGTAAATCAGAATAGCAATGAGTTTAATTATAGGGTCAATAGGAATACGAACAAGAATTATATTATGCGTGTTTGGTTTAAATCGACGTCAATAATAGAAATTAAATAAATTTTGAATTTTACCCTTAGCCGTTAATATATTAAAAACATAATTTAAGTATCTTCACTCCATATCCAATAATTGATTGATTTATTTATTAAATACGATATTTGATTAATATTTAAGAATAAATAATTATGAAAAATTTTTAAAAATAATTTTAATGAATGATTTTAGATTAGAATTTAATATCTAATATTTAATTATTATTTATTAATTTCAATTTCTAACCAATCCTGCTTTCCAAGCTATCAGCTATACGTGATTTTGTTTATTTTAAAATTTTTTTTTTTTCTAAATTCTAAAATTGAATAATTTTAGCAAGTTCGGTCCGATAAAAATTTTTGTTTAATCATGTGAATAAATTAAGAGGCACATATGAATAGAAGCCCAATATTTTTATACCCTATTTAAACATATAAATTTGTTATTTTTATTCTTTTGTCAGTTATTTTTTTCTTAATACATTTTTTTTTAAAAAAAGTTTGGTGATGTTTTATCATTTGTTTATCACCTCGTTTGATCACTGAGTTTGTGATTCTTAATTTGTTAGTAAAAAAAAATCCTAGATTTTAATTGGGGTATGCACCAGTTTAATTAGATGGACGCTTAATATTAGTTCCACATCCGTTATTTTTGTAGTAGATGAAGCTTTTATTATTGCAACGACAGTAAAGTTAAGCACAAACTTACTTGAAGAAGATTTGATCTATAGGCTCGTAAACTATATCCTTGAGGGTAAAGGAGACATTCCTAGGATTGTTCTGATCAACGCATCAATATTTTTTATTTTATTTCATTTTGCATCCGGTTTAATACTCTTACATTTTTTAAATTTGTCCTCAAATAATAATTAAACAGTAAGGGGCATTTGATTCAAATTTGTAAATCGGAATATCAATGAATTTAATTATAGGGTCAATAGGAATAAAAAATTTTGAATTTTACCCATAGTTGTTAATGTATTAAAAAAATAATTTATCTTCACTTCATATTCAATAATTGATTGATTTATTTATTAAATACGATATTTGATTAATATTTAAGAATAAATAATTATGAATTTTTTTAAAAATAATTTAAATGAATGATTTTAGATTAGATATTAATATCTAATATTTAATTATTATTTATTAATTTCAATTTCTAACCAATCCTGCTTTCCAAGCTATTAGCTATACGTGATTTTGTTTATTTTTTTAAATTTTTTTTCCAAGTTCTAAAATTGAATAATTTTAGCAAGATCGGCCCTGTAAAATACTAAAAATGGGCGAATCACCATAAGGAAAATTTCTAGAATTTTTAGGATTTTTTCGGAGATCGTATGAATTTGGTTACCGGGATAAAAATTGAGCTTCGGGAAATCCTGTTTAGGCTACCCTGTTTTAACGAGAAAAAGTTAAATTTTTTCCTTTTCTTTTATTTCATCCGTTTTCTCCTCCAGCGTGTCGTGCCCTAACCTCCTCGTCGAGGTGTTTCTCCCCTCACACCCTCACCACTCCTTCTCCCAAATCGGCGTCGCCCTCCTCGCGTCACTTCCTCTCCTTCTCCTGACATCGAGAAGCGTCGATCTTCCCTCTCCCATCGCATCGCCTCACCAGCGTCGCACGGAGTAGTGCCGACCCTCATTGGAGTGACTGAGTCTCATCCGCTATGCCCTAGCACTGTCACCGGCCACCAAGTCCGACCCAGTGTCGCCGTCGCCTGTGCCTTAGCACCGCCGCTGACCATTGCGGACCCATGATCGGTTGTCGGCAGCCTGAAATCGACACCGCCGGTCCGTGCCCTCTCCCCCGATCACTGTCGATCTCACGCCTCAGTGTCGGTTGCTGATCACCAGAGAGGACCGAGCCACCTCCAAACCCTAGCCTCGCCCTCTTCTGATCTTCTGCCCTAACGCCGCCGTCGACACCAACAACCACCATCAGTCCCCTTCTGATTCTTCACTGTCGATCGAGGGTTTCCGGTGGTCAGATTGAGGTAGGTTCTCCTTCAAGATCTTGTTTTAGGCGTGTGGGTGTTGTGTTGATGAGTTGGAAAGTTAAAAATAGGGTTAGTCAGTGGTGTATCTTCTTGTCCAGCAGCTACTTACCTTGAATTTGCAGTAGCCGGCAGCCCCTCATTCCAGCAGCAAACGGTCCTTCATCAGCAGTAATCAACGGCTGTGAATTGAGGTAAGGTGTAGGGAAATTTGATACAAATTGGTTATGTGTGAATTATGTTTAGGTTTATGTGTTGATTAGGATTTTTGCCCTAATTTAGGGTTAGAGATTTTATTTAGCTATTTATAAGAATTTAGCTAAATAATATATATATATATATATGTATTGTTTGATGTAGGACTTTGACATGAGACGAGCATCTCGACGTTGGATTTGGATCGGATTGGATTTTCTATTGGAGGTGGGTACTTTGACTTATCTTTTTAGATATGCCATTTGATATGCATAGTAGTTTTTAACAAGTAGTAATAATTATGTTTCTTATCTACATCGGTTTGCCACTACCGGATACCTGTTACATGCTTGTTTTGCTTACTTGTTATGCATTCCATGTTAGTACCCACCTGATTTTATATGCTTATAGAGGTAGTGACATAACCATGCCTTATTATGTTCAGGACTTAGGTTCTTATACCTTATCTAACCAGTGTACCTAGACCATTAATTTGATTCATTTATCCTATGGTACACATTATGTAGAGATGGATAGGATCAGGATATTTCCATGCTTAGTGTCATGCACCATCTCGCATGATTGCATGCTGTGCGATAGTCGGCTCCATTATTATTGAGCACATCGTCAGTTACATAGATCTGCACACACCACCACTTATAGGTTAGTGGTATGTCAGGCATGGTGTGTGGCAGTTCTGCTGTTAGGCTCCGCTAGTCCGGTGACTCAGCGTGGTAGCCGGCAGACAGTTCTGCTCTGTTAGGCTCTGCTGGTTTAGTGATGCAGCGTGGTAGCCGGCAGATAGTTTTGCTCTGTTTGGCTCCGTTGGTCCGCTCATGGGTAGTGTGACGCAGCGTGGTAGCCGGCAGGGATCCCTCCTCTGGACTTGGTCAGGGAGATGAGAGCATTGCACTCCCCCACTTATGATTTGGGGTAGGAGGATAGGTGTACTCCGACAGCATCCCGTCCACTCGGTCATTCGGGAGCAGTGATGGCAGAGTGCACGGTTGTCACAACCCTACCCACTCGGTCTCATCATCGTGTGTGAGATGACTGACTGGCAGTAGGGGTGACCAAGACATGTCATTGGCATCATACGCATTGTTGCATTTATTGCTTGTGTTTGCTGCACTTATTTGCTGCATATTTGGTGGATGCATATGTTTGACATGCATACAAGATTTATGATACTCTCAGTCTGATGACCTTGTTATCTTTATATCAGGTTCTGGTTAGTACAGTTCTTCTCCTGTTTATTTTAGTTTGCATTTATCATTCCTATATCAGGAGACTGTATGCATAATTATTGCTATTGGTTATGTCTTACTATACATGTCAGTAGTTACCCGCTGAGGAGTTGACTCACCCCGTTGTTATTACTATTTTCAGGTTGAGGCTGCCCGGAGGGTTCCAATCGCTAGTCCCCCTGCAGATCGCAAGGATGTGTGTTTCTATCTTTTGATTTTCTTATTATACTGTACTAGTCTATGTTTTCAGACTTGTTCTAGATTTGACACTTGGATCTTGTGCGATCCTTTATTTGTCGATGGGTTTTCTTTTTATATATATTTAGATATGTTCCGCTACATGCCTGCTTGGGTGACAGAAGAGGTGAGTTGCTTTTATTTGCATCGATGTGATTTGTGTTTTATGGGTGTAGTTGAGTAGGATATAAGTTTTGAGCTTTATCGGTGTAGTTGAGTAGGAATATTGGGATGATTTCCGTATCGTTGTTTTAAGTTGGTTTGTTTACTATCATACTGCGTGGTTGTTGCTTATTTTTATTGTTATTGTTCCGGCCGTGTTTGCCGAGGTATCTGGATGGTTGTAGGAAGTTTTAGATTTTCACCCATACAGGGGAGATGATGTCGAAATTTGTTCTTGTAGGGACTACTTGGGGCGTGACAATTTATTTGGTATCAGAGCTATGTTATGGATACTTGGTTTTTGTATTTTGGTTTTATGTGTTAATTTGATACCAATATTTTTGGTATCAGAGCCCGGTTTGCGAGTCAAACTGGGTACTTTCAGATTTGTACGGATTTCCGTTATGTTTATGTTTCGAAATTCCGTTTTGGATTTGTATGGATTTCTGTCGATTTTCTCGTACGGTATTCCGAGGTTATGAGGGTGACTGGACAGCGATGGAATATCTCCAAACAACAAATAGGTATAAAGGTAATTTTATATAGTTTTTTTATACTTGTAGTAATATCCGAGTGTTAGGATGTATACTAAAAGCTAGCTTTTGGTATAAATATTTAACTAGAAATAAGAATCACATTGGTCAAATGTCTACATTTATGATAAATGTAGTTGTTCAATTAATTTATATTGTAGATAACATGGTGTGTGGTGTCACACACAGAGGATCATGTTATCAGTACCTTATAAATTATAAACAGCAGCTCACGACCAAGATGAAAAGGAACAAACTATTGGAAGGTCGTAATGTAATTAGGTATTAGTTTATCTTAACTATATAATTACACTAGTACACTTAGAGTGTATTGAGTAGGACCATTAGAGGTCGTTTCTTTTATACTAACTTTATAAAGGAAAAAAGACCTCAGTTATTATGGAAGTGTGTGCTCTTAATCCTAATATAATAACAAGCACATATATTTGATATTTATTTCTTTAATTTATCAATGGGTGAGATTTAGTTCGATAAATCAATAAGCCCGATAAGTTGAGAAATGATATCACTTATAGTATGTGTTGTTGATTATAGAAGGAAACTGTGTCCTAGTGATCTAGGTTGATAATGCCCCCAAGAGGAGCTCATAAGGATTATCATGTTAAATCCTGCAGGTGGACTTAGTCCGATATGACGATAAGGTTGAGTGGTATTACTCTTGGACTAAGATATTAATTAAGTGAGTTGTCAGTAACTCATTTAATTAGTGAACATTAGACATCTTAAACATAGGGAGACTAACACACTCATAATAAGAAGGAGCCCAAAATGTAATTTGGGATTGGTGCAGTAGTTCAATAATAGTTCTTTAGTGGAATGAATTATTATCGATGAAATTAAGTTGTGTGTTCGGGACGAACACGGGAAGCTTAATTTCATCGGGAGACCAAAACCAATTCCTCCTCTCGGTCCCTATCATAGCTTCTTATATATAGAGATTTATACCCACCACATACCCACCTTCTTACCCATCCAATGGAGCCGGCCAAGCTAGCTTGGAACCCAAGCTAGGGCCGGCCAAGACCAAGTGGATGAGCCAAGTTGGTGGCCGGCCAAAGCTTGGGCCCCAAGCTTAGGTGGCCAACCACTAGAATATTAAAAAGGATTTTTATTAAAATTATTTCTTATGTGGATATCATGTTTTGAAAAGAGAGTTTAAAAAATAAAAAATTTCCTTTTATAGCTTTCTACAACAGATTAAAAGAAGAGATTAATCTCTTTCCTTATTTGTAGATTAAAAGGATGGTTTTAATTTTTTGGTAAAAACTTTCCTTATTTGTAAATCATCCACATGTTTAAAAGAGAGTTTAAAATTTGAAATCTTTCCTTATTTTTTGAAAAGGTGAATTTTAAATTTTAAGAAAACTTTCCTTTTTTAACCATGTTCATGATTTAAAAGAGAGTTTAAAAATTAAATATTCTCTTTTATAAGTTTCTACAAAAGATTAAGAAAAGATTTGATATCTTTCCTTATTTGTAGATTAAAAGAGATTTTAATTTTTTAGAGATAACTTTCTTTTTATTCACATGTTAAAAAGAAATATTTTAATTTATAAAATTTCCTTTTAACCAATCATGAAGGGATGAAAATTATTGGAGAAATTTTTATAAATTTCTGGAGACAAATTAGGAAGTTTTAATTAATTAAAACTCTCCTTGTTTGTAGCTTTAATATGGCCGGGCATTATAATTGATGAGAAGAAAATTGTTTTTAATTAAATAATTTTTTTTTCAATGGCAAAAGAATTAAGGAAGTTTTTATTAAATTTTCCTTATTTGCCAAGACCAAGGATTATAAAAGAGGGGGTAGAGGAGACTTCATTGTGAACGACTCTATTTTATTTTCTCCCTCTTTTCTTCCTTGGTGTGGCCGGCCCTTCTCCTTTTCTCTCTTCCTCTTGTGTGGCCGAAATCCTTTATCTCTTGGAGCTTGGAGGAGGTGGCCGGATCTAGCTTGAGGAAGAAGGAGAGAAAGCTTGCATCCCTTGGAACTTGGTTGGTGAAAAAACAGTTCTTCATCCTTTAGAAGATATGCTTGGCCGAAACTTGAAGGAAGGAAGGAAGAAGAAGGTGCCTTGGTGGTTCTCGTCTCGGAAGATCGTTGCCCACACAACGTCCGGGATTAGAAAAGGAATACGGTAGAAGACCTAGAGGTTTTTGTTTACAAAAGAAAAGGTATACTAGTATTTAATTTCCGTATCATACTAGTTTTATATATTTGTAAAAATACCAAATACAAGAGGCATGCGATTCTAGTATTTCGAATTAGTTTTCGATGTTGTGTTTTTTTATTTTTCTTTTCCTTGTGATTTAATTATTCTTTTTGGTTGACCTAAAGTTATTTAAGGAAATTAAATATTAGTTTTCTTTAACAGGCTTTGTCAAGGCGGTGGTGGTTGTTCCCATATCCAAGAAGGCCATGTGCCTCGCCATGCAGTCCTGGAAGCCAATTTTAGAAATTAATATTTAATGGAATTAATAACCTAGGTGATTTGGATCGAACGTGTTAAGTTCCACAGGAGATCCAAGTCTAAACCTAAAAGAACAAATAAATTAAACTTTGGATCAAACGTGATAAGTTCCGCAGACGATCCAAGTTTAATTTAAAACAACACATGGTAGCTAGGAAAAGGTTCAGACCTTTGTATAAAATTTTTGTACAGTGGAACCGTTAGGTTTTCCGAGTAGCAACCAACAATTGGTATCAGAGCTAGGGTTTTGCCTCTGTATTTTTGGTATTAGTTTAATTACGCACATGTCATACATAATTTAGGCAGGATAATAGTAGGATGTGCTAACTTTGTGGATGCAGGATCCAACTATTATTGCTTATAGATATTGTGTGTGTGATTGGACCCTTGGACATATCATGGGCATTTTATTGTGTGTGCATGATTGTATTATAAAATACAGCAGGAGCTGTATTTAGCTTTATTAGGATTTTATTTTTTGATCTAGTTACATGTACATTCCTTTTATGGAATATAGGATCGATGGATGTAAATTTTATTTTATGTTCGATCTAGTTTACATGTACATTCCTTCGAGGAATATATGATCAAAAAAATGTAAAATTCTATTTATGTCATGGATCGAATCTTGCAAGGCGTGGAACCTTTTGAGGACCAGAGGCGCAGCGGAACAAGGAGCAAGATGGATGCGACAACTAGACCCGGTGGCGGTGGCCAAAGATGGCAACAGCTAGGGTTGGTGACACACGGAGGACAACAATAGATAAAAGCCATAATAGTTGAAAATTAGTTTTTCTATTTATTGCTTTTTATACTGTGCTGTGTGTGCTTGTTAGTATGCATGTTAAGTAGGCTAGCATAGTCAAAATTCCTCACTCTAAATAACTAAGTGGGAGAGAGATTTATTTTTTTTAATAAATTCCACGGTCTCCATTACTGGTTTATAAGTGATGCAACAAGCTTGCGCGTTGGCTCTGAGTGCCTTTCTCCATATCGGGTGAGCTTGTTTGCGGATCACTAGATTAAACTTCCATTTTGGATGACTATAGGAAGTTAATTAAGAGCGTGTGATCTTCCCCATCGGAAGGGGCACAATCTTATTACTGGACTTAGTGTCAAGTAATGGTATACACTTAGGCACGACCCAATTTTCTTCATTAGGAGTTCTAAAAGTTCTTAAAAATATTAATAAATATTTTAGAAATATTCTAGATATTTTTAGAAATTTTTAGAGTATTTTTATGTAATTTTTGGAGGTCGTTTGGTATTTTAACTAAACGAAGGAAGTTTCGACAAAAAAATATCCAAGCCGAGAATAGAACCCGCGACCTTTGACTCGGTCAAAACACGACTGACCAGGTGGGCAAACAGATTTTTCTGTTTAGAAAAGGTAGTGAATTTATTTAAAATAATTAACAGAATATTGGATTATAAAAGGGATAAGTTGATGTTTGATTTGTTTGTTTAGAAAAAGTAGCAAATTTATCTAAGATAATTAACAGAATATTGGATTATAAAAGGGGATAAGTTGATGCTCTGTTTTCCCGTGACTTAAACCATTCTCTCCTTCTCTTCTGCGTACGATGACGGAGCTCGGGCAGAAAATGAAAGGGAGTTAGGGTATCATCTCCGGCGAGCGGCCAAGGTCCTAGATGCCCTTTTTGTTCGGTTGTGAGTCCAAGAATCAAGGTAAGTGCTTCTCACCTGCAGTAGGAGTAGTTTCGGACCTTTGTTCTTCTTGAATTCGAAGCATAAGAAGCGCTTATAGTGCAGATTTTTAATTAAGCCTATAGTGCAGATTTTAATTAAGCTTATAATGTAGATTTTTATGTAGAGCTTATATTGCAGATTTTTATGTAGAGCTTATATTGTAGATTTTAATTAAGTGCTTATAGTGCAGATTTTTAATTAAGCCTATAGTACAGATTTTAATTAAGCTTATAGTGCAGATTTTTATGTAGGCTTATAGTGCAGATTTTAATTAAGCTTATAGTGCAGATTTTATGTTTGTATAGTATGCAGAAATAGTGTAGCATAGAATGCAGAATCTTGATTAGAATAGTATGCAGAATTTTGATTAGCATAGTATGCAGATTTTTGTTTATGCATTTCAAAGTTAGAATTTGTTTAAACATTTCAGTTTTTAAAAAGCATTCTTTTATTAGAGGTATTAACAAGTATAAGAAAGATAAAGAAAAGAAAGAAAAAGGCCAAGGCCTTAAGTAGATCCCAAAGTCAAAACTTTAGGGATTTTGGCACACAAGGTGCTCGTTAAAATGCCGAGCATTATATATTAGAAGTATTAAAAGATAACAAGTATTTTACTTTTATCAGTGGCACTGTACTGGACTCTCAGTTGTCCTTGGGTTGGGCTCCCATGGTCGTCCCTAGGTTTAGATAACCTAGTATGCAGGACTCTCAGTAGTCCTTGGGCTGGGCTCCCATAGTCGGTCCCTAGCTTTAGATAACCTAGTAAACCCTACTAGATTCGGGACCAGCTATCTCGGGTCTAGTTAGGGATGCGCGCATAGCAAGTACAGTTGCCGGGCCCAAGAAGAAGTTGATTATTATTTTGAAGTATTATAAGTATAAGTTTTTGAACAAAAGAAATAAGCTTCACATAAGTTTAAAATCCAGCAAGTTTAGTTTTTTTTTATGCTAGCATGTTTGTTTAGATTTGCTTTACATGTTTAGCATTCCAGTACGCCTTGTTTCTTTTGCTATTAGATGAGCATGAGTAGTGTTTCTTTCTAAGCATTCAGTTTTAGATTTCTTCCAGTTACATGCATATTCGAGTTTTGTGAGTTAGATAGCGCTTACTAAGCAATTTTGCTTATAGTTTGCATTTCCTCTTACTGTAGATAAAGGAAAGGAAAAGTTATAGCAAAGGAAGGCGACAAGGAGGTGTGGATGGATGTGTGATGCCTGGACTATAGAAGCCTTGGGACCTAACATAAGAATTTATTAAGATTGTCATTTATTAAGAATGTCTTAGATGAGTCATTTAATCTTCCGCTGCTAGTTAATTATATGTTTTGAGTTTTTTTAGAGTTTATGTATTGATCTTTACATGTGAACAATTCTAATTAAGTAAAGTTAGTAGTCCAGTAGCCCTCCGCCCTCATAGACTAGTAGCGAGAAGGGTGGGGTGTTACAGTTGGTATCAGAGCAGTTCCTATTCTCCAACATCACACATCAGCACCAACCTTGCCGTTTTCAAGTAAGAAAGTATTTAATTTTTAGTATGCTTTTCTTTATTCTTTCCAGTAAAGAGAAATCCTTAGAAGTATTAGATTATATGTATAGAATAGGGAGATGTTTATAAGTGCTTATAAAGTTAAGAATTCTGCTTAGTTTCTTTTACATAACAAGATGTGTTCTGGGATGGTGGTATGATCCGGGGACCTAAGCCCGGTGAGCGCGCCAGAATCAAACAAGATATGTTCTGGGATGGTGGTATGATCTGGGGACCTAAGCCCAGTGAGCGCGCCAGAATCAAACAAGATATATTCTGGGATGGTGGTATGATCCGGGGACCTAAGCCCGGTGAGCGCGCCAGAATCAAACAAGATATATTCTGGGATGGTGGTATAATCCGGGGACCTAAGCCCGGTGAGCGCGCCAGAATAAAGGGGAACTCCGGTCCTAAGTTCGGACCCCTACCAACCTAGCGCTAGGGTAGTTGTCTGATCAACAACTTATGTTACGGTACTACTAAGTGCAACTAGGCCACCACAATAGTATGTTTATAAGTATGCATGCAAGTATGTTCAAGTCATGTTATATTTATATTTACATTTATGTTTAGGTCCACGTTATGTTCATGTTATGTTCTTGCCTATGCATATGGACATGCTTGTGATCGAGTCTATCATTATGTTTAGTTCATCTACCATGCTTACGTTTATGTTGTCATGCTTATGTCACTGCTTATGCTTATGTTCGTTGAAAGTAGGTTAGGAGGTCCTAAGATACCTTGGATGTGGTTTTCCTTAGTACATTAGATTATGGACGCTAACTAATGCATGTACAAGGTAGAGAACATGCTATAGAATTATTCTAAGTTCGAGGACGAACTTTTTATAAGGTATGGGGGATTGTAACGACCCAATTTTCTTCATTAGGAGTTCTAAAAGTTCTTAAAAATATTAATAAATATTTTAGAAATATTCTAGAGATTTTTAGAAATTTTTAGAGTATTTTTATGTAATTTTTGGAGGTCGTTTGGTATTTTAACTAAACGAAGGAAGTTTCGACAAAAAAATGTCCAAGCCGAGAATAGAACCCGCGACCTTTGACTCGGTCAAAACACGACTGACCAGGTGGGCAAACAGATTTTTCTGTTTAGAAAAGGTAGCGAATTTATTTAAAATAATTAACAGAATATTGGATTATAAAAGGGATAAGTTGATGTTGGATTTGTTTATTTAGAAAAAGTAGCAAATTTATCTAAGATAATTAACAGAATATTGGATTATAAAAGGGGATAAGTTGATGCTCTGTTTTCCCGTGACTTAAACCATTCTCTCCTTCTCTTCTGCGTACGATGACGGAGCTCGGGCAGAAAATGAAAGGGAGTTAGGGTATCATCTCCGGCGAGCGGCCAAGGTCCTAGATGTCCTTTTTGTTCGGTTGTGAGTCCAAGAATCAAGGTAAGTGCTTCTCACCTGCAGTAGGAGTAGTTTCGGACCTTTGTTCTTCTTGAATTCGAAGCATAAGAAGCGCTTATAGTGCAGATTTTTAATTAAGCCTATAGTGCAGATTTTAATTAAGCTTATAATGTAGATTTTTATGTAGAGCTTATATTGCAGATTTTTATGTAGAGCTTATATTGCAGATTTTAATTAAGTGCTTATAGTGCAGATTTTTAATTAAGCCTATAGTACAGATTTTAATTAAGCTTATAGTGCAGATTTTTATGTAGGCTTATAGTGCAGATTTTAATTAAGCTTATAGTGCAGATTTTATGTTTGTATAGTATGCAGAAATAGTGTAGCATAGAATGTAGAATCTTGATTAGAATAGTATGCAGAATTTTGATTAGCATAGTATGCAGATTTTTGTTTATACATTTCAAAGTTAGAATTTGTTTAAACATTTCAGTTTTTAAAAAGCATTCTTTTATTAGAGGTATTAACAAGTATAAGAAAGATAAAGAAAAGAAAGAAAAAGGCCAAGGCCTTAAGTAGATCCCAAAGTCAAAACTTTAGGGATTTTGGTACACAAGGTGCTTGTTAAAATGCCGAGGCATTATATATTAGAAGTATTAAAAGATAACAAGTATTTTACTTTTATCAGTGGCACTGTACTGGACTCTCAGTTGTCCTTGGGTTGGGCTCCCATAGTCGTCCCTAGGTTTAGATAACCTAGTATGCAGGACTCTCAGTAGTCCTTGGGCTGGGCTCCCATAGTCGGTCCCTAGGTTTAGATAACCTAGTAAACCCTACTAGATTCGGGACCAGCTATCTCGGGTCTAGTTAGGGATGCGCGCATAGCAAGTAAAGTTGCCGGGCCCAAGAAGAAGTTGATTATTATTTTGAAGTATTATAAGTATAAGTTTTTGAACAAAAGAAATAAGCTTCACATAAGTTTAAAATCCAGCAAGTTTAGTTTTTTTTTATGCTAGCATGTTTGTTTAGATTTGCTTTACATGTTTAGCATTCCAGTACGCCTTGTTTCTTTTGCTATTAGATGAGCATGAGTAGTGTTTCTTTCTAAGCATTCAGTTTTAGATTTCTTCCAGTTACATGCATATTCGAGTTTTGTGAGTTAGATATCGCTTACTAAGCAATTTTGCTTATAGTTTGCATTTCCTCTTACTGTAGATAAAGGAAAGGAAAAGTTATAGCAAAGGAAGGCGACAAGGAGGTGTGGATGGATGTGTGATGCCTGGACTATAGAAGCCTTGGGACCTAACATAAGAATTTATTAAGATTGTCATTTATTAAGAATGTCTTAGATGAGTCATTTAATCTTCCGCTGCTAGTTAATTATATGTTTTGAGTTTTTTTAGAGTTTATGTATTGATCTTTACATGTGAACAACTCTAATTAAGTAAAGTTAGTAGTCCAGTAGCCCTCCACCCTCATAGACTAGTAGCGAGGAGGGTGGGGTGTTACACGTCTAATTGTATCCTCCCCATCGGTGTCACTGCTATTATTTGTGTGACTGAAGAAAACCAACTATTAATTTGTCAAATAAATAGGTTGACAAGATAATAAAAAAAACTCCTCTTACAAATGTTTGATTTTGTATACGTCCACACTATCGTGGCATACAAAATTCACGGTGTTTGAGGTAATCTTATTTTGTCATAAAGATTTATTGACAAGATAATTAATGGGTAAAACCCTCCTCTTACAAATGTTTAAATTTTGTATACGTCCACACTATCGTGGCATGCAAAATTCACGGTGTTTGAGGTGTTGGTGAATTTAAATAATATTGTTTGAGGAATCAATGTTATTTTAAATTCAAAAGTTTTGACCAAATATTTGATCAAAGATAAATCAACTATTAATTTTATTCGTCATAAAGTAAAGTTGACGAGATATTAAAATTAATGGATAAAATCTCCTCTTTGATTTTGTATACGTCCACACTATCGTGGCATACAAATTTCATGGGATTTTAAGGAATTGATCTTGACCAAATATTTTTGTGATTCTTAGGATTTAAAATATTTGTCATTTTCCTAGTTGTTATATTATAGAAAAGACTTAGTAGTCCCAATTGTAATGATTGGAAATATGACTTGGACATTAAGGTAGACTGTCTTCTTAGAACTAAGAACAATATAGGTGTATTTAATTCATTAGTTGAAACATGTTTAGTGGTGTTATCTACTAGAACCTGGAGTGTAGATACAGATGCCATTAATCATGTCCGCAATTCATTGCAGGGTTCCAGGAAACCCGACAACTAAATGAAAATAAAAACACCGTCCACATGGGCACTGCTGTAAAAGTGGCAGCTGTTGCAGTGGGAGATGTTTATCCTTTGATAAGAATAAAATATAGATTTTAAGTAATTATCTTTACGTACCAAGTTTAGAAAGAACTAGTTTTCAGTTTCTAAACTATTCAAAGAACTTGATATTCTGCCTCTTTTAGAGTTGTTAAGAAAAAGAGGGAAGTTATCTGTTTTGGTACGTTGGTTGGCAATTTATAAATCCAATAACTCCCACGATGCAACAAATGGAAATTAGTAACACATCTTCTAACTTTAAGAGAAAGCAACCTTCGGAAATGAACCAATTTGTATCTTTGGCATCTAAGGCTAGGTTATATTAACTTGAGTAGGATTCATTGGTAGCTGATGAACTTTTGGGTTCATTAGTAGTGGAAATCTTTCCAACCTGCGAGTCTTACTTGGAAGGAAAAATAACCAAGAAGCTTTTAAGTCTAAGGGGTATGGAGCCAAAGATATGTTGGAATTGGTTCATTCTGATTTGTGTGATCCTATGATTATCCAGACAAGAGGAAGTATCGAATATTTTGTCTATTTTATAGACAACTATTCAAGATACAAATACATTTACTTAATGTGCCGCAAGACTAAGTGCTTTGATTAGTTCAAAGAGTACAAGGCTGATGCGGAGAAACGGTAAAGTAAAAGTATCAAGTCACTATGGTAAGATCGTAGTGGCAAGTACCTCTTGGGACAATTTAGGAGTTACTTCTCAAAAGTAGGGATTCAATCCCAACTAACTGCACCTGGTACACCCCAACAGAATGGTGTAGTAGAAAGAAGGTATATGACTCTTATGGAAATAATTAGATTGATGATGAGTTATTCAGAAAATTACCAAGTTCGTTTTAAGGATATACTCTGAAAAAGAAAGTGAACATAGTACCTTCCAAAGTCAGAACTCTCTACTCATATAAAATTGCTGAATAGGCGTAAGCCTATTTTGAAGCATATTCGGATTCGGGTAGTCCAGCACATATGCTGAAGAGAGACAATGATAAGTTGGATAAGAATTCACTTGTTTGTGGGTTATCCTAGAGAAACGAAAGTAGGTTTATAGTCTTAAAAATCAGAAGGTCATTGTTAGCATCAATGACCGATTTTTAGAAAAGGACTATGTAATAAACCACGTGCCCATAAGTAAATTTGTTCTTAAGGAAATAATAAAAGACATGTCTAATCTAATACCAACTGTACAAGATGAGATACCACAAGGAAACTGCAACATGTATCACAACAACAGACAATGCCTCGTCGTAGTGGGAGGGTTGTGAGGCAACCTGAGAGATTCATGTTTTTGGGAGAGTTTTCGGACTTGATCCAAAGTAAACATGAACCTGATCCCTAGACATATGACGAAGCACTCCAAGATAAAGATGCAGCATCTTGGCAAAAAGCAATAAAGAATTAGAACATATGTATTCTAATAAAGTCTGGAAGCTTGAAAAATCACCAAATGGTGTAAAAGCCATAGAAAAGGAAGGACAGACAGGAAGGTGTATACTTTCAAAGCAAGGCTTGTTGAAAAAGGGAACCTTTTACCGGTAGTCATGCTTAAAGTCTATCTGGATTCCTTTATCTATTGTTGCTCATATGGATTATGAGATTTGGCAAGTGGATGTCAAGACAGTTTTCCTTAACGGAAGTCTTGAAGAAAACATCCATATAAAGTAACCAGAAAGGTTCATTGCTGATCCTGTCTGAGAAGCTGGGTAGGACGGAGATCCGGAAGAAGGAAACCCACCGCGCCGATGAAGAATAATGTCCGCAGAATACCGATCCGAGAAATCTAAAGCGGATCGGGAAAAAATAGAGTCACCGGAGATTTTCTTCGCACGAAGACCCGATGACGAAAATGAAATCCAAATCTGAAGAGAAGAAACCCAGATCCGAAGCTTCCAAGGCTTCCTGCACACAAAAGACCAACCAACACTATCGTCAGTGACCTAAGACCGGGGTGGGAATCCCTAGCTAGGCCCTCCGACGCTCAAGTCAGTGATCTTTCTCCGTGTGGAAGAAGGAAGAAGAAGATGAACCATAGTTGAGAAAATTAGGGTTATGAGTGTGTGCGATGATGTGAACTTACCTGGCCAACGAAGAGGATTCCCCTCTTTATACCACTTCATATAACCTCCGTAGTCATGAAGTGGACCCCGGTTTGTTAGAGTTTGTTATGAGATGACGTCAGCTGATTACTTGTGGTAAATGATTTTTAAGGAATCTTTTTTGTACCCCAGATGTACCTTCTTTGTCATTTAGCACCTATAAAATAATATAAAAACATATTTCCAGCCAAAATATATAACACCTGTCATAGAGTTACATTTTACAGATATCTTTATTAATTATCTTATTTGAAATATTTATCTCTATTCTTCCTCATGAGTCTTCTGTCCGCGCCCTTCCATGTTATTTATCCTAACTAGCCATAGGCCATATTTTATCAGGTATTTTTCCAAGGTGTTGGTTAACCTGGCTGATATTAACCTTCCTTCTTCAGGGCATGTCGCAATCGATATTATTCTACATGCTTCAGAGGTATCTCCTGGCTGATATTAACCTACTTCCTTTGAGATATATAGATCTTCCTTCTGGAAAGCATATTTCGGTCGATATATAGACTTATCTCTGATTGAGCTATGTCCCGACCGATATTAGTCTACCTCCTTTGAGGTATATAGATCTTCCTCCTGGAAAGCATATTTCGGTCAATATATAGACTTACCTCTTATTGAGGTATGTCCCGGCCGATATTAGTCTACCTCCTTTGAGGTATATAGATCTTCCTCCTAGAAAGCATATTTCGGTCGATATATAAACTTACCTCTTATTGAGGTATGTCCCGGCCAATATTAACCTACCTCCTGGAAAGCATATTTCGGTCGATATATAGACTTACCTCTTATTGAGGTATGTCTCGACCGATATTAGTCTACTTCCTTTGAGGTATATAGATCTTCCTCCTGGAAAGCATATTTCGGTTGATATATAGACTTACCTCTTATTGAGGTATGTCCCGGCTGATATTAACCTACCTCCTTTGAGGTATATAGATCTTCCTCCTGGGAAGTATATTTCGGTCGATATATAGACTTACTTCTTATTGAGGTATGTCCCGGCCGATATTAGCCTGCCTTCTTTGATGTATATAGATCTTCCTCCTAGAAAACATATTTCGGTCGATGTATAGACTTACCTCTTATTGAGGTATTCCCCGGCCGATATTAGTTTACTTCCTTTGAGGTATATAGATCTTCCTCCTGAAAAGCATATTTCGGTCGATATATAGACTTACCTCTTATTGAGGTATGTCCCGGCCGATATTAGTCTACCTCCTTTGAGGCATATAGATCTTCCTCCTGGAAAGCATATTTCGGTCGATATAGACTTACTTCTTATTAAGGTATGTCCCGACCGATATTAGCCTACCTCCTTTGATGTATATAGATCTTCCTCCTGGGAAGTATATTTCGGTCGATATAAACCTACCTCCTTTGGAGGTATATCCCGGCCGATATTGGCCTACCCCCTTTGAGGATATCTCGGCCAATATAACCTATCTTCTTCGTTTGATCATCTCCTTTCCCTTTCTTATCGGGGACCCATGAAACCTAACCCATATCAATTGCAAAGAGCAAAGAGCATCTTGTGTGAAAGCTTAATCAGTCTATGGACTGAAGTAAAGCTTCAAGATCTTGATACATCTAGTTTAATAAAGTAATCCAGACTTATGAGTTTATTTTATAACCGAATGAGTTTTGTAGAGTGTGATGGAAATGTGGTGGTATTTCTTGTACTATACGTAGATGACATTTTTGGTAGTTGGAAACAATATCAAAGTGTTGTTGGAAGTAAGGGTATGGTTGTCCAAACAATTCGATATGAAGAACTTAGGAAAATGTGCACACATTCTTGGGATCAAAGACATAAGGGATCGCAAGAAAAGAATGTTGTGCTTATCCCGAGCTTCATACAATCCTTGCTCATTTAGCATGCAGAACTCTAAGAAAGGTTTCTTACCTTTAGGCATGGAGTATCTTTATCTAAAGAGATGTCTCCGAAGACATCAAAGGAGATAAAGGACATGAAGGCAGTTCCTTATGCTTCGGTTGTGGGAAGCCTAATGTATGCAATGCTGTGTACGAGATCAGAAATCTGTTTTGCCAAGGACATAGTTAGCAGATATCAAAGTAACCCTAGACAAGGACATTGGACTGCAGTAAAGCATATATTGAAGTACCTTAGAAGCACTAAAGATTATATGCTAGCTTACAAGGCAGTTAATTTGGTCCCTGTGGGTTGCACGGATTTTGACTTCCAATCGGATAGGGACAATAGTAAGTCAATCTCGGGGTTTTATGTTTACTTTAGGAGGTAAAGTCATAACTATGGAAGAGTGATAAGCAGAGGTGTTTTTCTGGACTCCACCATAGAAGCTGAGTATATGGCAAGCCTCTGAGGTAGTCATAAAAGCTGAATAACTTAATAACATCAAGATAGACTTAGATATGATTTCTGGTTTGTCCAAAGATTATTACAATTTATTGTAATAATAGTGGTGCAGTAGCAAACTCGAAGAAACCATGAGTCTATTGTTGGAATGTATACTGAAAGCCTAAGCTTTGTAAACATTCATTATGAATAAAGAATCACATTTGGTCAAATTTTCTACATTTAGTTGTAGTTGTTCAATTAATTTATATTGTAGATAATATAATATGTAGTGTCACATACAGAAGATGATATTATCAGTACCTTATAAATTATAAACAGTAGCTCACGACCAAAATGGAAAGGAACAAACCATTAGAAGGTCGTAGTGTAATTAGGTATCAGTTTATCTTGACTGTATAATTACACTAGTACACTCAGAGTGTATTGAGTAGGACCATTTGAGGTCGTTTCTTTTATACTGACTTTATAAAAGAACAAAGATCTCAGTTATTATGGAAGTGTGTGCTCTTAATCCTAATATAATAACAAGCACATATATTTGATATTTATTTCTTTAATTTATTAATGGGTGAGATTTAGTTCGATGAATCAATAAACCCGATAAGTTGGGAAATGGTATCACTTATAGTGTGTGTTGTTGATTATAGAAGGAAACTGTGTCCTAGAGATACTAGGTTGATAATGTCCTCAAGAGGAGCTCATAAGGATTGCCATGTTAAACCCTGCAGGTGGACTTAGTCCGACATGACGATAAGGTTGAGTGGTACTACTCTTGGACTAAGATATTAATTAAATGAGTTGTCAGTAACTCACTTAATTAGTGGACATTCGATATCTTAAACACAGGGAGACTAACACACTCATAATAAGAAGGGGCCCAAAAATGTAATTTGGGATTGGTGCGGTAGTTCAATAATAGTTCTCTAGTGGAATGAATTATTATTGATAAAATTAAGTTGCGTGTTCGGGGCGAACACGGGATGCTTAATTTTATCGGGAGACCAAAACCAATTCCTCCTCTCGGTCCCTATCGTAGCCTCTTATTTATAGAGTTCTATACCCACCTATACCCACCCAATAGGGGCCGGCCAAGCTAGCTTGGGAACAAGCTAGGGCCGGCCTAGGTATAAGATTGGGTGGCCGGCCCTAGCTTGAACCCAAGCTAGTAGGGCCGGCCAAAATAAATTAAAAAAAATTTTAATTTTAATTTTTATTATGTGGAAGAAATAATTTATTAAAGAGAATTTAAATTAAATTATCTCTCTTGTAAAATTTACAAAAGATTAAAGAAAGAGATTAGATCTCTTTCCTTATTTGTAGATTGGTGAGATATTTTATTTTCTCTTTAAAAATTATTCACATGTTGTAAAATTAAAATTATAGAAATTTCTTTTATTAACCATGTAGAGATTTTTAAAGAGAAATTTTAATTTTAAAATTTCCGGAAACAAATTAGGAAGTTTTAATTGTTGATTGAAACTTGTCCAATTTGTTCTCCAATGATGTGGCCGGCCAATGTAGATTTAATTGAGAAATTTTATTTTATTTTTCTCAATTAAATCATGTCAAGGAAATTGAGGAAATTTTATTGCAATTAAATTTCCTAATTTGCCTAGGCTAAGGAATATAAAAGAAGGGGTGAGGGTGCCTTCATGAGACACAATATCTATTATTTCTCTCCCTCTTTTGTTCCTTGGTGTGGCCGGCCAACCTCTCCCTCTCTTCCTCTTGTGGTGGCCGAACCTCTCTCTCCCCCTTGGAGCTCTTGTGGTGGCCGGATACTACTTGGAGAAGAAGAAGAAGAAGGAGAGAAAGCTAGCATCTCTTGGAGCTTGGTTAGTATTTTGGTTTTTCTCCTTGGTGAAGTTTTCCTTTGTGGCCGAACCTTGCTTGGAGGAGAAGAAGGTGGTTGGTGGTTTCTCATCTCGGTAGATCGTTGCCCACACAACGTCCGAGGTTAGAAGAGGAATACGATAGAAGATCAAGAGGCTTTTCTACAAGGTATAACTAGTAATTTTTATTTCCGCATCATGCTAGTTATTTATGGAAATAATACCAAATACAAGAGGCTTACGTTCTAGAATTTCGAATATGTTTTTTCGATGCTGTGTTCTTTTGTTTTTTCTTTTCCTTGTGATTTGATTGTTCTCTTTGGTTAACCTAAAGTTAATTTAGGAAATTAAATATTAGCTTTCTATAAAAGGTTTTGTCTAGTCGGTGGTGGTTGCTCCCATATCCAAGAAGGCCATGTGCCTCGCCACATCAGTACTGGGAACCAATTATGGAAATTAATATTTAATGGAATTAATAACTTAAGGAGACTTGGGTCGAACGTGTAAAGTTCCGCAGGAGATCCAAGTCAAAACCTAAAAGAACAAATAGATTAAGTTTTGGATCAAACGTGTTAAGTTCCGCAGGCGATCCAAAATTTAATTTAAAAGAACACATGGTAGCTAGGAAAAGGTTCAGACCTTTGTACAAAATTTTTGTACAGTGGAACCTATAGGTTTTCCGAGTAGCAACCAACATCTATAAGGCAAGTAAACACAATAGAGCGCAAGTACCACCCAATACGAGAAATCGTATAAACGAGGAGAAGTTATTGCTGCCTAAATTGCATCAGATGATGACCTATAGATCTTTTCATTAAGGCCCTTAAGGCTAGAGTTTTTGGTGGGCATGTTGAAGAGTTGGGATTCAGATGTATGGCAGCAGATATGACAGCTTAGTCTTTTAGTATAAGTGGGAGATTGTTAGGATGTATACTAAAATCCTAACTTTTGGTATAAACATTTATCTAGAAATAAGAATTACATTGGTCAAATGTCTACATTTATGATAAATATAGTTGTTCAATTAATTTATATTGTAGATAACATGGTGTGTGGTGTCACATACAGAGGATCATGTTATCAGTACCTTATAAATTATAAACAGTAGCTCACGACCAAGATGGAAAGGAACAAACCATTGGAAGGTCGTAATGTAATTAGGTATTAGTTTATCTTAACTATATAATTACACTAGTACACTTAGAGTGTATTGAGTAGGACCATTAGAGGTCGTTTCTTTTATACTGACTTTATAAAGGAACAAAGACCTCAGTTATTATGGAAGTGTGTGCTATTAATCCTAATATAATAACAAGCATATATATTTGATATTTATTTCTTTAATTTATCAATGGGTGAGATTTAGTTCGATAAATCAATAAGCCCGATAAGTTGAGAAATGATATCACTTATAGTGTGTGTTGTTGATTATAGAAGGAAACTGTGTCCTAGTGATCTAGGTTGATAATGTCCCCAAGAGGACCTCATAAGGATTGTCATGTTAAATCCTGCAGGTGGACTTAGTCCGACATGACGATAAGGTTGACTGTTACTACTTTTGGACTAAAATATTAATTAAGTGAGTTGTCAGTAACTCATTTAATTAGTGGACATTCGACATCTTAAACATAGGGAGACTAACACACTCATAATAAGAAGGAGCCCAAAATGAAATTTGGGATTAGTGCGGTAGTTCAATAATAGTTCTTTAGTGGAATGAATTATTATTGATGAAATTAAGTTGTGTATTCGGGACGAACACGGGAAGCTTAATTTCATCGGGAGACCAAAACCAATTCCTCCTCTCGGTCCCTATCGTAGCCTCTTGTATATAGAGATTTATACCCACCACATACCCACCTTCTTACCCATCCAATGGGGCCGACCAAGCTAAGTTGGAACCCAAGCTAGGGCCGGCCAAGACCAAGTGGATGAGCCAAGTTGGTGGCCGGCCAAAGCTTGGGTCCCAAGCTTAGGTGGCCGACCACTAGAATATTTAAAATGATTTTTATTAAAATTATTTCTTATGTGGATATCATGTTTTTAAAAGAGAGTTTAAAAAATTAAAAATTTTCTTTTATAGCTTTTTACAAAAGATTAAGAGAAGAGATTAATCTCTTTCCTTATTTGTAAATTAAAAGGATGGTTTTAATTTTTTGGTAAAAACTTTCCTTATTTGTAAATCATCCACATGTTTAAAAGAGAGTTTAAAATTTGAAATCTTTCCTTATTTTTTGAAAATGTGGATTTTAAATTTTAAGAAAACTTTCCTTTTTTAACCATGTTCATGATTTAAAAGAGAGTTTAAAAATTAAATATTCTCTTTTATAAGTTTCTACAAAAGATTAAGAAAAGATTTGATATCTTTCCTTATTTGTAGATTAAAAGAGATTTTAATTTTTTAGAGATAACTTTCTTTTTATCCACATGTTAAAAAGAAATATTTTAATTTATAAAATTTCCTTTTAACCAATCATGAAGGGATGAAAATTATTGGAGAAATTTTTATAAATTTCTGGAGACAAATTAGGAAGTTTTAATTAATTAAAACTCTCCTTGTTTGTAGCTTTAATATGGCCGGCCATTATAATTGATGAGAAGAAAATTGTTTTTAATTAAATAAATTTTCTTTTTCAATGGCAAAAGAATTAAGGAAGTTTTTATTAAATTTTCCTTATTTGCCAAGACCAAGGATTATAAAAGAGGGGGTAGAGGAGGCTTCATTGTGAACGACTCTATTTTATTTTCTCCCTCTTTTCTTCCTTGGTGTGGTCGGCCCTTCTCCTTTTCTCTCTTCCTCTTGTGTGGCCGAAATCCTTTATCTCTTGGAGCTTGGAGGAGGTGGCCAGATCTAGCTTGAGGAAGAAGGAGAGAAAGCTTGCATCCCTTGGAGCTTGGTTGGTGAAAAAAAAGTTCTTCATCCTTTAGAAGATATGCTTGGCCGAAACTTGAAGGAAGGAAGAAGAAGAAGGTGCCTTGGTGGTTCTCGTCTCGGAAGATCGTTGCCCACACAACGTCCGGGATTAGAAGAGAAATACGGTAGAAGACCTAGAGGTTTTTGTTTGCAAAAGAAAAGGTATACTAGTATTTAATTTCCGCATCATACTAGTTTTATTTCTTTGTAAAAATACCAAATACAAGAGGCATGCGATTCTAGTATTTCGAATTAGTTTTCGATGTTGTGTTCTTTTATTTTTCTTTTCCTTGTGATTTGATTGTTCTTTTTGGTTGACCTAAAGTTATTTAAGGAAATTAAATATTAGCTTTTCTTAAAAGGCTTTGTCTAGGCGGTGGTGGTTGTTCCCATATCCGAGAAGGCCATGTGTCTCGCCATGCAGTCCTGGAAGCCAATTTTGGAAAATAATATTTAATGAAATTAATAACCTAGGTGATTTGGATTGACCGTGTTAAGTTCCGCAGGAGATCCAAGTCTAAACCTAAAAGAACAAATAAATTAAACTTTGGATCAAACGTGATAAGTTCCGCAGGCGATCCAAGTTTAATTTAAAAGAACACATGGTAGCTAGGAAAAGGTTCAGAACTTTGTATAAAATTTTTATACAGTGGAACCGTTAGGTTTTCCGAGTAACAACCAACACCGAGTTATAACTTAACAGAAATGATGAGATCTACACGAGTAGCTGCGAGACGTGGTGCTGGACGGTCACGTAAGAGGACTTTGAAATCTCTGGACTTGCCAGAGATTTCTACTGGGGTTGAGCCTGTCAGTCAGGGACAGACTCAGGATACTGCAGGTGCGTCGGGCTCTTAGACCCCGATGTCTTCTTTAGAGGTACCTACCTCGGCTGCACCCACTATACCTGTAACGACCACCCTTGTTACTACTACTACTCTCAAAGGATGACCGTTACTTAACTACTAACTCTACTTAATCGGTATGATTAAAATCCTTGAAGAAACCCTATCGAAAAATTTCGGCAGAGTCTCCCCTGTACCGGTGACCATAATCATTAATACATAACATAATATACACAGCCACAGGCGGCTGGAACACATCTCAAACACACAAAAGGAATAACATCACTACGCAGTTTAATGAAATCAAATCATGCAAGTAATGAATAGCGGAAACAAAATAAAAACATACAATTAACTAACAGCGGAAGACTAAATGACTCATCTAATACATTCTTAATAAATGACAATCTTAATAAATTCTTAAACTAAGTCCCAAGGCTTCCATAGTTCTGGCATCACACACCATCTGCGCCACCTTGTCGCCTTCCTTGCTAAATCTTTTCTTTTCCTTTATCTGCAGTAAGAGGAAGTGTAGTCTATAAGCAAAATTTGCTTAGTAAGCGCTATCTAACTCACAAAATCACGAATGTGCATGTATACGAAAAGAACTAGAAACTATATGCTCTAAAAAGAAATAAAGCATAAACATAACCGCTCATGTCAAACTAATAGCAAAGAAAAGCTAAGGAATCTACTCATGTAATTCTAATAGTTAATCATGCTGCTCATCTAATAGGTAAACATGAAAACTACTCATCTACTAGATAAACATGGTAGAATAAGGAACTAAACTTACTGATTTTTGGAACCATATGAAACTTATTTCATTTGTTCTAACTTAATCTTCAATACTTTATGTTTATGTAAAACTCATTTTACTTGTTCAAAAACTCATACTTATAATACTTCAAAATAATAATCAACTTCTTCTTGGGCCCAGGCGTAGTACCATCTTATGCGCGTTCCCTAATAGGTTGGGGTAGCGAGCCACCAATCCTAAAAGAGAAGACCTCGGTCTACCAGGGCCAAGACCTCGGAATTGGACACCTGGATTTGTTTAACGACAACCTCGAAAGTCGGGTACTAGCCTCTTCTTAAAAGTAAAATACTTATAATCTTAATTACTTCTTCTTTAAATGCCTTGGCATTTTAATAGGCACCTTGTGTGCCAAAAATCCTAAAGTCTTGACTTTGGGATCTACTTAAGGCCTCGGCCTTTTCTTTCTTTTCTTTATCTTTCTTATGCTTTTCTTTATCTTTCTTATACTTTTCTTTATCTTTCTTATACTTTTCTTAAACCCAAAATACTGTTAGGGTATCTTTCGTGTGCATCTATGAATGAAACTAACTATGTAACACATAATCATGCATAGAATACAAAAGAAATCTGCACATACAATACTTATCAAAAATCTGCACTAATGCTTTACAGAAATCTGCATACTAGCTTAATAAAAATCTGCATAATAGCTTAACAGAAATCTGCATACTAGCTCAATAAAAATATGCATACTAACTTAACAGAAATCTGCATACTAGCTTAATAAAAATCTGCATACTAAGCTTAACAAAAATTTGCACTAAGGCCTAACAGAAATCTGCACTAAGGCTTAACAGAAATCTGTACTAAATTACTAATCTACACCACTAAACAACCTAACATGGCATGTTAAGGAATTAATAACAAAATGGGTCTAACAGTAGGTTGATCAATTAATAACGCAAGGTCTAGATAAGCTCATTTCTTCTTTTCAAGTAGATGTCAAATCATCCCTCAATCTAACGCATGATATCTTCTCATTGTCTGTAGCGTAATTTTAGATATTGAATCTCTCTTCTAATTAATTGCTTGTCTAAAATGAATATTGGAATCCAATTCTATCCATTTTCTCAATTGTCCAGTTTGAAAGAGAATTAAGGATGAAGATATTAATCAAGAAGAATGTCATCCTTTGAAGAACAAACCAACTTGAATCTTCATCAAATGTAGTTGTCTATTCTTTTGAAGATCAATCCAGAATGCATGCCTAAAGACTTCCTCAATTCTAAACTGCAAGACTTCCTCAATTCTGTACAAACACAATCTGACAGCATATCATGTAAAGAACATATCTATACAAACTGTAAGGCTAAAGAGCATATCTAATCCCCTACGACAGAACAAAGCAACTTTGGTCAGAAACAATCAGAAACCTCCCAAATCTGGAATCAAAAGACAAATTGAAACCCCATGAAAACTAAAGGACTTCTTCAAAATCGCTTTGCACATCTACTCCTATTCCTTTCCCTGGAAATCCATGGCTACTGGAAGAATTAGGCTTGCAACATAATGCATAATAATTGACCATGTATTTACAAAACAATTCACAGTCTTCCTAATTCTATTCAAAATTCACAGCTATCATACTAAAAAGGAAATCACTTTGAGGACAATTTAAAGTCTCTGAATATGCTCTGAATTCAAGTATAGTTTAAATAAGCAAGACATCATCCGAACTCAATTCACCAATTCAGAGCCAACTCAAAACCCATGAACCCTCTCAAATCAGCTTCCATTCATACACAAGTGATCATGGTGAATTTTCCAGCACTACCTAAAGTTGTTTACAAAAAATTCTAGCAGACATAAATCTGAACACGAGATTTCAGCATTTATAAATCTGTCACAAGTTTCCAGCAAGCATAAACTCGGCACAAAACAAGATCATGCACTAACACACGAAAATCCAGGAAACATCACAAGATGAAATCTCGGAACTACTCTTACTGCAGGTGAGTAGCGACTTACCTTGGGTTTCCTTGACTCACAGCCGAAGGAGGAACCTTCTAGTGCTTCTAGGGCTCGGGTGAGCTCCAAATCTCGGCGATCTCTTGCGTCTACACCTTCTCCTCGCTGAAGGGGTCTTGAGAACGTGAAGATCTCACGGGAAAGGTCCTCGCCAGCTGCCGGAGATAAAGCCCTAGGCTCGGCTCCGTTTCCGCCTGAGCACACGAACGTCGCGCGCGCAGAAGGGAGAAGGCGAGGGGAAAGGTTAGGTTATGGGAGAGGAAAATAATCCCTTCTTATAACTTACGTATTTTCTAATTCAGTTATGGCTTAAGACCAATTCATTATTAATTTGTTCACGAAACATCAGCGGCGCGCTTAGTCCACTGGAAAGGTGAATTCCCGAAGGTCTCGGGTTCAAGCCGCCCTCGACTCCTTTTTTAAACGAAAATTTTATTTCGTTTCTTAAGACCGCTTAACTATATTTAATTCCCTTATATTATAACAAAACAACCGTAGAACAGTTGGCTAACCGGATTCATTTAAGGCTTGGCTTAACCCGAGATCCACGGTTCGAATCTCGGCTTGGACCTTATTTTTTTTGCAACTTCTTTCGTTTAGTAAAAATACCAAACGACCTCCAAAAATTGCATAAAAATATTCTATAAATTCCTAAAAATCTCTAGAATTTTTCTAAAGCATTTCTAGATTTTAATAAGGTCTTTTAGGACTCCAAATCATGAAATTTGGGGTGTTACAATCCTCCCTTCCTTATAAAAAGTTCATCCTCGAACTTAGAATAATTCCGAATATTTCTATCTCATACTATCCTTTACTAGTGGTACTTCTTTATTTCTTAATCTCTTAACTTCTCGATCCTCTATTATTCATCTCGCATCGTATCCATTAATGGTCTTTGGAAGACTTGATATTGTTAGGATCGAAAAGTAGCTAGAGGGGGGGGGGGGGTGAATAGCTTCGCGTGTGCTCGTCGTGCTTCGTTGCTTGTTTCTTCAAAGTGATGCGCAGCGGAATACAAAGAAACAAACTACAACAATGCTAACAATAGGATTTTACTTGGTATCCACCTCACAAGAGGTGACTAGTCCAAGGATCCACGCACACACACACACCTCCACTAATAAACACTCCTTTTCGGTAACTACCGAAGGCGGAGAAGCCCTACAAGACTCTCAATACAAGTAGAAGAAAGGGTAGTAAAGAATAAGCAAAAGCTTACAAGAGATGCAGTAAAAACCCTAGCTTCTTCTTCTTCTCGTTGCAACTCACCTCTTGACTTGGATGAACCTCCAAGAACCTTCAAGAACTGGCAGTGAGGAGCTTAGAGAGGTCTGGGGAGGAGCCGTGTTGAATCTGGAATGAATCGGTGAAGTTTTGCCGAATGAACGTGCGCCTGCGATCGACGGTCGAATCCCGATCGATTGGAATGCTCCCAATCGATCGGGAGGCTGGATCGATCCACGGATCGATCCGGAGCGCCTCATTGGAAAAACTCCGGATCGATCCACGGATCGATCTAGCGCTTATCGCGCAGCAGCGTCCCAATCGATCCAGCGATCAATTGGGACCTCCGGATCGATCCACGGATCGTCGTGGACTCACCGGATCGATCGGCCGATCGATCAGATCCTGATTGATCCACCGATCGATCCAGATCACTGGATCGATCCACGGATCAATCCAAATCTCCGGATCAATCGGCTGATCAATCCGGATCTTGGTTTTGCCCAAAACCAAGTCCAAAGCCCCCTAAACCAACATCTAGTCAACCATGACTTGTTGGTACATAAGACCTAGCATCCGGTCACCCTTGACCAGCTAGGACTCTCTCACCAAGTGTCTGGTCAATCCCTTTGACCCACTTGGACTTTTCTCTTCTTACCAAGTATCCGGTCAATCCCTAAGACCTACTTGGACTTTTCTTCCTCGTGCCAAGTATCCGGTCAATCCCTTTGACCTACTTGGATTCTCACCAGATGTCTGGTCAACCTTGACCCCTCTGGATTTCTCCTGCCTGGCTTCACTCACCAGGACTTTCCCAATTGCCTAGCTTCACTCACTAGGTCTTTCACCTGGCTTCACTCACCAGGATTTTCCTCCTGTCTAGCTTCACTCACTAGGACTTCCCAATTGCCTAGCTTCACTCACTAGGTCTTTCACCTGGCTTCACTCACCAGGATTTTCCCTTCTGCCTAGCTTCACTCACTAGGACTTTCACCTGGCTTCACTCACCAGGATTTTCCCTTCTGCCTAGCTTCACTCACTAGGACTTCCTAGTCAAGTATCCGGTCAACCTTGACCTACTTGCCTCTTTTTCATCCAACCTGATCAGACCCTAATCAGAGGGGAATTGCACTAGACAATCTCTCCAAATGCACAACTGCATTGTCAAACATCGAAACTCAAACCAAGACTCAAGCTTGGTCAACCAGGTCAGCCTTGACCTGAGGGATATTGCACCAACAATCTCCCCCTTTTTGATGTTTGACAATACCAACACTATCACTTACAATACCACATGTAAGTTAGGCTAATCCCATAGCCTAAACCTGCTTCATGCCACTGGGCAATGAATACATAAGTTAAGCCCTTCATTCTCCCCCTAAGAGGGCAAACTCCCTCTAGGTAATGAAATCCTAACTTACTCCCTTTCATTCTCCCCCTATTGGCACACATCAAACCATGCCCCATTTTTGGGCACACATCAACAAATTCACTTGTTGAAAATTCTCCCCCTGAAGAGTTACTCATCATTGTTCACAACTTCACTCGTTGTGATCAACACGATAATGAAGGTCTCATACCCTTCATTATTCTTAACCCTACATTCTCCCCCAATGTAGGCAAATGCCCATCCTTGAGCATTATCCACTTGAAGCCACTTGAATAATGAGGATATCCACTCCCCATTAAAATTCAAACGCTCAACCTTGAGCATGTTCTTAACGGAAGGTTAACCACCTTCCAAGGTTCATGAAAAATAATTTTCATGTCTGTAAAGAGTCCCTCCCCCTAAAGACATGATGGTAACTTCTGTCATTGCACCAACAATGACTTGGAATCCCTAAAACTTTAGGAAACCCAATTTTAGAAGTTTTGAGGTTCAAATATTCAAAATTTGAAACAAACCTCAACCTAAACTTCAACTTAGCCTTCCTTAACCAATCCAACCTTGTTTTCCACACGAAAACACCCTTTTTATGTATACAAATGTATTTTCAGGGGTTTGGAATGGTTACCTAGACTAAAATAGGTTCAAAGATGCTGAAATCAGACCTTCCCAGCCAAAATCAGCATCTTTGATCGATTGGAGTTGGGTTCCAATCGATTGAACCCTGCTGAATCGATCCACTGATCGATTCAGTCTTCTTGGATCGATCGGCTGATCGATCCAGCGAGCTTCTGCTCGCTAGAATTGCCTTCTGAATCGATCCACTGATCGATTCAGACACTCCAATCGATCCATGGATCGATCCGAGCTCTGATAGTTGCTGAATTTCAAATTCAGCCAACTTCAGAAACCACTAGAAAATTCTACAAAAATCTAAAAATCATGAAATTTCGTGTAGACATTATTTAGGGCATACTTTATCATGGAAAAATAGTTTTCTATGAAAATACATCATATTTTCAAAGATTGACACAAACTTGAGAACTTGCAAAAACTTTAGTGTTTTCTTTAAGTTTGTGTATAACTATTCAATGGTGATTACTATCAAAAGATAGCCTTCACCAAGGTTTTCCAAAATTATTTTTAAAAACATTTTCAAAACCAATATCCCACCATGTTCCTTGGGCTTAATGCACATGACTTGTACATTAGCTTTCCCAATGATGGGAAAACACATAACTATGTGTTTTGATGAACTTAAAACTCAAAGAAATGCACTAAATCAACATGTTGAGTTTCGTTCATCATCCTAACATCTCACTTGTATCTATTGTAGACAAAACACATACAAGTCATCTTATAGGTCTTTGTGAGATGTAAACTTTGGTTTTGCCCTATTCTAGGGATCATGCTTATCTATCTAGGCATGTTAAAGATATTAGACATCCACCTAGGATGTCACTTGTTAATAAGTGTTGTTAAATGTCATTTGTCCTTAATTACAAGGAATTAAACGTAATGCATGATTATGTTATGGCATACATCAAAAGGAAATAATTTTCAAAAGAAAATATCCTATAACTACATGATGTATGAATGTCATGACATGGTATTTTTGAATTTTTCATAATAAAACATGAATGCAAAAATAGACATGATGTCATGGCATATGATGGGCAAACAATCATGGCAAGGTTTAGCATAAATAAAATATACCTAGATTTCCTTTTTAAGTATCCTTAACCACTTAGCTAACTCAAAATATACCACTTGTTTTAACTTAAAACGTTAAACATAGATTGCCCTAAATGCTTCAAAAAAATGCCAAAACCTAAATTGACATTTCTATTTCTCTTGATTTGTTTATGCCACTTAAAAATTAAGCATATCCTCAAATGTTTGCATATTCCATTTTTCCTCAAGAGTAATCACATAAATCAAGGTCTGGATTGCCTTAAATTTCTAAGAGAATACCAAAATCCCAACTTGGTATTTCTCTAGGTTTTCCCAATTTATGCCATTTTAAGATAAAATCAATTTTTCCACCATTAGGCACATTTTACTCTTTCAAGGAGTAAATAATAATCCTTTTCATTTTCAAAGGTTAATAATAACCTTGAAAATACTTCTTGAGTGCCAATTTCTTCAAAGTTGGGTTAACTACCCTTCTTCTTAGAGTTGACACTCTCTAACCCATCTATGGGGTAGAGAAAATGCTCCTAGGAACCCAACACCTATTGGTGCTCCTTGGATGCTCTAGGTATTTACTAGGGATAACTTCCCTAGATACCTTCCTAGTGACCTTGTTTGGCTTCTTGGAAACCTTGGTCACATTTTCTAGGTCAACTCTAGGGATAGTCTCCCTTGTGACCTTGTTTGTGACTTTCTTAGACTTCTTAGAAGCCTTAGTCACATTTATTGCAAAAATACTCTTAGGGATGACTTCTCTAGTATTCTTGACTTGACCACTAGACCTAGGGTTAGTTCCATAACTATATGGAACCCTATGGAACGAAATTTTATCCTTCTTAGTCTTAGGTTTGTATCCCAAACCTCTATGGTCATTGGATGACTTTGATACTCCTAGACCTAGATTTTTACCCTTAGACCCTTGTGTCATATTTGTGATTTTTCTAAGGGTCTTCTCTAATTTATCAAGTCTTGACCTCAAGACTTGATTTTCCTTCCATAATCCCTCAACCATAGATTTTTCACTAAAATCATGATTTTTCTTCTTCTTAGGTACATACCTAGAATCCTTAGGATTCTTACCTAAGTTTCTATCTACCTTTCTAACCCTAGATTGAGAGGTTTTGGCATGATAAGCTACATGATTTTCCTTAACTCTATCATGCTTCCTATTTTCATGGTAAATAGCATTAAAATGATGTAAATTTGACCTAGCATGCTTTTTACCATTTTGCAAGGAAATAGGCTCAATAAAAGATACCTTCTTTTTTACCTTGGAGGCTCCCCCTTGAGTTGAGCTTCCTCCATGAGCCATGACCACCTTCTTCCCATTAGGGCATTGACTTCGGTAATGCCCCTTTTGATTGCAAGAGAAGCACACAATGTGCTCCTTGCTCTTCTTTGTTCCGGGGATGGTCTCCTTGGGCTTCTCCTTGCCCTTTAATGCCACTTGGCCCTTCTTCTTGGCCAATTTGGGGCACTTGCTTTTGTAGTGCCCATGTTCCCTACATTCAAAACATATAATATGATTCTTATTATTAATTGAACTATTTATACCTTCTTGTGTAGGGGTGGCACTTGCTCCTCCCTCCATTTGATATGAATGTAGAGGCTTCCTCTTGGTCCGAAATCGATTTCCCTCCAATTGATTTATCTTGACTTGTGGAGGTGGAAGCTTCTTCATCCTCTTCTTCTCTTGACTCGGATGTGGAGGATTCTCGTTCTTCTTGATCCGGTGTCACCAAGAGTTGCTCCCCCTCAATCCTAGAGGTGGAGGCTTCACCTTCTTCTTTATCCTCTTGTACATGAAACAAGGAATATGCTCCTTCCTTGCTCTTTTGATTACACTCCCTTGAGAATGAAGCTTCTTGGATTTCCTCTTCTTCGGAAGTTGAGCATCTCTCAACTTCGGAGTCCTCATCTTGATCTTGCTCCAATGAGTCACCCTCTTTGGATTCTTCTTGGTTAGGTACAATGGAGGGGATCTCATGAGCCTTTTCCAATTTGCTCCATAGCTCTTTGGCATCTTCAACTTCTCCAATTTTCTCTAAGATGTTGCTTGGCAATAGATTGACCAAAAGCTTGGTCACTTTGTCATTGGTCTCACATCTTTGGATTTGTTCTTGGCTCCATTTGCTCCTTTTGAGAACTTTGCCCTTTGAATTCCTTGGAGCCTTAAAACCTTCCATTAGAGCAAACCATTGCTCTATCTCCATCATCAAGAATTTTCAATTCTTGATCTCCAAGAATCGAAGCTTGTGGATGTGTATGGTGGAGCCACCCTTGTATCAAATCCAAGTCCATCTTGGAATTGCATCTTGAAGTTGAGCTTCTTGAATTCTTTGACTTTGATGAATTTGCTCCAACTTCTTCACCCTCTAGCTTTTCTTGTTATGTTTGCCCCTTCCGGCGGTGATTCCGGTGAAGAGCAACCTTGCTCTGATACCACTTGTTAGGACCGAAAAGTAGATAGAGGGGGGGGTGCGTGCGTGCTCGGTGTGCTTCGTTGCTTGTTTCTTCAAAGTGATGCGCAGCGGAATACAAAGAAACAAACTACAACAATGCTAACAATAGGATTTTACTTGGTATCCACCTCACAAGAGGTGACTAGTCCAAGGATCCACGCACACACACACACCTCCACTAATAAACACTCCTTTTCGGTAACTACCGAAGGCGGAGAAGCCCTACAAGACTCTCAATACAAGTAGAAGAAAGGGTAGTAAAGAATAAGCAAAAGCTTACAAGAGATGCAGTAAAAACCCTAGCTTCTTCTTCTTCTCGTTGCAACTCGCCTCTTGACTTGGATGAACCTCCAAGAGCCTTCAAGAACTGGCGGTGAGGAGCTTAGAGAATGCTGGGGAGGAGCTGTGTTGAATCTGGAATGAATCAGTGAAGTTCTGCCGAAGGAAATGAACGCCTGCGGCTTAAATCGACGCTAACGGTCGAATCCCGATCGATTGGAATGCTCCCAATCGATCGGGGAGGCTTTGGATGTAACGACCACCCTTCTTACTACTACTATTCTCTAAGGATGACCGTTACTTAACTACTAACTCTACTTAACTGGTAGGATTAAAAATCACATGGAAACCCTTACCGAAAAATTCCGGCAGAATCTCCCTTGTACCGGTGACCATATTTAACAATACATGCAAGTAATGAATAGCAGAAACAAAATAAAAACATACAATTAACTAACAGCGGAAGACTAAATGACTCATCTAATACATTCTTAATAAATGACAGTCTTAATAAATTCTTAAACTAAGTCCCAAGGCATCCATAGTCCTGGCATCACACACCATCCGCGCCACCTTGTCGCCTTCCTTGCTAACCCTTTTCTTTTCATTTATCTGCAGTAAGAGGAAGTGTAGTCTATAAGCAAAATTTGCTTAGTAAGCGCTATCTAACTCACAAAAACACGAATGTGCATGTATACGAAAAGAACTAGGAACTATATGCTCTAAAAGAAATAAAGCATAAACATAACTGCTCATGTCAAACTAATAGCAAAGAAAAGCTAAGAAATCTACTCATGTGATTCTACTCGCTAATCATGCTACTCATCTAATAGGTAAACATGAAACTACTCATCCACTAGATAAACATGGTAGAATAAAGAACTAAACTTACTGAATTCTAAACACCTTCTGAATCTTATTCCACTTGTTTAAAGACTTATTCTTTAATACTTTATACTTATGTAAAACTCGTTTTACTTGTTCAAAAACTTATACTTATAATACTTCAAAATAATAATCAACTTCTTCTTGGGCCCAGGCTTAGTACCATCTTATGCGCGTTCCCTAATAGGCTGGGGTAGCGAGCCACCAATCCTAAAAGAGCAGACCTCGGTCTACCAGGGCCAAGACCTCGGAAATGGTCACCTGGATTTGTTTAACGACAAGCTCTTGGATGTCGGGTACTAGCCTCTTCTTAAAAGTAAAATACTTATAATCTTAATTACTTCTTCTTTAAATGCCTTGGCATTTTAATAGGCACCTTGTGTGCTAAAAATCCCTAAAGTCTCGACTTTGGGATCTACTTAAGGCCTCGGCCTTTTCTTTCTTTTCTTTAGCTTTCTTATACTTGTTCAAGTAGAATACTTGTTCTTATTAATACTTCTAATAAAAGATTGCTTCTTACAAAACTGAAATGTAAATACTTAAACAACCTAGAATTGAATGCTTAAACAAACAAAACTGAATCTGTTTAAGGTCACAAGCAACCTAAAAGCATAGAACTATCTCATACTAAAAAGAACTAAAACAATAATCCATAAAGCAAATCAAACCAAAAACTGAATTTGCTGGAATATCCATAAACTGATCATGCCCATTAAAGTGACAAGGAAGAACTTAAATCTGTGTTATTAATCAATCCCACATGCATTCAAAACTATAATAAAAGAAAGTTGCCGAAACTTAAAGAAACCACAGCATAACCAATCCTAACACGTCTAAATTTGATGTACTAATCATAAAGGTGAATGAATTCAAATTACATTCTCAAGCTATACCAATCATCTTCTTTCTTCCTTAAATACTTATTTCATTCCATCCTACTTGTGTGTCCTTTACATTACGAAATAGGCCACCTGGAATGTTATCTATACTTAACCCATAGTTCTACATATTATTGGAAGAATTAAAGCATCAAGGAAGTGAAGAACATGCAGTATGGTATATTATATTGGTGTTCCTCTTTCATGTTGCTCCTCTAATTGACAATGCTTAACTAAGTTTCTTTGGATATAAATCTGATACTACATGACAATCTAAAACTGCTTATACAAAAAAATTGATCATGAAAGGTCTAAGGCACGAAGGGTAGAGCTCCTCATCCTACAGGAAACCAATGGCACAGAACAATTGAAAACATAAAGCATACTGCAGCAGCAACGCAAAGAGGATATAAACATTGGTCTCTTTCTATTATAGCTACTCATAATCACCTAAAGGTTAGGATCATGCACAATTTATAAAGGCCAAAACATAATATCACTAGCATGGAAACCAAGCCAAACTTACAAGCTTTAGAAATCCTGGTCTAAACCGCAAAAGAACTAATTCTTAGGCATGCTTCCGCAGAAATAAAAAGAAACAGCAATTAAGCAAATCTGTGCAGCACAATCCGAAAACAGAGAAAGCAAAGGAACTCATGCAAAGCTTCGGAAACAAGGAGGGAATCAAAGATTAAACCTCGGAGCTATCCTACTGCAGGTGAGTAGCAACTTACCTATCCTTGGACTCAAACCGAGAAGAAAGGAAGGTTCTAGGGTTCGGGCAGCTCAAATTCCTGCTCTTCTTCGTGCTTACAGCTTCTCCTCGACGAGAAGTGGAGAAAACCCCTCGGAGAACTTTGGCCGGCCGCTGGAAAACAAAGCCTAGCTCGGTTGCGATTTCGCCCAAGCAGGAATCGCCCGCACAACGCCGTCGCGAGAGGAGAAGGAGAGAAAGGTTTCGGTCACGGGATAATTAATCCCTAACTTATCCCTCTTTTATAACCTAAAGTTTATGGCTTAAGACTATTTCGCTATTAATTTGTTCACGAAATAATCGTGGGACAGTTGGTTAGCCCGCTCCGCTTAAAGCTTCGGTTTGGCCGAGGTTGTGCCTTCGAAACTCGGCCGACTCCTATTTCTTCCTTCGTTTCTACTTATAACTTAAATAAATTTTTCATAAATTTAATTATGAAAACTTGTCTGGTCTGTTGGTTAAGCGAATCTCTACTTAACCCGAGGTTCACAGTTCGAATCTCGGCTTAATTTCTTATTTTTTTGCAACTTGTTCCTTTTGGTAAAAATACCAAACGAAATCCAAAAATTACATAAAAATACTCTATAAATTCCTAAAAATCTCTAGAATTTTTCTAAAGCATTTCTAGATTTTAATAAGGTCTTTTAGAACTCCAAATAATGAAATTTGGGGTGTTACAATCCTCCCCACCTTATAAAAAGTTCGTCCTCGAACTTAGAATAATTCCGAAGATTTCTATCTCATACTATCCTCACGTTCCTAAGTAACTTCCTCATGCTTCTGATTCTAAATGACTCCCACTAATGATACTCTTTGTTCTTTAATCTCTTAACTTCTCGGTCCTCTATCATTTATCTCGCATCGTACCCATTAGTGGTCTTTGGAAGACTTGATATCTTCCCTATCCTTTCTAAACATACTTATATATATATGAATATAAGAGAAACAAAACTAAAATTGTCTCTATTCTTTCTAAGCATATGTATCAAAACATAGAAAATTAAAACATGAATTTTCTCCTTTCCTAAGCACATATAAGCAGATACTCTATACTATAAATAATAAAGAAAGCATAAAAGAAAATTAAATACTTTCTTACTTGAAGACGGCAAGGATGGTGCTGATGTGTGATGCTGGAGAATGGGAACTGCTCTGATACCAACTGTAACGACCACCCTTCTTACTACTACTATTCTCTAAGGATGACCGTTACTTAACTACTAACTCTACTTAACCGGTAGGATTAAAAATCACATGGAAACCCTTACCGAAAAATTCCGGCAGAATCTCCCTTGTACCGGTAACCATATTTAACAATACATGCAAGTAATGAATAGCAGAAACAAAATAAAAACATACAATTAACTAACAGCGGAAGACTAAATGACTCATCTAATACATTCTTAATAAATGACAGTCTTAATAAATTCTTAAACTAAGTCCCAAGGCTTCCATAGTCCTGGCATCACACACCATCCGCGCCACCTTGTCGCCTTCCTTGCTAACCCTTTTCTTTTCATTTATCTGCAGTAAGAGGAAGTGTAGTCTATAAGCAAAATTTGCTTAGTAAGCGCTATCTAACTCACAAAACACGAATGTGCATGTATACGAAAAGAACTAGGAACTATATGCTCTAAAAGAAATAAAGCATAAACATAACTGCTCATGTCAAACTAATAGCAAAGAAAAGCTAAGAAATCTACTCATGTGATTCTACTCGCTAATCATGCTACTCATCTAATAGGTAAACATGAAACTACTCATCCACTAGATAAACATGGTAGAATAAAGAACTAAACTTACTGAATTCTAAACACCTTCTGAATCTTATTCCACTTGTTTAAAGACTTATTCTTTAATACTTTATACTTATGTAAAACTCGTTTTACTTGTTCAAAAACTTATACTTATAATACTTCAAAATAATAATCAACTTCTTCTTGGGCCCAGGCTTAGTACCATCTTATGCGCGTTCCCTAATAGGCTGGGGTAGCGAGCCACCAATCCTAAAAGAGCAGACCTCGGTCTACCAGGGCCAAGACCTCGGAAATGGTCACCTGGATTTGTTTAACGACAAGCTCTTGGATGTCGGGTACTAGCCTCTTCTTAAAAGTAAAATACTTATAATCTTAATTACTTCTTCTTTAAATGCCTTGGCATTTTAATAGGCACCTTGTGTGCTAAAAATCCCTAAAGTCTCGACTTTGGGATCTACTTAAGGCCTCGGCCTTTTCTTTCTTTTCTTTAGCTTTCTTATACTTGTTCAAGTAGAATACTTGTTCTTATTAATACTTCTAATAAAAGATTGCTTCTTACAAAACTGAAATGTAAATACTTAAACAACCTAGAATTGAATGCTTAAACAAACAAAACTGAATCTGTTTAAGGTCACAAGCAACCTAAAAGCATAGAACTATCTCATACTAAAAGAACTAAAACAATAATCCATAAAGCAAATCAAACCAAAAACTGAATTTGCTGGAATATCCATAAACTGATCATGCCCATTAAAGTGACAAGGAAGAACTTAAATCTGTGTTATTAATCAATCCCACATGCATTCAAAACTATAATAAAAGAAAGTTGCCGAAACTTAAAGAAACCACAGCATAACCAATCCTAACACGTCTAAATTTGATGTACTAATCATAAAGGTGAATGAATTCAAATTACATTCTCAAGCTATACCAATCATCTTCTTTCTTCCTTAAATACTTATTTCATTCCATCCTACTTGTGTGTCCTTTACATTACGAAATAGGCCACCTGGAATGTTATCTATACTTAACCCATAGTTCTACATATTATTGGAAGAATTAAAGCATCAAGGAAGTGAAGAACATGCAGTATGGTATATTATATTGGTGTTCCTCTTTCATGTTGCTCCTCTAATTGACAATGCTTAACTAAGTTTCTTTGGATATAAATCTGATACTACATGACAATCTAAAACTGCTTATACAAAAAAATTGATCATGAAAGGTCTAAGGCACGAAGGGTAGAGCTCCTCATCCTACAGGAAACCAATGGCACAGAACAATTGAAAACATAAAGCATACTGCAGCAGCAACGCAAAGAGGATATAAACATTGGTCTCTTTCTATTATAGCTACTCATAATCACCTAAAGGTTAGGATCATGCACAATTTATAAAGGCCAAAACATAATATCACTAGCATGGAAACCAAGCCAAACTTACAAGCTTTAGAAATCCTGGTCTAAACCGCAAAAGAACTAATTCTTAGGCATGCTTCCGCAGAAATAAAAAGAAACAGCAATTAAGCAAATCTGTGCAGCACAATCCGAAAACAGAGAAAGCAAAGGAACTCATGCAAAGCTTCGGAAACAAGGAGGGAATCAAAGATTAAACCTCGGAGCTATCCTACTGCAGGTGAGTAGCAACTTACCTATCCTTGGACTCAAACCGAGAAGAAAGGAAGGTTCTAGGGTTCGGGCAGCTCAAATTCCTGCTCTTCTTCGTGCTTACAGCTTCTCCTCGACGAGAAGTGGAGAAAACCCCTCGGAGAACTTTGGCCGGCCGCCGGAAAACAAAGCCTAGCTCGGCTGCGATTTCGCCCAAGCAGGAATCGCCCGCACAGCGCCGTCGCGAGAGGAGAAGGAGAGAAAGGTTTCGGTCACGGGATAATTAATCCCTAACTTATCCCTCTTTTATAACCTAAAGTTTATGGCTTAAGACTATTTCGCTATTAATTTGTTCACGAAATAATCGTGGGACAGTTGGTTAGCCCGCTCCGCTTAAAGCTTCGGTTTGGCCGAGGTTGTGGCTTCGAAACTCGGCCGACTCCTATTTCTTCCTTCGTTTCTACTTATAACTTAAATAAATTTTTCATAAATTTAATTATGAAAACTTGTCTGGTCTGTTGGTTAAGCGAATCTCTACTTAACCCGAGGTTCACAGTTCGAATCTCGGCTTAATTTCTTATTTTTTTGCAACTTGTTCCTTTTGGTAAAAATACCAAACGAAATCCAAAAATTACATAAAAATACTCTATAAATTCCTAAAAATCTCTAGAATTTTCTAAAGCATTTCTAGATTTTAATAAGGTCTTTTAGAACTCCAAATCATGAAATTTGGGGTGTTACATTGGATCGATCCACGGATCGATCCAGAGCGCCTCTGTGCTCTGGAAAAACTCCTGGATCGATCCACGGATCGATCCAGCGCTTATCGCGGGAAGCAGCAACGTCCCAATCGATCCACTGATCGATTGGGACCTCTGGATCGATCCACCGATTGATCCAGAGCGATTCTGTTCGCGGGGACTCACCGGATCGATCGGCCGATCGATCCAGATCTTCTGGATTGATCCACTGATCGATCCAGATCTGCTGGATCGATCCACGGATCAATCCAAATCTGCTGGATCAATCGGCTGATCAATCCAGATCTTGGTTTTTGCCCAAAACCAAGTCCAAAGCCCCCTAAACCAACATCTAGTCAACCATGACTTGTTGGTACATAAGACCTAGCATCCGGTCACCCTTGACCAACTAGGACTCTCTCACCAAGTGTCTGGTCAATCCCTTTGAACCACTTGGACTTTTCTCTTCTTGCCAAGTATCCGGTCAATCCCTAAGACCTACTTGGACTTTTCTTCCTCGTGCCAAGTATCCGGTCAATCCCTTTGACCTACTTGGATTCTCACCAGATGTCTGGTCAACCTTGACCCCTCTGGATTTCTCCTGCCTGGCTTCACTCACCAGGACTTTCCCAATTGCCTAGCTTCACTCACTAGGTCTTTCACCTGGCTTCACTCACCAGGATTTTCCTCCTGCCTAGCTTCACTCACTAGGACTTCCCAATTGCCTAGCTTCACTCACTAGGTCTTTCACCTGGCTTCACTCACCAGGATTTTCCCTTCTGCCTAGCTTCACTCACTAGGACTTTCACCTGGCTTCACTCACCAGGATTTTCCCTTCTGCCTAGCTTCACTCACTAGGACTTCCTAGTCAAGTATCTGGTCAACCTTGACCTACTTGCCTCTTTTTCATCGAACCTGATCAGACCCTGATCAGAGGGGAATTGCACCAGATAATCTCCCCAAATGCACAACTACATTGTCAAACATCGAAACTCAAACCAAGACTCAAGCTTGGTCAACCAGGTCAGCCTTGACCTGAGGGATATTGCACCAACAGATATCTTCCCTATCCTTTCTAAACATACTTATGCATATGAATATAAGAGAAACAAAACTAAAATTGTCTCTATTCTTCCTAAGTATACGTATCAAAACATAGAAAATTAAAACATGAATTGTCTTCTTTCCTAAGCACATATTAGCAGATACTCTATACTACAAATAATAAAGAAAGCATAAAAGAAAATTAAATACTTTCTTACTTAAAGACGGCAAGGATGGTGCTGATGTGTGATGCTGGAGAATGGGAACTGCTCTGATACCAACTGTAACGACCACCCTTCTTACTACTACTACTCTCTAAGGATGACCGTTACTTAACTACTAACTCTTCTTAACCGGTATGATTAAAAATCACATGGAAACCCTACCGAAAAATTTCGGCAGAGTCTCCCCTGTACCGGTGACCATAATCATTAATACATAACATAATATACACAGCCACAGGCGGCTGGAACACATATCAAACACACAAAAGGAATAACATCACCACGCAGTTTAATGAAATCAAATCATGCAAGTAATGAATAGCGGAAACAAAATAAAAACATACAATTAACTAACAGCGGAAGACTAAATGACTCATCTAATACATTCTTAATAAATGACAATCTTAATAAATTCTTAAACTAAGTCCCAAGGCTTCCATAGTCCTAGCATCACACACCATCCGCGCCACCTTGTCGCCTTCCTTGCTAAATCTTTTCTTTTCCTTTATCTGCAGTAAGAGGAAGTGTAGTCTATAAGTAAAATTTGCTTAGTAAGCGCTATCTAACTCACAAAATCACGAATGTGCATGTATACGAAAAGAACCAGAAACTATATGCTCTAAAATGAAATAAAGCATAAACATAACTGCTCATGTCAAACTAATAGCAAAGAAAAGCTAAGGAATCTACTCATATAATTCTAATAGTTAATCATGCTGCTCATTTAATAGGTAAACATGAAAACTACTCATCTACTAGATAAACATGGTAGAATAAGGAACTAAACTTACTGATTTTTAGAACTATATGAAACTTATTCCATTTGTTCTGACTTAATCTCTAATACTTTATGTTTATGTAAAACTCATTTTACTTGTTCAAAAACTTATACTTATAATACTTCAAAATAATAATCAACTTCTCTTGGGCCTGGCAACTGTGCTTTTACTTTTGTAACGACCCGACCCATTCGGTGGCCCATTTGGCGACCCTATGGTCGTCGACCGTCGACCGTCGGCCGAACCGTTACTACTAGGTTATCTAAACCTAGGGATAACTATGGGAGTCCAACCCAAGGACAACTGAGAGTCCAGCACATTGCCACTGATAAAAGTAAAATACTTGTTATCTTTTAATACTTCTATATAATGCCTCGACATTTTCTTTAGCACCTTGTATGCCAAAATCCCTAAAGTCTTGACTTTGGGATCTACTTAAGGCCTTGGCCTTCTTCTTTCTTTTCTTTATCTTTCTTATATTTTCCTTAAACTGTTAAAAAGAATATAGGCATGCTACAACAGAATTAAAACAAAGGAAAGAAAATCTGACTTCTATAAGCATGCTATATCAGAGACAAATCAAAAGAAATCATATCTAACTTCTTCAAACATGCTTCAACAGATTTAAAACAAAGGAAAACAAATCTGAAGTCTTTAGGCATGCTACAGCAGAAATAAATCAAAGAAAGAAAGATCTGCATTCTTTAAAAGGAAAACTGCATACACTTAGAGAGTAGCCGTTCATGCTTGTTAAAGTAGCGAAGAAACTAAAACTGCAATGCTAATAAGCAGGGCTTATCATGTTTGTTAAATAGCAAAGAAAACTAATACTATATACTTAGATTAAAGGTTGTTCGTGCCCTCTAGATAGTACAAAAGGGTCTAAACAGAAAATGCTAAACATAGGGTCGTTCGTGCCCATTAATGGCACAAAAAGATCTATAAAATAATTTAACCCGTATGATTATTACTTTCTCTGATCTCTTCTCAATTCATAAGGATTCTTACAAGGTAAATTCTTGAAGTGGTTACTCATCAGTATTAATTTAAATACTTGGCAACTATATGATATATCTATCATTGTTAATTAATATAGATCAGTACATACTATGTATTTCAGCGTGTATAATTACATATAACAACCCTAGTTTCAACTAGCACCACTTATAAAACCAGACAACTAAAGTATGCAATTTGTGTTTAAACTACAAGTATAATAACAAGAAGTGAACTAACAAGAAGAACATCTCCAACTGAACCCTATCTACTCATGGCATTAAGAAGCACAAAGGAGAAACAGAACTTCATCGTTCCAATTCGAAACCAACCAGTGATTGCAAAACCATAAGAAATCAAAGCTTCACAGTTCAAATCGCAAAACCTCAACAATCACCAAATTAAACCTGCTGAAAACTTAAAACATAAACCTCTACAAAACTGATTCACAACTTGAACTTCTACATATTGCTCTACTGAAAATATAGCAGCCCTAAAAACCACTGTCAATACACGGCAGAAATAAGGAATCCCAAAACCGTATGCTAAATATAAGGGTTGTCCTGGCTTGACAAAAAAATTAGCAACAAAATAAATACAACTCTTAAGGCATGCTGTGAGATAAAAATAGCTTATCAATTCACCTACAAACAAGCCCTAGGGTTTCAAGCAAAGCTTCGGGAACAAGGAGAGGAACAAGGAATAGACCTCGGAACTATCCTACTGTAAGTGAGTAGCGACTTACCTTGATTCTTGGACTCACAACCGAACAAAAAGGGCATCTAGGACCTTGGCCGGCCGCCGGAGATGATACCCTAACTCCCTTTCATTTTCTGCCCGAGCTCCGCCATCGTACGCAGAAGAGAAGGAGAGAAATGGTTTAAGTCACGGGAAAACAGAGCATCAACTTATCCCCTTTTATAATCCAATATTCTGTTAATTATCTTAAATAAATTTGCTACTTTTTCTAAATAAACAAATCCAACATCAACTTGTCCCTTTTATAATCCAATATTCTGTTAATTATCTTAAATAAATTTGCTACTTTTTCTAAACAAACAAATCCAACATCAACTTATCCCTTTTATAATATTCTGTTAACTATCTTAACAGCCACAGGCATTTAAAGAAGAAGTAATTAAGATTTCAACATCAACTTATCCCTTTTATAATTGTTTAAGTGGTTGTGCTCTAAGAAAGGCTAAGTTGAAGTATTGTTGGGATTTAGTCCTTCTCCTTGCTTTCAGAACATGCTGTAGCATATTTATTTCTTCCAGGCATGATCAGCTTGTAATTGATGAGCAGTGCAACCTTAATGTGCATGATTGGCTTGTAATTGGTCTTGTAGTTTTTTTTTGGTTATAGTTTTGGTAGTAGATCTATAGGGTGAAGTGTGAATTCATCTAAGGCTCCTGCACATTTTGATGATTTCAGAATTTCCTTTCTCTATGGACAGATTAGTGGATTTCCAAAGTTGATATCGTTTGTTAAGTAAGATAAGATCGATAAGATACTTTATGGATATAATTTAACCAAGTAAGTAAATCAAGGATGATCAGTTAATTTAAAGGGTTATAGATTTCGGATTCCTATTGATGAGCAAGGAACAAGAAAGAGTTTAGTTTCCTTTAAAGCATGTAGTTTGTTTTTGTAGAATGGTATGTTATGATACAATACATGAAGAACAACCATATTTTCCTAGGCTGTTAAGCTTTGGTGAAGCTTTTAATTAAGCTACAGGTGCAGATTTTATTAAGTTTACAAGAGCAGATTTTTATTAAGCTATTATGCAGATTTCTGTTAAGCATTAGTGCAGATTTTTGATAAGTATTGTATGTGTAGATTGCTTTTGTATTCTATGAATAATTATGTGTTACATAGTTAGTTTCATTCATAGATGCACACGAAAGATACCCTAACAGTATTTTGGGTTTAAGAAAAGTATAAGAAAGATAAAGAAAAGTATAAGAAAGATAAATAAAAGTATAAGAAAGATAAAGAAAAGAAAGAAAAGGCCGAGACCTTAAGTAGATCCCAAAGTCAAGACTTTAGGGATTTTTGGCACACAAGGTGCCTATTAAAATGCCAAGGCATTTAAAGAAGAAGTAATTAAGATTATAAGTATTTTACTTTTAAGAAGAGGCTAGTACCCGACTTCCAAGGTTGTCGTTAAACAAATCCAGGTGTCCAATTCTGAGGTCTTGGCCCTGGTAGACCGAGGTCTGCTCTTTTAGGATTGGTGGCTCGCTACCCCAACCTATTAGGGAACGCGCATAAGATGGTACTATGCCTGGGCCCAAGAAGAAGTTGATTATTATTTTGAAGTATTATAAGTATAAGTTTTTGAACAAGTAAAACGAGTTTTACGTAAACATAAAGTATTAAGGATTAAGTTAGAACAAATGAAATAAGTTTCATATGGTTCTAAAAATCAATAAGTTTAGTTCTTTATTCTACCATGTTTATCTAGTAGATGAGTAGTTTTCATGTTTACCTATTAGATGAGCAGCATGATTAACTATTAGAATTACATGAGTAGATTCCTTAGCTTTTCTTTGCTATTAGTTTGACATGAGCAGTTATGTTTATGCTTTATTTCTTTTTAGAGCATATAGTTTCTAGTTCTTTTCGTATACATGCACATTCGTGATTTTGTGAGTTAGATAGCGCTTACTAAGCATTTTACTTATAGATTTCATTTCCTCTTACCGCAGATACAGGAAAGGAAAAGATATAGAAAGGAAGGCGACAAGGAGGTGTTCAAAGGATGTGTGATGCCAGGACTATGGAAGCCTTGAGACTTAGTTAAGAATTTGTTTAGATTAATTCTTTATTTAGGATGATACGAAAATTTGGAAGTAAGAAATTGTATTTCATTATTAAGTTTCCGCATTTTAGTATTTGGGAAGGTACATGTTATTTTGATGTTATTAGGACATAGTAGATGAATTGTGATCTTGAGTAATGATTTCTGGTATAGTTCTCTTTTGTTTTGGATCATTAATTGCGTGGTTGTTTAATATATGTTCCAGCCGCTTGTGGCTGATGTATATAGTGTTTGTATTTCAGATTAAGGTCACCGGTACAGGGGAGACTCTGTCAAAATTTTTCGATAGGGTTTTCATGTGGTTTTTAATCACACCGGTTAAGTAGAGTTAGTAGTTAAGTAACGGTCACTCTTAGAGAGTAGTAGAGTATTAAGAAGGGTGGTCGTTACAGTCGTTATCAGGCTGGTAGTAGTGTAGATTTTTGATAAGTATTGTATGTGCAGATTTCTTTTGTATTCTATGCATGATTGTGTGTTACATAGTTAGTTTCATTCATAGATGCACACGAAAGATACCCTAACAGTATTTTGGGTTTAAGAAAAGTATAAGAAAGATAAAGAAAAGTATAAGAAAGATAAAGAAAAGCATAAGAAAGATAAAGAAAAGAAAGAAAAGGTCGAGGCCTTAAGTAGATCCCAAAGTCAAGACTTTAGGATTTTTGGCACACAAGGTGCCTATTAAAATGCCAAGGCATTTAAAGAAGAAGTAATTAAGATTATAAGTATTTTACTTTTAATAAGAGTCTAGTACCCGACTTCCGAGGTTGTCGTTAAACAAATCCAGGTGTCCAATTCCGAGGTCTTGGCCCTGGTAGACCGAGGTATGCTCTTTTAGGATTGGTGGCTCGCTACCCCAATCTATTAGGGAACGCGCATAAGATGGTACTACGCCTGGGCCCAAGAAGAAGTTGATTATTATTTTGAAGTATTATAAGTATAAGTTTTTGAACAAGTAAAACGAGTTTTACATAAACATAAAGTATTAGAGATTAAGTTAGAATAAATGGAATAAGTTTCATATAGTTCTAAAAATCAGTAAGTTTAGTTCCTTATTCTACCATGTTTATCTAGTAGATGAGTAGTTTTCATGTTTACCTATTAGATGAGCAACATGATTAACTATTAGAATTACATGAGTAGATTCCTTAGCTTTTCTTTGCTATTAGTTTGACATGAGCAGATATGTTTATGCTTTATTTCTTTTTCTAGCATATAGTTTCTAGTTCTTTTCGTATACATGCACATTCGTGATTTTGTGAGTTAGATAGCGCTTACTAAGTAAATTTTACTTATAGACTACACTTCCTCTTACTGCAGATAAAGGACAAGAAAAGATTTAGCAAGGAATGCGACAAGGTGGCGCGGATGGTGTGTGATGCCAGGACTATGGAAGCCTTGGGACTTAGTTTAAGAATTTATTAAGATTGTCATTTATTAAAAATGTATTAGATGAGTCATTTAGTCTTCCGCTGTTAGTTAATTGTATGTTTTTATTTTGTTTCCGCTATTCATTACTTGCATGATTTGATTTCATTAAACTGCGTGGTGATGTTATTCCTTTTGTGTGTTTGATATGTGTTCCAGCCGCCTGTGGCTGTGTATATTATGTTATGTATTAATGATTATGGTCACCGGTACAGGGGAGACTCTGTCGGAATTTTTCGGTAGGGTTTCCATGTGATTTTTAATCATACCGGTTAAGTAGAGTTAGTAGTTAAGTAACGGTCATCCTTAGAGAGTAGTAGTAGTAAGAAGGGTGGTCGTTACAATACCCACCCCTATCGTATTTACAGTACCACCAGGGGTACCACTGGCATACCCGGCACCTGCTCCGATCGAGCCTACGACGTACTAGGCACCACCACCCCTAGTGCCTACAGTGTACCCAGCACTCACACCTGCGGTATCGATTGCTCCATTTCCGGTACCACCACCTACCGTACCTCCAGCAGCGGTCACCCATCTCGACCTTGCAGTACCACCAGTGGTATATGCCCCAGTTTATGCAGCAGCACCGGGAGTACCTCCCCTAGTATATCCAGTGATACTACCTGTACCACCAGCTCCGGGGATTTCGCTAGTTCGCGCGATGATCCCTACCCACCTCACAGATATTGTCGCGGCACGAGCCCGGATCCCAGCATTGGCAGAGTCAATGAAGAGTTGATTCACACTCTTCCGAGGAGAGACTGATCCGAGTGTGGCCCAGTCCTGGATAGAGACTATCGAGCAGACCTTCTTCTACATGGCTTGCTCCGAGTGGGAGAAAGCAGAGCTGACTGCTTTCCATTTATGGGATGAGGCCGACACCTGGTGGGTTACACAATATTCCATCATAGGCAAGCATAATATCACCTGGGCCAGATTCAGAGAGGCTTTTGAGAGCCGTTACTTCCCACGGTCATATCAGATGACTCGCCGGCAGGATTTTCTGAGTCTGTGACAGAACAACCGCTCGGTGACAGAGTATAATGCCGAGTTTAATTGGTTGGCTAGATTTTGTCTAGAACTAGTTGCTGAGGGCAGTTCCCATATGCAACAGTTTATTCAGGGACTTGATGGACATCTACAAGTAAAGCTTGCCGATTTTAGGAACTCTTCCTACATAGAGACACTAGACAGAGCCCTGATGATAGATTTAGCTCACCAGAGAGCATACCCGGACAAGAAAAAGAAACAGATGGAATGGGCATCTGGATAGATCCAGCAGTCACAGGCTACACAGCAACAGAGTGGTCGCAGTCAGCTAGGTCAGGGTACTTCTGGGGCATCCGGTCAGCCTCAGAAGTCAGGGTGATCTACATCAGGACGTTTCCAATCTTGTCAGCAGAACTGGAAACAGCCCGCCAGCGACATTCGCTGCACCAGATGTGGGTCCAGAGACCACATCACCTCAGCTTGCTCCCTGGGACATTCAGTTTGCTATTAATGCAAACTGCCTGGGCACCTGAGTCGAGATTGTTTGCTGAAGGCACAACATATTGCTTCCGGAGTTTCTGGTCATGGAGTTCAACTCAGTCAGTCTGGGACATATCGAGGAGGGCGGAGAGCCCAATCTTCGCATAGCCAGCAGAGGATAGCTCCCCCTACAGCTGCTGCTTATGGCATGTATGGACAGGAGCACCCCAGTGCCCTCATGGTACCACAGAGTTCTGTCGTGGGACACCAGTATCAACTGTAGCCTCAGCCCTTAGTCCAGTATCTGCAGCCCCAGCCATTGTTTCAGTACCAGACGCAGTCTCAGCTACCAGTACAGTATCAGTCGCAGCCCTTACATCCACATCTTATAACGCCCGCCCTTCTATTAACCTTAACATGCAGGACAAACGTTACTCTTTCTTCTTATATCTAAATTCTCGGCCTTCTTACCTATTACATGCTGCTTAGTCCATAAATCTATTCTAACATGTTACGCCTAGTAGAATATGACTTGCAACCAAGTAAGGCTGAAGAGAGTCTGAAGCTTCTAGTGGGTTTGGGTCATGTGGCCTTGACAGGTATTGTACTCCTACTAGCGCAGGGCACGACCGTTTAAGGGTCGCATGACCGTGACCCTTGGCAGAGCATGGGAGGGGCACGGTCGTGTGAGCCCACACGACCGTGTCACTTCGGCCAAGAGAAAGAGAGACATGACAGTGTGGAATCACACGGCCGTGTAGCATTGGACGAGAGGAGGAGGTGCCCGGCCGTGTGATTCCACACTGTCGTGTCACCTCGGCCGAGAGGAAGAAGGGCACGGCCGTGTGTTTCCACACGACCGTGTCACATTGGTCGAGAGGAGGAAGGGCATGGCCGTGTGCTTCCACACGGCCGTGTCGCCTTGGCCGAGAGGAGGTAGTGGAATGTCGTGCGAACCTACACGGTCATGCCACGGGCTGTGCGGAAGATCCCCCTTCTCTACCGGAAGAGCTTGTTCTCCCCTTTTTCACTTTCACTTGCCATTCAAAATTCTGTCAAGCCATCAAATTCATTCTAAACCAATTAGTGCCAGTATTTTATGTAAAGCGAAGAGAAGAAAGAATACTAAAGTTCTACATGTTTGCCATAATAACAAATTCTCTGATCTCTTTCCATTGTTTCGTCACACACACACACACCCCCAAGCACTGCTCCTGCTGCCTCCTCCTACTCAATCTTTCCTTTTCCGTTATTTGTAGTACAAGGGAATACAAATCTATAAGCGGATGCTTACTAAGTACCGTCTACTCACAAAATGATACATTAAAAGAGGACATATTTTTTAAAACTGCTTGAGGAAAATGCAACGATGTAAACATGCTTTTAAAATTATTTAGGGAAACATAAACATGCACTTGGCAGTAATTCACACGAAAATCGTACTTCGAAAATATGTACATGACATACATTTTAAAACCAGTTTATCATGCAATCTATTAACTTAAAAACTATGCTAATAAAGCAAGGAACACAAGATTCTTGACATACTATAGAGTTCATCAATGCTACACAATATAACTCAACTTCTCAACTTAGGGGACCTCCACTAGGACAAACCATAAAGTTTGAAAACATTATATTACATAATTAGTGAAAATAGTAATCACTTTCTTGGGCCCGACATTGTATTACTTTGCAAGCATCCTTAATAAGATCCGAGGTAGCTAATCCTGAACCTATCAAGGTATTACTAGGCGGTCTAGGAGCCCACCCATGGACCTTGTGTCCAGTACATGCCTTGCTAAAGTAAAATACTTTCCTTTAACTATTAATTTCTTGTATTTGCACTTGCTTGGCATTTAACCAAACACCTTATGTGCGCTTAATTCCCTCATACTTATAGGGACACACTTTAGGCACTTGATTTATACTTCTTAGTCCCAAAACCTAATGGGAAGCAAATCAAAATGATCTAAACATGCTCTTAATCCCAAAACTTTAGAGGGGATCAAACATATCATAGCATCTATCTCCTTTAACATGCAACATGCTTAAAACATATTGTAACATGTATTAATGAAGCTGCTCATACTGCAAGTGAGAGGTACTTACAACTTTTCGCTAGATCTTACTACTATAAGATGTTGGGAAGACAATCCTCTCTCTTGCACGCCTTATTCTCCAAGTCACCCTTCACCCGCGTACCAATCCTTGCAAAAACTCTCCTCATAGATCCTCCCCTTGAAGAACTTAAAAGCTTGGACCTAGATCTCTTGATCTTGGCCGAAACTTGAAAGGAGGAAGGAGAAGTTTCGGCTAGAGGAGAAGAGGAGATGAAAATTAGGTTTTTTTTAATCTCATCCATCCCCTTTTATACTAAGTTAAAGTTGGATCATCTCTTCGTATATAATCTACATATAATGAATTGTTTCATATTGCTCATGTGATGCTTTACCACCACCCTAATGACAACTTAAACTAATCTCAACTAAGAGGTCTCGGGTTCAAATCCTAGCCCAAGTCTTTTATGAATATATTTTTATTTCTTTTTGCCCTTTTTGAATAGAGGAAATTTACAGGTGTTACAATCCCCCATACCTTATAAAAAGTTCATCCTTGAACTTAGAACAGTTGCGGATACTTCTGTCTCATATCTTCCTCACATTCCCATGTTGCCTCTTCATGTTGGTTGCTACTCGAAAAACCTAGAGGTTCCACTGTACAAAAATTTTGTACAAAGGTTTGAACCTTTTCCTAGCTACCATGTGTTCTTTTAAATTAAATTTTGAATCGCCTGCGGAACTTAACACATTTGATCCAAAACTTAATCTATTTGTTCTTTTAGGTTTAGACTTGGATCTCCTGCGGAACTTAACACATTCGATCCAAATCACCTAAGTTATGAATTCCATTAAATATTAATTTCCATAATTGGTTCCCAGTACTGACGTGGCGAGACACATGACCTTCTTGGATATGGGAACAACCACCACTGACTAGACAAAACCTTTTAAGGAAAGCTAATATTTAATTTACTAAAATAACTTTAGGTTAACCGAAAGGAACAATCAAATCACAAGGAAAAGAAGAAAATATAAGAACACTACATCGAAAATAAATTCGAAATACTAGAATCGTAAGCCTCTTTTATTTGGTATTATTTCCAAAAATAACTAGTATGATGCGGAAAGGAAAAATTACTAGTTATACCTTTTAGAAAGACCTCTTGATCTTCTACCGTATTCCTCTTCTAACCTCGGACATTGTGTGGGCAACGATCTTCCGAGATGAGAAACCACCAAAGCACCTTCTTCTCCTCCTAGCTAGGTTCGGCCAAAACAAAAGCTTTACCAAGGATGAAGAAAAAAAAACACCAACCAAGCTCGAAGGGATGCAAGCTTCCTCTCCTTCTTCTTCTTCTTCTCCAAGTAGTATCCGGCCACCACAAGAGCTCCAAGCCAAGAAGGGTTTCGGCCACCACAAAGAGGAAGAGAGGGAGAAAGGATGGCCGACCACAACACCAAGGAAAAGAGGGAGAGAATAATAGAGGTTGTAACCCATGAAGGCATCCCAACCCCTTCTTTTATATTCCTTGGCTTTGGCAAATAAGGAAATTTATTTATAATAAAATTTCCTTAACTTTCCTTGACAACAATTAATTAAGAAAATTTAAATAAAATTTCTTAATCAATTAATCATGGTCGGCCACCTCAAATAGATAAATTAGGAGAGTTTCAATCAACAAAATAAAACTTCCTAATTTGTTTCCGAAAATTTTAAAATAAAATTTCTCTTCAAAAATCCCTTCATGATTGATAAAAAGAAATTTCTATAATTTTATTTTTCAACATGTGAATAATTTTACAAAGAGAAAAAATAAAATATCTTTCCAATCTACAAATAAGGAAAGAGATCTAATCTCTTTCTTTAATCTTTTGTAGATCCTTTTAAGAGAGATATTTTAATTTTAATTCTCTCCAATAAATTATATCTTCCACATAAGAAAAAATTAAAATTAAAATTCTTTTTAATTTCATAAGGGCCGGCCCCCTTTAGCTTGGGTTCAAGCTAGGGCCGGCCACCCATAAACCATGCTTAGGCCGGCCCTAGCTTGATCCCCAAGCTAGCTTGGTCGACCCCCTTTATGTGGGTATAGAAGGTGGGTATAGAAGGTGGGTATAGGTGGGTATAGTACTCTATAATTAAGAGGCTACGATAGGGACCGAGAGGAGGAATTGGTTTTGGTCTCCCGTTAAAATTAAGCATCCCGTGTTCGCCCCGAACATATAACTTAATTTTATCAATAATAATTCATTCCACTAGAGAACTATTATTGAACTACTGCACCAATCCCAAATTACATTTTGGGCTCCTTCTTATTATGAGTGTGTTAGTCTCACTGTGTTTAAGATAACAAATGTCTACTAATTAAGTAAGTTACTGACAACTTACTTAATTAATATCTAGCTCCAAGAGTAGTACCACTCAACTTCATCGTCATGTCAGACTAAGTCCACCTGCAGGATTTAACATGACAATCCTTATGAGCTCCTCTTGGGGACATTCTCAACCTAGATCACTAGGACACAGTTTCCTTCTATAATCAACAACACACACTATAAGTGATATCATTTCTCAACTTATCGGGCTTATTGATTTATCGAACTAAATCTCACCCATTGATAAATTAAAGAAATAAATATCAAATATATGTACTTGTTATTATATTAGGATTAAGAGCACACACTTCCATAATAACTGAGGTCTTTGTTCCTTTATAAAGTCAGTATAAAAGAAACGACCTCAAATGGTCCTACTCAATACACTCTAAGTGTACTAGTGTAATTATATAGTTAAGATAAACTAATACCTAATTACACTACGACCTTCCAATGGTTTGTTCCTTTCCATCTTGGTCGTGAGCTACTGTTTATAATTTATAAGGAACAGATAACATGATCTTCTGTGTGTGACACCACACACCATGTTATCTACAATATAAATTAATTGAACAATTACATTTATCATAAATGTAGACATTTGACCAATGTGATTCTTATTTCTAGATAAATGTTTATACCAAAAGCTAGGGTTTTAGTATACATCCTAACACTTCATGCTGTTGACTTTGCCACCGCACTTTGACTAACGATATCTCTTTGTTCCTCAGCTTCTTAACTTTTCGATCTATTATCTGAATAGGTCGACTTTCATAACTGAAGTTCTCTTGAACTTGTATCTTCTATGTCTCAATCACTTGATTTGCATCGGGAACATGCTTCTTCAGCATTGAGACATGGAATACGTTATGAATAGCTGACATTTCCTGAGGTAGTTCCAGCTAGCTCAAAATCTACCTTGCCAACTCTTTTAGTAATCAAGTAAGGCCCCACATAAAAAGTTCGTCCTTGAACTTAGAACAGTTGCGGATACTTCTGTCTCATATCTTCCTCACATTCCCATGTTGCCTCTTCATGCTGTTGACTTTGCCACCGCACTTTGACTAACGATATCTCTTTGTTCCTCAGCTTCTTAACTTTTCGATATATTATCTGAATAGGTCGACTTTCATAACTGAAGTTCTCTTGAACTTGTATCTTGTATGTCTCAATCACTTGATTTGCATCGGGAACATGCTTCTTCAGCATTGAGACATGGAATACGTTATGAATAGCTGACATTTCCTGAGGTAGTTCCAGCTCATAAGCTACCTTGCCAACTCTTTTAGTAATCAAGTAAGGCCCCACATAACGTGGACTCAACTTTCCTTTCTTTCCAAACTACATCACTCCTTTCATAGGAGCTACTTTCAGGAATACTGAATCCCCGACCTCAAATTCTAGCGGTCTTCGGTGCACATTCGCATAGCTCTTCTGCCAGCTCTGAGCAGTTTCTATTTTCTGGCGAATGTTCTGAATGGTTTTAGTGGTGTCCTCGATAAGGTCTATCTGGAGTCTCATTTCTTTCTTTTCTCCACCTTCATACCAACAGATAGGAGATCTACATCTCCTCCCATATAGAGCCTCGTAGAGTGCCATTCCGATAGTAGCTTGATAGCTGTTATTGTATGCGAATCCTGCTAAGCATAGGTATCGATACCAGCTTCCTTTGAAATTTAAGGCACAAGCCCATAGCATATCCTCCATAATTTGATTTACCCGTTCTGTTTGCCCATCTGTTTGAGGATGAAATACGGTGTTAAACCACAACTTAGTGCCAAGAGCTCTCTGAACACACTCCCAGAAGTGTGAAGTAAAGCGACCATCTCTATCAAAAATTATGATTTTGGGAACTCCATGCAATCTGATAATCTCTTTAACATATAGTTGTGCTAGTTGTTCTATGGAGTAGGATGTTCTGATAGCTAGAAAATGAGCAAACTTGGTCAATTTGTCCACTATTACCCAAATAGCATCGAATCCATTCACAATTCTGGGTAGTCCTACTATAAAGTCCATAGATATATCCTCCCACTACCATTCTAGAATCTGGATTGGTTGTAGAACTCCGCCTAGTCTCTGATGTTATGCTTTAACCTGTTGACATGTCAGGCAGGTAATGACATATCTTGCAATATCTCTTTTCATTCCTGACCACTAGAAGCATCCCTTTAAATCTTAGTACATCTTGGTGGAACCAGGATGCATTGCATAGGGCATTCCATGGCCTACCTCTAGAATTTTCTATCGTAGTTCTTCTTGATTAGACAGACAGAGGTGCTCACCATAATATAATATCCCTCCATCTGATACCTGGAACTCCCCATTTTTTCCTTCCTTTATTCTCTGCTTGATCTTCTGAATATTCGGATCTTCATCTTGCTCTTTCTGTATATCGTCAAGCAGGGTTGACACTAGTGTCAAGGTAGAGAGCTGCCCAGTAATAATTTCAAGCCTAAAATTTACTATTTCTTTCTGTAGGGGATGGGGCATAGCAGCTAAGGATAATGAAGCTGCACAAGATTTCCTACTTAGTGCATCTGCCACTTTGTTCGCTTTCCCTAGATGGTAGAGGATTTCACAGTCATAGTCTTTGACCAACTCCAGCCATCTTCGTTGTCTCATGTTAAAGTCTTTCTGAGTGAAGAAATACCTAAGACTCTGGTGGTCTGTGTAAATCTTGCACTGAGCTCCGTATAAGTAATGCCTCTAAATTTTGAGAGCGAACACTATCGCTGCTAACTCAAGATCATGAGTAGGATTGTTCTTCTCATAATCCTTGAGTTGTCTCGAGGCATAAGCGATGACCCTGCCATTCTGCATCAGTACAACCCTGAGTCCCAATTTAGAAGCATCATTGTAAATATCGAAGCTTTCGTTATTCTCTGGGAGAGTCAGGATTGGGGCACTGGTCAGTCTCCTTTTCAGTTCGGTGAAACTCTTCTCACAATCCTCTATCCATTCAAACTTTCGGTTCTTCCTGGTAAGTGCTGTCAGTGGTGAGGCGATCCTTGAGAAGTTCTCTACAAATTTCCTGTAGTAGCCTGCTAACCCAAGGAAACTCCTGATTTCACTAGCATTCTTAGGTCTATTCCAGTTACTCACAACCTCTATTTTTGTCGGGTCTACCATAACCCCATCCTTGTAAATAATGTGGCCTAGGAAGGACACTTGCTCGAGCCAGAACTCGCAATTGGAAAACTTTGTGTACAACTGGCTCTGCTGAAGAATCTGTAATACTGTCTTCATATATTCAGCATGTTCTTCCTGAGTTCTGGAGTATATAAGGATATCGTCTATGAAGACGATTACAAACTTGTCTAGATACACCTTGAATACCTTGTTCATTAGATCCATAAAAGTCGCAGGAGCGTTCGTCACTCCAAAAGGCAAACCACAAACTCGTAGTGCCCATACCTCGTTCGGAATGCCATCTTTGGTACATCATCCGCTTTCACTTTCACTTGATGATATCCAGACCGCAAGTCTATCTTGGAAAAGACTGTGACTCCCTTTAACTGATCAAATAGATTGCCAATTCTTAGCAGGGTAGTCCACACACATTCGCATGGACCCGTCCTTCTTCTTTACAAACAACATCGGAGCTCCCCATGGTGAGTGACTAGGGTGAATAAAACCCTTGTCAAGAAGCTCCTATAGTTGTCCCTGAAGTTTTTCCAATTCTACCGGAGCCATGCGGTAGGGTGCTATTGGATGGGTACCAGAAATGAGTTCAATTTCAAATTCAATTTCCCTATCCGGAGCTAAGCCTGGCAACTTATCTGGAAACACTTCCGGGTAATCACACACGACTCAACTTCCTCTAGCTTTTGCATTCTTTCCTGCTTGGTGTTAACCACCTGAGCTAGAAACCCGGAACATCCATCGGCTAACATTTTTTGAGCTTTTGTGGCCAATAAGAATTTTTGGGTTCTCTTCTTGGATTCTCTGATAAACTCAAACTTAGGCTCTGTCTCGGGCTGGAATAGGACTCTTCGCTTACGACACTCGATGGAAGCACTGTACTTGCTCAGAAAGTCCATCCCAAAAATAACATTATAGTCAGACATGTTCAGCATTATCAGATCACTGTACAGTTCTCTGTCTAAAATTTTGACTGGCACAACACGTAGCCAGTGTGTAGATGTCATTATCTCTCCTGAGGGTAGTGTCGTTAAGAATTGTCCGCGTAGGACCTCCGGGGTATACCTATACTTTCAGCAAATACTATGGAGACAAACGAATGGGTTGCCCTAGTATCAAATAACACAGTCACATATAGATTAAAAATGCGTATCTGACCTGTGACAATGGTAGAGGAGTTTGCTACCTCCTCTCTGGTAAGGGAGAAAACTCAAGAATTTGTAGAACTTGGTGGAGCCTTCAGTCTGCCCTGGCTAATTTGAGGACCCTCCAATGTGGCCTGCATCTGATGTAACTGCGCCTAGTTGCCTCCATACTGAACAGGTTGTGTTGGAGGTATGTTGCTCTTGGTCGAGCAATACTTGGTTATATGCCCCTCTTGACCACACGTATAACAACCACTAGTGCCCTTGCGACAAATTCCAGGATGCATCTTTCCGCACGTGGAACATGTGGCATACTTAGGCTGCTTGCTTATAGATCCTCCCTTCTTATTACTCCACTGCTTTCTCTTGGAGCTCCCCTTCTAGGTTGAACCTTGGCCTTGAGTTTTATGAGTGCCAGAACTACCTTGACTTTTATTCTCAATCGATATTGGCTTCTACTGCTTGATGTTGTTCAGGTAATGTTCTATGATCAGGGCACTATTAATCAACTCTTCCACAGTTTGCGGTCTATTTATTCCGCCAGCTACATTCAGTGCTATATCTAGCCTCAACATCTTGAGCATTAGCCTCACCCTTTCTCATTCCATGCTGACTAGCTCGGGGCATAGGCGAGCTAATCTATTAAATTTCTTCACGGCTTCGTCCATCGATAAATTTCCTTGTCGAAATTCCGTGAACTCATCATAATGTTTATTCGTGACTTGCATATGGAAGAACTCTTCAAAGAACTCAGTCTCGAAGACAGGCCAGGTCATTTGATCCACTTTTTGTTTTGTCTTGACCCGTTCCCACCACATTCTTGCATCATCAGTAAAGCAGAAGGAAGCACACTTAATCTTTTCTACCTCTGGCCAGTCCAGTAGCTCCATTATGCTCTCCAGGGTTTTGAACCATGCCTGAGCGTCCCATGGTTCATTGGTACCAGAGAAATTCTCTGGTTTCAGTTTCTGCCACTGGATGAGGTACGCTTCTTGCCTCACTACCTTTGCGGGTGCTACAGGTGTAACTGATGGAACTTCGACTGTAGTAGGTGTCACCATAGTGGCTTCCGGTGGGACAAAAGGAGGAGTTTGCTGATTAGCAGTCAGGGTGACAATAACCTGCTGCTGCTTCGTCAATTGTCACTGCAGTTGAGCTACTACTTCTAAAAGGTTGGGCTGGGTTGCATACTCATTTTCCACTGGTTGAGGTTCATTAACTCCCGGTTGTCTAGCCGGTCATCCTCTAGCCATTCTACATATTCATAGACCAACTAGTGAGATATTTCGTCAGCCTATCATCATTCTTATTTACTATTATTAGTACTTCCATGTTTAAGCATGCTCTCATTCTTACTTTCTATCATTAGCACTTGATAGCATTTTCATGTATAAGCATGCTAAATCTTAACAAGCATTCTTAATAATCATAACAAAAACTAGATGCCCAAAAGTTATGAAAATGGTAATTTCTTACTTGGAAGCTGCAAGATCAATATTTGAGGTGTGTGACGGAAGGATGGAACTGGCTCTGGTACCAAACTGTAATGCCTGCCCTTTTATTAACCTTAACATGCAGGACAAATGTTAGTCTTTCCTCTTATATCTAAATTCACGGCCTTCTTACCTATTACATGTTGCTTAGTCCATAAATCTATTCTAACCTGTTACGCCTGGTAGGACATGACTTGCAGCCAAGTAGGGTCAAAGGGAGTCTAAAGCTTCTAGTGGGTCTGGGTCGTGTGGCCCTGACAAGTATTGTTCTCCCACTGGCGCAGGGCACGGCCGTGTGAGGGTCGCACGACCGTGACCCTTGGCAGAGGATTGGAGGGGCACGGTCTTGTGAGCCCACATGACCGTGTCACTTTGATCGAGAGAAAGAGAGACACGGCCGTGTGGAATCACACGACCGTGTAGCATTGGCCGAGAGGAGGAGGTGCCCGGCCGTGTGATTCCACACGGCCGTGTCACCTCGGCCGAGAGGAAGAAGGGCACAACCATGTGTTTCCACACGACCGTGTCACCTTGGCTGAGAGGAGGAAGGGCACGACCATGTGCTTCCACACGACCATGTCGGCTTGGCAGAGAGGAGGCAGTGGAAGGCTGTGCGAACCCGCACGACCGTGCTACGAGCCGCACGAAAGATCCCCCTTCTCTACCGGAAGAGCTTGTTCTCCCCTTTTTCACTTTCACTTGCCATTCAAAATTATGCCAAGCCGTCAAATTCATTCTAAACCAATTAGTGCTAGTATTTTATGTAAAGCGGAGAGAAGAAAGGAATACTAAAGTTCTACATGTTTCTTATAATAACAAATTCTTTGATCTCTTTCCATTGTTCCGTCACACACACACACACACCCCCAAGCACTGCTCCTGCTGCCTCCTCCTACTCAAGCTTTCCTTTTCCTTTATCTGTAGTACAAGGGAATGCAAATCTATAAGCGAATGCTTAGTAAGTACCGTCTACTCACAAAACGATACATTAAAAGAGGACATGCTTTTTAAAACTGCTTGAGGAAAATGCAACGATGTAAATATGCTTTTAAAATTGTTTAGGGAAACATAAACATGCACTTGACAGTAATTCACAAGAAAACCGTACTTCAGAAATATGTACATAACATGTATTTTTAAACCAGTTTATCATGCAATCTATTAACTTAAAAACCATGCTAATAAAGCAAGGAACACAGGATTCTTGGCATACTATAGAGTTCATCAATGCTACACGATATAACTCAACTTCTCAACTTAGGGGACCTCCACTAGGACAAACCATAAAGTTTGAAAACATTATATTACATAATTAGTGAAAATAGTAATCACTTGCTTGGGCCCGACATTGTACCACTTTACGCGCATCCTTAATAAGATTTGAGGTAGCTAATACCGAACCTATCAAGGTACTACTAGGTGGTCTAGGAGCCTAGGGGCGATCTAGGAGCCCACCCATGGACCTTGTGTCCAGTACATATCTTTCTAAAGTAAAATACTTTCCTTTAATTATTAATTTCTTATATTTGCACTTGCTTGGCATTTAACCAAACACCTTATGTGCGCTTAATTCCCTCGTACTTATAGGGAAGCACTTTAGATACTTGATTTATACTTCTTAGTCCCAAAACCTAATGGGAAGCAAATCAAAATGATCTAAACATGCTCTTAATCCCAAAACTTTTGAGGGCATCAAACATATCATAGCATCTATCTCCTTTAACATGTAACACACTTAAAACATATTGTAACATGTATTAACGAAGCTACTCATACTGCAGGTGAGAGGTACTTACAACTTTTTGCTAGATCTTGCTACTATAAGATGTAGGGAAGACAATCCTCTCTCTTGCACGACTTATTCTCAAGCCACCCTTCACCCACGTACCAATCCTTGCAAAAACTCTCCTCTTAGATCCTCCCCTTGAAGAACTTAGAAGCTTTGACCTAGATCTCTTGATCTTGGCCGAAACTTGAAAGGAGGAAGGAGAAGTTTCGGCTAGAGGAAAAGAAGAGATGAAAATTAGGTTTTTTTTTAATCTCATCCATCCCCTTTTATACTAAGTGAAAGTTGGATCATCTCTTCATATATAATCTACATATAATGAATTGTTTCATATTGCTCATGTGATGCTTTACCACCACCCTAATGGCAACTTAAACTAATTTTAACTAAGAGGTCTCAGGTTCAAATCCTAGCCCGGGCCATTTATGAATATATTTTTATTTCTTTTCTCTTCTTTTATTTCTTTTTGCCCTTTTTGACTAGAGGAAATTTATGGGTGTTACACCTCTGGCACAGTCTCCAGCACCGCCTCAGAGGCAGGCTCCTGCCTAGATGCAGCAGTCGCTGGCAGCGCTACCACCTCCACCTCCGTTAGAGACTGGACGTATTCATGTGGTCACCAGAGAGTATGCGCAGCGGGCCGACGAATCCGTTTTCCGTGGTACGATTTTCATTTATGACTTATCTGCTGATATGCTGATAGATACATGTAGTTCGCATTCTTTTATATCCCGTACCTTTATGAGGGAGATTGGTAGATTATCCACCTTCAGACCGCAGCGACTGACCGTCTCTCTACCGTCCGGTGATGCTCTGGATGTCACCCTGGAGGTCAGAGGTTGCCCGTTAGATTTTGGCAATATGATACTTACGGTAGATCTTTTAGTACTGAAAATGGTCGACTTTGATATTATTCTTGGCATGAATTGTTTGTCAGCATATCATGCCACTATTGATTGCCAGACGAGAGTAGTCACATTCCGACCTCCGAACCAACCCTTGTGGGATTTCACTAGCATCAAAGGCGACGACATATCGACTATTTCGGCGATTCGGGCTCAGAAGCTACTGTCACATGGTTGTTAGGGTCTTCTGTTATCTTTGATTCATACTGAAGACGACAGTAGTTCTCAACTCTCCGACATTTCAGTAGTTCGAGAGTATCTGGATGTATTTCCAGAGGAGCTACCAGATTTGCCTCCCAGAAGGCAAGTGATGTTTGCTATTGAGTTGATTCTGGGAACCGCGCCGACATCAAAATCTCCTTATTGTAAGGCACCAAAAGAGTTGAATGAACTGAAGGTTCAACTCCAGGAGCTTTTAGACAGAGGATTTATACGCCCTAGTGCTTCTCCGTGGGGTTCTCTAGTATTATTTGTCAAGAAGAAGGATGGTACTCTGAGGTTGTGCATCGATTACAGACTGCTGAATGCAGTGACTGTCAGAAATAAGTACCCCTTACCATGAATCGAGGATTTGTTTGATCAGCTCAGAGGTACCTCAGTGTATTCTAAGATTGATCTGCGGTCCGGATATCATCAGCTGAGAGTCAAAGAATCTGATATTCAGAAGACAATATTCCGTACCAGGTACGACCATTACAAGTTTTTGGTAATGCCATTTGGACTTACCAATGCTCTAGCGGTATTTATGGATCTAATGAACCGAGTCTTCCTGGAGTATCTTTATCAGTTTGTTATCATTTTCATCGATGACATATTGGTTTACTCACGTTTCGAGGAGGAACATGTGCAGCATCTTCGCACAGTCTTGGAGACCCTTCGACGACATCAACTATACACGAAGTTCAGCAAGTGTGCCTTTTGGCTATCTTCAGTCAGTTTTCTGGGTCACGTGGTTTCTAGCCGAGGTATTTCAGTAGACCCTTAGAAGATCGAGGTTGTCACCAGTTGGGAGCAGCCAAAATCAGTACAGGAGATCCACAGTTTTCTGGGACTAGCTGGATATTACAGATGATTCATCGAGGGTTTCTCCCGATTGCTATGCCACTGACACGCATGACCAAGAAAGGCGTGAAGTTTACGTTGTCCGAAGCTTGCGAGACCAGCTTCCAGGAGCTGAAGCGGAGATTAGTGTCAGCTCCAGTTTTGGTTTTACCCTTTGGAGAGGATGGATTCGTGCTCTATACCGACGCATCTCTTCAAGGTTTAGGCGCTGTCCTGATGTAGCACGGTAGGGCAGTCTCCTATGCTTCTCATCAGTTGAAGGAGCATGAGAAGAACTACCCTGTACATGATCTAGAGCTAGCTGCCATCATCTTTGCTTTGAAGATTTGGCGGCATCATCTGTACGACATTACCTTTGAGATTCTTATGGATCATAAGAATCTAAAATATATTTTTACCCAGAAGGAACTTAATCTCTGATAGAGGAGATGGATGGAGTTCCTGAAGGATTATGACTGTACCATTAGCTACGACCCGGGGAAAGCTAATGTGGTTGCCGATGCACTCAGTAGGAAGTTCAGAGGAACTTTGTCTTGCCACTGAGTTTCAGTCACAGACTTGATTCAGGGTTTCTCTGAGTTAGGCCTTGAGGAGCAAGAACTGACAGAGCAGGGTATTCTTGTTACCATGATTGCTTAGTCATCGATCAGGATGAGGATCCGAGAGACCTAGACTGGTGATCAGCATTTTTAGTTCATTGGAAGCCAGATAGGTTCCGGACAACAGACCGAGTTCACCCGAGATGAGGAGAGTATTATATATTTCCAAGGTAGATTATGCGTACCTCAGTCTCACCCGGTCTTACAGGAGCTACTTCAAGAGGTTCATCGCTCTCGATTTGCGATCCATCTAGGTGGGACCCGCATGTATCGAGATTTGAGGCGTTCCTACTGGTGGAACGACATGAAGAAAGATATCGTGGAATTTATAGCTAGATGTCAGGTGAAGGCGGAGCACTAGAGACCTACCGGATTACTTCAGCAGATTCCTATTCCTGAGTGGAAATGGGAACACATTACCATGGACTTTGTGGTGGGTTTGCCTAGGACACGATAAGGCCATAACGCGATTTGGGTAATCGTTGATCGATTAACCAAATCCGTGCACTTCTTAGCGATCCAGAAGACTGATTCCTTGGATCGATTGGCAGATCGGTATTGCTGAGAGATCATCATATTACATGGTGTTCCTTTGAGTATTATTTAGGATAGAGACCCTCGGTTCACGTCCCGATTCTAGCAGGGTCTACAGCAGGCCTTGGGCACTCAGCTCCGTTTCAGTACATCTTTCCATCCATATACAGATGGACAGTCAGGGCAGACCATTCAGACTCTAGAGGACTTGCTGAGATCTTGTGTATTGGATTTCGGAGGCAGTTGAGAGGACCATTTTTCATTGGTAGAGTTCTCCTACAACAACAGCTTTTATTTGGCCATCCATATGGCACTGTTAGAAGCGTTGTATGGTAGGCCTTATCGGACACCCACCCTCTGGGATGAGGTTGGGGAGGTTCAGTTGCTAAGGCCTCATAGAGCTCAGCAGGAGGCAGAGTTGGTTGGTACTATCAGATGGAGGATGTCAGAGGCGTAGGACCGCCAGAAGAGTTATGCTGATAGGAGACGGAGACCCCTGGAGTTCTCTACTAGCGACCATGCTTTTCTGTGAGTCTCACCCACGAAAGGGGTGAAGAGATTTGGCCTTAGAGGTAAGCTAGCTCCGCGCTACATTGGACCTTTCCAGATCTTGGAGAGGATTGGAGCGGTAGCTTATCGTCTGACACTACCACCGTCCCTGGCAGGCATTCACGACGTATTCCACGTGTCTATGCTGGGGAGATACATAGCCGACCCAGCACATGTGCTATTTGATATACCAGTTCCCCTTCAACCTGATGCTACCTACGAGGAGGTTCCGGTACAGATTCTAGACCAGAAAGAGCGTCGATTACGGAACAAGATTATCTGATTGGTTAAAGTCAGATGGCAGCATCATTTAGACGAGAAGGCCACCTGGGAGCTCGAGGATACAATCCGAGCTCGATACCCCCACCTTTTCACTTGAGGTATGTGGGTTAATTTACCGTTCAACATTTGTATTCTTTATCTGTTGTTAGTACTTGTTGATGGTAGATAACGAAAATTTGGGGACCAAATTTTTATTAGTGGGGGAGAATGTAAAATACTGAAAATGGGTGAATCACCATAAGGGAATTTTTCAAAATTTTTAGGAATTTTTTCGGAATTTTTCAGAGACCGTATGACTTCGGTTAGGGGGATAAAAATTGGGCCTCAGGAAAGTCTGTTTAGGCTACCCCGTTTTAACGAGGAAAAGTCAAATTTTTCCTTTTCTTTTATTTTTTTTCTTTTTCTATTTCTCTTTTCTTTCCTCCGTTTTCTCCTCCTGCGTGTCGTGCCCTAACCACCTCACCGAGCTGTTTCTCATCTCACGCCCTCACCACTCCTTCTCCCAAATCGGTGCCGCCCTCCCTCACGTCACTTCCTCTCCTTCTCCGGACGCCGAGCAACGCCAATCTTCCCTCTCCCATTGCATCGCCTCGCCGACGTCGTACGGGGCAGTGCTGACCCTCGTTGGAGCGACTGAGTCTCATCTGCTGTGCCCTAGCACTGTCGTCGTCCACCAGGTCCGACCCAGTGCCACCGTCGCCTATGCCTTAACACCGCCGCCGACCACTGTGGACCCATGATCGGTTGTCGCCAGCCTGAAATCGACACCGCCGGTCCATACCCTCTCCCCCGATCACTGTCGATCTCATGCCTCAGCGTCGGTTGCTGATCACCAGAGAGGACCAAGCCACCTCCAAGCCCTAGTCTCGCCCACTTCTGATCTTCTGCCCTAGCGCCGCTGTCGACGCCAACAACCACCACTAGCCCCCTTCTGATTCTTCACTACCGATCGAGGATTTTTGGTGGTCAGATTGAGGTAGGTTCTCCTTCAAGATCTTGTTTTAGGCGTGTGGGTGTTGTGTTGATGAGTTGGACAGTTAAAAACAGGGTTAGGCAGTGGCGTATCTTCTTGTCCAACAGCTGCTTACCTTGGTTTTGCAATAGCCAGCAACCCCTCATTCCAGTAGCAAACGGTCCTTCATCAGCAACAATCAACGACTGTGAATTGAGGTAAGGTGTAGAGAAATTTAATACAAATTGGTTAAGTGTGAATTATGTCACGCCCCAGGTAGTCCCTGTCCGAAGAAATTTCGGCAGAATCTCCCTTGTACGGGTGACAATATGAATCCAGAATACATATATCTATACATCGACCCACATGGCCGGAACAATACAATACAAATAAGAAACAAACCACACAGTTTATATCAACATTCCACACAGTTCAACATATACTCAATCCACGCAGTTTAATAAGGAAGACACATCGTAGATATATGTAAACATCCTACTCCACTACAACGAAGAAAACAAAGTCCACGAAGTAATGAAAATATCCGCAGCGGAAAACCAAAAGTAGTAAACCCAAGTGTTCGATATAAAGTCCACAATACAAAACCCACATCACAAGTATATAAGATGCAAAAGCAAAACATATCCCGACAACAGGAAATCCTCACGATAAAAGGGGACTAGCGACTGGAATATCTCCCGACGGCATCAACCTGAAAGGTAGTAATATAACGGTGTGAGTCCAAAGAACTCAGCAGGTAATCCAATAGATATGATCAGCAACAATTCTACGGTACAGTATCCTAACAGTATAACATCTAGTACAGTCCTCTAACAATATAACAGGTATGCATAACTGAATAAACTACAGTAACCAATAATAAGCATGTAGTACAGTCTACTGCAAAAATAATAAGAAATGCATAACTGAAATAAACTGTACTCACCTGCGAGGCTTGTGCAACTGACTGTGAGCATGCACAGATAAAAATAGTCAGAGCAAAAGCATATAACATGTATGCATGTCAATCATATGCAATCACTAAAATGCATCAATCACAAATAATGCAATCTGTGCATATGATGCAAATGACATGTCCTGGTCACTCCTACTGCCAGTCAGCCATCTCACACACAATGGTGAGACTGAGTGGGTAGGGCTGTGACAACCGTGCACTCTACCGTCACTACCCCTGATGAGTGACCGAGTAGACGGGATGTTGTCGGAGTACACCTATCCTCCTACCTCAAACATAGTGAGGGAGCGCAATGCTCTCATCTCCCGGTACACAATGACGGGGAGGGACCCCGGCATGCTACCACGCTCCTGTCACGCTACCCATGAGCCTCCTAGCGGAGCACCACCGGACAACCTACCATACACACCCTGAGTGTTGTGCCACTACCCATTGTTGGTTGCTACTCGGAAAACCTAGAGGTTCCACTGTACAAAAATTTTGTACAAAGGTCTGAACCTTTTCCTAGCTACTATATGTTCTTTTAAATTAAATTTTGGATCGCCTGCGGAACTTAACACGTTTGATCCAAAACTTAATCTATTTGTTCTTTTAGGTTTAGACTTGGATCTCCTGCGGAACTTAACACGTTCAATCCAAATCACCTAAGTTATTAATTCCATTAAATATTAATTTCCATAATTGGTTCCCAGTACTGACGTGGCGAGGCACATGGCCTTCTTGGATATGGGAACAACCACCACCGACTAGACAAAACCTTTTAAGGAAAGCTAATATTTAATTTCCTAAAATAACTTTAGGTTAACCGAAAGGAACAATCAAATCACAAGGAAAAGAAGAAAACATAAGAACACTACATCGAAAATAAATTTGAAATACTAGAATTGTAAGCCTCTTGTATTTGGTATTATTTCCAAAAATAACTAGTATGATGCGGAAAGGAAAAATTACTAGTTATACCTTTTAGAAAGACCTCTTGATCTTCTACCGTATTCCTCTTCTAACCTCGGACATTGTGTGGGCAACGATCTTCCGAGATGAGAAACCACCAAAGCACCTTCTTCTCCTCCTAGCTAGGTTCGGCCAAAACAAAAGCTTTACCAAGGATGAAGAAAAAAAAACACCAACCAAGCTCCAAGGATGCAATCTTCCTCTCCTTCTTCTTCTTCTTCTCCAAGTAGTATCCGGCCACCACAAGAGCTCCAAGCCAAGAAGGGTTTTGGCCACCACAAAGAGGAAGAGAGGGAGAAAGGATGGCCGACCACAACACCAAGGAAAAGAGGGAGAGAATAATAGAGGTTGTAACCCATGAAGGCATCCCAACCCCTTCTTTTATATTCCTTGGCTTTGGAAAATAAGGAAATTTATTTATAATAAAATTTTCTTAACTTTCCTTGACAATAATTAATTAAGAAAAATTAAATAAAATTTCCTAATTAATTGTATGTGGTCGGCCACCTCATATAGAGCAAATAAGATAATTTTAAATCAACAATTAAAACTTCCTTATTTGTCTTTGGAAATTTTAAAAAACAAAATTTCCCTTTAAAATCCCTTCATGGTTGATAAAAAGAAATTTCTATAATTTTAATTTTTCAACATGTGAATAATTTTCAAAGAGAAAAAATAAAATATCTTTCCAATCTACAAATAAGGAAAGAGATCTAATCTCTTTCTTTAATCTTTTGTAGATCCTTTTTAAGAGAGATATTTTAATTTTAATTCTCTTTAATAAATTATATCTTCCACATAATAAAAATTAAAATTAATTTTTTTTAATTTAATGGGGGTCGGCCACCTAAGCTTGGGTTCAAGCTAGGGCCGTGTAACTCCCCACCCTCCTCGCTACTGGACTGTGAGGGCGGGGCGCTACTGCTCTACTAACTTATCTTAACTATCCTTGTTCACATGTTGATAGTAATTCCTAAAACTCTCGGAGAACTCAAAACATACAATTAACTAGCAGCGGAAGACTAAATGACTCATCTAATACATTCTACTCAACTCTTTGTTAATAAATTCTTATGCTAAATCCCAAGGCTTCTATAGTCCAAGCATCACACATCCATCCGCACCTCCTTGTCGCATTCCTTTACTATAGCTTTTCCTTTCCTTTATCTGCAGTAAGAGGAAATGCATCTATAAGCAAAATTGCTTAGTAAGCGCTATCTAACTCACAAAACTCGAGTATGCATGTAAGCTGAAAGAAATCTAGAAACTAAATGCTCGTCTAATAGCAAACGAAATATAGCATACTGAAATACTAAACATGTAAGAAAATCTAAACAACATGTCAGTATATAAGAAAGCTAAACTTGTTGAATTTTAAACTTATGTGAAACTTATTTCTTTTGTTTGAAAACTTATATTTTAATACTTCAAAATAATAATCAACTTTCTTCTTGGGCCAGACAACTGTACTTGCTATGCGCGCATCCCTAACTAGACCCGAGATAGCTGGTCCCGAATCTAGTAGGGTTTACTAGGTTATCTAAACCTAGGGACGACTATGGGAGCCCAGCCCAAGGACAACTGAGAGTCCTGCATACTGGGTTATCTAAACCTAGGGACGACTATGGGAGCCCAACCCAAGGACAACTGAGAGTCCAGTACAGTGCCACTGATAAAAGTAAAATACTTGTTATTTTTTAATACTTCTAATATATAATGCCTCGGCATTTTAACGAGCACCTTGCGTGCCAAAATCCCTAAAGTCTTGACTTTGGGATCTACTTAAGGCCTTGGCCTTTTTCTTTCTTTTCTTTATCTTTCTTTTACTTGTTAATACCTCTAATAAAAGAATGCTTCTTTAAAAACTGAAATATTTAAACAAATTCTAACTTTGAAATGCATAAACAAAAATCTGCATACTATGCTAATCAAAATTCTGCATACTATTCTAATCAAGATTCTGCATTCTATGCTACACAATTTCTGCATACTATGCAAACATAAAATCTGCACTATAAACTTAATTAAAATCTGCACTATAAGCCTACATAAAAATCTGAACTATAAGCTTAATTAAAATTTGTACTATAGGCTTAATTAAAAATCTGCATATAAGCGCTTAATTAAAATCTACAATATAAGCTCTACATAAAAATCTGCACTATAAGCTTAATTAAAATCTGTACTATAGGCTTAATTAAAAATCTGCACTATAAGCGCTTAATTAAAATCTACAATATAAGCTCTACATAAAAATTTGCATTATAAGCTTAATTAAAATCTGCACTATATGCTTAATTAAAAATCTGCACTATAAGCGCTTCTTATGCTTCGAATTCAAGAAGAACAAAGGTCTGAAACTACTCCTACTGCAGGTGAGAAGCACTTACCTTTGCGTTCTTGGACTTACAACCGGAAAGAAAACTTCTAGGGGTTGCGGGAATTGCAAGCTTCGACCCCTCCTTCGTGCTCACGGTTTCCCCTTGACGAGAGGATCACAACCATGTGAAGATCTCCCGGAAATCTCCCTTGGTCTGCCACCGGAGAGGAACCCTAGATCCCCCCCTTTTTTCCTTCGCCCAAACAGGAGACGCTTTGCCGTCAGGAGAGAAAAGGAGAGCAGAGGTTTAGGTTTTGGAAAATAATCCCTAAGTTCTCCCTTTTTATAACTTAATATTTCTGTTAACTATCTTAAATAAATTCGCTACTTTTTCTAAACAAACAAATCCAACATCAACTTATCCTTTTTAAAATCCAATATTCTGTTAACTATCTTAAATAAATTCGCTACATTTTCTAAACAGACAAATCCAACATCAACTTATCCCTTTTATAATCCAATATTCTGTTAATTATCTTAAATAAATTCGCTACCTTTTCTAAACAGACAAATCCAACATCAACTTATCCCTTTTATAATCCAATATTCTGTTAACTCCTTAAATAAATTTTTCTAACTTTTCTAAACAGATTTGTCCGTTTGCACACCTGGTCAGCTGGGTTTTGACCGAGTCAAAGGTCGTGGGTTCAATTCTCGGCTTGGATATTTTTTTGTCGAAACTTCTTTCATTTAGTAAAAATACCAAACGACCTCCAAAAATTGCATAAAAATACTCTAAAAATTTCTATAAAACTCTAGAATATTTCTAAAGTATTTCTAAATATTTTTAACCACTATTAGGACTCGTAATGAGGAATTTTGGATCGTTACAGGCTGGCCACCCATGAATCAAGGCTTGGCCGGCCCTAGCTTGAACCACAAGCTAGCTTGGCCGGCCCCTTATCATGGGTATGAAGGTGGGTATAATACTCTATAAATAAGAGGCTACGATAGGGACCGAGAGGAGGAATTGGTTTTGGTCTCCCGATAAAATTAAGCATCCCGTGTTCGCCCCGAACACACAACTTAATTTTATCAATAATAATTCATTCCACTAGAGAACTATTATTGAACTACCGCACCAATCCCAAATTACATTTTTGGGCTCCTTCTTATTATGAGTGTGTTAGTCTCCCCGTGTTTAAGATAACAAATATCCACTAATTAAGTAAGTTACTGACAACTCACTTAATTAATATCTAGCTCCAAGAGTAGTACCACTCAACTTCATCGTCATGTCGGACTAAGTCCACCTGCAGGGTTTAACATGACAATCCTTATGAGCTCCTCTTGGAGACATTCTCAACCTAGATCACTAGGACATAGTTTCCTTCTATAATCAACAACACACACTATAAGTGATATCATTTCCCAACTTATCGGGCTTATTGATTTATCGAACTAAATCTCACCCATTGATAAATTAAAGAAATAAATATCAAATATATGTGCTTGTTATTATATTGGGATTAAGAGCACACACTTCCATAATAACTGAGGTCTTTGTTCCTTTATAAAGTCAGTATAAAAGAAACGACCTCAAATGGTCCTACTCAATACACTCTAAGTGTAATTATATAGTTAAGATAAACTAATACCTAATTACACTACGACCTTCCAATGGTTTGTTCCTTTCCATCTTGGTCGTGAGCTACTGTTTATAATTTATAAGGAACCGATAACATGATCTTCTGTGTGTGACACCACACACCATGTTATCTACAATATAAATTAATTGAACAATTACATTTATCATAAATGTAGACATTTGACCAATGTGATTCTTATTTCTAGATAAATGTTTATACCAAAAGCTAGGCTTTTAGTAAACATCCTAACAATCTCCCACTTATACTAAAAGACTAAGCTGCTATATCTGCTACCATACATCTGATTCCCAAACCTTCAGCATGCCCATCAAAAGCTCTTGCCTTAAGGGCTTTAGTGAAAGGATCTTCTAGGTTATCACTTGATGCAATCTAGGCAGCAACAACTTCTTCTCGTTTATACGATTTCTCGTATTGGGTGGTACTTGCGCTCTATTGCGTTTATTTACCTTATAGACTTATGGTTTCTTCGAGTTTGCTACTGCACCACTATTATTACAATGAATTGTAATAATTTTTGGACAAACCAGAAATCATATCTAAGTCCATCTTGAGGTTATTGAGTCATTTAGCTTTTATGGCTATCTCAGAGGCTTGCCATATACTCAGTTTCTATGGTGGAGTCCAGAAAAACACCTATGCTTATCACTCTTCCATAGTTATGACTTTTCCTCCTAAAGTAAACACAAAACCCCGAGGTTGACTTATTATTGTCCCTCTCTGATTGGAAGTCAAAATTCGTGCAACCCACAAAGACCAAATTAACTGCCTTATAAGCTAGCATATAATCTCTAGTGCCTCTAAGGTACTTTAATATATGCTTTACTGCAGTCCAATGTCCTTGTCTAGGGTTACTTTGATATCTGTTAATTATGCCCTTGGCAAAATAGATTTCTGATCTCGTGCATAGCATACATTAGGCTATCTATCTTTCGAAGCATAAAGAACTGCCTACATGTCCTCAATCTCCTTTGATGTCATCGGAGACATCTCTTTAGATAAAGACACTCCATGCTTAAAAGGTAGAAAACCTTTCTTGGAGATTTGCATGCTAAAACGAGCTTGTTATATAAAGCTTGAGATAAGCACAACATTCTTTTCTTGCGAACCTTGTTCCCAAGAATATGTGCTTATTTTCCTAAGTCCTTTATAACGAATTACTTGGACAACCATACCCTTACTTCCGATAACACCTTGATATTATTTCCAACTATCAAAAATGTAATCTACGTATAGTACAAGAAATACCACCACGTTTCCATCACACCTTTTGTATACACAAGACTTATCCGGTTACTAAATAAATCCATAGGTCTGGATAACTTTGATAAACCGGATTTTCCAAGACCTTTGAAGCTTTGTCTCAGTCCATAGACTGATTGAGCTTGCACACAAGATGCTCTTAGCCCTTTGCAATGAACCCTTCTGGTTGCTTTATATGGATGCTTTTTCAAGACTTCCATTAAGGAATGCTATCTTGACATCCACTTGCCAAATAGATAAAGGAGTCCAGATAGATTTAAGCATGGCTACCAATGAAAAAGTTTCCTTTTTCATCAAGCCTTGCTTTGAAAGTTTCTACCTTCCTGTCTATCCCTCTTTTCCTATTATAGACCTTTTTATACCCAAAGACTTTTACACCATTTGGTGGTTCTACTAGCTTCCAGATTTTATTAGAATACATATATTCTAATTCTGTTATTCATTACTCTTTGCCAAGATGCTGCATCTTTATCTTGGAGTGCTTCGTCATATGTCCGGAGATCAGGTTCATGTCCTCCAGGGATCGAGTCCAAAAACTCTCCCAAAACATGAATCTTTTTAGGTTGCCTAACAACACTCCCACTACGACGAGGCACTTTCTGCAATTGTGTATCATTTGTGATACGTGTTGCAGTTTCTTGTGATATTTCATCTTGTACAGTTGGTACTAGGTTAGACATGTCCTTTATTATTTCCTTAAGAACAAATTTACTTATGGGCACGTGATTTATTACATAGTCCTTTTCTAAAAATCGGTTATTGATGCTAACAATGACCTTCTGATTTTTAAGACTATAATCCTACTTTCATTTCTCTAGGATAACCCACAAACAAGTGAATTCCTGTCCAACTTATCATTATCTCTCTTCAGCATATGTGTTGGACTACCCGAATCCGAATATGCTTCAAAATAGGCTTACGCTTATTCAGCAATTCTATATGAGTAGAGAGTTCTGACTTTGGAAATACTATGTTCACTTCCGTTTCCAGAGTATATCCTTAAAATGAATTTGGTAATTTTCCAAATAACTCATCATCAATCTACTTATTTCTATAAGAGTCCTATACCTTCCTTTTTCTACACCATTCTATTGGGGTGTACCAGGTGCAGTTAGTTTGGATTGAATCCCTACTTCTGATAAGTAAATATATGTAATAAAAACAATTTATATTCAAATAAGTCCAAATATTTTTCAATTGAAAAAGTATATTACCTCCCCCTAGACTTAACATACTTCTCCCCCTTTGATCACATAAAAATTGGGGTTATAAACAAGTCAAAGGTAAACTAAGAAAGACTTTAAGTGTAAAATATTTTTAAAATGTCTAAGTAAAGACACTCTTCAGAATTTTTCTTTCGAGAAAAGTTTAAGTAAAACATTTTTCAGATAAAAACAATCATTAGTGTTAAAAAAAATTTTAAGTTTGAAACTTATTTCAACATTTCCTAAAAAAAAATTTCTAAGTTAAATTTGAGAAAAAAAATTATAAGGCAACATTAAAAAAAATTCTTAGTCAATATATATATATATATATATATTAAAAAAATCTTAAGGCAAAAAAAATATTCCAATTTAACTTTCATAAACAATTTCTAAAAAAATTCTAAGTCAAGTTAAAAAAAAAATTAAATATTTTCTAACACAAATTGAATAACTCTTTTAAAGCATTAAGTAATTTAAATTAATGCTTTTTCAGTTAGTCAATTAAACTTTTCATTTCGATACTTGGCTTCCAGGTCATGGTGAGGCACTAGGCCTTCTTGGTTATTGGAGCAACAACCACTTCCTTAGACAAAGTCTCATAATGAAATTAGTTGTTTAATTTCCTTGCTGAAAATACTAAATCTGATTTTAATTTTAAATTAAACAGGTTTTTGGAACCCAGTAGAGGTTCCTACCTATAGGATTAACCAAGTATTTCCTAGGTACATAGATTTTTGATATATTTCTAATTTGACTTTGGTGAAATCTATAATACCAATTTAAACCTCTATAATTTCTAAAAGTAGAAATATTTGAACCATTAGATTTTTTCAATATTTTTATTTCTTCTTTTAGTTTTCCATTTTCAATTTTCAATTTTTCAAAATCCTCTATAAGACATGATTTTGCCAAAATTCTTTTTGTTTTTAGAATTTCATTTTCTAATTTGGTATTTTTATTTTCTAATTTATACATGGATTTAGCCATTGCCTTAATACCAAAATAAAGTTCATCAGGGGGTAAGAGGCATACCTCACTTACCATATCAGACTTAAAGCCTGAATCTCCCCCTGCTTCGCTACTTCCATCTGAAGTCGCTCCCCCTTCATCGATGTTGGGTTCTGATATGCTTTGTCCTTCGTAGCTTGCCATCAGTGCAATCCCCGCATATTCTTGAATCTCGGACTCAGATGAGGAAGTGTCGTCCCAAGTGGCTTTTAGGTTCTTGTGTTTCTTGGGTGTCTTCATTTTGTCCTTCTTTAGTTTTGGGCAATCGTCTCTTAAGTGTCCTTCCTTTTGACACTGGTAGCAACGCACTTTTCTTCTATTTCATGGATTCTTTTTATTCTGCATTTCTTTAAATTTATTAGTTCTAAAAAACTTTTTAAAGTTTCTTACCATGTATGCTTCCTGATCATCCTCTGAGTCTGACTCGGGTTCATCCCTTTTGGCTGCGTTTAGCGCAATCATCTGGCTTGATTCCTTTGTTCCTGCGCACCTGGTTTCATGCAATTCAAGAGTGGAGAACAGTTCTTCTAGAGTACTAACCTCCAGGTCTTTCGAAATGTAGTAGGCATCGACGATTGATGTCCAATCTGATATTCTGGGAAACGCGTTGAGTGCGTAGCATATTGTTTCCCGATTTGTTACCGTTTCTCCGAGGTTCTCGAGACCAGTAATCAGTTCTTTTACCTTTGCGTGTAGACTAGATACCTTCTCACCTTTCTCTAGTCAGATGTTCATTAGCTTGTTCCGGAGGATGTCTCTTTTAGAGAGCTTCGCTTCGGACGTGCCTTCGTGGAGTTCCAGGAACTTCTCCCAGAGTTCTTTGGTAGATGAATAGCTTCCGATGCGGTTGACCTCTTGAGGCGGCAACACGCTCAGCAGGTGATATTTCGCACGGCTGTTTGCTACAGACTCATTCTGCTCCTTCTTTGTCCAGTGGCTCTCTTCTTTTTCTTCTCCATCTTGATTCATTGGAGCTACAAAACCATATTTCATAATAAACCGAATTTCAAAATTAGTTCTTAGGAATACCTTCATACATCGCTTCCAGTCTGCGAAGTCCCCCTCGAATTTTGGTGGAACGATGCTTGGTCCGGCCATCTCGTTGCTTCAATTGGCGGTTAGTCCTCCTGAAGCGCCTTGCTCTGACACCACTTGTAGGTCCCTTTGGAGGCCGGCAAGAGGGGAGGGGTGAATTGCCCTACAAAAATTAAACCAAAAATCCTTCTCGGATATTCAACTAATTTAAAAGACACTTGTAATAATAAAACTAAGAGACTAAAAGAAAAGAGCAGACACAAGAGATTTACTTGGTTTGCAATCAGGGGATTGCTAATCCAAGGAAAGTAAGTGCACTATCTGTTTATCTCCTTCGGGCAGAGTAGCCTCTTTACAGCATTGACAGCACAAATAAAATAAACAGAATTGAAAGCACAGAGAAAACTGATTACAAGTAAGTTGTTCTGACTGTGTAGATCAGTGTTATATTTATAGCACTGGTCGGGGCGCCCCGAATGGGTTCCGGGCGCCCAGGGGGGGATAAAATTTTATCCCCCAACGATCAGATCGCGTTTGACGCTATCCTGGTCAAAATCCAGGTCTGGGCGCCCGGAAGGGTTCCGGGCGCCCCGGAGGGCTCCGGGCGCCCCGGACCCCAAAGTCAACAATGTTGACTTTTTCGCCTCCGGTTCAGCTTGTCTCGGTCCGGGTCTTGTTCGCTCCGTCTCCGCTAGCTTGGGTGATCTCGGCCATCCGGAATAGGGCTCACCCGAACCCAAGTTCCGGCCTTCTCCTCGAGCAGCCTTCCTTCCCGGTTTCTCATCCCTCGAACGCCGCGCACGTTCTTCTCGTCCACTGGTGTACTCTTCCGCGGTCACCTCGTCCCTCGGACGCACCGAGCCCGTCGGCTCTCTCTCCGTGCCGTCCTTCTCGCTAGCCGCGTCTTCCGCTCGACTTCCTGTGTTCCTAAGCTCCTGCACACTTAGACACAAGGGTTAAACAAATGCAGGACCTAACTTAGCTTGTTTGATCACATCAAAACACCTTGGGGTTCCAACACTAACTACCAACACTAGTAAGTATATATAAACTGCACATATCATAAGACACTATCAAGAGATAAGTCAAAGGGTACCCGCCTCAAATAGAAGGTACAATCCAATCCGAAGTCGAGACGCCCGTCTCGAATCAAAGTCCTGCATCAAACTATATATATATATATATATATATATATATTATTTAGCTAAATCCAAATGAATAGCTAAATAAAATCCCTAAAACTAAATTAGGGTAAAACCATAATCAAACACAATCATAACCCACCAAATTAAATCTACTGGTTAATTAGGATTAGTTATCTAATCCCTAATCACCAATTAGATTAGATATCTAAACTTAGATTAGATCCAATAGTTGACTAGGGTTAATTGTCTTAACCCTAATCATTCCATTAGATTAACCCTAATCCTCCCGCGTGTCGTGCCCTAACCACCTCGCCGAGCCGTTTCTCCTCTCACGCCCTCACCACTCCTTCTCCCAAATCAGCGCCGCCCTCCCTCATGTCACTTCCTCTCCTTCTCCCGACGCAGAGCAGAGCCAATCTTCCCTCTCCCATTGCATCGCCTTGCCGACACTGCACGGGGCAGTGCTGACCCTCGTTGGAGTGACTGAGTCTCATCCGCTGTGCCCTAGCACTGTCGTCGGCCACCAGGTCCGACCCAGTGCCACCGTCGCCTGTGCCTTAGCACCGCCGCCGACCATTGTGGACCCATGATCGGTTGTCGCCAGCCTGAAATCGACACTGCCGGCCCATGCCCTCTCCCCCGATCACTGTCGATCTCACGCCTCAGCGTTGGTTGCTGATCACTAGAGAGGACCGAGCCACCTCCAAGCCCTAGTCTCGCCCACTTCTGATCTTCTGCCCTAGCACTGCTGTCGACGCCAACAACCACCACTAGCCCCCTTCTGATTCTTCACTACCGATCGAGGATTTTCGGTGGTCGGATTGAGGTAGGTTCTCCTTCAAGATCTTGTTTTAGGCGTGTGGGTGTTGTGCTGATGAGTTGAACAGTTAAAAACAGGGTTAGGCAGTGGCGTATCTTCTTGTCCAGCAGCTGCTTACCTTGAATTTGCAGTAGCCAGCAACCCCTCATTCCAGCAGCAAACGGTCCTTCATTAGCAACAATCAACGGCTGTGAATTGAGGTAAGGTGTAGAGAAATTTGATACAAATTGGTTAAGTGTGAATTATGTTTAGGTTTATGTGTTGATTAGGATTTTTGCCCTAATTTAGGGTAGCTAAATTATATATATATATATATTGTTTGATACAGGACTTTGACGCGAGACGAGCATCTCGACGACGGATTTGGATCGGATTGGATTTTCTATTGGAGGCGGGTACTTTGACTTATCTTTTTAGATATGTCATTTGATATACATAGTAGTTTTTAACAAGTAGTAATAATTATGTTTCTTATCTACATTAGTTTGTCACTACCAGATACCTATTACATGCTTGTTTTGCTTACTTGTTATGCATTCCACGTTAGTACCCACCTGATTTTATATACTTATAGAAGTAGTGACATAACCATGCCTTATTATGTTTAGGACCTAGGTTTTTATACCTTATCTGACTAGTGTACCTAGACCATTGATTTGATTAATTTATCCTATGGTACACATTATGTAGAGATGGATAGGATCATGATATTTCCATGCTTAGTGCCATGCACCATCTCGCATGATTGCATGTTGTGTGATGGTTGACTCCATTATTATTGAGCACATCGCCAGTTATATAGATCTGCACACACCACCACTCATGGGCTAGTGGTATGTCAGGCAGGGTATGTGGCAGTTCTGCTGTTAGGCTCCGCTGGTCCGGTGACTCAACGTGGTAGCCAGCAGACAGTTCTGCTCTGTTAGGCTCCGTTGGTCTGGTGACACAGCGTGGTAGCTGGCAGACAGTTTTGCTTTGTTTGGCTCCGTTGGTCTGCTTATAGGTAGTGTGACGCAGCGTGGTAGCCGGCAGGGATCCCTCCTCTAGACTTGCTCAGGGAGATGAGAGCATTGCGCTCCCCCACTTATGATTTGGGGTAGGAGGATAGGTGTACTCCAACAGCATCCCGTCCACTCGGTCACTCGAGAGCAGTGATGGTAGAGTACACGGTTGTCACAGTCCTACCCACTCTGCCTCACCATCCTGTGTGAGATGGCTGACTGGCAGTAGGGGTGACCAGGACATGCCATTAGCATCATACGCATTGATGCATTTATTTCTTCTGTTTACTGCACTTATTTACTACATATTTGGTGGATGCATATGTTTGACATGCATACAGGATTTATGATACTCTCAGTCTGATGACCTTGTTATCTTTATACCAGGTCCTGGTTAGTACAGTTTTTCTCCTGTTTATTTCAGTTTGCACTTATCATTCTTATATCAGGAGACTGTATGCATAATTATTGCTATTGGCTATTTTTTACTATGCATGTCAGTAGTTACCCGCTAAGGAGTTGACTCACCCCATTGTTATTACTATTTTCAGGTTGAGGCTATCCGGAGAGTTCCAATCGCTAGTCCCCCTGTAGATCACAAGGATGTGTGTTTCTATCTTTTGGTTTTCTTATTATATTGTACTAGTCTATGTTTTCAGACTTGTTCTGGATTTGACACTTGGATCTTGTGTGATCCCTTATTTGTCGATGAGTTTTCTTTTTATATATATTTGGATATGTTTTGCTACATGTCTGCCTGGGCGATAGAAGAGGTGAGTTGCTTTTATTTCCATTGATGTGATTTGTGTTTTATGGGTGTAGTTGAGTAGGATATAAGTTTTGAGCTTTATGGGTATAGTTGAGTAGGAATATTGAGATGATTTCTATATCGTTGTTTTAAGTTGATTTGTTTACTATCATACTGCGTGGTTGTTGCTTATTTTTATTGTTATTGTTCCGGCCGTGTTGACCGAGGCATCTGGATGGTTGTAGGAAGTTTCAGATTGTCACCCGTACAAGGGAGATGCTGCTGAAATTTCTTCTGGCAGGGACTACCTGGGGCGTGACAGGTTCGATAAAACTTTTTTATTAATCATGCGAATAAATTAAGAGGCGCACATGAATAGAAGGCCAATATTTTTATACCCTATTTAAACATATAAATTTGATATTTTTATTCTTTTGTTAGTAATTTTTTTTCTTAATACATTTTCAAAAAAAAAAGTTTGGTGACGTTTTATCAATTGTTTATCACCTCGTTTAATCACTAAATTAAAAATGATTTTTAATTTGTTAGTAAAAAAAATCTTGGATTTTAATTGGGGGCATGCGCCAGTTTAATTGGATGGACGCTTAATATTAGTCCCACATCCGATATTTTTGAAGTAGATGAAGCTTTTATTATTGCAGTGGAAGCAAAGTCAAGCATGACCTTACTTGAACAGGATCTGTTCTATAGGCTCGTACAACTGTATCCTTGAGTGTAAAGGAGACAGGCAACCACTCTGGTTGATGATGTAAAATCTCGAGATCAGAGCATGATTAACGACAATTGGAATAAGAACAAGAATTATATTATGAGTGTTTGGTTTAAATCGATAGCCTAAACCATGAAAACGGGGTTGTGGGAGAGCAATACAAGCGTCGTGCTGCTAGGCGAAGCGATGGAATGAATGTTGCACCCTAGATGGTGAAAGTCCAGTAGCCGAAAGCATCACTAGCTTACGCTCTGACCCGAGTAGCATGGGACACGTGGAATCTCGTGTGAATCAGCAAGGACCACCTTACAAGGCTAAATACTCCTGGGTGAGCGATAGCGAAGTAGTACCGTGAGGGAAAGGTGAAGAGAACCCTCATTGGGGAGTGAAATAGAACATGAAACCGTGAGCTCCCAAGCAGTGGGAGGAGAATATGATTTATGACCGCGTGCCTATTGAAGAATGAGCCGGCGACTCACAGGCAATGGCTCGGTTAAGGGAACCCACCGGAGTCGTAGCGAAAGCGAGTCTTCATAGGGCGATTGCCACTACTTATGGACCTAAACCTGGGTGATTTATCCATGACCAGGATGAAGCTTGGGTGAAACTAAGTGGAGATCCGAACTGACTGATGTTAAAGAATCAGCGGATGAGTTGTGGTTAGGGGTGAAATGCCACTCAAACCCAGAGCTAGTTGGTTCTCCCCGAAATGCGTTGAGGCGCAGCAGTTGACTAGACATCTAGGGGTAAAGCACTGTTTTGGTGCGGGTCGCGAAAGCAGTACCAAATCGAGGCAAACTCTGAATACTAGATATGACCCCCCAAAGAAAATAAGAGGGATCAAGGTCGGCCAGTGAGACGATAGGGGATAAGCTTCATCGTCGAGAGGGAAACAACCCAAATCACCAGGTAAGGCCCCTAAATGACCGCTCAGTGATAAAGGAGGGAGGGGTGTAGATGTAATACCATAAATTTCCTCTATGCCAAAAGAGCAAAAATAAATAGGTGACAATAAAAGAAATAAAAAAAATAGATTTATAAATAACCTTGGGCTAGAATTGAACCCAAGACCTTTTATTTAAGATTAGTTGAAGTTGCCATTAGGGTGGTGGTAAAGCATCACATTGGGAATGTTGGTTGCTATGCGGAATATCATACCGGTTCCACTGTACAAAAATTTTGTACAAGTCCTGAACGTTTACTAACAACCTATTGTGTTCGTTAGAAATTAAATTAGGAATCGCAAACGAAACTTAACATTATTGATTCCACATTTAACTTATCTGTTCTTAGTGGTTTAGACTTGGATCGCAAACGATGCTTAACATTATTGATCCAAATCCACCGATGTTATAAATTCAATTAAATTTTAATTTCTAAAATTGGCTTCCAGGACTGCATGGCGAGGTACTAGGCCTTCTTGGGTATGGGATCATCCACCACCGCCTAGACAATGCCTTTTAAAGAAATTTAATATTTAATTTCCTTATATAACCCTAGGTTTAACCAAATAGAACAATCAAATCACAAATTTGAAAAACATAAAAAACACAAAATCGAATCATAAATTTGAAACCTAGAATCATATGCCTCTTGTGTTTGGTATTTCAAAAACCATACAAAGAAAACTAGTATGATGCGGAAAATAATTACTAGTTATACCTTTATTTGTACGTAACAACCTCTTGATCTTCTATCGTATTCTTCTTCTTATCTTGGACATTGTGTGGGCAACGATCTACCGAGATGAGAACCACCAAGACAACTTTCTTCTTCTATGTTTTGGCCACCAACCTTCAAGCTCCAAGGGATGCAAGAGCAAAGCCTCCTTTCTCTCCTTCTCCAAGCAAAATCCGGCCACCACAAGAGCTCCAAGAGATGTTGATGTTCGGCCACAAGAAGAAGAAAGGAGAAGAGAATAGGGTCGGCCACACCAAGGAAGAAAAGAGAGAGGAATAATAGAATATGTGTTGTGAGGTGATGCACCTCTACCGTCTCTTTTATATTACTTGGTCTTGACAAATAAGGAAATTTAATTATAATTAAAATCTCTTTATATTTCTTGCCATAGGTTAATAAGGAAAATTTAATTAAAAATTCCTTTTAACCCATGCTATGGCTAGCCACATCACATGCTCCAAATAAGGCAAGTTTTAAACACAAAATTAAAACTTCCTTATTTGTTTCCGGAAATTTTTAAAATAAAAATTTCTCTATTAATTTTCCCTTCATGGTTGGTTATAAAATGAAATTTTATAAATTAAAATCTCTCTATTAAAACATGCAGATGATTTTCAAAAAGGAAAGTTATCTTAAAATATTTATTAATTAAAATCTCTCTATTAAAATATTTTTAAAATGATTTTCAAATAATTTTAAAATGATTTTCAAATATTTTTAAAATTATTTTCAAATAGTTTTAAAATGATTTTCAAATAGTTTTAAAAATGATTTTCAAATAGTTTTTAAAATGATTTTTTTAAATGATTTAATTTGATTTTTAATTATTAATTTAATTTAATTTGATTTTTAATCATTATTTTAATTTGATTTGATTTTTAATACTTAGTCATCTCACCCGATCTAAATTTTAAATCAGGGAATCCTATAATTTTGTGAGATGAATTGAGTTCAGTTATAAGATTTGGTTTAACTTTGTGTTAGATTCAGGTTTAGCTTTGGGCTCAACAAATAGGCGTTCTCTGGATAAACTTCTGGGTTATGGTGAGTCACTTGGACATCATTAAAGTAACCATGCCTTCGAGGTTTTCCAAATAGTTCTATTCACTGAACTTAATATAAAACCTTGGTCTAACTGGTTAGGATCCATAAAGGATAGATTCGGTTAGTTCCACTTAGCCAAATGCATCAGGTCAAAGTCATATCTTCCTAGACATGCATAGACTAAACTTCCCTAACGTACTATCATCCAAAATTTCACCCGTACCATAGGTCAAGTTAAACTTGTTCCCTTTCTAATTAGCTCTAATTACTCTACCGGGTAGCTTGGTTTGGGTTACCTTGCCGGGTAAGTTAGTTTTGGAGGTGCCAGCTATTCTGGAGCCTCCCCCTACATTATTGATAATTTTATTTAAATTTATAAATTAGATTTGAGTTATATTTAAATTAAGTTTAGTAAATAAAAGGTACTTGATTATAACTTGGTTTGTAGTGTTTAAGTTTTACTTTAGACTTATAACCCAAGTCTAGATTTTGTTGATTAGTTAACTTATTAATAATCTTTTCTAACTTATCTATTTTATCTTTTAAGATATTACTTTGTTTCTCTAATTTTCTAAACATTAATTTCTTATGTTTATTAAATAATTTTAAGTTATTTTTATTTAGATTTGAATTAACTCTATTTATTGTATTGTTGGCAAGCATATCCAATTTTGAAGAGAAATTTATAATAGAGCAAGCAGGATTATTTAGAGTAACGACATGTGTTGAAAAGATTGGATTTTCATATAATGTAGATTTATTTACCTTGATTTTTCTCCCTGGATTATTGGGTCTTATTTCTGGGCATTGTCTTTTGCAGTGACCCATTCGTTTGCACTTAGAGCATTCAATGTGCTTCTTCCCTTCCCTGATCATTTTCTCCTTCTCCTCCGATTGTGCCAATCGAATCTTATGAGTAGGGCACTCGTTTCTATAGTTCCCTCTCTCCCTACACTTAAAACAAGTTATGTGAAATTTACAATTTGAATTTATAATTTTACCTTTAAGATCCATGATAGGATTCTCCCCCTTTACTGTTTCCATTTAGAATTCTGACTCAGATTCAGATATCTTGTCTTTGGCCATCAGTGCTATGACAACGGTATGCTCTGATTCTTCTGAGTCTGGTTCGGTGGTTGACTCTGGGGATTCAAATTCAGATTCGGACTCAGGTTCTATTTGATCTTCTGGCTCTGAAGGGATCTCATAAAGCTTGAGCAATTTCTCCCAAAGCTCCTTAGCATTGTTGAACTTTCCAACTCGATCAAGATCTGAATTTGTTAGTCCGCATAAGAGAATATGAGTTGCTTTTGCATTTGCCTTGAATGTCCTTATTGTTTGTGCATCCCACTTGTCACACGTGATGGGTACACCTTCTTCAGTGGGGAGAATAAATCCAATATGGACTATGGTCCATATTTCTGCTTCGGTCTTCAGTTGGTGCTCCACCTGGTCTTTCCAGTATCTGAAATTCTCGTCGGACAGAAGTGGTAGGTATGTGGAGTTGTACCCATCTTCGTAGGCCATTAAGAAGGAATCTCGCAAAATAAAAACAATAAACCTTGTTCCAAGACTTGGTCTTAGATTAGTAGTGCGGGAAAAAGATAGAAATAGGAATTCACGAATTTTGAGAAAAAATAATAAAATAATATTAAAATAATATTAAAAAAATATTACCACAAATTTTTGAAAATGTGATATTTCGCTAATATGGACCAGTGGTGAAAAGATGACAGTGAATTTTATGAAATTAATTTTGGAGGGAAGAAATAAAAGGAGTAAGGTTTTATTTTTATCCTAAACGAACGAAAAAACGACGAAAAAAATGCTCGAATGGTAGTTGTACCAATTCAAAGCAACCCCGCTCTAATACCAATTGTTGGATCAAAAGCGCTAGAGGGGGGGGGGGGGTGAATAGCACTCGTGACTTTCACTCGTTTCAGATTCATAAAACAATCGAGAATTAACAGCGGAAATAATAAAACACACAGAAGGACCCAAGTGGTTTTACTTGGTTCAGAGCCTTGGGTGACTCCTACTCCAAGGCCCACGCTCGTTGAGCATTTACTTTGGGCAATTCACTATCAGATCGTAAAGTATAAATGTGTATTACAGAATTGAAATATTAAAGCTATACCGACAACAGAATTAGCGAAAATAAAGATCCGGGTCGTCGGGGACTTGTCGTAGCTTTGTCGGAGTGTCTCGTTGACAACACGTTGCAGTAGGATCACTTGAGAACTGATATCTTAATCTGCTGCTCAAACAACCCTTTTAAATAGTGCTGGAGGCGCCTCCAACACCATCCAAGGTGCCTCCAACATGCCGAGTCAACCGCGTGGATCAGTGCTGAACAGTTCGTCTCTTATCCTGCTTGAGATGCCTCCATGGCCACTCTAAGGCACCTCTAAGCTCTGGTCCAAGGCGCCTCCAGCTCCGTCTGAGGCGCCTCTAGCTCCTCTTCACAGCCAGCTAACACTCTGCACCCGAGGCGCCTCCAAGCTCCATGGAGGTGCCTCAGACACTGTTCATCCAAGCCTTGCCTTGCTCATTTATCCCTGCAAAACATGTTAGTTCACCAAACACACACATACCCTGCAAGACAAAGTTAGCACACATAAAATATAGTAAAAGCAATGATTGACAATCTCCGAACTGTTCGGTTCTGACTTTGGATTTCCTACCGGAAACCCTAGGTCAAACCGACGCCGACTGTTCCCGCTTCCGGGGAACACGTCCTCACCTACTTCCCTCAGGAGAGATTACCTGATGTCAGTCCGGTCCTCCTGACTGACTGGACTTTCCGCCTAGGGTTACCACCCCTAAGACCTAAGGTTGCCGCCCCTTAGGGTTTTCCTCCACCTAGGATTGTCACCCCCTAGGACCTAAGGTTACCACCCCTTAGGATTTTCACTTGCCTAACCGCAGTAGGACTTCCCTGAAACCTCATTTAAGCACGTTAGATAACAAGGAATCCTAACTTTGAATCCCTTTGTCATTATAAAAACTTGGGTTCGATCGTCGGATGCTTCTCGCACCAACAGAGGGAGGCATTCAGAGCCAACACGCAAGTTTGTTGCATCACTTACAAACCAGTAATGGAGACCGTAAAATTTTTTTACTAATTCCTCTCCCACTTAGTTATTTAAGGTGAGAAATTTTAACTATGCAAGCGCGCATCACGGCAAATAAAACAACAAATATGAAAAAATAATTTTCCAACTATTATGGCATTTTCCATCACTGTCCTTTGCGTGTTGCCAACCCTAGCTGTTGCCATCTTTAGCCACCGCAATCGGGTCCAGTCGCCGCATCCGTCTTGCTTCTTTTTCCACTGCATCTCTAGTTCTCAAAAAGTACCACGCCTCGCAAGGATACGATCCGCGACAAAAATAGAATTTTACATTTATCGATCCTATATTTCACAAAGGAATGTACATGTAATCTAGATCAAAGCAAAGATGTAAAATCCTAAAACTAATACAGTTCCTGCTGTATTTAATACATACAATCATGCACACACAAAAATGCCCTTGACATGTCCAAGGGTCCAATCAAACACAATATCTATAAGCCATAATAGTTGGAGCCTGCAACCACAGAGTTAGCACATCCTACTATTATCCTACCTAAATTATGTATGACATGTGCATAATTAAACTGAAAACCAAACACACAGAGGTAAATCCTAACTTTGATACCAATTGTTGGTTGTTATGCGGAATATCATACTGGTTCCCCTATACAAAAATTTTGTACAAGTTCTAAACCTTTACTAACAACCTATTGTGTTCTTTAGAAATTAAATTAGAAATCGCAAACGGAACTGAACATTATTGATTCCAAATTTAACTTATCTGTTCTTAGTGGTTTAGACTTGGATCGCAAACGATACTTAACATTATTGATCCAAATCCACCCATGTTATAAATTCAATTAAATATTAATTTCTAAAATTGGCTTCCAGGACTGCATAACGAGGTACTAGGCCTTCTTGGGTATGGGATCATCCACCACCACCTAGACAAAGCCTTTTAAAGAAATTTAATATTTAATTCCTTATATAACCCTAGGTTTAACCAAATAGAACAATCGAATCACAAATTTAAAAAACATAAAAAACACAAACTCGAATCACAAATTTGAAACCTAGAATCATATGCCTCTTGTGTTTGGTATTTCAAAAACCATACAAAGAAAACTAGTATGATGCGGAAAATAATTACTAGATATACCTTTCTTTGTATGCAACAACCTCTTGATCTTCTATCGTATTTCTCTTCTTATCTCGGATGTTGTGTGGGCAACGATCTATCGATATGAGAACCACCAAGACAACTTCCTTCTTCTATGTTTCGGCCACCAACCTTCAAGCTCCAAGGGATGCAAGAGCAAAACCTCCTTTCTCTCCTTCTCCAAGCAAAATTTGGCCACCACAAGAGCTCCAAGAGATGTTGAGGTTCGGCCACAAGAAGAATAAAGGAGAAGATAATAGGGTCGGCCACACCAAGGAAGAAAAGAGAGAGGAATAATAGAATATGTGTTGTGAGGTGAGGCACCTCTACCCTCTCTTTTATATTACTTGGTCTTGGCAAATAAGGAAATTTAATTATAATTAAAATCTCCTTATATTCCTTGCCATAGGTTAATAAGGAAAATTTAATTAAAAATTCTTTTTAACCCATCTTATGGCCGGCCACATCACATGCTCTAAATAAGGTAAGTTTTTAAAACAAAATTAAAACTTCCTTATTTGTTTCCGGAAATTTTTAAAATAAAAATTTCTCTATTAATTTTCCCTTCATGGTTGGTTATAAAAGGAAATTTTATAAATTAAAATATCTCTATTAAAACATGCAGATGATTTCCAAAAAGGAAAGTTATCTTTAAAATTAAAATCTTTCCTCTCAATCTACAAATAAGGAAAGATATCAAATCTTTTCTTAATCTTTTGTAGAAACTATAATAGGAAAGATTTAATTTTAAAACTCTCTTTTAAATCATTAAGATGGTTACAAAAAAGGAAAGTTTTATCAAAAATTAAAATCCTCCTTTTAACTACAAATAAGGAAAGATATCTAACCTTTCACTTAATATTTTGTAGAAAGCTATAAAAGGAAATATTTAAATTTTAAACTCTCTTTTAAAACCATGATATCCACATAAGAAAAGATTAAAAAAAATAAAATCCTTTTATTTTCTTGTGGTCGACCCACCTAGCTTGAGCTTCAAGCATTGGCTGGCCACCACAATGGCTCAACCCTTTGGCTTTGGCCGACCTAAGCTTGAACTCCAAGCTTGGCTTGGCCGGCCACCTAAGGTTGGGTAAGAAGGTGGGTATTTGGTGGATATAATTCTCTATATATAAGAGACTACGATAGGGACCAAGAGGAGGAATTGGTTTTGGTCTCCCGATGAAATTAAGCTTTCTATGTTCGCCCCGAACACCCAACTTAATTTCATCAATAATAATTCATACCACTAAAAAATCATTATTGAACTACCACACCAATCCCAAATTACATTTTGGGCCCCCTCTCGGCCATGTGACATGGTCGTGTGGATACACATGGCCATCACTTGCTCCCTCTCGGCCAGGGTGCTACGGCCGTGTGGTTTCACACGACCGTGCACCTCTTCCTGTCGACCGTAGTGACACGGTCGTGTGGCTTCACACGGTCGTGCATCTCTTTTGGTCTCGGTCAAGGTGACACAGCCGTGTGAAGCACACGGTCGTGCACCTCTTCTTCTCGGGTAAGATGACACGACCATGTGGTTTCACACAGTCGTTCACCCCTTTGTCACAGCCGAGGTGACATGGCCGTGTGAGACACACAGTCGTGCCCCTCTTCCTCACTGCCAGGTGACACGGTCGTGCCCTGCTCCAGCAAGGAAGACCTTACACGGCCGTGTGGCGCACACGGTCGTGCCCAAACTTGGGTCTGGTAAGGCCACATGACCGGTCATCACCACACTACCATAGCATGTCCCTTCACGGGTAGGGCCACAGGGCTGGTTAGGGAAACACGGTCCAGACCCCTCCGCAACTATAGAGTACCTCTCAGCTCTGCTTCGCTCCAAACCATGGTTTAACAGTCGAAACAAGTTCAGACTAGATTTCTGAATCGAGCAAAGTGCAAATAACAATGTCCTTAGAAGGTATGGTAAGAGTAACATCCGTGCCCTAAGTTAGGGTTTCATAAAGTTGGTCGTTATAGATTGGTATTAAACCAGGTTCCACCCTTCCGCCACACACATATTAAGCATTGATCATGTAGCTCCCAAGTAAGACAGTACCTTCTCATAACTTGTATGCATTTTATTTCTGTTATGATTAGTAAGAAATGCTTGTTAAGATTCAGCATGCTTATAGATGAAAGTAGTAATTATAACAAGTAGGAATGAGGAGTGGCTGACGTATGTTTTCACTGATTTTGACTTATGATATGTAGAATGGCTAGAGGGTGACCAGCTAGATAGTCGAGGGTTAATGAACCTCAACTAGGGGAAAATGAGTCTGCACCACAGCCCAACCTTTTAGAAGTAGTGGCTCAGTTTCAGAGACAAGTGGCTGAGCAGCAGCAAGTTATTGCTGCCCTAACTGCTAACCAGCAAGCTTCCCTTGTGGTCCCATCGGAAGTCAATATGGTAACACCTACTATAGCTGAAATACAATCCGTTACACCTGTAGCCCCAGCAAAAGTGGTGAGGCAAGAAGCATACCTCATCCAGTGGCAAAAACTAAAACTAGAGAATTTCTCTGGCACCAATGAACCATGGGATGCTCAGGCATGGTTCAAAACCCTGGAGAGTATAATGGAGCTACTGGATTGGCCGGAGGTAGAAAAGATTAAGTGTGCCTCCTTCTACTTCACTGGGGATGCAAGAATGTGGTGGGAACGGGTCAAGGCAAAACGAAAGGTAGATCAAATGACCTGCTCTAACTTTGAGACTGAGTTCTTCGAAGAGTTCTTCCATATGCGAGTCACGAATTAACAAACATTACAATGAGTTCACGGAATTATGGCAAGGAAGTTTATCAGTAGAGGAAGCCATGAAGAAATTCAATAGGTTGGCTCGCCTATGTCTTGAGCTGGTCAGCATAGAAAGAGAAAGGGTAAGACTAATGCTGAAGATGCTGAGGCCAGAGATAGCTCTGAATGTAGCTGGCGGAATTAATAGACTGTAGACTACAGAAGAGTTGATTAGTAGTGCCCTGATCACGGAGCATTATCTGAACAGTATCAAGCAGCAGAAGCCAGTACTAATAGAGAACAAAGGTCAAGGGAGTTCTGGCACTCAGAAACCCCAGATTCATGGGTCAACCTGGAAAGGGAGCTCCAAGAGGAAGCAATGGAGTAATAAGAAGGGAGGATCCGTAAACAAGCAACCTAAGTATGCCACATGTTCCACCTGCGGAAAGATGCATCCTGGAATCTGTCGCAAGGGCACGAGTGACTGTTATACATGTGGTTAAGAGGGGCATATGGCCAAGAATTGCCCAACCAAGATCAACCTTCCTCCTGCACAACCTGTGCAATATGGAGGCAAGCAGGCACAGCTACACCAGATGCAGGCCGCGTTGGAGGGTCCTCATATTAGTCAAGGCAGACTGGAAGCTCCACTAAGTTCTACAAATGCTCGAGTTTTCTCCCTTACCAGAGAGGAAGTAGCAAATGCCTCCACCGTTGTCACAGGTCAGATAGGCATTTTTAATCAATATGCAACTGTGCTATTTGATACTGGGGCAACCCATTTGTTTGTCTCTATAGTTTTGCGGAAAGAATAGATATACCCTCGGAGGTCCTAAGGAGACAATTCTTGATGACACTACCCTCGGGAGAGATAATGACATCTACGCACTGGCTACGAGATGTGCCAGTCAAAATTTTAGACAAAAAACTGTACAACGATCTGATAAAGCTGAACATGTCTGATTACGATGTTATTTTTGGGATGGACTTTCTGAGCAAGTATGGTGCTTCCATAGAGTGTCATAAGCGAAGAGTCCTATTTCAACCTGAGGCAGAGTCTAAATTTGAGTTAATTGGAGAATCAAGGAAGAGAATCCAAAAATTCTTATCGACCATGAAGGCTCATAAAATGTTAGCCGACAGATGTGCTGGGTTTCTAGCTCATGTGGTTAGATCCCAGCGCTATACGTTGCTGGCAAAAGATGGAGTTGTCAAAGTGCTCAACTTGGAGGATGGAGGTGCCTTTACCTTTAGCGGCACCGACGACTTGCTGAAAGTCCTCTAACAACCCTTCAACATCATCCCTGTTTCAGGTCCATGCTTTTTTTTCTTTGTCTGTTTGCAGTTATCTATTTTTATGATCTCCAAAACTATTGAATTTGGATAAACGAATCATGGTTATGCTTTTTGAAGAATGAAATATTTAGTATTTCCTAACTTTTTGGAGAACCAACTCAGGCAATTTAATTGACTGCTGATGATTGTTGTGTGTAGACCAATTGTTCGCCCAAATGCTTAAGAGAACGAAATGCAATATCTGTCATTCATAATCTAGGTGTCTGCTGAAATCTATCATGACCTCTCTACTGATTTTCAAATTAGTCACAATATCTCCAATCTGTCGAGTAAGGTAATGAACACGACATTGTTGATTCTTCTTGTATATGATACTAAATGAAAAGCATGCAAAGCTAGATTCCCACAAAGAAATAATTTATACAATTGTAATAACTCATTATTTATATGGTGGTATACTTTAAACAATTGTCGACCTATTTTGAAATTTTAAAAAGGCACAACAAAATCTGCAAATAGAAATTTTTTAATACTATCTACATTATCTATCTGGAATCTTCAACAGACGATAAAAATGTTATTGATTTCAATTTCCTATCTTTGTTTCAGGTCTTGCTAGTTCTGTTGTGTACATTCCAAATGCAAGAGTTCCTCTGCTTAAATACATTAGCAGGCATCATAATATTTCTTTTGATGTCTCCGTTAATAATCATCTTGGTGTAATGAAGTCCAACGTTCTTAAATGTCTATCTGAAATAGATGACCATTTCCGTGACATGGTTTTAGTGGTTAGCATTTGTTGTAAGCATTTTTTAAAGTGTTATTAGATTTCTTTGTGATGTTATTCCATTCCTTTTCTCAGCTGAAGGAGTGGACTAAAGCACAAGATATTAATGATCCAAAGTCTGGGAGTTTAAGTTCCTATGCCCTTTGTTTGTTGGTTATCTTCAATTTTCAGGTAAAGTTGTAAGTTTGTGATTCTTTTCTGCTCATTTCTTGATGCAATATCAACTATCAAATTCTTTTCTAGAATCCTTCGTGTTGTTTTACTTTTTCTTTAGTAGACCTGCGAACCACCAATTTTCCCACCATTGCGAGCAATAATTAATGAAGAAAGAATTTCTGATAGAGGTATATATCTTCTAGAGCCTTGAAACATCTTTATTTCTTCCATCTTTTTTGCATGCCTACATGTCTATAATTATGATATAGGCATTTCCTTAGTGTATGTGTATTTTCTACTGTTTGTTGCTGCAGGATGGACTAACTTCTCTGGGAGTCCTTTTGAGGATGTGTGTTTCGCAAATATACAGAGGTTCAGATCTAGCAGAATCATAAACCAAAGCTCTCTTGCTCAACTTTTGTTGTCCTTTTTCGACAAGGTGCGATCTTTTAGATTCATGGCTAGTTACCTAATTGTACAACATTTAGCGTTTTAGACTGAGCAAGTCTCGATTTTCTTATCTTGAATTTATATAAAGTAGGCTATGATAGAAAGAGGCTGTTGGGATATTGATCAATATTAAATCTATATGTGCAGTTTTCAGATATTAGAACTTCTGGTTCAGATTATAGCATCGCGACATATGAAGGACAACAAAAAAGCCATCATTTTTGTAGATCACAGCCCCTGATTGTAAGATTGTTGATGTTTCTGCTGAAATTTCTTGGAATGATTACTTGCAGTCTATAGCTAGTTGATGATCTTTCAACTTTACAGATAGAGGATACTTTCGAGCAAATGGAAAATGCTGCTAGAACAGTCCGCTGGGTTGAACTACCTAAGATATCAAATGCATTTTAGAATGCACACAATAAGCTTTCGTCTGGTTCGGTGCTCTCTGATCGTGACTCCTTGCTCTCTCTTTTGACTAGGCCTTTCCTTACTTCTAAGTTTCGTGAGCAGCAATCGTCAACACATTACATCTGTTTTATTTGATTATGTGAAAGATAACATTTTCTTTAATGCAAGAACATGACTTGTTCATTCGACTATGTGGTTCCAGGTTGGTAAGCACAGCCTTGTGTTGACTTTAGAGATTGAAAATTGATGTAATTAGCATGTTTTTCTGGTGCTATAATCCAATGATATAATTTATTCTTCCAATGCGAGTAAACATTGTCAGATTCCTTTATACTCCTTTATGTATCAGATTTCTTATGATTATTTCTAATTTCCTTCTCATTTTTCTGGTCGTAGAGATCGAGCGGATCGAAGAAATACTTGCAATGTCGAATGGAAAGGTTAGTTTGCATCTAGTTTAGCTTTTTCCCTCTTAATGGAACATTCTTGAGATAGAAATGAGTGCAAAATAAATCTGTTAATATCTTAATTGTCTCAGAAGAAGTCTATTGTGACACTTGTGCTAGGCAATTGTATAATTTGAATACTTAATTCTACATTTTTCCCTCTACTTGACATTATAATTGTTTCTCTTTGAAAGTGCCCTTAATCTTAGTCCTTCATCTCGTATTGACTTTATTCACAGATTATTAGTCTTGATGAAGCTCATACTTCTTGGGTGCTTGACAGATAAGTGGATTAGAAATCTTTGTTTTCTTAAACACACTAATGGTTTTATTTTGTTTCCAGACACTTGATGGTGAAACAAGACCTATCGGAGCTCAGTTTCTGCAATGCTACAACAGATTTATCTGAGAATCCCTTATCCCTCCTTTGAGATAATAATTGTTGATTAAGAATCACCCACTAGTGGGAATTACATGAAGCCCTTGATCAAGTTGTATCCGCTATTGCTTGAATAAGTTGATTAAAGTTGCAAGTTGAGCCTGTACTTTCACTAAGACTAGAAACTTTATCCTTTAATCAAGTAGTAGCTTCTTGATGGAGTTTATTTAGCATATGAAACTCATTTAAGATTTATGTCTATTGTTCAATGTTTTTTTGACCTCATACTTGTTATAATTTTTTGTTTATAATGCATTGGACCTTATTTAACATTGTTTAAATTTTAAAGTGTGTATTTAAATAGATATATAACAAGTAGTCTTATTGAAGAAACCACAGTGCCAAAGAGGAACATTATTGCAGTCATTCAAAGGTTCAATATCCAAGTTAGCAATTTGACTCAAGTAAGTTTTACAATAGCTTCTTTATATAACTATACTTACATGTTAGATTTTCCCTTGAATTGTTGTCAATCAATAGAATAATGATGCACTACCATGATCTCATCTACCAATTCTCTTTAAATGCTCTCTGATGTCGATCTCTCCATTCACTCATTTCAGCACCAACAAAGAGCTAGCTTCATATATATCAACAATCACCCTATTCTTCAGGTAAGATATATAGATAGACTATTGTTTTTTAAATTTTCTTGTATACCAGTGCTATCGATGTTGTTTTCTTACATGTAGAACTACAATGAACAGAAAGAAAGATAGCAGTATTCAGATCGACATTTGCTTGCCGCCAAACTCAACTCCACAATCAGAAAGCATGAAGAAGAACTACAATTAAGTGCAATCCTACATGGCATGAACCACCATTAAAAGTTTCTAGTCTTTGGCTATTGTTCATTAGTTGTAAATAAAGTTTATTTGTTTATTTGTATTGGGATAAATTTTATTTGAACATGAGATATGTTTCTTCTTTTATGATTGTAATTCTTGTATAACTAACATTTTGAATGATTTTGATGTGGAAATAATATTCTTTCTTGATTATAATTCTTTATTATATATTTAAATTGAAATCTGATATATTGGTATTAAAAGATAATAATTTAAAAGACAACAGTTTAAAACTGTTATTGTTGTCTATCACCCTCAAAGACAATAGTTAAAAACCGTTGTCGTAGCCCCAAAAATGATTGTAACATGCAGAAAAATGATCTAAACAACAACGGTTTTAAACCGTTGTTTTTTCATTCAAAGACAACGGTTTAAAACCGTTGTCATAGCCCCCCACTTTTAACAACACTGTCAATTACAACGGTTTTAAAGGGCCTATGACAACGGTTTTTAACCATTATCTTTTAATGTTTTTGTTGTAGTGATGACTCGAGTTGAGATTTGAACCCTAGATCTTTGATTTAAAATTGGTTTAAGTAGCCATTAGATGGTGGTAAAGCATCACATTAAAATTAGAAAACTATTCATTATATGTGGAGAGATGCTTCAACTTCACTTAGTATAAAAGGGAATGGAAAAGATGAAAATCTAGCTTTTCATCTTCTTTTTCTCCTCTCTAGCCGAATCCTCCCTTTTTTCCTTGGTGGTTTCGTCCAAGATCTAGGACTAGGGTTTCCAAATATCTAAGTTCTTCAAGGGAAGGATCTAAGATGAGAGTTTTCACAAGGATTCTTACGCACGTAAAGGGCGTCTTGGATATCGAGGCATACAAGAGAGGGTTGATCTTCCCTACACGTTATAATAGTAAGATCTAGCGAAAGGATGTAAGTACTACTCACCTGCAGTATAAGTTGCTTCGATTATGCATGTATGAACTTCTTTGTTGTAGGTTGGTATAGTTGTATGCATGATTAAGAAATATGCATGTTAAAGAAGATGTAAGTCATGATATATAAAATGCCCCCTCTAAGTTTTTTAAATAAAGAGCATGATTAGCGTATTTTAAATAAACCTCTTTGTTTAATTTTTTTTTACGTCCGGTTTAATAAGCTTATGTTTTTCAAATTTGTCCTCAAATAATAATTAAACAGTAAGAGGACATTTGATTCGGATTTGTGAATCGGAATAGCAATGAGTTTAATTATAGGGTCAATATAAATAAGAACAAGAATTATTTTATGAATGTTTGGTTTAAATCGACGTCAATAATAAGAATTAAATAAATTTCTAATTTTACCCTTAGTTGTTAATGTATTAAAAAAAATAATTTAAGTATCTTCACTTCATATTCAATAATTGATTGATTTATTTATTAAATACGATATTTGTTTAATATTTATGAATAAATAATTACGAAAAATTTTAAAAAATAATTTTAATGAATGATTTTAGATTAGAATTTAATATCTAATATTTAATTATTATTTATTAATTTAAATTTCTAACCAATCCTGCTTTCCAAGCTATCAACTATACGTGATTTTGTTTATTTTTTTATTAATATTTAAGAATAAATAATTATGAAAATTTTTAAAAATAATTTTAATGAATGATTTTAGATTAGGATTTAATATCTAATATTCAATTATTATTTGTTAATTTAAATTTCTAACCAATCCTGCTTTCCAAGCTATCAGCTATACGTGATTTTGTTTAGTTTTTTTAAAAAAATTTTCCAAGTTCTAAAATTGAATAATTTTAGCAGGATCAGTCCGATAAATTTTTTTTATTAATCATGCGAATAAATTAAGAGGCACACATGAATAGAAGACTAATATTTTTATACCCTATTTAAACATATAAATTTGCTATTTTTATTCTTTTGTCAGCTATTTTTTTTCTTAATACATTTTCAAAAAAAAAAGTTTGGTGACATTTTATCTTTTGTTTATCACCTCGTTTCTTATAAATCATGGATTTTAATTAGGGCATGCACCAGTTTAATTGGATGGATGCTTAATATTACTTCCACACTCGTTATTTTTGAAGTAGATGAAGCTTTTATTATTGTAGCGGTAGGAAAGTCAAGCACGACCTTACTTGAACAGGATCTATTCTATAGGATAATACAACTGTATCCTTGAGTGTAACGGAGATAGACATGTTGAGTTTTAATTCAAAATATTCCCATTGTTTTTAGTCCCACATTGCTAAGTTAAGAAGCTTAGAAGGCTTTATATATGAAAGTCTTCCATGCTAGCTTAGTCAAGTTAAGGAGGGCCTACACGCATGCGCGGGCCAAGCCCAAATCAGGTGGTTTCAGGGGGTTCGAGCCGGAAATCCATAAACCGGGCACGATTATCGCGCGCAGGGGGGGTGCAAATCCCTAGCTCATAGGCCTCGCGCTTACGGGCGGCCCGGTTCATTTTTGCCAATCCGGTTTGGTTCTGTCCGCGTGAGGAAAGCAAAGCAGCACACTGCTTCGAAGTGTATAAAGTATAAATACACTTCCTATGCTCCTTCTCAATTCACTCCAAAAAAGCAAAGCATTCCTCTGCTCTCTGCTTTCTTCTTCTTCTTCTTCTTTCCAAGTTCTGAGGCTTGGTTCTGCAATCTGAGGTTGAGTCCGAGTGCGGCATTCATCTTGGAGTGCACCTACGAATGGCGCGAGCGGTTGTCGGATCTTGGGAGAATTTTGCCAGAGATCCTCTGCACCGTGGGCGGCAATCAATTCTCTAAAGACAGTCGGCACGCCCGACGCTTCGACCGGAGATACACAAATTCCTAACCTTACTCTATTACTGTTTATTGCATGCTCGTCATTTATTGGTGCAATTATTATTGTATTAGTGTAATCAATTTTACTACAATTTTAGAGAATTGATTGTAGCATCAATAAACATGATGAACGATAGAATAACTGGGTCTGATGAGGCTAGCGCCCGACCCGAACGATTTTTCGGGCAAAACTTCAGACGTTGGCAACAACGGATGAAATTTTGGCTTACTACGCTAGGGCTATTCTCTGTTATAGAAACAGACCCTCCTTCGCCTAATGAAGAGGAACCTGCCTGTAGTGCAACCTTAGAGAGGTTTAAGCAAAGGGATTATCTCTGCCATGGGAGAATCATGCCTGCTCTCTCAGACGCACTATTTGATGTATACTGCTCAACCTCTTCAGCTAAAGAGTTGTGGAAATCTTTGGATAAAAAATACAACTCCGAAGATTCTGGTTTAGAAAAGTACACTATGGTAAAATTCCTAAACTTCAAAATGGTTGAAGGCAAATCTGTGATTGAGCAGACACATGAATTCCAAGTCCAAATTCATGGTCTTGCTGAAGGAGATATGTCATTACCTAAAAAATTTCAGGTCTTGTCTATCATCGAAAAATTGCCTCCGAGTTGGGAAGATTTTGGCATGACTCTTAAACATCGGAGAGGTAAAATCTCTCTAGAAGATTTGATGATTGCCTTAAATATCGAAGAAGAACATCGGAAGCAACATAAAAATGATGATACAAGAATGCCTATGGATTTTATTCCAAAGGCAAATGTAGCAGTTTCATCTGACAAAAATAAATTCAAAAATCAGAAAATGAAGAACAAGATGAAACCCAACTCAAAGGTTCAAAAGAAAATTGGAACCAAACCTAAACCTTGCTGGGCATGTGGACAGGTTGGACATTATGCCAAATTCTGCCCTAAGCGAAAGGACAAGGAGAAAAACCAAAGCAATACGTCCAACATCAAGGCACAAGCAAATGTCGTGACTGCTAGTGACGACACTAGCAATAGGTAATTGAAGACACTTCTGTGACCATAGGAAACCATTCTGCAGCCAGCGTGTTCGGGATAGGATAAGTTGACCTGAGGTTCACCTCTGGAAAAGTCCTGTCACTGCATGAGGTGCATCATGTTCCAGCAGTCCGTCGAAATTTGATTAGCGGATCAAAGTTAATCCGTGCTGGTTATAAGTTGAACTTTAAATGTAATAAAGTTGTAATATTACATTTAGGAACCTTTATTGGAAAAGGTTACCTTAATGAAGGTTTATTTAAACTCAATGTAGAAAATGATACCTTAAATAAATCTACTGATATTGCTTATAACATTGAGTCTTATGATATATGGCATGACAGATTAGGACATGTCAATTTTAATACCGTGAAAAGGATGATGAACCTTGACATGATTCCTAAGTATGCTATAAATGATAAGAAAAAATGTGAAGTTTGTGTGCAATATAAACAAACCCGAAAACCCTTCAAATCAGTTAATAGAAATTCTAATATTTTGGAATTGATTCATACTGATTGTTGTGAGTTTAACGGTGTAATAACGAGAGATCATAAAAGGTATTTCATCACCTTCATTGATGATCACTCTCGTTATTGTTATGTTTATTTGCTGAAAACTAAGGATGAAGCTTTAGATAAATTTATGGTTTTTAAATCTGAAGCTGAGAATCAAACAAACAAATCTATTAAGAGGTTAAGGTCTGATAGGGGTGGAGAGTTTACCTCGAACCTGTTTCAAAAATTTTGTCAAGATACAAGTATAATTCACGAGGTAACTGCTCCATATAGTCCTCAATCCAACGGTATAGCAGAATGAAAAAATCGAACCCTTGAAGATATGATTAATTCCATGTTAGGCAGTTCCGGGTTACCCAACTTCATGTGTGGGGAGGCTTTATACACTGCATGCCATGTGTTAAATAGAGTCCCCATGAAGTCAAGGGAGAAACCCCATACGAGCTTTGGAAAAGCCGGAAGACAAGTTTGAAATACCTTAAAGTGTGGGGGTGCCTTGCAAAGGTACTAGTACCTGAACACAGAAGGAAAAAGCGTGGTCCAAAGACCGTAGATGGTATCTTCTTGGGTTATGCTCAAAATAGTATTCCATATAGGTTTCTGATTATTAAATCTGAAATTTCTGGAATAGATGCAAATACTATTGTAGAACTTCGTGATGCTACATTTTTTGAGGATATATTTCCTATGAAGATGAGAACACCTCAATCTATATCTGGTAACCCAACTAGAGATATACCTGCTTCCGTAGAGACCCCATTATCCGTAGAAGGTACACCCTCCTCAAGTCACTCTAGACTAGATGAATCTAGAGAGTGTACAGAATTGAGAAGGAGCAAGAGACAATGTGTATCTACGGATTTAGGCCAGGACTTTATCACCTATAATATAGAAGGTGACCCTGTGACATATCGAGATGCTATGGCTTCTCCTGAAGCTAAGCACTGGAAAGAGGCCATTAAAAGTGAAATAGACTCTATTATCTCTAATGCCACTTGGGAGTTGGTAGATTTACCTCCTAGGTGTAACAGTATAGGATGTAAATGGGTGTTTAAAAAAAAAACTATAACCTGATGGGTCAGTAGATAAATTCAAAGCCCGCCTAGTTGCTAAGGGATTTAAACAGAAAGAAGGGATTGACTATTTTGACACTTATTCTCCTGTTACTAGAATTACTACAATCCGAGTGTTGATAGCATTGACATCCATATATCATCTTGAGGTTCATTAAATGGATGTCAAAACGGTAATCCTTAATGGAGATCTTGAAGAAGATATATATATGGATCAACCTGAGGGACATGTAGTTTCTGGAAATGAGAATAAAGTCTGTAGGTTAGTTAAATCTCTTTATGGTTTGAAGTAAGCCCTAAAGCAGTGGCACGAAAAATTTGATAGAGCTATGCTATCGTTTGGCTTTGAAATGAATGACTCTGATAAATGTGTGTATGTTAAAATGAAATGTGATAATTGTATTATTTTATGTTTATATGTAGATGATATTCTACTGTTTGGATCTAACCTTTCTATTATTAATGAGACTAAGACCCTCTTAAGTGGTAAGTTTGATATGAAGGATATGGGTTGTGCTGACATGATTTTAGGGCTGAAGTTGACTCGATCAACTGATGGAATAGCAATTTCTTAGCCACTCTACATAGAGAGTATTAGAGAAATATGACTATAGCCAAGTTAAATCTGTAGTCACATCGTATGATCCTTCAAAAACTTTCCACAAGAATAAGAGTGGTTTGGCAGTATTTCAATTAAGATACTCACAAATAATAGGTAGTCTAATGTATTTAGCAAATTGTTCTAGACCTGATATTTCTTTTGCTATATCGAAATTGAGCAGGTTTACCAGCTGTCCGGACAGAACGCATTGGGATGCATTAAACAGAGTACTCAGATATCTAAAAGGCACTATATCCTTGGGCTTGTGGTATGGGAGATTCCCTACAGTCCTAGAGGGATATAGTGATACTAGTTGGATAGTAAACACTGCTGAGTGTAAAGGCGTTACTGGTTATGTCTTTACACTTGGAGGCGGTGCAATTGCTTGGAGGTCTGTTAAACAGATGATTGTAACACGTTCTACATCTGAGGCAGAATTGTGTGCTTTGGATACCACAGTAACTGAAGTTGATTGGCTGAAGGGTCTTCTTTCTGAAATTCCCTTGATGATGAAGTCAATACCTTCTATTTCAGTACACTGTGATAATAAAACAACAATAGCTCAGATTAGAAGCTCCAAGTATAACCAGAAACAGAAGAGACATGTACGAATACGATTAAAGTCTATTCGTGAGTTAGTGTCTCTTGGAGTGGTGGCATTGGACTTTGTAAGTTCAAAGGACAATATTGCTGATTCACTCACTAAAGGGCTTGATTCTGAGAAAATCAAGAGATCCAGTAAGGGAATGGGACTGAGGCCTGTCCTGGATTCATCTATAGCAGCAACCCAACCTATCTGATTAGAGATCCCAAGAAGTAGGTTCAATGTGGTATAAACAAGATATAAGGATGAATCGTAAGCATCAAATTGATTGAGATGTAATCTCATAGTCTCTTCCCTGGATAGATGCTTGACTGCTAGTCCGATTTAGTTCACCCGGTTCGTTTTTGCCTCTGGTCCGGTTTGGTTCTGTCCGCGTGAAAGCGACGCACCCGCGAAAGCGACGTACGCTTTGGTGCGTACACTGCTTCGAAGTGTATAAATACACTTCCTCTGCTCCTTCTCAATTCACTCCAAAAAAGCAAAGCATTCCTCTTCTCTATGCTTTCTTCTTCTTCTTCTTCTTTCCAAGTTCTGAGGCTTGGTTCTGCGATCTGAGGTTGAGTCCGAGTGCAGCGTTCGTCTTGGAGTGCACCTACCAACGGCGCGAGCGGTTGTCGGATCTTGGGAGGATTTTGCCAGAGAGCCTCTGCACCGTGGGCGGCAATCAATTCTCTAAAGACAGTCGGCACGCCCGACGCTTCGACCGGATATACACAAATTCCTAACCTTACTCTATTACTGTTTATTGCATGCTCGTCATTTATTGGCCCGACGCCTTTTTTATTGTAATGACCCGGCCCTCTTGGCCCATTTGGCGACCTCTCATGTTGTCGACCGTCGGCCCTTATGTCGTCGGCCCATTTGGCGACGACCTCTAATGTCGTCGACCGACGACCCATGGCCGTGTCGTTACTCACTAGGACTTTCCACCCATGGTCAGTGGATTTTTGCCTCCCTCAGGATTCGAACTCTAAACCTCCAGGCTTAAGTATTAGAGTTTATGAATCCTGGTAACCAAGTGAAATCTACCACTCTGGTTGATGATGTAAGATCTCGAGATCAGAGCATGATTAACGGTTCTGGTCCCTTGGGATTCTTAGCTATAGAGGATTGTTCCCAGCAGATCAACGCTCTGTTGGGGTGATCTCAAGATTATCTGATAGACATCAATATTTTTGTTTTTTTTGTGTGTCCAGTTTAATAAACTTACACTTTTTAAATTTGTCCTCAAATAATAATTAAATAGTAAAAGGCATTTGATTCATATTTGTAAATCAGAATAACAATGAATTTAATTATAGGGTCAATAGGAATAAGAATAAGAATTATATTATGCGTGTTTGATTTAAATCGACTTCAGTAATTAAGATTAAATAAATTTCTAATTTTACCCTTAGTCGTTAATGTATTAAAAAAATAATTTAAGTATCTTCACTTCATATTCAATAATTGATTGATTTATTTATTAAATATGATATTTGATTAATATTTATGAATAAATAATTATGAAAAATTTTAAAAATAATTTTAATCAATGATTTTAGATTAGAATTTAATATCTAATATTCAATAATTACTTATTAATTTAAATTTCTAACCAATCTTGCTTTCCAAGCTATTAGCTATACGTGATTTTGTTTATTTTTTTGAATTTTTTTTCCAAGTGCTAAAATTGAATAATTTTAGCCATATATATTTTCTATTTTTATTCTTTTGTCAATTATTTTTTTCTTAATATATTTTCAAAAAAATAAGTTTGGTGATGTTTTATCATTTGTTTATTTTGATCATTGTGTTTGTGACTTTTAATTTGTTAGTAAAATAAATCTTGGATTTTAATTGGGGCATGTGCCAGTGTAATTGAATGGATGCTTAATTTTAGTCCCACATCCGTTATTTTTGAAGTAGATGAAACTTTTATTATTGCAGCAGCAGCAAAGTCAAGCACGACCTTGAACATGATTTATTCTATAGGTTCATACAACTGTATCCTTGAGTGTAAAGGAAACTGTATCCTTGGTTGATGACGTAAGATCTCGAGATCAGAGCATGATTAACGGTTCTGATCCCATGGGATTCTTAGTTGTAGAGGATTGTTCCCAGCAGAGCGTTGGTGGTCTCGATATTGTCTGACAGACGTCAATATTTTTGTTTTATTTTTTTTCATCCGGTTTAATAAGCTTATGTTTTTTAAATTTGTCCTCAAATAATAATTAAATAGCAAGAGGGCATTTGATTCAGATTTGTGAATCGAAATAGCAATGAGTTTAATTATAGAGTCAATAGGAATAAGAACAAGAATTATTTTATGAGTGTTTGGTTTTAAATTGACGTCGGTAATAAGAATTAAATAAATTTTGAATTTTACCCTTTGTTGTTAATGTATTAAAAAATAATTTAAGTATCTTCACTTCATATTGATTGATTTATTTATTAAATACGACATTTGATTAATATGTATAAATAAATAATTATGAAAAAAATTAAAAATAATTTTAATGAATGATTTTAGATTAGAATTTAATATCTAATATTTTATTATTATTGATTAATTTAAATTTCTAACCAATTCTGCTTTCCAAGCTATCAGCTATATGTGATTTGTTTATTTTTATAAAATTTTTTTCCAAGTTCTAAAATTGAATAATTTTAGCAAGATCGATAAAAAAATTTTATTAATCATGCGAATAAATTAAGAAGCACACATGAATAGAAGGCCAATATTTTTATACCTTTTTTAAACATATAAATTTACTATTTTTATTCTTTTGTCAGCTATTTTTTTCTTAATACATTTTCAAAAAAAAAGTTTGGTGACGTTTTATCATTTGTTTATCACCTCATTTGATCACTGAGTTTGTGATTTTTAATTTGTTAGTAAAAAAAATCCTGAATTTTAATTGGGGCATGCGCCAGTTTAATTGGATGGGCGCTTAATATTAGTCCCACATCCGTTATTTTTGAAGTAGATGAAGCTTTTATTATTACATCCGCAGCAAAGTCAAGGACGACCTTACTTGAACAGGATCTGATCTATAGGCTCGTACAATTGTATCCTTGAGTTTAAAGGAGACAGGCAACCACTCTGATTGATAACGTAGGTTCCTTGGGATTCCTAGCTTTAAGGTTCTGTCCCTTGGGATTCCTAGCTGTGGAGGATTGTTGGGTTGTTTGATAGACATCAATATTTTTGTTTTATTTTTTTTTTGCATCTGGTTTAATAAGCTTACATTTTTAAAATTTGTCCTCAAATAATAATTAAACAATATGGGGCATTTGATACAGATTTGTCAATCAGAATAGCAATGAGTTTAATTATGTAACAACTCACCCTTCTAACCTTACCTTACAAGACAAACGTTACTCTTTGTTGGTTTCTACTCGAAATATCGTCCTAGTTCCCCTATACAAAAAATTGTGCAAGCATAGAACTATTCTAGCTACCCATGTGTTCTACTGAAGTTAAATTTGGATTGCAAATGATGCTTAACATTATTAATCCAAATTTTCTCTTTAGAAGTTAAACTTAAATTGGGAACGAAACTTAACATTCTTACTTCAAGTTCAACCGATGTAATCTTTCTAAGTTAAACCATATTACAGAAGTTGATCAAATATCTATTTCAAGGATCGGCTTCCAGGTCAAATGTGGCGAGGCATTAGGCCTTCTTGGATATGGGATCATCCACCACTGCCTAGACAAAGCCTTTCAAAAAAATTGGATATTTAAACTTCTCACAGTAAACAAGGTTTAACAATAGAGACCTCAATAGAAACACATTATCGAAACATGAAATCGATAACAAAAATGATAATTAAAATCAATAACCTCTTGTGTTTGGTTTTTCAAGATCTATACAAAAGATGAACTAGTTATGATGCAGAAACTAATAACTAGTTATACCTCTTGTAACTTATAGACCTCTTGATCTTCTATTGTATTCCTCTTCTTATCTCGGGCGTTGTGTGGGCGACGATTTACCGAGATGAGAATCCACCCAAGCCTTCTTCTTCCTTTCAAGTTTCGGCCACCAACATTCTCCAAAAGATTATGAAGTTTGGCCACCAACTTTCCTCCAAGGGATGCTAGATAAGAGAAACTCCTTCTCTTCTTCTTCTCCTTCAAGCAACTGACCATCAATGGATCTCCACACCAATATGCCGCCGGCCACCAAGAGGGAAAACAAAGGAGAAGAGAGAAAGAGTAAGGGTCGGCCACCACCAAGGAAGAGAGGAGAGGAATAGAAGATGTATTGTTGTGTGGTGAGGCACCTCTACTCTCTCTTTTATATTCCTTGGTCTTGGAAAATAAGGAAAGTTTTAAACATAATTAAAACTTTCTTATATTTCTTGCCAATGACTAAAAAGGAAATTTTTAAAACAAAAAATTAAAACTTCCTTTTCTTCTTGTCATGGCCAGCCACAAGCTTGTTCTCCTAGCAAAGAAAGATTTTAAACAAAAATTAAAATCTCTCTCTTAAAAATCCCTTTTGTGGATAGTTCTAAAAGGAATGTTTTATAAATTAAAATCTCTCTCTTTTAAATCCTTTTATGGATATCTATAAAATATAAGATTTAAAATAAAATATGGTTTCAAGAAAGGAAAGTTTTATCAAAAAATTAAAATCTTTCTTTCACATTATAGATAACTACAAATAATGAAAGATTTCAAATCTCTCTTTTATTCCTTTGTAGAAATCTATAAAAGGAAAAAATTTAAAATTTAAAACTCTTTTTTAAAACCAACATAAAAGGAAAGTTTTCAACAAAATAAAAACTTCCTTTTATTTCCTTTTATGATCGATCTAAAAAAGGAACGTTTTATATTAAAATCATTCTTTTAAATCCTTTTAATGGATCTCTATAAAAGGCAAGATTTTACAAAATAAAACTTCCTTTTGAATTCAATGTGGCCGGCCACCCTTGCTTGGGCTCCAAGCTAGGGTCGGCTACAACTTGAACCCATCTAACCTTAGTTTGGCCGGCCCTAGCTTGGGCTCCAAGCTTGGCTTGGCCGACCACCTTAAGGTGGGTAAGAAGTTGGGTTTGGGTGGATATAAGAATTTATAAATAAGAGGCTACAATAGGGACCGAGAGGAGGAATTGGTTTTGGTCTCTCGATGAGCTTGAGCTTCCCGTGTTCGCCCCGAACACCCAACTCAAGTTCATCAATAATATCTCATTCCACTAAAGAGTTATTATTGCACTACCGCACCAATCACATATTACTATATAGGCTCCTTCTTATCATGAGTGTGTTAGTCTCCCTGTGTTTATATTGAATGTCCACTAATTAAATGAGTTACTGACAACTCACTTAATTAATATCTAGCTCCAAGAGTAGTACCACTCAACCTTATCGTCATGTCGGACTAAGTCCACCTGCAGGGTTTACATGACAATCCTTATGAGCTCCTCAAGGGGGCATCATCAACCTGATTACTAGGACACGATTTCATTCTATTATCAACAACACACCATATAAATAATATCTTTTCCCAACTTATCGGGCCTATTGATTTAACGAGCTAAATCACACCCTTTGATAAATCAAAGAAATAAATACTAAGTAAATGTGCTTGTTATGATATCATGATTAAGAGTACACACTTCCATAATAACAGAGGTATTGTTCTTTTATATAGTCAGTATAAAAAGATACTACCTGAATTGGTCCTGCTCAATACACTCATAGTGTACTAGTGTAATTTATTAGTCAAGATAAACTAATACCTAATTACACTACAACCACTCCAATGGTTTGCCCCATTCCATCTTGGTTATGAGCAACTGTTTATAATTTATAAGGATTTGATAACATGATTTTCTGTGTGTCTCCTCACACCATGTTATCTACAATATAAATTAAATGGGCAACTACACTTAGCATAAATGTAGGCATTTGACCAATGTGATTCTTATATGTTTATACAAAAAGATAGACTTTTAGTATACACTTTAACAATCTCCCACTTATACTAAAAGACTATGCTACCATATACCCTGCCATACATCTGATTTCCAACCCTTCGACATGCTCATCAAAAGCTCTTGCCTTAAAGGCCTTAGTGAAAGGATCTCCCAGGTTATCATCTGATGTAATCTAGGCGGCAACAACTTCTCCTCGTTATACGATGTCTCGTATTAGGTGGTACTTGCACTCTATGTGTTTACTTGCCTTATGGGCTCATGGTTCCTTCGAGTTTGCTACTGCAACACTTATTATCACAATACACTGTAATAATTTTTGGGCAAACCAGGAATCACATCTAAGTCCATCATGAAGTTTCTGAGCCATACAGCTTCTATGGTTGCCTCAGAGGCTGCCACATATTCAGCTTCCATGGTGGAGTCTGAAAAGCATCTATGCTTATCACTCCTCCATTGTTATGGCTTTACCTCCTAAAGTAAATATAAAACCTCGAGGTCGACTTACTATTGTCCTTATCTGATTGGAAGTCAAAATCCGTGTAACCCACAGGGATCAAATCATCTGCTTGGTAAACCAGCATATAATCTCTATACTTTACGGCAGTCCAATGTCCCTATCTTGGACTACTTTGATATCTGCTAACCATGCCCATGACAAAACAGATATCCGGTCTCATGCATAACATAACATACATTAGGCTTCCTACAACTGAAGCATAAGGAACTGTCTTCATATCTTCTATCTCTTTTGATGTCTTCGGAGACATCTCTTTAGATAAAGATACTCCATACCTAAAAGGTAGAAAACCTTTCTTGGAGTCTTGCATGCTAAAAAGAGCTAGGATTGTATCGATATATGAAGCTTGGGATAAGCACAACATTCTTTTCTTGTGATCCCTTATTACCTTGATCACGAGAATATGTGCGCATTCTCCCAAGTCGTTCATATCGAATTGCTTGGACAACCATACCCTTACTTCCGACAACACTTTGATATTATTTCCATCTAACAAAATGTCATCTACATATAGTATAAAAAATACCACCACATTTCCATCACACTTTTTCTTTACACAAGACTCATCCGTGTTGGTGCGGGAAGCATCTGATGATCGAACCGTTGTTTTGATAATGGCAAAGGAATTTATAGTTAAGGTTATGTTGTTATCTAATAAGATTCATTGAGCTTGCAGGAAAGTCCTAAGTGGTACTTAGGCAAAAGTCCTAGCTGCGGTTAGGCAAATGGAAAACCCTAGGGGGTGGCAACCATAGGTCATAGGGGGCGGTAACCCTATGCGGAAAGTCTTGGCGGGTCGAGGGCAATTGTTAGAGTGTATACTAAAAGCCTAGATTTTGTAAATATTTATTTTTGAAATAAAAGAATCACATCGGTCAATATCTACATTTATTTGTTAAATGTAATTGTTCAATTAATTTATATAGTAGACAACATGGTGTGTGGTGTCACACACAGAAGATCATGTTGTCAGCTCCTTATAAATTATAAACAGTTGCTCACGACTAACATGGAAAGGAACAAACCATCGGAATAGTCGTAGTGTAATTAAGTATTAGTTTATCTTTATTAATAAATTACACTGGTACACTCTAAGTGTATTGAGTAGGACCATTTTAGGTAAGTTATTTTTGTACTGACTTAATAAAAGACCTAGACCTTAGTTATTATGAAAGTGTGTACTCTTAATCCTAATATAATAACAAGCACATATATTTAATATTTATTTCTTTGACTTATCAAAGGGTGAGGTTTAGCTCGATAAATCAATATACCCGATAAGTTGGGAAATGATATTACTTATAGTATGTGTTGTTGATTATAGAAGGAAACTGTGTCCTAGTAATCTAAGTTGAGAATGTCCCCAAGAGGAGCTCATAAGGATTTCCATGTTAAACCCTGCAGGTGGACTTAGTCTGACATGACAATGAAGTTGAGTGGTACTACTCTTGGAGCTAAATATTAATCCTTATCCTTGATGAGGTGGCCGGCCACCTTGCTTGGAGCCCAAGAAAAGGGTCGGCCAATCATAATAAATCATCATCTAATTGATTTGGTGATTGATTCAATCAAGAGGAAAGAAAAGGAAAATTAAAAGGGAAAAGGAAAAAATAAGAGGTTGATTTTAATTTTTGTAAAAATTCTTCCCTTATTTACCTTGGGCAAGTAATATAAAAGAAGGGGTGAGGAGGCCTCATGAAATACAATTCTTATTCTCTTGCTTGGAGATCTTGGTGTGGCTGGCCCCTTCTCTCTCTCCTTTCCCTTGCTCTCTTCTCCTTGGTGGTGGTGGTGGCCGGATTTTAGAGGAAGAGGAAGAAAGCTTTTGGGTGGTGTTCATCTTGGAAGATCGTCGCCCACACGACGTCCAAGGTGAGGCGAGGAATACGACAGAAGATCTCGAGATCATTAGCATACAAAGAGAAGGTATAATTAGCAATTGTTTTCCGCATCATGCTAGTTATTTCTTTTTGTAAGAATTCCAAACACAAGAGGCATTAGATCTAGTTTTTCGAATTAGTTTTTCGAGTTTGTGTTTTCTTTGTTTTCGAATTTATGATTCGATTGTTCCTTTTGGTTAACCTAGAGTTATTTAAGGAAATTAAATATTAGCTTTCCTTAAAAGGCTTTGTCTAGGTGGAGGTGGTTGCTCCCATATCCAAGAAGGTCATGTACCTCGCCATGCAGTCCTGGAAGCCAATTTTGGAAATTAATATTTAATGGAATTAATAACATAGGTGGATTTGGATCAATAGTGTTAAGTTCCGCTTGCGATTCAAATATAAACCACTAAGAATAGATAACTTAAAATTGGAATCAATGATGTTAAGTTTCGTCTGTGATTCCTAATTTAACTTCTAAAGAACACAATAGGTTATTTAAGGAAAGGTTCAACACTTGTACAAAATTTTTATACAGTGGAACCGGTACGTTTTCCTAGGACTAACCAACAATTGGTATCAGAGCTAGGGTTTGCCTTTGTGTGTTTTGGTTTTCAAATTAATTATGCACATGTCATACATAATTTAGGCTGGATAATAGTAGGATGTACTAACTTTGTGGTTGCAGGCTCCAACTATTATGGCATTTAGATATTGTGTGTGATTGGACCCTTGGACATGTCAAGGGCATTATTTTGTGTGCATGATTGTATGTATTAAATACAACAGGAGCTATATTATTTTAGAATTTTATTTTTTGTTCAATCTAGAATACATGTACATTCCTTTATGGAATATAGGATCGATATATGTAAAATTCTATATTTGTCGTGGATCGTATCTTTGCAAGGCGTGGTGCTATTGGAGAACCAGAAGCGCAGCAAAATAAGAAGCAAGATAGATGCGACAACTTGACCCTATGGCGGTGGCTAAAGATGGCAGCAGCTAGGGTTGGAGCATACTAAAGACAGTGATGGGAAAAGGTCATAATAGTTGGAAAATTAATTTCCAATTTTATTGCTTTTATTTACTGTGATATTTATGTGCATGTGATGTATGTTAGCATAGGTTAAAATCCTCATTTTTAAATAACTAAGTGCGAGAGGAATTTTAATAAATTCCACAGTCTCCATTACTGGTTTGTAAGTGATGCAAACAAACTTGCGCGTTGGCTATGAGTGCCTTCCTCCATATCAGATGAGTTTGTTTGTGGATCACTAGATCAAACTTCCATTTTGGATAACTATAGGAAATTAATTAAGAGCGTATGATCTTCCCTATCGAAAGGGGCACAATCTTATTAATTGACTAAGTGTTAAGTAATGGTATACACTTATGCACGTCTAATAGTATCCTCTCCATCGAAGTCGCTGCTATTATTTGTGTGACCGAAGGAAAACCAACTATTAATTTTATTTGTCATAAAGTTAGGTTGACAAGAATAAAAGTAATGGGTAAAACCTCCTCTTACAAATGTTTGATTTTGTATACGTCCACACTATCGTGGCATGCAAAATTCATGGTGATTTGAGGTGTTGGTTAATTTAAAATAGTATTGTTTGAGGAATCAATATTATTCTAAATTTAGAGTCTTACCAAAGTTTATTTTTGTGATTCTTAGGATGACTTTCAACCCACTGGACATTATACTGAAAGAAAACAAACTTGCTGGTCCCAATTATATAGATTGGAAAAGGAACATGGACATTGTTCTTACTACTGAGAGTTATAAGTTTGTACTGACTGAGGCTTGCCCTGATGCACCTAACGGTGACTCTACCCCAGAGGAGATTGAGTATCATAAGAAATGGGTAAAAGCAGATGAGATGGCGCGGTGTTACATTTTGGCTTCAATGTCAAATGTATTGCAACATCAGCATCAAGATTTACCAACGGCTTATGATATAATGAACAATCTCAAAGAACTCTTTGGGCACCAGAGTCAGACTGCTAGGTAAGAGGCAATGAGAAAGTTAATGACAGTCACCATGTCTGAGAGGACACCCGTAAGGGATCATATCTTCAAAATAATGGCCTATCTGAACGAAATACAAGTCCTTAGAGGAGAAATCGATGGGGAAACCCAGGTCAATATAATTCTCCAAACGCTACCCAGAAGTTTTGAGCAGTTCCACCTGAACTATAACATGAACAAAAGACAGTATACGTTGGCGAAACTTTTGACAGAACTACAGGCAGCAGAAGGTATATTTCGTCATAGTTTTCAGATTCACTATACTGAAAATGGTTCTACTTCTAAGTCGAAAGGCAAGAAGAAGAAGAAATAGGTCTTTTCAGCAAAGAGAGTGAATAAATCTCAGAGTACAAGACAAAAAGTTGGAATGAAGAAGCCGAAGGGCAAGTGCTTCATCTGCAAGCAGTCAAGACATTGGAAGGCGGACTGTCCTCGTAGGAATCAGAACAATAAAGGTATATCTCATGCTCTAGTAGTTGAAACATGTTTAGCGGTGTTATCTACCAGCACCTGGTGTGTAGATACGGGAGCAACTGATCATGTCTGCAATTCTTTGCAAGGGTTCCAGGAAATCCGACGACTATTTGAAGGAGAGATAACCGTATACATGGGCAATGCACTAAGGTGGCAGTTGTTGCAGTGGGAAACGTCTACTTATCTTTTGATAGGAATAGAAGTTTGATTTTAAGAAATTATCTTTTTGTACCTAGTTTTAGAAAGAATTTAATTTCAGTTTCTAAACTGTATTCGGATGGATATTCTGTTTCCTTTAGTAACAGTGTGGTTATAAAGAGAAATAATGTGATTATATGTTCTGGTACATTGGTTAGCAATTTATATACTTTAAATCCAATTTCTCCCATAAAGCAAATATGGAAATTAATAACACATCTTCTAACTCTAATAAGAGAAAAGAACCTTCGGAGATGAACCAAACGTATCTTTGGCATCTAAGGCTTGGTCATATTAACTTAATTAGGATTCAAAGACTCATAATTGATGGACTCTTGGGTCCATTAGAGTTGGAAAATTTTCCAACCTGTGAATCTTGCTTGGAAGGTAAGATGACCAAGAGACCTTTTAAGGCCAAGGGGTATAGAGCCAAAGAAGCGTTAGAACTAGTTCATTCTGATTTGTGTGGTCCTATGTCTATCCAGGCAAGAGGTGGTTTTGAATATTTTGTCTCTTTTATAGACGATTATTCAAGATACGGATACATTTACCTGATGCACCGCAAGTCTGAGTGCTTTGATAAATTCAAAGAGTACAAGGCTGATGTGGAGAAATATCTTGGTAAAAGTATCAAGTCACTACGATTTGATCGTGGTGGTGAATACCTCTTAGGAGAGTTTAGGAATTACTTATCAGAGGCTGGGATTCAATCCCAGTTGTCCGTACCTTGTACACCCCAACAGAACAGTGTGACGGAATGAAGGAATATGACTCTTTTGGAGATGGTTAGATCGATGATGAGTTATTCAGAATTACCAAATTCATTTTAGGGATACACTCTGGAAACGGCAGCGTACATTCTGAACTTAGTACCTTCTAAATCAGTATCCTCTACTCCCACAGAATTGTAGAATGGGTGAAAGCCCAGTCTAAGGCATATTCGAATTTGGGGTAGTCCAGCACATATGCTAAATCCAGATGCTGATAAGTTAGAATCTCATACAGAAGTCAGCGTGTTTGTGGGTTATCCCAGAGGAATGAAAGGTGGTTTATTTTATAGTCGTAAAGACCAGAAGGTCATTGTTAGCACCAATGCCCAGTTTTTAAAAGAAGACTATATAATGGACCACAAGCCCAGTAGCAAAATTGTTCTAGAAGAACTTAGAGAGGACACGTCTACTTTAGTACCAATAGTACAAGATAAAGTACCACAAGAGACTGCAACACGTGTCACACATGATACACAACCACCGATAGTGCCTTGTCGTAGTGGGAGGGTTGTAAGGAAACCTGAGAGATTTATGTTTTTGGGAGAGTCTTCAGACTTGATCCCGGGCAAACATGAACCTGATCCCCAGACATATGACGAAGCACACCAAGATATAGATGTAGTATCTTGGCAAAAGGCAATGAATTCAGAAATAGAATCTATGTATTTTAATAAGGTCTAGGAGCTTGTAGAACCACCTGATGGTGTAAAAGCCATTTGATGCAAGTGGATCTACAAAAGGAAAAGAGAGACAGGCAGGAAGGTAGACACCTTCAAAGCAAGGCTTGTTGCGAAAGGGTACACTCAGAAAGAGGGAATCGATTATGAGGAGACCTTTTCGCTGGTAGTCATGCTTAAGTCTATCCGGATACTCTTATCCATTGCTGCTCATATGGATTATGAGATTTGGCAAATGGATGTCAAGATAGCTTTCCTTAATGGAGGTTTTGAAGAAAACATCCATATGAAGCAACCAGAAAGGTTCATTGAAAAGGGCAAAGAGCATCTAGTGTGCAAGCTCAATCGGTCCATTTATGGACTGAAGCAAGCTTCAAGATCTTGGAACATCTGGTTTAATGAAGTAATCCAGTCATATGGATTTATTCAGTGTCCGGATGAGTCTTGTGTATACAAGAAGTGTAACGGAAACGTGGTGGTATTTCTTGTACTATACGTAGATGATATTTTGTTAATTGGCAACAATGTCAAGGTATTATCGGACGTAAGGGTATGGTTGTCCAAACAATTTGATATGAAGGACTTAGGAGAATGTGCACACATTCTTGGGATCAAAGTCATCAGGGATCACAAGAAAAGAATGTTGTGTCTATCTCAAGCTTCATATATAAATACGATCCTTGCTCGTTTTAGCATGCATAACTCCAAGAAAGGTTTCTTACCTTTTAGGCATAGAGTAGCCTTATCTAAAGAGATGCCTCCGAAGACATCAAAGGAGATGGAGGATATGAAGGCAGTTCCTTATGCTTCGGCTGTAGGAAGCCTTATGTATGCAATGCTGTGTACGAGACCTGATATCTGTTTTGCTGTGGGCATGGTTAGCAGATATCAGAGTAACCTTGGACAAGGACATTGGACTGTTGTAAAGCATATAATGAAGTACCTGAGAAGGACTAGAGATTATATGCTAATCTACCAAGCAGACGATTTGCTCCCTGTGGGTTACACGGATTCGGACTTCCAATCAGATAGGAACAATAGTAAGTCTACGTTAGGATATGGGTTTACTCTAGGAGGTGGAGCCATTGTATGGAGGAGTGTTAAGTAGAAATGTATCTCGGACTCAACCATGAAAGCTGAGTATGTGGCAGCCTCTGAGGCAGCCAAAGAAGCTGTATGGCTCAGGAATTTTCTAATGGACTTAGATGTGATTCCTGGTTTTCCCAAAATCATCACAATTTATTGTGATAATACCAGTGCAGTTGCAAAATCGAAGGAACCACGAGCCCATAAGGGGAGTAAACATATAGAGCGCAAGTACCACCTGATACGAGACATCGTCAAGCGAGGAGAAGTTGTCATTGCCAAGATTGCATCAGCAGATAACCTGGCAGATCCTTTCACTAAGGCCCTTCCGGTGAAAGCTTTTGATCGGCATGTGGAGGGGATAGGAATCAGATGTATGGCAATAGATATGGCAGCTTAGTCTTTTAGTATAAGTGGGAGATTATTAGAGTGTATACTAAAAGCCTAGCTTTTGTAAACATTTATTTTTGAAATAAAAGAATCACATTGGTCAATATCTATATTTATTTGTTAAATGTAATTGTTCAATTAATTTATATAGTAGACAACATGGTGTGTGGTGTCACACACAGAAGATCATGTTGTCAGTTCCTTATAAATTATAAACAGTTACTCACGACTAAGATGGAAAGGAACAAACCATGAGAATAGTCGTAGTTTAATTAAGTATTAGTTTATCTTGATTAATAAATTACACTGGTACATTCTAAGTGTATTGAGTAGGACCATTTTAGGTAATTTTTTTTTGTACTGACTTAATAAAAGAACTAGACCTTAGTTATTATGGAAGTGTGTGCTCTTAAACCTAATATAATAACAAGCACATATATTTAATATTTATTTCTTTGACTTATCAAAGGGTGAGGTTTAGCTCGATAAATCAATATGCCCGATAAGTTGGGAAATGATATTACTTATAGTGTGTGTTATTGATTATAGAAGGAAACTGTGTCCTAGTAATCTAGGTTGAGAATGTCCCCAAGAGGAGCTCATAAGGATTGCCATGTTAAACCCTGCAGGTGGACTTAGTCCGACATGACAATCAAGTTGAGTGGTACTACTTTTGGAGCTAGATATTAATCAAGTGAGTTGTCAGTAACTTACTTAATTAGTGGGCATTCGTTATCTTAAACACAAGGAGACTAACACACTCATGATAAAAAGGAGCCCATAATATAATTTGGGATTGGTGCGGTAGTGCGATAATAACTCTCTAGTGGAATGAGTTATTATCGATGAAGTTGAGTTATGTGTTCGTTTCGAACATGGGATACTCAAGCTCATCGGAAGGCCAAAACAAATTTCTCCTCTAGGTCCCTGTCGTAGCCTTATTAAAGCCTCAAGTCCATCCAAAGAAAGGCCCATCTTGGTGTCCAAGAAGGGGGGCGGACCATTGCTTGGTGACCAAGCAATGGCCGGCCACATCTCCTCTTAAAGGGTCGGCCCTTTGCTTGGTGCCCAAGCTTGTAAGGGTTGGCCACAATAATTCAAACAAGGAGGGGTATTTTGAATTTTTAAAAATCTTCTTTTTGTAGAAAACTACAAGTTTTAAAAGAGATATTTTAAATTTAAAAACTTTCCTTATTTGAATTAGGCCACATGTTTTTAAAATAAAGTTTAAAAGTTTTAAAACATTCCTTTTTTAACCATCCTCATGGTTTAGGAAAAAAAAAAGGAAGAGAAGTTTAAAAATTTAAATTTTTTATCACCATGTTAAAAAAAAGAAATTTTATAAGAGAAGTTTTAAAATTTAAACATGGTTTTAAATTTTTAAAACTTTCCATTTTTTAACTCCTACTTTAGGAAAGAGAGCTTGTAAATTTTATAAGAGGATTTCTTCTTGTAAACTTTTTAAAAAGATATATATATTTCCTTATCCTTGATGAGGTGGTCGGCCACCTTGCTTGGAGCCCAAGCAAGGGACCGGCCAATCATAATAACTCATCATCTAATTGATTTGGTGGTTGATTCAATCAAGAGGAAAGAAAAGGAAAATTAAAAGGGAAAAGGAAAAACAAGTGGAAGATTTTAATTTTTGTAAAAAAAAATTCCTTATTTGCCTTGGGCAAGTAATATAAAAGAAGGGGTGAGGAGGCCTCATGAGATACAATTCTTATTCTCTTGCTTAGAGATCTTGGTGTGGCCAGCCCCTTCTCTCTCTCCTTTCCCTTGCTCTCTTCTCCTTGGTGGTGGTGGTGGCCGGATTTTAGAGGAAGAGGAAGAAAGATTTTGGGTGGTGTTCATCTTGGAAGATCGTCGCCGACACGACGTCCAAGGTGAGGCGAGGAATACGGCAGAAGATCTCGAGGTCATTAGCATACAAAGAGAGGGTATAATTAGCAATTGTTTTCCGCATCATGCTAGTTATTTCTTTTTGTAAGAATTCCAAACACAAGAGGCATTAGATCTAGTTTTTCGAATTAGTTTTTCGAGTTTGTGTTTTCTTTGATTTCAAATTGTGATTCGATTGTTCCTTTTGGTTAACCTAGAGTTATTTAAGGAAATTAAATATTAGCTTTCCTTAAAAGGCTTTGTCTGTTAGGTTTTTCGGGCCGCAAAAATTGCTTTTTTGCATTGCGGAAACCCCGAAATCCCCATGCTACGGATCCGTGCGAAGAAATAAAATTATGTAAAACTTTCATATACATGTTTTCTACTCCTAGATCTACATTAGATCTACAAAAGAAAATGGCTACCCTTGATGCGAAGCCCTTCGCAATCCCGCTCGTCCAAGGTTCATCGCCGAATCTCGAGAGTATCAAAGTAGATACTCCTCTATGTGTATCCACACGAACAACTCGATGGAGAGAACCTCTAAGGATGTGCTAGCAACCTTAGAAGATCAGTAATGGTGGAGGAGAGGGAGAGAAGAGAAGAGCTTGAGGAAGAAGAAGGAGTTACCAAGCACACAAAATGCACTAACTCCCTCATCTAAAGTGGCCGACCACTTTAAGAGAGAATGTAACCTCCATGGGATGCCAAGAGTCACAACTCTTGGTAACTCCCATGAGGTGGCATCTCACTTAAGCAACCATGATGATGTGGAGCATCATCATTGGTCCACTTCTTGCCAACTCACCAATGAGGTGGCAAATGGTCAAGTCAAACTTGACTCTTCATCTTCCTCTCAAGTCAAGTCAAACTTGACCACTTCTCTCCCATGGTTGATCAAATCTAACCATTAGTTCAAGTCAATTTTAATTTAATGAATCCCTATTCATTGAATTAAATTGATTCAATGAGTCTAAGTCCAAATTAGACTCATTTAATACATGAACCAAATTGAGTCCAACTCAATTAGCCTAATTTAGATTACTCTTAATCCAATTTGGTTCATCACATGAACCTAATCCTTTAGGTTCATCAAATGAACCTAATCTCCATCTAATTGTCCTTTGTGTGTGACCCTATAGATTCTTGAAACATTGGTAATGCTCCTAAACTCATTTAGGAGCATAAGTAATGAGCGGTATCTAGCAACATATCATTACTACCCAAGTTACAAGAATGTTGAGATCCAACATCACCTTGTGACTACTAATTGTGACTCTTCACAATATATGACAAGTGTCCTTCTATCTTACACATCTAGATTGATCAATATGAGGCATAGACCGTGTCATCCTCTAATCAATCTAAATCTTGAACTTCAAGTAGACTCACTCGATCAAATGAGCTCAATATCTCATATTGACTCACTTGGGCATGGCCATGTACTTCGTGGTCTCACTCTATCAAGAATATCGATGTCACTCCCGTCATATAGGAGAGATAGATCCCATCTACATCACTCACATCCCTCTGCATAATTCGTTACATACCCAGTAATCGCCTTTATAGTCCACCCAGTTACGGGTGACGTTTGACGAAGCCAAAGTACGTAACTCCTTATGTAGGGAACCATGGTGACTTCAGGTCCAAGGACTAATAGTCATACTAATAGCCACATGAGAAAGTATATGACACTCATATAACGATCCATGATACTTTCTCATGGCGGGTCATTCAGTATACATTCTCCAATGCATACTCATGTGTCAACTTGATATCTCTATATCCATGACTTGTGAGATCAAATCATCAAGTTGACTTACATGTTAGTCTCATCACATTAACATTGTCCCTGAATGTTAATACTCGACTAGGAATGATTAAGAGTAGTGTTCCCTATATCATCTCACTATCGATTCAACCAATCGATTGATATAGGTAAGAACCTTCTACTCAAGGACGCTATTATACTTAGTTATCCGGCACCAATACAAGTAAGTATAATAACCAAAAACAAATGTCTTTATTTATATATACAAGAATATAATACAACAAGTCCATACAACAATCATCAAATGATTGGCTCTAGGGCTCTAACTAACATTGTCTAGGCGGTGGTGGTTGCTCCCATATCCAAGAAGGTCATGTGCCTCACCATGCAGTCCTGGAAGCCAATTTTGGAAATTAATATTTAATGGAATTAATAACATAGGTGGATTTGGATCAATAGTGTTAAGTTCTACTTGCGATTCAAATCTAAACCATTATGAACAGATAAGTTAAATTTAGAATCAATGATGTTAAGTTCCGTCTGCGATTCCTAATTTAACTTCTAAAGAACACAATAGGTTATTTAAGGAAAGGTTCGACACTTGTACAAAATTTTTGTACAGTAGAACCGGTACGTTTTTCTAGGACTAACCAACAGAGGGCTTCAGGCAAAAGTCCTAGGGGGTGGTAACCCTAGGTGGAAAGTCCTGGTGTCGTGAACCAGGTGGAAGACTGGACGAGCCGGGAAGCAGGAGTCCAGGAGAAAGTCTGGAAGCATCGAGCGCCGAGCAAAAGTCCAGTAGATCTGGTGGATCATACTGGCAACAGGTAAATCTCCTGAGTGGAGTAGGTGAGGACGCGTTGTCACGCCCCAGGTAGTCCTTGCCAGAAGAAAGTTCGGCAGCATCTCCCCTGTCCGGGTGACAATATGAATCCAAAATACATATATCTAATCCTCGGCCCACACGACCGGAACAATACAATACAAATAATAAACAAACCACACAATTATATCAACATTCCACACAGTTATATAAATTCAATCCACGCAGTTTAATATGAACAATCCACAAAAGAAAGACGATATAAAAATCCTCGACGATATATGTAAAACATCCTACTCCACTACAACGAAGGAAAACAAAATCCACGAAGTAATGAAAATATATCCGCAGCGGAAAACAAAAGTAGCAAACCCGAATGTTCAACATAAAGTCCACAATACAAAACTCACATCACTGGTATATACAAAGAAACAATAATAGAAAACAACAACAAGAAATCCTCGCAATAAGGGGGCTAGCGACTGGAATCTCTCCCGACGACCTCAACCTAAAAAAATAGTAATGTAACGGTGTGAGTCCAAAGAAATCAGCAGGTAACAAATAGATATGTACAAAAACATATAACCACCAGCAACAATCCTACGATACAGTATCCTAAACCATAGAACCTATAGTGCAGTCTCCTTACAATATAACAGGTGTGCATAGCTGAATAAACTATAGTAACTAACAGTAAGCATGTAATACAGTTTACAGCAAGAATAATAATAAGAAATGCATAACTGAAGTAAACTGTACTCACCTGCAAGGCTTGAACATATGACTGTGAACATACATAGATAAAATAGTCAGAACAAATAAGTATGTATCCTATATGCATGTCAATCATATGCAGTCACTAAAATACATCATCCAATATGCAACAATCACAATAAATGTAATCTGTGCATATGATGCAATATGACATGGTCACCTCTGATGCAGTCAGCCATCTCACACGCGATGGTGTGACCTAGTGGGTAGGGTTGTGATACCGTGCACTCTGCTATCACTACCCCTGAAGAGTGACCGAGTGGATGGGATGCTGTCGGAGTACACCTATCCTCCTACCTCAAATATAGTGAGGGAGCGCAAAGTTCTCATCTCTCGGTACGCGATGACGGGGAGAGATCCCTGCCTGCTACCACGCTGCAGTCACACTACCCATGAGCGGACCAGCGGAGCACTACAGACCAACTGCCATACACACCCTGGGTGTTGTGCCACTACCCATGCAGTGGTCACGTTGTGTGCAAGCCTGTGTAGCCGGCCGACGAGCTCAACAATAATGGAGTCGTCAATCGCCCAGTATGCAATCATGCGGGATGGTGCATGATGCTACAGTATGTCATACCTGAACATAGCCTCCTCCATATATGTGTGTGCCAAAAGGTAAACGCATATATAATTGCTAGCGGTAGTTGGTAGATTTATCTCATCCCTGGTCTTAGCTTAGTGGATACCTATCCCATACTGCTACTATTAGTTGCTTTACATTAGAACTGGATGCTTTTATCTTTTACCATGCGTATCTATGTTTATAGAGATGGATATGTATATATAGTGTTTCTGTCCACTGGACGCTCACTTGGCTACCAGGATTCATAAACTCTAGTACTTAGCCTGGAGGTCTAGAGTTCGAATCCTGGGGAAGGCAAAAATCCACTGGTCAGGGATGGGAAGACCTAGTGAGTAACGACACGGCCGAGGGTCGTCAGTCGATGGCATAAGGGGTCGTCAATTTGGGCAGCCAGTTGGGCCACCCAAGGGACCGCCAAGGGGCCGCCAAATGGGTCACCAGTTGGGACGCTCAAGGGGTCGAAGGGCTGGGTCGTTACAATAAAAAGGCGCCTTTTTATTGTAACGACCCGGCCCCTTGGGAGGCCCAACTGGCAGCCCATTTGGCAGCCCCTTGGCGGTCCTTTGGGTGGCCCAACTGGCGACCCCTTATGTCGTCGACCGACGACCCTTGGTTGTGCTATTACTCACTAGGACTTCCCACCCCTGGCCAGTGGATTTTTGCCTTCCCCAGGATTCGAACTCTAGACCTCCAAGCTAAGTACTAGAGTTTATGAATCCTGGTAGCCAAACTCTAGTACTTAGCTTGGAGGTCTAGAGTTCGAATCCTGGGGAAGGCAAAAATTCACTGGCCAGGGGTGGGAAGTCCTAGTTAGTAACGGCACGGCCGAGGGTCGTCGGTCGACGACATAAGGGGTCACCAGTTGGGCCACCAGTTGGGTCGCCCAAGGGACCACCAAATGGGCCACCAATTGGGCCGCCCAAGGGGCCGAGGGGTCGGGTCGTTACACGCGTTCCCCGCAGAGGGAATAGTAGGCGTCGGGTCAACCTAGGACTTCCGGTCGAAAATCCGAAGTCAGATCCGAACAGTCAGAAGACTACCAGAATATTCTATTATCTTGATTAATATTTGTGCTAACTTGGTCTTGCAGGATGTGTTTGTGGACTAACATGTTTTGCAGGGCCAAAAACTAGAATTTTGCCTCGGAGGAACAGTGTCCGAGGCGCTTCCATGGAGCTTGGACGTGCCTCGGGTGCAAGCCGAAGCCAGCTGTCCAGAGGAGCTGGAGGCACCTCGGATGAAGCTGGAGGCGCCTCGGACCAAGGCTGGAAGGCACCTTGAGGAGGCTTGAAGGCGCCTTGAACCAGATAAGGTTCGACCTAGTCTATGTTGATCCACCCGTGTGACTCGGCGGGCTAGAGGCGCCTTGGACAGGCTTGGAGGCGCCTCCAACACAGTATAAAAGAGGGGTTTGAGGCAGCACTCAGTACAATGAATTCTAAGCAATCCTTACGCTGCAAGCTTCTTACGAGATGATCCCGAAGTGCTGCAACAACTTACCGACGACCCGAAGCTTCAGTTTCCATTTTGCTGTTGTTGGTATAAAGTTTACTTACAGTTTATTTGTACTTATATTATAATAGATTTTACAAAAAATCGTTGTTGCCCACCGTAAATGCTCAACGAGCGTGGGCCTTGGAGTAGGAGTCGCTCAAGTCTCCGAACCAAGTAAATCTTGGTGTGTTTCTGTATGTTTGTCTTTATTTCATTTTCGCTGCTTTAAACTCTCGATTGTTTTACGATTCTGAAACGAGTGAAAGCCACGAGCACTATTCATCCCCCTCTAACACTTTCGATCCAACAATTGGTATCAGAGCGGGGTCACGTTGATTTGGTGCAACTACCAATCACGCAATTTTTTCGTGGTATTATCGATTTTACGGAGTCAATTAGAATCTAGCTTAATAGCTACATTCCAATTTTTTTACGAATCAGTTTTTGCTCGAAGCTGGTGCAACACCACTCGAGCTCATAATCTTAACTTTATTTCCCGCACTGCTAATCCAAGACCTAGTCTTAGGACGTTTCTTTTTTCTTTTATTTTTGCATACTATTGATGGCCCAACAAGAGGGTTTCAGCACCGTTCGTCCCCCGCTCTTCACCGAAGAAGATTTCGGGTACTAGAAGGGATGAATGGAAACCTTCCTCAAAATTCAGTTCGAGACGTGGATGATCGTCAAGACAGGATTGCAACTACCAACCGACGAAGACGGCAAGCCTACACCCTGCGAAAAGTGGGAACCCACCCAAATCAAGAAGGTGGAAGCTGATACCAGAGCGACCTTCACCCTCCAATGTGGTCTGACTAAAGAGGAGCTCAATAGAGTTGGTCTGTTTTCAACCATAAAGGAGCTGTGGGATAAACTGATAGAACTGCACGAGGGCACCTCAGACACCAAAGTAAGTAAACATGATTTATTGTTCAATAAACTATATAATCTAAAAATGCAGGAAGGTGAAACGGAGAGTTCACTCCACACACGTATTCAAGACATCCTTAACTCCCTCCACGGAATCGGGCAAAGAGTCAAAAATAGGGATATCATCAGGTATGCTCTTAATGCTTTTCCAAGGAGTACACTGTGGGCATCAATGGTAGATGTCTACAAAGTCTCCAAAGATTTATCCTGTATAAAATTAGATGAACTATTTTCTGAGTTTGAACTACACGAGCAGACTAATGCACAGCCAATCGAGAAAGGTGTAGCTTTGCTTGCAGGTACCAGCAGAACTCGCGAACCAAGATCATGACGAAGAACTGAACCCGAGTCGGAAGAAGAACCCAACTCAGACGATGAAGCTGATGAACTGACAACCGAGCTCGTAAACCTCGTGAAGAAGCTCTACAAGAAGAAGAAAGGCTTCAACAAAAGAGACTTAAAGAAGGCAGTACAATCCAAAAAGATTCAACCCAATTCAAAAGCGAAGTTCGAGGTGATCTGCTACGGGTGCAACCAGAAGGGGCACATCAAGGCCAACTGCCCTAATCAGAAGGACGCAAAGAAGTGAAGGAAGAAAGCCCTCAAGGCGACATGGGACGAATCATCCTCAGAAGATACCGACGACGAACTCGATCAGACGAGTCTCCTCGAACTGATGGTCCGGGACCAGATCGATGTGTCTGAGAGCGAAAGCGAGTCGAAAGCAGAATCGGAAAGAAGCCACGGATCCGTATCCGTTTCCGAAGGGCCAGACCCCGCTGTAAGTATTCCTCGACTAAATAATTTAGTTAATTATTTATTACGCAAATTAGAAAAATCGAATATTAGGGTCAAGTCACTTCTAAAGGAAGTAGCAGTCCTTAAAGAAGTGACTAACTCCAAGACCTTGCTTGACCCAGTTCAGACTGGAAGTTTGACTCAAGTCCAAAAACTTGAGGAAGAAAATTCTAGTCTGAAAACTCAGGTCAAGGATTTGGAGAAAACTTTAGAATGGTTTTCTTTGGGCTCCAAGAACCTTGACCTAATTCTTGGGACACAAAGAGTCGTTTACAACAAAACTAGGCTAGGATATAAAACCAAAAAGAAATATAGATCTTATCTATCCTTAGTAAACAAACCAAATAGTAAATCAGTCCAAGTATGGATAACCAAGTCCAACCTGATCAGTCAAGCTGGACTTGGTCAATATTGGATCCCCAAGGATCAAATACATTACCTCGATAAACCATATCGAGGCTATGATCCAGAGGGAGCTAGTAGAAAAACTATATTAATAAAAAGAATAAATTAAATTTTAAATTCAAATTAAATTTAAAACTCAAATTAAAATTCAAATTAAAAATTTAGATTAATTCAAAATTTAAATCAAATTTATAAATTAAACTCTTACAACATCTTAAAAATCCAAGGGCAGGCTCCAGAATAGCTGGCACCTCCAAAACTTAATCTACCCGACAAGGGTAACCAAGAGTAGACTACCCAACAGGGTAATTATGGTTAGAATAAAAAGGGTCAAGTTTAACTTGACTCACGGTACTGGTGAAGTATTGGATGATAGTATGTTGGGGAAGCTTAGTCATCACAAGACAATTTTCAATCAACAATTAAAATTCCTTATTTGTCTTCGGAAATTTTAAAAAATAAAATTTCCCTTTAAAATCCCTTCATGGTTGATAAAAAGAAATCTCTATAATTTTAATTTTTCAACATGTGAATAATTTACAAAGAAGAAAAATAAAATATCTTTCCAATCTACAAATAAGGAAAGAGATTTAATCTCTTTCTTTAATCTTTTATAGAACCTTATAATAGAGATATTTTAATTTTTAATCTCTCCAATAAATTATATCTTTCACATAAGATAATTTTAAAATTAAAATTCTTTTTTAATTTAATAGGGCCGGCCACCTAAGCTTGGGTTCAAGCTAGGGCCGACCACCCATGGACCAAGGCTTGGCCGGCCCTAGCTTGATCCTCAAGCTAGCTTGGTCGGCCCCTACAACATTGGTATGAAGGTGGGTATAGGTGGGTATAGTAATCTATAAATAAGAGGCTACGATAGGGTCCGAGAGGAGGAATTGGTTTTGGTCTCCCGATAAAATTAAGCATCCCGTGTTCGTCCCGAACACACAACTTAATTTTATCAATAATAATTCATTCCACTAGAGAACTATTATTAAATTACCGCGCCAATCCCAAATTATATTTTTGGGCTCCTTCTTATTATGAGTGTGTTAGTCTCCCTGTGTTTAAGATGTCGAATGTCCACTAATTAAGTGAGTTATTGACAACTCAATTAATTAATATGTTAGTCCAAAAATAGTACCACTCAACCTTATCGTCATGTCGGACTAAGTCCACCTACAGGGTTTAACATGACAATCCTTATGAGCTCTTCTTGGGGACATTATCAACCTAGATCACTAGGACACAGTTTCTTTCTATAATCAACAACACACACTATAAGTGATATCATTTCCCAACTTATCGGGCTTATTGATTTATCAAACTAAATCTCACCCATTGATAAATTAAAGAAATAAATATCAAATATATGTGCTTGTTATTATATTAGGATTAAGAGCACACACTTCCATAATAACTGAGGTCTTTGTTCATTCATAAAGTCAGTATAAAAGAAACGACCTCTAATGGTCCTACTCAATACACTCTAAGTGTACTAGTGTAATTATATAGTTAAGATAAACTAATTCCTAATTACACTACGACCTTCCAATGGTTTGTTCCTTTCCATTTTGGTCGTGAGCTATTGTTTATAATTTATAAGGTACTGATAACATCATCTTCTGTATGTGACACCACATACTATGTTATCTACAATATGAATTAATTGAACAACTACAAACAAATGTAGATAATTTGACCAAATGTGATTCTTTATTCAAAATAAATGTTTACAAAAGCTTAGGCTTTCAGTATACACTCTAACAGTTCAATGGGTAGGACTATTTGGAAAACCTCGAAGGCATGGTTACTGTAACAACCCAAATTTTCTCATTTTGAGTCCCAAAAATAATTCAAAAATATTTAGAAATCTATAGAAAAATTCTAGAGATTTTTAGAAATTTTTAGAGTATTTTTATGCTATTTTTGGAGTTCGTTGGGTATTTTTACCAAACGGAAGAAGAAAAAAAAAAGAAAAATAATATATGTTGAAGCCGGGTTTTGAACCCAAGATTACAGACCCAAACCCGAGTCTTAACGAACAAGCCCAACCAGCTGAGCTACACGATTTTTGTTAACCTTATATGGAGCGAAATGTATATAAGCAGTATTTAGGAACGTTTGAATAAATTGGAAATAAAAAGAGGGTTCAGCAGGATTTGAACCCGCGAGCTGCATCTTAAGCAGCACATAGCCAACCAATTGATCTGCAAGTATTTTGTTAATCAAGAAGGGAATAAAATGTATATAAGGTAAAGTTAGAAACGAAAATAACCTAAAGTATAGGATTTAAATATGTTTTCGAAAACCTAAAATTTCCTCTCATAATTCCCGATCCCTCACCTCGCGACGGCGTTTCTGTTCGGGCGAAAATGAAGACGACCGAAGCCGGCGTTAGGGCTCCACTCCGGCAGCCGGTGAGCGCCCTCCTCCGCGAGTCCTTCACGGATCCGAGCCCCTCTCGGCACGGTGACCGCGCGGGCACAAGAAGAGGCCGGAAGCTTGCAAGCACTCGGAACCCTAGCAGCCTCTCCCTCTCGGCAGTAAGTCCAAGAAAGCATGGTAAGTAGCTTCCTCACCTGCAGTAAGATAGCTCCGAAGCATATTTTGTATTCCTCTCCTGGTTTCCGAAGCTTTGCTTGAATTTTCTTGCGTTTCAGCTTTTGGATCTGTTTGTTGCCGTGTGCTTCAAAGAAAAGGGAAAAGGGTTTTCGTTGTTTAGCTTGTGCCCAATTTCTTTGGACCTTGTTGCTTAATTTAGGGATTTTGTTTGCTGCCATGTTGTTGCCGAGAGTTTTGATGTATTCTTGAGTTATGTTCTTAAATTCGTTATGCACGTATTGGGACAGATTTTGGAGGTTTTCGATTGCTGCACTTATTGCTCATGATATGATCCTTGCTTCTTGTTGTTGTATTTGTATTTGTATTTGTGGCTTATGGATTATGTTGTAAAGAATTGTGGATTGTTAGGGAATTAGTTTTCTTCTTGGCTTTGGAATTATTACAGCTTGGTATAGATTCAATTACTGTGGTTTGGCCACTGAATTGCTATGAACATGGATTCTTACTAGTTGTTGTTAGATGATTTAGGATTGCTGCAGATTTCAGGTTCTGCCGTGATTCTTAGAGAGGGAAAAGAAGTTGTAAGGATTAAGTATATTGATGTTCAGAATTAGGAATAAGTTGTAAATCAATTTTCATTGATGTTGAGGTTTATGTTAGTGGATTGTTATGTAATTCTTAGTAGTGCAGATTTGTGTTAAAGAATTTAGGATGCTGGAAGGTTTCTGTTGCTTAGTAAACGTATGGGCTGTGAACAAGTTACATAGTTGAACTATGCGTTGAGTATGAACAAGTTTAGTTGTGGAAGGATTCAGTTGGATCTTTAGTAGCATTTCAGATTTAGATTTCCGTGTTATGCTGCCATGAACCTCAATTTTAGATTTTTCCTTACTGTAATAGAAAAGATCAAGCCTATTTTCCAAAAGGTACTGATTTAAGTAAAGGGACTTTTCATATATTAGATAAAGCAATATGGATAAGATTCAGTGAAGAAATTGTGGTTGATCAGGACAGAGGTGAGTATACAGATTTGAGGTTCTTTAATCTGAACATGAGGTTTAGATAATTTGCTTATATTAAATCTGAGCATGAGGTCTAGATAATTTGCTTACATTAAATCTGAGCATGAGGTTTAGATAAATTGCTTATGTTGAATCTGAGTTTGAGGTTTAGTATTGCTACTTCCATTCAAGTATATGGATAACATCTGTGCTTGGCTGATTCTGGAATTTTAAATGGATTACGAGTTATAATATCTTTATTGAGTGAATTTCAGATAAGCTGTGTATTAGTTATATTATGGAAAGGAAGTTTGAGAGACGATGAAAATCTGTACTAGCTAGAATATGTTTCTTTTGTTAAGTTTCTTTGCAGAATTTCTGTTAAGCTATTATGCAGATTTTTATCAAGCTAGTATGCAGATTTCTGTTAGGCATTTGTGCAGATTTTTTATAAGTATTGTATGTGCAGATTTCTTTTGTATTTTATTGCATGGTTATGTGTTACATAGTTAGTTTCATTTATACATGCATACGAAAGTACCCTAACAGTATTTTGGGTTTAAGAAAAGTATAAGAAAGATAAAGAAAAGTATAAGACAGATAAAGAAAAGTATAAGAAAAAGGCCAAGGCTTAAGTAGATCCCAAAGTCAAGACTTTAGGGATTTTGGCACACAAGGTGCTTATTAAAATGCCAAGGCATTATATATTAGAAGTATTAAAAGATAACAAGTATTTTACTTTTATCAGTGGCACTGTACTGGACTCTCAGTTGTCCTTGGGTTGGGCTCCCATAGTCGTCCCTAGGTTCAGATAACCTAGTAGTAACGGCACGGCCGACGGTCGACAGTCGATGACCTGAGAGTCGCCAAATGGGCCGCCAAATGGGTCGGGTCGTTACAAAAGTAAAAGCAAGTACAGCTGCCGGGCCCAAGAAGAAGTTGATTATTATTTTGAAGTATTAAAAGTGTAAGCTTTTGAACAAGTAAAAAAAATAAGTTTCACATAAGTATTAAAGAATAAGGCTTTAAGCAAGTGAAATAAGATACAGAAGGTGTTTAGAATTCAGTAAGTTAAGTTCTTTATGCAAGCATGATAGTATATACTTGCCTTACATGTTTAGCCTTTCAGTATGTTCTTTACTAATAGAAGAGCATGAGTTAGTTTACTGTTCTTTGCTATTTATGAGCATGATTAGCTATACATGTTTAGTATTTCAGTTAGTATGATTCCTTTGCTATGTATGAGCATGAGTAGCTTTACATGTTAGCATTCAGTTTTAGCATGTTTTTATTTATATACATGCATATCGAGATTTTGTGAGTTAGATAGCGCTTACTAAGCAAATTTTGCTTATAGACTGCACTTCCTCTTACTGCAGATACAGGAAAGGGAAAGATATAGAAAGGAAGGCGACAAGGAGGTGTTTGAAGGATGTGTGATGCCAGGACTATGGAAGCCTTGGGACTAGGAAAGAAGTTTTATTTTAGTCTCCATTGTCTTTTGCTATGTTAGGAGTATTTGAGATAACATTTGTTATTTTGATGTGATTAGGACATAGTAGAAGAATTGTGATATGGTGTAATGAGTTGTGGTATTGTTTCCTTTATTTTGGATTTATTATACTGCGTGGTTGATTGATATGTGTTCCAGCCGCTTGTGGCTGTGTATATTATGTCATGTATTAATGATTATGGTCACCGGTACAGGGGAGATTCTGTCGAAATTTTTGGTAGAGTTTCTTCGAGGATTTTAATCATACCGATTAAGTAGAGTTAGTAGTTAAGTAACGGTCATCCTTAGAGAGTAGTAGTAGTAAGAAGGGTGGTCGTTACAGTTACTTTAATGATGTCCTTGTGACTCACCTTGTCCAGTAATTTATCCAAATAATGTCTATTTGTTGAACCCAAAACTAAACCTGAATCTAACATAAAGTTAAACCTAACCCTATAATTGAATCTAATTCATCTCACAAGATTATAGAATTCCCTGATTGAAAATTTAGATCGGGTGAGATGACTAAGGATAAATTAAATTAAAATTAAAATTAAATTAAAATTAAATTAAAATTAAAATTAAAATTAAATTAAAATTAAAATTAAAATTAAATTAAATTTAAATTTAAATTAAATCAAAATTAAAATTAAAATTAAATTAAATTAAATTAAATTAAAATTAAAACATTAAATAAAATTAAAATTAAAACTAAATTTAAGTTAAAAATAAAGTTAATTTAATCAACATAAAGCTTTCAAATTAATCAACTTAATTAGTCTTTAAAATTAATTAACATAAAGTTTTAAGATTAACTTAATATTTTTCAAAATCAACTACCTTAATTATTTTTTCAAATTTAACTCAACGTTTCCAAAATTAAATTAACTTAATAATTGTTTCAAAATTAAATTAACTTAAATATTTTTTTAAATTAAATTAACATAATAAGTTTTTCAAAATTAAATTAACTTAAATATTTTTTTAAACTTAAATTGTCACGCCCCAAAGGAGTCCCTGCCAGACAAAAATCCGGCAGAGTCTCCCCTGTACCAGTGACAATATGAAGCATCACTACAAGCACAATACATCAGCCACATGCAGCTGGAATATTTATATACACAACCACGCAGTTATAATAACAGCCCACACGGCTGGAATGAAACAATCACAACCACGCAGTTATATATAAACAGCCCACACGGCTGTACTAAAAACCAACACAGCGGAAAAATGAAAACGGAAAGCCCACACAAGACAAATAGATACAACGCATGCCGGCACGGCTTAAACACAAATACATCACCAAAACCATAGGATAGCCACATGGCTATACACAAATACAATGCCAAAAATAAGAAAAGAATATACAAAAGAAAACAATCACGATCTTCGGATGTGACGTAGGACCCGGCAGACAGGATACTCCGAGCGACACCAACCATCTACAGGCTACCTGAAAACATAAATGTATACATGCGGTGGTGAGTATAGGTAACTCAGCGGGTAATAGAAAAGATAGTGCATGGTCCATAAACAACATGGATATCACAAGTATACAGTCTCAGTAGGGAATAAAGAACATGATCATACTATCATAATCAATGCAACTAAACATATCTGACATAATCACCTGACATATAAACTGTACAAACCACAACTAACACAATGACAGATACATACCCAATCTGGAATCGACGCAAGGTACAAAGATCAGTAACTCACTGGATCTGCAACAGATATACCCGTGACACCTGTGCAATATAAGTACGACTGCATATACATGTAAAATAAATGACATGTATGCAGCATGACAACCATATGCAACAATCATATCGCAAACAAATGCAACATACCACAAACACATGCAACTAGTATCTAGTAGGCATGTATGCAAATATAACCCCCAGATGCACCGTGCATCATATGCAAAAGTGCATGCATGCTCCATGGTCACCCCCGCCACCTCTCTAGACACCACGACCCCTGTATGGCCGAGAGGCTTGGGTCTGTGACGACTGTACTACCCTCCAGCCCACTATATAGTGGTCGAGGCGGACAGTCCGCTAATAGCTATCTAGCTAAATAGCATCAGGGTCCCTGACTGCTCACAACGCCGGATCTCACTAAACCTCGTGACCGGGTGGCACGACAGGACGAGCGGCAACTGCTCCAGCTACCACTACCCATGAGTGGCCGAGTGTGCGGCGCTAAACCAAACCAACTGATGACTCTCTCACCACAAGGGAGACAATGGTCATCAGATGCAATGAATGATGAACATGATATATATATATAATCATCATCCATGCAACAACCTCAAACCTCATAAATACCTCCAACATGAGTATAATCGTCATGATACCTCCACGTATCTCACCAAACATATGTACACACTACACATGTATAATCAACCAAAAATCTCCAATAATCCCACCAGACATATGTACACAAAATATAAATGCAATCAACATGTATCCTCCAGTAAAAACACAACAGACCTGTGTATATACCTCAAACATACAATCAACACAATTCCTCCAAACGTACATGACAAATACGTAAGTACACACCCCATGTAAATGCACGGTCAACAAGATGGCTCCTACAACACATCTCCACCTATGTACAGTCAACATCATATACCCAATCAGCATGGTAATACCAACAACCCGACAATCCCTACAAGACATACTCTATACGTGTAATCACAATAGAGTAGATATCAAGAGTGGAGACTGTATATGAATTAAATAGATCATCACAAAGGTCAAGCATAAGTATCATGCAGGAAATAAACAGCAACCGATCATGATATAAGATAAAGCAGCCTAATTCATCCAATAATAACCATGCACTAAGTACAAGAAAATCTACATAGAGGCCAAGGAAGAAATACCCGCCTTTATACGTAGATCGTGTCAAATACTCCAACGTCGAGACGCTCGTCCCAACCCCAAGTCCTGCGATCACAATATATATTTAGCTAATTACACAAGTAGCAAATAGCTAAATAAAACTCCCTAATCTAATTAGGGAAAACCCCAATCGAAGTAACTTACCTAATTCCTTAATTCCACTCCTAAAACCAAACATAATCCACAATTTATTAATCAATCCAAAACTCACTAATCCAAACTCATCATAAATCCACAACCACCAAACATCCTCATCAACAACTAATCAAACCACCACATCTGATAATGCAATCAACAATCAATCCAATAATCCTAAGAATGATCACATAACAATCTACATCAACCAATCACCATATCCCCAAATTCCAACTCAATACAAACCCTGATCACTCCAACACATACCAATAACGATCATGTATCCATTTACATAAATCATTCACCCAATAATTATCACAAATCAACTTATCACAACCAAATTCCAAATTCTAATCATTTAATCCTTTTAATACCATCATTTAATGTATGTGTCATCTACTAACATCAAGAATCAATCCTACATAGTTCATCCACCTCAATTAATCCAACCACAATAATTCATCCAATCCACATCACACTACTTATAATCTAAGCAATACAAACCCTACCATCCTTTATAAACCAAATTTAACAACATACTAATGAGAATCACAAAGGTACCTCTCTGGAAAATACTCACCGTGAGGTTTAGCAGCAGTTCAGTATCTCACAGCCCACAAGAATCTCTTGCTGACAGCTACCCAAAGAAACCCTACACCAATTCCTTCCAAAATCAATTTCCAAATCTAGCTGTAGAGAAATTGATTTGCTGAAACTCTAATGAACAGAGACATTACTCACCTCAATCGATCCCTAATCCCTCAGCCGAGAACCAATCAGCCGCAAGAAATGGAGGAGATCAAGATCTGCTCTAGTTGGAGACGGTCCAAACATTCTACTCACCTCAAACAGCCCCCAAATCGTCAATCCAAACCTTACTCGGCCGCTAGAATGCAGAGGACGGTGATCTGCCCAGAGGAATTCCATCTAGGATCTGTTCCGATGCCTTCCCCTAGTCCAAAACAAGAGAAACAACGCAATTGGAAACCTGTAAACTACAATCCTTGAATCTACAAGATTTCCAAACAAAATGTACCTAGACAATCATCGCAGTGCCCTAGATACCGAATCATCAACGATCGCGCACAAGGAACGCCAGAGAAGGTGATAGCTCCTCCCATCCCGGCAACAGCGAGGCGATCGGAGATCAATGACGCTGTGGCTCAGTGTCCGTCAAGCATCACAGCGTCAGGCGACGTCCGCTGGCAGCGCGGCACAGGGCGGCATCGGCGATGGTTTGACGGTAAGGAGGAAGGAGAGGACGGCTTGAAAAGGCTTCACCACGGTGAGGCTTGCTGGAGGAGAAGACCTCCATCGACGGTGGATTCTTGGGCGGCCGACGATCAGGCGAGGAGAGGTCGCGAGAGGGGGATCGGGAGAAAAAAAAAATCGCGTGAAGGAGGAGAAAATCGGGGAGAGCAGGGAAAGAATAGGGAATTAGGGCTTAATTAAATACTTAGGTTTTATTTAATTAAACTCAAAGTTTTCTCCTTCATCAACTCCCACTTAAATGGTGTTCCAAACAGGCCCTGCTTATCACCACCGATTCATCCCCTTAAAACGAGTCATACAGACCCCGTTTAAATCCCGAAAAATTTCTGAAAATTCCTAAAAAATCCAATAAGATTTTTTTTGTCCAATAATATTTATTATTTAATTTTACGATATCTTACATTCTCCCCCTCTAATAAAAATTGGTCCCCAAATTTACTGATCACTCAGGGATCCTCATCCAAGGATAACATCCAAGCAACAAACTCATATACCACACCATCCAAGTATCATGAACAAATCGCCAACCATGATGATCCAACTACCCCTGAAATCCATAATCCACTGTCGGCATATCCTCTAACATCTGTATAGAGCGCTCAAACTATCCATCAGTCTGAGGGTAAAATCTATACTAAAGCGAAACTCCGAATCCAAAGTTTGCTGTAATCTCGGTCAAAACCTAGATGAAAATCGTGAATCTCCATCCAATATAACACTCAGAGATATACCATGAGGCCTGGTAATCTCTCTACAGTGTAATCCTGCTACTCAATCCAAAAGAATCTATCCTACAAATCAATAGCTAGGAAGCAAGTCATCACCCAACCATGATTACCCAAACCATCATATCCCCTCCGAGTCTTGGGTAATCCCACAACAAGATCCATCATAACATGCTCCCAACTCCGTTCTAATATCCAAATCAACGAAGATAATCCTGCTAGTCTCTGATATTCAACCTCTACGTGCTGACACGCTAGACATCAAGCTACAAAATCCACGATGTCTTCCTTCATGAAAATCCACCAATAAGAACTCTCCAAATCTCCATACATCGGGTGTCCCCCGAATGTACCACAAATTCAGATCAAGGTATTTCCTGCAGTAACTTCTCCCGGATAAGAAGTGACTCGGAAACACACATAATCTCCCATGAAAATCAAATAATCCAATTCTCATTACACGAGAATTCTCACTACTATCACGAGACTACTCCGCTCATGCTATGTCGAAACTACACCAAACCCCTGATACGATACATCTGTGTAGAGTGCAAATCCGTCTACACTAGAAAGTACCGCTAAGACATGTGCAACTATCTAAACTGATCTCGCAAGCATCCGTCCAAGAAAGTTCTATTCCCTTCTTAGATAGTCCAATCAACGACATAACAATGCTAGAGAAACCCTCAATCCAATCTCCAGTAATATCCAACCAGACCAAGGAAACTGCGAGTCTCCGGTATAGACTATGACTACTCCCAACTGGTAACAGCCTCTAACTCTCATGGATCCACCGATATCCTCTACTAAACACAGCGTGTCCCAAAAACTCGTAAAAGACAATCACAATACGTACTACTAACTTCACATATATATGTTCCCGTCGAAACATCTCTAGAACTATGCGAAGCTAGTGTACGTGATCCACCTCGGATCGAAAATAGATCACAACATCGTCAATGGAGACAATGAAAATTGATCTAGATCCCTAATAATACCAAATACATCGTATCCATGAAAATATAAGGTCTAGGGTACTGTAAGCCTAAACGATAAAACCATAAACTCATATATCCGTACAACCAGCACACCCAACCGTAAGATCCCCGACAAATCTGTGATCTGATCACGCACTACAAATCAACAAAACCATACATATCACAGGCACACTACACTCCAAAGACAACATATCACCACACCTGATCTCCCAATATCCACCAATCTCCAATCATCCTCAACATCAATCAATCATACCAGATAGTCTCCTAAGCAAAGATAGAGAAAAATGAAAACATCCAACCCTCAACACCTACTGTCAACCAACTAACTGTATCCATAAAGTCTGTCAAATCTCATCATCTCATCCTTTCTAATAATCAAATATATACAGTAAAGGAATGTCAATCCAAAGTCAAAGGGTCACACAATCTCCTAACTAAAAGTCTACCCATCAAGAGAGTATCTCCACCACCCTCATAATCATCCTATATATGTCCCTTGACAAATGCTGATAAAAGGTCAACCCTCTAATATGAGATATAGACCACAAGATCTGGTAAAATGATCGCATGGTTGAGGTCTTGAACCACCTGATAAAGACAATGTTAGCTGAGTCATCTAACCATTGTCTTGTACCCCATCATACTGTGATTGCTCCACCTTGAGGTTCAGCAACCTCCAGTATCGAGTAATGAACACAAAGATAGAGGAATGCTATAACCAAATAGCTGATCAAAATATCCGTCAATCGACGCTCTACCCCTCAAAGATCATCATCTGAAATCATACCTAGTTATGATCGGAACTTCTAAGTATTACTCAACTAATACCACTACCTCCGTATCATTACAGGTCGTAGATCACTAGGTACATCAAAGATATCTAACTACATCCGAAGCTCTATGAGTCAGGATCTCCCATGGAGCAACGTTAGACGAGTCTACTAGTCATCGCCTTAAAATCCATCATGCTGACGAAAGAAGTAGAGAACTACTCTCTCTCCGAACATCTCAAGGAAATCACTAAGTGATGACCAGATCTTCAAAAAGCATTCCCTGCTTCTTCCTTCACGTGGTACCGGGTCACGTAAAGGTTAAGCAGTTATCTTCCACTCTTTCACGTCAGTACAAATCATATATCCAAATGTACTCTCCAACTCATACACCCAAGTAATGGATGTATCTCATAAGTGTTAAGCAGGTAGCTTTACATCTTTCCACACCGTACGGTATCCTATCTGAATGTACCTTCTAAGTCATCCTACCAGGTACAGACAGTCCATGGTCAAAGTCCCCATGGAATCGGATACGACAATCCTCTACAGACTGACCAAGCCGACAATGGTATACGACTATCTCAGTCCTCCCCATGACGGTACAAGTCATGTACTCAAGTGTATCTCCCAAAATACCTAACCAAGCACAAATAACCCCAAAGATCAGAATCTCTAGAAATAGAGTATGACGATACCCTAATGATCGAACTGCTAAATAAATCGGTCGTCAACTAACTGATCGAATAAGGGTAAATCAATCCTCGTCAAAATCAACTAAGGTAAATCGATACCTAACCACCAAAGTCAACCTGGTAAAACAATCCTCAACTAATCGAGCCAACAAGAGTAAACCGATACTCTACTAACTGAATCAATATGAGTACATAGATACCCTCCACTATCTAGCTAATAATAACAGGGACTGGTATGTGACTCTAAATCTCAACCAACTAGTAGTAGCAGTAACTAACACAAATGGTAGTATGATATAACAAATCCCTTGAGACTGTAATCCTTGATCTCCATTAGGTCAACCATGATCAGTGATTGACCCAACACATGAAATGCATGATACAATCAACTAGGCAAGTACTAACAAGAGAACACTAACACACATTATAACTATATGGGCAACAATACATATACCAACAGAAATGTCTGATAACAATATGCAAACATACCTCCTATAGCCTGGAGATGTCCTACAGCTGCCTGGTCCCAAAACCCGAAAAGTCACATCAAGAGAAACCAAAACACAAAATCTGAAAACACGAATAACAAGCATCGAACCTGCTCTGATACCAAAAATTGGTATTAGATAAATCTCAAAAATCCAAAACACATAGCAAGTACCGTATACCTGCTCTGATACCAAAAATTGTCACGCCCCAAAGGAGTCCCTGCCAGACAAAAATCCGGCAGAGTCTCCCCTGTACCAGTGACAATATGAAGCATCACTACAAGCACAATACATCAGCCACATGCGGCTGGAATATTTATATACACAACCACGCAGTTATAATAACAGCCCACACGGCTGGAATGAAACAATCACAACCACGCAGTTATATATAAACAGCCCAAACGGCTGTACTAAAAACCAACACAGCGGAAAAATGAAAACGGAAAGCCCACACAAGACAAATAGATACAACGCATGCCGGCACGGCTTAAACACAAATACATCACCAAAACCATAGGATAGCCACATGGCTATACGCAAATACAATGCCAAAAATAAGAAAAGAATATACAAAAGAAAACAATCACGATCTTCGGATGTGACATAGGACCCGGCAGACAGGATACTCTGAGTGACACCAACCATCTACAGGCTACCTGAAAACATAAATGTATACATGCGGTGGTGAGTATAGGTAACTCAGCGGGTAATAGAAAAGATAGTGCATGGTCCATAAACAACATGGAGATCACAAGTATACAGTCTCAGTAGGGAATAAAGAACATGATCATACTATCATAATCAATGCAACTAAACATATCTGACATAATCACCTGACATATAAACTGTACAAACCACAACTAACACAATGACAGATACATACCCAATCTGGAATCGACGCAAGGTACAAAGATCAGTAACTCACTGGATCTGCAACAGATATACCCGTGACACCTGTGCAATATAAGTACGACTGCATATACATGTAAAATAAATGACATGTATGCAGCATGACAACCATATGCAACAATCATATCGCAAACAAATGCAACATACCACAAACACATGCAACTAGTATCTAGTAGGCATGTATGCAAATATAACTCCAAAGATGCACCGCGCATCAAATGCAAAAGTGCATGTATGCTCCATGGTCACCCCCGCCACCTCTCTAGACACCACGACCCCTGTATGGCCGAGAGGCTTGGGTCTGTGACGACTGTACTACCCTCCAGCCCACTATATAGTGGTCGAGGCGGACAGTCCGCTAATAGCTATCTAGCTAAATAGCATCAGGGTCCCTGACTGCTCACAACGCCGGATCTCACTAAACCTCGTGACCGGGTGGCACGACAGGACGAGCGGCAACTGCTCCAGCTACCACTACCCATGAGTGGCCGAGTGTGCGGCGCTAAACCAAACCAACTGATGACTCTCTCACCACAAGGGAGACAATGGTCATCAGATGCAATGAATGATGAACATGATATATATATATATAATCATCATCCATGCAACAACCTCAAACCTCATAAATACCTCCAACATGAGTATAATCGTCATGATACCTCCACGTATCTCACCAAACATATGTACACACTACACATGTATAATCAACCAAAAATCTCCAATAATCCCACCAGACATATGTACACAAAATATAAATGCAATCAACATGTATCCTCCAGTAAAAACACAACAGACCTGTGTATATACCTCAAACATACAATCAACACAATTCCTCCAAACGTACATGACAAATACGTAAGTACACACCCCATGTAAATGCACGGTCAACAAGATGACTCCTACAACACATCTCCACCTATGTACAGTCAACATCATATACCCAATCAGCATGGTAATACCAACAACCCGACAATCCCTACAAGACATACTCTATACGTGTAATCACAATAAAGTAGATATCAAGAGTGGAGACTGTATATGAATTAAATAGATCATCACAAAGGTCAAGCATAAGTATCATGCAGGAAATAAACAGCAACTGATCATGATATAAGATAAAGCAGCCTAATTCATCCAATAATAACCATGTACTAAGTACAAGAAAATCTACATAGAGGCCAAGGAAGAAATACCCGCCTTTATACGTAGATCGTGTCAAATACTCCAACGTCGAGACGCTCGTCCCAACCCCAAGTCCTGCGATCACAATATATATTTAGCTAATTACACAAGTAGCAAATAGCTAAATAAAACTCCCTAATCTAATTAGGGAAAACCCCAATCGAAGTAACTTACCTAATTCCTTAATTCCACTCCTAAAACCAAACATAATCCACAATCTATTAATCAATCCAAAACTCACTAATCCAAACTCATCATAAATCCACAACCACCAAACATCCTCATCAACAACTAATCAAACCACCACATCTGATAATGCAATCAACAATCAATCCAATAATCCTAAGAATGATCACATAACAATCTACATCAACCAATCACCATATCCCCAAATTCCAACTCAATACAAACCCTGATCACTCCAACACATACCAATAACGATCATGTATCCATTTACATAAATCATTCACCCAATAATTATCACAAATCAACTTATCACAACCAAATTCCAAATTCTAATCATTTAATCCTTTTAATACCATCATTTAATGTATGTGTCATCTACTAACATCAAGAATCAATCCTACATAGTTCATCCACCTCAATTAATCCAACCACAATAATTCATCCAATCCACATCACACTACTTATAATCTAAGCAATACAAACCCTACCATCCTTTATAAACCAAATTTAACAACATACTAATGAGAATCACAAAGGTACCTCTCTGGAAAATACTCACCGTGAGGTTTAGCAGTAGTTCAGTATCTCACAGCCCACAAGAATCTCTTGCTGACAGCTACCCAAAGAAACCCTACACCAATTCCTTCCAAAATCAATTTCCAAATCTAGCTGTAGAGAAATTGATTTGCTGAAACTCTAATGAACAGAGACATTGCTCACCTCAATCGATCCCTAATCCCTCAGCCGAGAACCAATCAGCCGCAAGAAATGGAGGAGATCAAGATCTGCTCTAGTTGGAGACGGTCCAAACATTCTACTCACCTCAAACAGCCCCCAAATCGTCAATCCAAACCTTACTCGGCCGCTAGAATGCAGAGGACAGTGATCTGCCCAGAGGAATTCCATCTAGGATCTGTTCCGATGCCTTCCCCTAGTCCAAAACAAGAGAAACAACGCAATTGGAAACCTGTAAACTACAATCCTTGAATCTACAAGATTTCCAAACAAAATATACCTAGACAATCATCGCAATGCCCTAGATACCGAATCATCAACGATCGCGCACAAGGAACGCCAGAGAAGGTGATAGCTCCTCCCATCCCGGCAACAGCGAGGCGATCGGAGATCAATGACGCTGTGGCTCAGTGTCCATCAAGCATCACAGCGTCAGGCGACGTCCGCTGGCAGCGCGGCACAGGGCGGCGTCGGCGATGGTTTGACGGTAAGGAGGAAGGAGAGGACGGCTTGAAAAGGCTTCAGCACGGTGAGGCTTGCTGGAGGAGAAGACCTCCATCGACGGTGGATTCTTGGGCGGCCGACGATCAGGCGAGGAGAGGTCGCGAGAGGGGGATCGGGAGAAAAAAAAATCGCGTGAAGGAGGAGAAAATCGGGGAGAGCAGGGAAAGAATAGGGAATTAGGGCTTAATTAAATACTTAGGTTTTATTTAATTAAACTCAAAGTTTTCTCCTTCATCAACTCCCACTTAAATGGTGTTCCAAACAGGCCCTGCTTATCACCACCGATTCATCCCCTTAAAACGAGTCATACAGACCCCGTTTAAATCCCGAAAAATTTCTGAAAATTCCTAAAAAATCTAATAAGATTTTTTTTGTCCAATAATATTTATTATTTAATTTTACGATATCTTACATAAATTAACTCAATACTTGGTATTAAATTAAACTTAATACTTCATCAAAATTAAATTAACTTAAATATTTTTTCAAAATTTAATTAACTTAACATTTCTCAAAATTTAATTAACTTAAACATTGTTAAAAATTTAATTAACTTAATATAATTTACTATCCTATTAAAAGAGCTAAATCAATAACTTTACTATCTTTTCATCTAATAGATTCCAATTCAATCACTTTATGTGTAGGAACATAAAGAATTGGATCAATGGATGTTGGATAGTGGATGCTCCAGACACATGACTAGAGATAAATTGAAGTTCACAAAGCTCAAATTAAAGAATCTAGGATCTGTTGCATTCGGCAACGACGACAAACTTAAGGTAATTGGAAGAAGTAACATCGAACTCAATTCTGACTTTATTATTAAGAAAAGTACTATTAGTTGAAAATTTTAACTTTAATTTACTCAGCATAAGTCAATTATGTGGCAATGGTTACTCAGTTAACTTTACTAAATCTGAATGTATAGTTAAAAGTACTGATAATCCTGAAATCACACTTAAGGGCACTAGGAAAAATAATGTCTACACCATTAACCTACCAACATCCTCAATAAAGTGTTTGCTAACACAACAAGAGGAAACTGAGTTGTGGCATAGCAGACTGGGTCACACTCACACTAGACTCATTGCAAAGATGAGTCAAAATGGCTTAGTTAGAGGGCTACCCAAATTAAGGAACTTAGAAAATACAGTTTGCCAAGCTTGCCAGCAAGGTAAGCAAACCAAATCAACACACAAGTCAACCAACCTAGATAGAACTAACTCCTTACTTGAGTTCCTACATTTAGACCTATTTGATTCACATGGAGCCAAGTCACTAAGCAAGAACCAGCACTGCTTAGTTATAATTGATGATTACTCTAGGTTCACTTGGGTGAAATTTCTAAAAACAAAAGATGAAACCTTTGAAGTTTTTGATAATTTTTGCAAGTTAATAGAAAATGAAAAAGACACCAAAATTAAAAGAATAAGAAGTAATCATGGGGGTGAGTTTGAAAATCATAGGTTTACCTAATTTTGTAAGATTAATGGATACAAACATGAATTTTCATACCCCAGAACCCCTCAATGGAACGGTCTAGTGGAACGAAAAAAAAGAACCCTACAGGAGGCCGCTAGAACCATGTTAAATGAGTATAACTTAAATCATCAATTCTGGGCTGAAGCCATAAATACAGCAAACTACATTCAAAATAGAATTTTAATTAACAAATTACACAATAAAACCCCCTATGAGATATACTATAATAAAATTCCAAATTTAAACTATCTAAAAGTCTTTGGATGTAAAGTTCACATTTAAACACTAAAGACTACTTAGGAAAATTTACACCCAAATCAGTCCAAGGAATATTTTTAGGGTACTCTACAACTAGTAGAGTCTATAGAGTCTATAATCAAAATACCTTAAAAGTTGAAGAAACAACTAATGTAATCTTTGATGAAGAAAATAATTTACCTAAGATAAATGAAAATGTTGACATTAACCTAAGAATTATAGAAGATGATGAAATTCAACCTAAGACAAATAAACCAGAAGAACCAACTACTGACCCAAATATAAGACCAACAAGAGTAAGTACTTCTCACCCACCTGACCAAATTCTGGGTGACCCATCTCTAGGAGTTAGAACTAGGTCCTCCTACAGAAACAGTAGCCAAATAGCCTTGATATCAGAAATTGAACCTAAAATTGTAGACGAACCTTTACCCGATCCAGATTGGACACTAGCAATGCAAGAAGAATTAGCCCAATTTAAAAGAAACCAAGTCTGGGATTTAGTACCGAAACCCACTGACAAAACTATAATTTATACTAAATGGGTTTTCAGAAACAAATTAAATGATCAAGGTGAAATAGTTAGAAATAAAGCAAGATTAGTAGCTAAAGGGTTTAATCAAGTAGAAGGGTTAGACTATGATGAAACCTACGCTCCTGTGGCTAGACTTGAATCTATAAGGATGATGCTGGCCTATGTAGCACACAAAGGATTCAAGCTCTACCAAATGGATGTAAAATCCGCCTTCCTAAACGGGTTCATTAAAGAAGAAGTGTATGTTACCCAACCCCCTGGATTTGAAGACTTAGAGCACCCAAACCATGTCCTTAGATTAAAAAAGGCCCTATATGGACTAAAACAAGCACCTAGGGCCTGGTATGAACGGCTGTCTAACTATCTATTAGAAAAAGGATTCCATCAAGGACAAGTAGATCCAACCCTTTTTGTGAAAATCTTAGAAAAAGACATCTTCATAGCCCAAATTTATGTAGATGATAAATATTTGGATCAACAAACTCAAAATTTTTAAAAGAATTTACAAACTTAATGGAAAGCAAGTTTGAAATGAGTCTAGTAGGGGAACTTAATTTTTTCTTAGGTCTACAAATTAAACAAACAAAGGATGGAATTTACATATACCAAACCAAATATGCCAAGGAATTAATTAAAAAATTTGGCATGGAAAATTCAAAAGTTATAAATACACCAATGGCGACTAATATCAACATTGATGCTGACCCAGAAGGAAAACCAGTAGATCCAAAAACACTATAGAAGCGTAATAGGCAGCTTACTCTACCTAACTACAAGTCGACCCGACATACTATTTGCAGTAGGTATGTGCGCAAGATACCAATCCTGTGCAAAAGAGTCACATCTAACATGTGCTAAAAGAATACTTAGGTACATTAAGGGCACCCTAAATGTAGGACTCTGGTACCCTAGAACCTTCACCTTTGACCTTTTTGGCTATTCTGATTCAGACTATGCTGGGTGTAAACTAGATAGAAAAAGCACAAGTGATAGCTGCCAAATTCTAGGTCAGTGCCTAGTAAGTTGGTCAAGCAGAAAGCAACACTGCGTTACTCTATCCACTACTGAAGCTGAATACATAGCCCTAGGAGAATGTGCTTCTCAACTTTTATGGATGATGCATACGCTAAAAGACTATCACCTAGAATATCAAAATACAAAAAATTTTATTGATAACATAAGTTCGATCAATCTAACCAAAAATCTGATCTACCACTCTAGAACTAAACATATAGAAGTGAAACACTATTTTGTAAGGGATCATGTGGCTAAAGGTGAAATTGGACTTAACTATGTTGAGTCCAAATCAAACCTAGCTGATATTTTCACAAAACCCTTACCTGAACTCGAGTTCAGTACACTTAGAAGACAAATAGGAATGTGTTGGGTAGAATAGATCTTAACTTTAAAATTCTTGTTGTTCTTAAAAAATGGTTCTTCAGAATTTATTTTAAAAACTAGGAAAAATAATGTTTTCAAAATCCCAGTTTTCTTAGTTTTTTTTAAAAAATTTGGACTTACCCTAGGATCCTCCTCCTAGAAATCATGTTCCCCTAGTTTCAGCCAGAGCATCTCACAAGCACACTAGGCATAACCTGTTTGTGTTTGCAAAACTTAGAACGGTGTGAGATGCATAGGGTTCAGCCTGGACTCCAGAATGCTTATTTTTGTGCATCATAGTGAGTCTGGGAGCTAAAAACCGACTTAACATTAATCAAGTTAAGTCATCCAGCACTAGTGAAATCTAACTAGATCTATTGACTTAACTTGACTAACCAAGTGAAGACTGTTGTCCTCTAGGCAATTAGCTAGTAGCTAGATGGTTAGACATGTGGCCAAGAAGTTAAGTTCTTGATTTTAAATTTTTTTTGCTTAAACATTAGGGCTCTGATACCTTACTAAAAGAAATTAATTAATTTGTAATCCCTTTTCAGCTCATGCTTGGACATTAGGGTTTTACACATATTAATCCTCCTTTGCCTTTAAGTATCTTGGAACTTATTTTCTCTGTTCAAAAAGCTTTTTCAAAATTACGAAAATATTTACCAAACAAAACCCTTCGAATTTATTTTGAAAATTTAGCTAAGTATTTTTTCCTCCAATTTATTTTGAAAATTTAGCCAAGTATTTTTTCCTCAAATAGATTTTGAAAATTTAGCTAAGTATTTTTTCCTCTAACAAAGTTTCAAAATTTAGCTAAGTATTTTTTTCTAACAGATTTTCAAAATTTAGTTAAGACTTTCAAAGTATTTCTTGATGTATGTTTCAATATGTTTTTCAAATTTTACAACATATTCTTCAAAGAGTTCAACTAAGTTTCAAAAATTGGCTAACATTATCCTTCAAAGTCAACGTATTATTAGCCTCTTAAACTTAGTTGACGAAATATATCTCTTTAGACCCTTATTTCACTTAGCTAAGAATTGTAAAATTAATTTCAAAAAGTTAAGTGTTATCAAAGTATCTTTATCCCTCTTTAAAGTCTAATGTTTATTTAATTCTCTATGTTTCAAACTATAAAATCTGTTTGAAAAATTAGAATTATTCAAACTTGCTTATTTTTGATAAATGGCAAAGGGGGAGAGTAGGGAAATTCAAAGTAGGAAAATTTAACTTTATAAAGAGAGCCTTTATTAAGGGGGAGCCTTACAAAGTTTAAATTAGTTTTGGCTTAACTATGCTTGCATTCTTTGTAACTTACTTAAACTTTGAAAAATATTTATCTATTTTACTTAACTCTAAATTTCAGTTGTCATAATCAAAAAGGGGGAGATTGTTGGTGCGGGAAGCATCCGACGATCGAACTATTGTTTTAATAATGGCAAAGGAATTCATAGTTAAGGTTATGTTGTTATCTAACAAGGTTCATGGATCTTGCAGGAAAGTCCTAAGTGGTACTTAGGCAAAAGTCCTAGCTGTGGTTAGGCAGGTGGAAAACCCTAGGGGGCGGTAACCCTAGGTCATAGGGGGCGGTAACCCTAGGTCATAGGGGGCGGTAACCCTATGCGGAAAGTCTTGGCGGGTCGAGGGCTTCAAGCAAAAGTCCTAGGGGTGATAACCCTAGGTAGAAAGTCTTGGTGTCACGAACCAGGTGGAAGACTGGACGAGCCGGGAAGCCAGAGTCCAGTAGAAAGTCCAGAAGTATCGAGCGCCGATCAAAAGTCCAGTCAATCTGAAGGATCGTACTGGCAACAGGTAAATCTCCTGAGTGGAGTAGGTGAGGACGCGTTTCCCGTAGAGGGAACAATAGGCGTCAGGTCGACCTAGGACTTCCGGTTGGAAATCCGAAGTCAGATCCGGACAGTCAGAAGACTGTCAGAATATTCTATTATCTTGATATTTATCTGTGCTAACTTGGTCTTGTAGGATGTGTTTGTGGACTAACATGTTTTGCAGGGCCAAAAACTAGAATTTAGCCTCGGAGGAACAGTGTCCGAGGTGCCTCCATGGAGTTTGGAGGTGCCTCGGGTGCAAGTTGAAGCCAGCTGTCCAACGAAGCTGGAGGCACCTCGGATGAAGCTGGAGGCGCCTCGGACCAAGGCTGGAAGGCGCCTTGAGGAGGCTTGAAGGCGCCATGAACCAGATAAGGTTCGACCTGGTCTTTGCTGATCCACTCGTGCGACTCGGCAGGCTGGAGGTGCCTTGGACAGGCTTGGAGGCGCCTCTAGCACAGTATAAAAGAGGGGTTCAAGGCAGCACTCGGTACAATGAATTCCAAGCAATCCTTATGCTGCAAGCTGCTTACGAGACGATCCCGAAGTGCTGCAAAAACTTACCGATGACCCGAAGCTTCAGTTTCCATTTTACTATTGTCGGTATAAAGTTTACTTACAATTTATTTGTACTTAGCTTGTAATAGATTTTACGAAAAATAGTTGTTGCCCACCGTAAATGCTTAACGAGCGTGGGCCTTGGAATAGGAGTCGCTCAAGGCTCCGAACCAAGTAAATCTTGGTGTGTTTCTGTGTGTTTGTCTTTATTTCATTTCTGTTTCTTTAAACTCTCGATTATTTTACGATTCCGAAACAAGTGAAAGACACGAGCGCTATTCACCCCCCCCCCCCTCTAGCGCTTTCGATCCAACAATCCAGACACTAAATAAATCCATACGACTGGATTACTTCATTAAACCGGATGTTCCAAGACTTTGAAGCTTGCTTTAGTCCATAAATAGACCGATTGAGCTTACATACTAGATGCTCTTTACCCTTTACAATAAACCCCTCTGGTTGCTACATATGGATGTTTTCTTCAAGACTTCCGTTAAGGAAAGCTGTCTTGACATCCATTTGCCAAACCTCATAATCCATATGAGCAGCAATAGATAAGAGTATCCGGATAGACTTAAGCATAGCTACTGGAGAAATGATTTCCTCATAATCAATTCCCTCTTTCTGAGTATACCCCTTCACAACAAGCCTTACTTTGAAGGTTTTCACCTTCCCGTCTGCCCCTCTTTTCCTTTTGTAGATCCATTTATATCTAATAGCTTTTACACTATTTGAAGGTTCTACTAACTCCTAGACTTTGTTAGAATACATAGATTCTTTTTCTGAATTCATTGCTCTATGCCAAGATACTGCATCTTTATCTTGAGTGCTTCGTCATATGTACGGGGATTAGGTTCATGTTTACCTGGAATCAAGTCCAATGACTCTCCTAAAAATATGAATCTTTCAGGTTACCTGACAACCCTCCTACTACGACGAGGCACTGTTTGTAGTTGTGTATCATTTGTGACACGTGTTGCAGTTTCTTGTGGTATCTCATCTTGTACTGTTGGTACTAGATTAGACGTGTCCTTTATTATTTCCTTAAGAATAAATTTACTTATGGGCTTGTGGTTCATAACATAGTCCTCTTCTAAAAATTGAGCATTGATGCCAGCAATGACCTTCTGATTTTTAGGACTATAAACCTCCTTTCGTTTCTCTAAGATAACCCATAAATAAGTGAACTCCTGTCCAACTTATCAGTGTCTCCCTTCAGCACATGTGCTGGACTACCCCAATCTGAATATGCTTCAGACTAAGTTTACTCTCATTCTACAATTCTATGGTTGTAGAGGGTTCTGACTTTAGAAGGTACTATGTTCATTGTCATTTCCAGAGTATATCCCCAAAATGAATTTGGTAATTCTGAATAACTCATCATCGATCTAATCATTTCCATAAGAGTCTTATACCTTCGTTCTGCCACACCATTCTGTTGGGGTGTACTAGGTGTAGTCAGTTGGGATTGAATCCTGACTTTTGATAAGTGACTCCTAAACTCTCCTAAGAGGTACTCGCCACTACGATCTCACCGTAGTGTCTTGATACTTTTACCTTGACGCTTCTTCATATCAGCTTTGTATTCTTTGAACTTATCAAAGCACTTAGCCTTGCGGCGCATCAAGTAAATGTACCCGTATCTCGAATAGTCATCTATAAAAGAAACGAAATATTCGAAACCACCTCTTGCCTAGATAGTCATAGATTGACACAAATCAGAATGAACCAATTTCAACACATCTTTGCTTCTATACCCCTTAGACTTAAAAGGCCTCTTGATCATTTTTCCTTCCAAGTAAGACTCGCAAGTTGGAAAGTTTTCCACCACCAATGAATCCAAAAGTTCATCGGCTATTATCCTTTGAATCCTACTCAAGTTAATATGACCTAGACAAAGATATGATTAGTTCATTTTTGAAGATTGCTTTCTCTTATTAGAGTTAGAAGATGTGTTATTAATTTTCATCTATTGCATCGTGGGAGTTATTGGATTTATATAAATTGCCAACCAATGTACCAGAACAGATAACTTCCTATTTTTCTTGATAACAACTTTGTTATCAAAAGAGATAGAATATCAAGTTCCTTGAATAGTTTAGAAACTGAAATCATGTTCTTTCTAAAACTTGGTACGTAGAAACAATTTCTTAAAATTCATGCTTTATTCCTATCAGAGAATAAACATCTCCCACTGCAACAGCTACTCCTTTTACAGTAGTGCCCATGTAGACGGTGATTTCTCCTTCATATAGTTGTTGGGTTTCTTGGAACTTCTGCAATGAATTATAGACATGATCAGTGGTTCCCGTATCTACACACCAGGTACCGATAGATAACACCACTAAACATGTTTCAACAACTAATGAATAAAATACACCTTGATTGTTCTCAGTTCTGAGAGGACGACCCACCTCAGTGTCCAAGTTTTGTTTTCAATCATTATAATTGGGACTACTAAGTCTATTCTATAGTATAACAGCTAGGGGATTGAAAAACATTTTAAATCCTAAGAATCAGAAAAATATTTGGTCAAGACCAACACCTCAAAATCCCCATGAATTTTGTATGCCACATTTGTGTGGATGTATACAAATTCAAACATTTGTAAGAGGAGATTTTATCCATTAATTTTATTATCTTGTCAACCTATCTTTATGACAAATAAAATTAATAGTTGGTCTGTCTTCGATCAAATATTTTGGTCAAAACTTTAGAATTTAAAATAATATTGATTCCTTAAAATAATATCATTTAAATTCATCAATACCTCAAATACCGTGAATTTTGTATGCTACATTAGTGTGGACGTATACAAATTCAGGCATTTGTAAGAAGAGGGTCTTACCCATTAATTATCTTGTCAACCTTAAATTACCTCAAACACCAAACACCATGAATTTTGTATGCCACATTAGTGTGGACGTATACAAATTCAATTGTTTGTAAGAGGAGGTTTTACCCATTTTATTTTGTCAAACTAACTTTATGACAAATAAAATTACCTCAAACACCGTGAATTTTGTATGTCACGTTAGTGTGGACATATACTAATTTAGACATTTATAAGAGGGGGTTTTAGCTAGCTTTATGACAAATTAATAGTTGGTATTCCTTTGATCACACAAATAATAGCAGTGACTCCGTTGGGGAGGATACTATTAAATGCGCTTAATTGTTTACCATTACTTGATACTTAGTCCATTAAATAGGATTGTGCCCCTTCAGTTGGAAAAGATCACACACTCCTAAATAATTTCCTGTAATCATCCATTTAGGAAGTTTGATCTAGTGATCTACAAACAAACTCATCCATTGTGGAGGGAGGCACTCAGAGCCAACACGCAAGTTTGTTTGCATCACTTTATAAACCAATAATGGAGACCGTGGAATTTATTTACTAATCCCTCTCCCACTTAGTTTTTTAAGATGAGGATTTTAACATGCACACACACACATCACAGCAAATAAAAGTAATAAATATGGAAAAATAATTTTCCAACTATTATGGCCTTTTCCATCATTGTCCTCTGTGTGCTGCCAACCCTAACTGCTGCCATCTTTAGCCACCGCAATCGGGTCTAGTTGCCGCATCTATCTTGCTTCTTTTTTCGTTGTGCCTCTGGTCCTCAAATAGCACCACGCCTTGCAAAGATACGATCTGCGACAAAAATAGAATTTTACATTTATCAATCATATATTCCACGAAGGAATGTACATGTAATCTAGATCGAACAAAAAGTAAAATCCTAAAACTAATACAGCTCCTGCTGTATTTAATACATACAATTATGCACACACATAAAATGCCCTCGACATGTCCGAGGGTCCAATCACACACAATCACAATAGGCCATAATAGTTGGAGCCTGCAACCACAGAGTTAATTTATTTGCACATCCTACTATTATCCTGCCTAAAATATGCATGACATGTGCATAATTAAACTAAAACTAAACACAGCGGTTAAAACCTAGCTCTGATACCAATTGTTAGTTGCTACTCGAAATACCATCCTAGTTTCTCTGTATAAAAATTTGTACAAACATAGAACTATACTAGCTATCCATGTGTTTTACTAAAGTTAAATTTGGATTGCAAATGATGCTTAACATTATTAATCAAAATTTTCCCTTTAGAAGTTAAACTTGAATTGGGAACGAAACTTAACATTCTTACTTCAAGTTCAACCAATATGATCTTCCTAAGTTAAACCATATTACAGAAGTTGATCAAATATCTATTTCAAGGATCGGCTTCCAAGTCAAACGTGGGGAGGCACAAGGCCTTCTTGGGATGGGATCATCCACCACTACCTAGACAAAGTCTTTCAAAGAAATCGGATATTTAAACTTCTCATAGTAAACAAGGTTTAAACTTCTCACGGCGATGACACCCTTTGCCCCTCACAGCGACGGCATCCCACTGTTTCCCATCGGCTGATTTTCCGACGCCCTGTGCCCTAGCACTGTCGCCGACCACCAGGTCCGACCCAGCGCCTCCATCGCCTGATCGCCGCTGAGCACCATCTGAGGGGAACCTCGACAACACCCACTCCAGATCCAGCCAGTCAATTTCTCCTCTACCCTAGTGTCGGCAGCCAACCCGCTCCTCTTCCCTAGCGTCGACAACCAAGCATTCTTCCCTCTGTGATGCCATCGACCACCACAGCCGACGTTGACTTCACTGGACATTGCCACCCCGTGCCCTAGATTGGGTCCACCTGATCGCCGGCGCCAGCCAAGGTGTAGCCGACAAAAGCCGAGCACCCCAGGTCCATTGGTTCTATGCCCTATCTGTCGGCCACAAGTTCTGGTTCCAATCGGCTATTGTCTACTGTCATAGAGGAAAAGATTAGGGTAAGGCATGTAGGGTTCTGTTTTCCCAATTCTTGTGCTAGTGGGTTAATTGATCACATTGGCGTTGTTGGTTGCTACGCAGAATATCATATCAGTTCCCCTGTACAAAAATTTTGTACAAGTCCTAAACCTTTACTAACAACCTATTTTGTTCTTTAGAAATTAAATTAGGAATCGCAAACGGATCTTAACATTATTGATTCCAAATTTAATTTATCTGTTCTTAGTGGTTTAAACTTGGATCGCAAATGATGCTTAACATTATTCATCCAAATCCACCCATGTTACAAATTCAATTAAATATTAATTTCTAAAATTGGCCTCCAGGACTGCATGGCGAGGCACTAGGCCTTCTTGGGTATGGGATCATCCACCACAGCCTAGACAAAGTCTTTTAAAGAAATTTAATATTTAATTTCCTTATATAACCCTAGGTTTAATCAAAAGGAACAATCGAATCACAAATTCGAACAAAAAAAACACAAACTCAAATCACAAATTTGAAACCTAGAATCATATGCCTCTTGTGTTTGGTATTTCAAAAAAAAGTATACAAAGAAAACTAGTATGATGTGGAATAGAATTACTAGTTACACCTTTCTTTATAAAAAATAACCTCTTGATCTTCTACTGTATTCCTCTTCTTATCTCGGATGTCGTGTGGACGATGATCTACTGAGATGAAAACCACCCAAGCTACCTTCTTCTCCAAGCAAGTTTCAGCCTCCACAAGAACTCCAAGAGAAGATGAGGTTCGGCCACCACCAAGCTCCAAGGGATGCTAAGAAACAAGACCTCCTATCTCTCCTTCTTCCTTAAGCAAGATTCGGCCACCAACCAAGCTCCTTGAGATGAAGATGTCGCCGACCAAGGAAGAAGAATAGGAGTGGGAGAGGATGTGAAGGGTCGGCCACTAACCAAGGAAATAGAAGAGAAGAAAACTAGAACATAAGTTATGAGGTGAGGCACCTCTACCCTCTCTTTTATATTCCTTGGTCTTGGAAAATAAGGAAAATTTTATTAAAAACTTCTTTATTCTCTTAGCCAATGAAAGGAAAGTTTAATAAAAAATTTCCAATTCAAACTCAATGTGGCCGGTCACCTCTTAATCATCCAAGCAAGGAAAGTTTTAAACACAAAATTAAAACTTCCTAATTTGTTTCCGGAAATTTTTAAAATAAAAAATTTCTCTATTAATTTTCCCTTCATGGTTGGTTATAAAAGGAAATTTTATAAATTAAAATCTCTCTATTAAAACATGTGGATGATTTTCAAAAAGGAAGGTTATCTTTAAAATTAAAATCTTCCTCTCAATCTATAAATAAGGAAAGATATCAAATCTTTTCTTAATCATTTGTAGAAACTATAAAAGGAAAGATTTAATTTTAAACTATCTTTTAAATCATGAGGATGGTTAAAAAAGGAAAGTTTTGTCAAAAATTAGAATCTTCCTTTCAACTACAAATAAGGAAAGATATCAAATCTTCCACTTAATCTTTTGTAGAAAGCTATAAAAGGAAAGATTTAAATTTAAACTCTCTTTTAAAACCATGGAATCCACATAAGAAAATTTTTTTAAAAAATAAAATCCTTTTAATTTTATTGTGGTCGGCCACCTAAGCTTGGACTCAAGCTAGGGTCGGCCACACTTCAACCCATCCAAACCATGTCTTGTCCGGCCCTTGCTTGGGCTCAAAGCTTGGCTTGGCCGGCCACATAAGGATGGGTAAGAAAGTGGGTATGGATGGGTATAATACTTTATAAATAAAAGGCTACGATAGGGACCGAGAGGAGGAATTAGTTTTAGTCTCCCGATGAAATTAAGCTTCCCGAGTTCGCCCTGAATACCCAACTTAATTTCATCAATAATAATTCATACCACTAAAGAATTATTATTGAACTACCGCGCCAATCCCAAATTACATTTTGAGCTCCTTCTCATTATGAGTGTGTTAGTATCCCTGTGTTTAAGATTCAGAATGTCCACTAATTAAATGAGTTACTGACAATTCACTTAATTAGTATCTACCTCCAAGAGTAGTACCACTCAACCTTATCGTCATGTCGGACTAAGTTCACCTGCAGGGTTTACATGACAATCCTTATGAGCTTCTCTTAGGGATATCATCAACCTAGATTACTAGGACACAGTTTCCTTCTATAATCAACAATACACACTATAAATAATATCATTTCCCAACTTATTGGGTCTCTTGATTTATCGAACTAAATCTCACTCATTGATAAGTCAAAGAAATAAATACTAGATATATGTGTTTGTTATTATATCAGGATTAAGAGCATACACTTCCATAATAACAAAGGCCTTATTCTTTTATTCAGTCAGTATAAAAAGAATTTACCTTAAATGGTCCTGCTCAATACATTCAGAGTGTACTATTGTAATTTTATAGTTAAGATAAACTAATACCAAATTACACTATGACTATTCCAATGGTTTGGTCCTTTCCATTTTAGTTGTGAGCTACTATTTATAATTTATAAGGAATTGATAACATAATATTCTGCGTGTGACACCACACACCATGTTATCTACAATATAAATTAATTGAACAACTACACTTAGCATATAAATGTACATATTTGACGAGTGTGATTCTTATATGTTTATACAAAAAACTAGACTTTTAGTATACACTCAAACAATCTCCCACTTATACTAAAAGACTATGCTGCCATACATCTGATTTCCAACCCTTCAACATGCCCATCAAAAACTCTGTAACGCCCCAAATTTCCTCAATTAGAGTCCTAAAAGTACTTTTTAAAATATTTAAAAATGCTATAGAAATATTCTAGGGATTTTTAGAGTATTTTTATGTAATTTTTGGAGGTCGTTTGGTATTTTTACTAAACGAAGGAAGTTTTGACAAAAAAATGTCCAAGTCGAGAATTGAACCCACGACCTTTGACTCGGTCAAAACCCAGCTGACCAGGTGTGCAAACAGATTTTTCTGTTTATAAAAGGTAGCGAATTTATTTAAGATAGTTAACAGAATATTGGATTATAAAAGGGATAAGTTGATGTTGGATTTGTCTGTTAGAAAAGTTAGAAAAATTTATTTAAGATAGTTAACAGAAATATTAAATTATAAAAAGGGAGAACTTAGGGATTATTTTCCAAAACCTAAACCTCTCCTCTCCTTTTCTCTCCCGACGGCACAGCGTCTCCTGTTTGGGCGAAGGAAAAAAAAAGGGGGGATCTAGGGTTCCTCTCCGGCGGCCGGCCAAGGGAGATTTCCGCGAGATCTTCACATGGTTGTGATCCTCTCGTCAAGGGGAAACCGTGAGCACGAAGGAGGGGTCGAAGCTTGCAATTCCCGTAAACCCTAGAAGTTTTCTTTCCGGTTGTAAGCCCAGGAATGCAAAGGTAAGTGCTTCTCACCTGCAGTAGGAGTAGTTTCGGACCTTTGTTCTTCTTGAATTCGAAGCATGAGGAGCGCTAATAGTGCAGATTTTTAATTAAGCTCATGTGCAGATTTTTATGTAAGCTTATAGTGCAGATTTTAATTAAGCCTATAGTGCAGATTTTAATTAAGCTTATAGTGCAGATTTTAATTAAGCTTATAGGTGCAAATTTTAATTAAGCCTATAGTGCAGATTTTAATTAAGTTTATAGGTGCAGATTTTTATGTAAGCTTATAGTGCAGATTTTAATTAAGCTTGTAGTGCAGATTTCTTAGAGCTTAAAATACAGATTTCTTTAGAGCTTGTAGTACAGATTTCTTAAGAGCTTATGGTGTAGATTTCTTTAAAGTTTATAGTGCAGATTTTTGGTGGAACTTGTAGTACAGATTTTTGATGGAATTTATAGTGCAGATTTTTGGTAGAACTTGTAGTGCAGATTTTTGGTGGAACTTATAATGCAATTTTTAAAGAAAAAGATTATAGTGCAGTTTGGTTAAGTATTATAGTGCAGAATTTATGTTTGCATAGTATGCAGAAATAGTGTAGCATAGAATGCAGAATCTTGATTAGAATAGTATGCAGAATTTTGATTAGCATAGTATGCAGATTTTTGTTTTTGTATTTCAAAGTTAGAATTTGTTTAAACATTTCATTTTTTAAAGAAGCATTCTTTTATTAGAGATATTAACAAGTATAAGAAAGATAAAGAAAAGAAAGAAAAAAGCCAAGGCCTTAAGTAGATCCCAAAGTCAAGACTTTAGGGATTTTGGCACACAAGGTGCTCGTTAAAATGCTAAGGCATTTAAAGAAGAAGTAATTAAGATAAATCAGTTTATAAATCAGTATTTTACTTTTATCAGTGGCACTGTGCTGGACTCTCAGTTGTCCTTGGGTTGGGCTCCCATAGTCGTCCCTAGGTTTAGATAACCTAGTAAACTCTACTAGATTCGGGACTAGCTATCTCGGGTCTAGTTAGGGATGCGCGCATAGCAAGTACAGTTGCCGGGCTCAAGAAGAAAGTTGATTATTATTTTGAAGTATTAAAGTATAAGTTTTTAAACAAGTAAAACAAGCTTCACATAAGTTTAAAATTCTGCAAGTTTAGTTTTCTTTTATGCTAGCATGTTTAGCATTTCAGCCTGTTTGATTCCTTTACTATTGGATGAACATGAGTAGTCTTTAATAAGCATTCAGTTAGTTCATGTTATAGATATATGTACATGCATATTGAGTTTTGTGAGTTAAATAGCGCTTACTAAGTAATTTTGCTTATAGTTGCATTTCCTCTTACTGCAAATAAAGCAAAGGAAAAGTTATAGCAAAGGAAGGCGACAAGGAGGTGCAGATGGATGTGTGATGCCTGGACTATGGAAGCCTTGGGATTTAGCATAAGAATTTATTAACAAAGAGTTGAGTAGAATGTATTAGATGAGTCATTTAGTCTTCCGCTGCTAGTTAATTGTAAGTTTTGAGTTCTCCGAGAGTTTTAGGACTTACTATCAACATGTGAACAAGGATAGTTAAGTAAAGTTAGTAGTCCAGTAGCGCTCCTCCCTCACAGTCCAGTAGTGAGGAGGGTGGGGTGTTACAAACTCTTACCTTAAGGGCCTTAGTGAAAGGATCTCTCAGGTTATCATCTGATGCAATCTAGGCGGCAACAACTTCTCCTCGTTATACGATGTCTCGTGTTGGGTGGTACTTGCGCTCTATTGTGTTTGCTTGCCTTATGGACTTATGGTTTCTTCGAGTTTGCTACTGAACCACTATTATTACAAAAATTGTAATAATTTTTGGATAAAATAGAAATCTTGTCTAAGTCCATCATGAAGTTTCAGAGTCATATAACTTCTATGGCTGCCTCAGAGGCTGCCACATACTTAGCTTCTATGGTAGAGTCCGAAAAAGCATCTATGCTTAATACTCTTCCATAGTTATGACTTCACCTCCTAAAGTAAACACAAAACCCCGAGGTCGACTTACTATTGTCCCTATCTGATTAGAAGTCAAAAATCAGTGTAACATTCAGGGAACAAATTGTCTGCTTGGTAAATCAGCATATAATCTCTAGTCCTTCTCAGGTACTTTAATATATGTTTTACAGCAGTCCAATGTCCCTATCCTGAGTTACTTTGATATCTGCTAACGATGTCCACGGTAAAATAGATATCCAGTCTTGTACACAACATTGCATACATTAGGCTTCCGATAGCCGAAGCATAAGGGACTGCCTTCATGTCCTCTATCTCCTATGATGTCTTCAGAGACATAAAGCTACTCCATGCCTGAAAAGTAGAAAGCCTTTCTTAGAGTCTTGCATGCTAAAACAAGCTAGGATAGTATGAAGCTCGGGATAAGCATAACATTCTTTTCTTATGATCCCTTTGATCCCAAGAATATGTGTATATTCCCCCAAGTCCTTCATATCGAATTGCTTGGACAACCATACTCTTACTTTCGACAACACTTTGATATTGTTTCCAACTACCAAAAATGTCATCTACGTATAGTACAAGAAATATCACCACGTTTCCATCACACTTCTTGTATACGCAAGACTTATTCAGACACTAGATTACTTCATTAAACCGGATGTTCCAAGACCTTGAAGCTTTGCTTCAGTCCATAAATAGATCGATTTAGCTTACATATTAGATACTCTTTGCCCTTTGCAATGAACTCTTCTGGTTGCTTTATATGGATGCTTTCTTCAAGACTTCTATTAAGGAAAGCTGTCTTGACATCCACTTGCCAAATCTCATAATCTATATGAGCAACAATAGATAAAAGAATCCGGATAGACTTAAGCATGGCTACCGGTAAGAGGTTTCCCTTTTTCAACAAGCTTTGCTTTGAAAGTTTCCACCTTCCTGTCTGTCCCTCTTTTTCTATTGTAGACCTATTTTCACCCAATGGCTTTTACACCATTTGGTGGTTCTATAAGCTCCCAGAATTTATTAGAATACATAGATTCTATTTCTATATTCATCGCTCTTTGCCAAGATGTTGCATCTTTATCTTGGAGCACTTCATCATATGTCCGGGGATCAGGTTCATGTTCACCAGGGATCAAGACAAAGACTCTCCCAAAACATGAATTTTCCAGGTTGCTTAACAACCCTCCCACTACGATGAGGCACTGTCTAGAATTGTGTATCATTTGTGATACGTATTGCAGTTTCTTTTGATATTTCATCTTATACAGTTGGTACTAGATTAGACGTGTCCTTTATTATTTCCTTAAGAACAAATTTACTTATGGGCTTGTGGTATAGTCTTCTTCTAAAATCAAGCATTGGTGCTAACCATGACCTTTTGATTTTTAGGACTATAAACCTCCTTTCGTTTCTCTAGAATAACCCATAAACAAGTGAACTCCTGTTCTTAATTCCAATTTATCAGTGTCTCCCTTCAGCATATGTGCTGGACTACCCCAAATCTGAATATGTTTTAGACTAGGCTTACGCCCATTCTATAATTCTATGGGAGTAGAGAGTTCTGACTTAGAAGGTACTATGTTCACTTCCGTTTCCAGAGTTTATCCCAAAAAGGAATTTGGTAATTTTGAATAACTCATCATTGATCTAACTATTTCCATAAGAGTCTTATTCCTTCGATTTACTACACCATTCTATTAGGGTGTACCAGGTGTAGTCAGTTGGGATTGAATCCCGACTTTTGATAAGTGATTCCTAAACTCTCCTAAGAGGTACTCGCCACTACAATCTTATCGTAGTGTATTGATACTTTTACCTTGACGTTTTTCCACATCAACTTTGTACTCTTTGAACTTATCAAAGCACTTAGACTTGTGGCACATCAAGTAAATATACCCGTATCTCGAATAGTCGAAATATTCGAAACCACCTCTTGCCTGGATAGTTAAAGGTCTGCACAAATCAAAATGAACCAATTCCAACACATCTTTGGCTCTATACCCCTTAAACTTAAAAGGCCTCTTGGTCGTTTTTCCTTCCAAGTAAGACTCGCAGGTTGGAAAGTTTTCCACCACCAATGAACCCAAAAGTTCATCGGCTATTATCCTTTGAATTCTACTTAAGTTAATATGACCTAGCCTTAGATGTCAAAGATATGATTGGTTCATTTCTGAATGTTGCTTTCTCTTATTAGAGTTAGAAGATGTGTTATTAATTACCATTTTTTGCATCGTGGGAGTTATTGGATTATAAATTATCAACCAACGTACCAGAACAGATAACTTTCCTATTTATCTCGATAACAACTTTGTTATAAAAAAACAAAATATCAAGTTCTTTGAATAGTTTAGAAACTGAAATCTAGTTCTTTCTAAACTTGGTACATAAAGACAATTTCTCAAAATCCATGTTTTATTCTTATCAGAGGATAAACATCTCCCACTGCAACAGCTGCTACTTTTGCAGTAGTGCCCATGTAGACAGTGATTTTCCTTTCATATAGTTGTCGGGTTTCTTGAAACCTCTGCAATGAATTACAGACATGATCAGTGGCTCTCGTATCTACACATCAGGTACCGATAGATAACACCACTAAACATGTTTCAACAACTAATGAATAAAATACACTTTTATTGTTCTCATTTCTGAGAAGACAGTCCACCTTAGAGTCCAAGTTTTGTTTCCAATCATAATTGGGATTACTAAGTCTATTCTATAGTATAACAGCTAGGGGATTGACTAACATTTGAAGTCATAAGAATCACAAAAATATTTGGTCAAGATCAACACCTCAAAATCCCCGTGAATTTTGTATGTCACGTTAGTGTGGACGTATACAAATTCAATTTTTAAAAGGAGATTTTATCCATTAATTTTATTATCTTGTCAACTTAACTTTATGACAAATAAAATTAATAGTTGGTCTATCTTTGATCAAATATTTGGTCAAAACTTTGAATTTAAAATAATATTGATTCCTCAAAATAATATTATTTAAATTCACCAACACCTCAAACACCGTGAATTTTGTATGCCATGATAGTGTGGACGTATACAAATTCAAACATTTGTAAGAGGAGGGTTTTACCCATTAATAACCTTGTCAACCTATCTTTATGACAAATAAAATATTTCAAATATCGTGAATTTTGTATGCCACGATAGTGTGAACGTATACAAATCCAAACATTTGTAAGAGGGGTTTTACCCATTAATTTTATTATCTTGTCAACTTGACAAATAAAATTACCTCAAACACCGTGAATTTTGTATACCACGATAGTGTAGACGTATACAAAGTCTCAACATTTGTAAGAGGGGGTTTTAATTTTATTATCTTGTCAACCTATCTTTATGACAAATTAATAGTTGATTTTCCTTCGGTCACACAACTAATAGCAGTGACTCCGATGGGGAGGATACTATTAAATGTGCCTAAGTGTATATCATTACTTGATGCTTAATCCATAAATAAGATTGTGCCCCTTCTGATGGGAAAGATTACACGCTCCTAATTAATTTCCTATAATCATCCAAAATGGAAGTTTAATCTAGTGATTTGCAAACAAACTCATCTGATGGGGAGGGAGGCACTCAGAGCCAACACGCAAGTTTGTCGCATCACTTACAAACCAGTAATGGAGATCGTGGAATTTATTTACAAATCTCTCTCCCACTTAGTTATTTAAGGTGAGGAATTTTAAACTATGCACACACACATCACAGTAAATAAAAGCAATAAATATGGAAATTAATTTTCCAACTATTATGGCATTTTCCATCATTGTCCTCTGTGTGCTGTCAACCCTAGCTGCTGCCATCTTTAGGAACCACAATCGGGTCTAGTCGTCGCATCTACCTTGCTTCTCTTTCCGCTGCACCTCTGGTCAACAAATAGTACCACACCTAGCAAGGATACGATCCGCGATAAAAATAGAATTTTACATATATCGATCCTATATTTCACAAAGGAATGTACATGTAATCTAGATCAAAACAAAAATGTAAAATCCTAATAACTAATACAGCTCCTTTTTTATTTAATATTGCAATCATGCACACACAATAAAATGCCCTTGACATATCCAAGGGTCCAATCACACACAATATCTATAAGCCGTAATAATTGAAGCCTGCAACCACAGAGTTAGCACATCCTACTATTATCCTACCTAAATTATGTATGACATATGCATAATTAAACTGAAAACCAAACACATAGAGGCAAACCCTAGCTCTGATACCAATTGTTGGTTGCTATGCGGAATATCATACCGGTTCCCCTGTACAAAAATTTTGTACAAGTCCTGAACCTTTACTAACAACCTATTGTGTTCTTTAGAAATTAAATTAGAAATCGCAAATGGAACTGAACATTATTGATTTCAAATTTAACTTATCTGTTCTTAGTGGTTTAGACTTGGATCACAAACGATACTTAACATTATTGATCCAAATCCACCCATGTTATAAATTCAATTAAATATTAATTTCTAAAATTGGCTTCTAGGACTGCATAGCGAGGTACTAGGCCTTCTTGGGTATGGGATCATCCACCACCACCTAGACAAAGTCTTTTAAAGAAATTTAATATTTAATTTCTTATATAACCCTAGGTTTAACCAAATAGAACAATCGAATCACAAATTCAAAAAACATAAAAAACACAAACTCGAATCACAAATTTGAAACCTAGAATCATATGCCTCTTGTGTTTGGTATTTCAAAAATCATACAAAGAAAACTAGTATGATGCGGAAAATAATTACTAGTTATACCTTTCTTTGTACGCAACTACCTCTTGATCTTCTATCGTATTCCTCTTCTTATCTCGAACATCGTGTGGGCGACGATCTACCGAGACGAGAACCACCCAAGCTACCTGTTGGGGTTGCAAGGTTGCAAACATAGTCCACATTGAAAACACATGGGAAAGTTCATGGGTTTATAAGAAAAAGATATCTCCATTGGCATGAGGCCTTTTGGGTAGAGCCCAAGAGTAAAATCATGAGGGCTTAGGCCCAAAGTGGATAATATCATGTCATTGTGGAGATATCTAAATTCTTTTCGATCCTACAATTGGTATCAGAGCCCGGACTGCCAGAAGGTTTAACCGTCGATTGTACACAAGAGCTATGGTCTAATTGAGCCATATGGGTACAATATTGACCTCGAACAAAGGAAGTGGGGGCTCCTATGTTTGGATCAAGAGGACCAGACACCATATAGGAAGTCCTAGTTGTGACTAGGCAAGGAAGTCCTAGTAGGTCGGGTGGACCGAGGGGCAGGAAGACCTGGTGGATCGATGATCGGATGTGGGAAGCATGTGGTCCTTTGTTTGAGGGGGGGATTGTTGGGGTTGCAAGGTTGCAAGGTTGCAAACATAGTCCCATATTGAAAACACATGGGAAAGATCATGGGTTTATAAGAGAAAGATATCTCCATTGGCAGGAGGCCTTTTGGGTAAAGCCCAAGAGTAAAACCATGGGGCTTAGGTCCAAAGTGGACAATATCATACCATTGTGGAGATATCTAAATTCTTTTCGATCCTACACTACCTTCTTCTCCAAGCAAGTTTCGTCCACCACAAGAACTCCAAGAGAAGATGAGGTTCGGCCACCACCAAGCTCCAAGGGATGCTAAGAAACAAAACCTCCTATCTCTCCTTCTTCCTTAAGCAAGATCCAGCCACCAACCAAGCTCCTTGAGATGAAGATGCCACTGGCCAAGGAAGAAGAATAGGAGAGGGAGAGGATGTGAAGGGTCGTCCACTAACCAAGGAAATAGAAGAGAAGAAAACTAGAACATAAGTTATGAGGTGAGGCAACTCTACCCTCTCTTTTATATTCCTTGGTCTTGGCAAATAAGGAAAATTTTATAAAAAAACTTCCTTATTCTCTTAGCCAATGAAAGGAAAGTTTAATAAAAAATTTCCCTTTCAAACTCAATGTGGCTGGCCACCTCTTAATCATCCAAGCAAGGAAAGTTTTAAACACAAAATTAAAACTTCCTAATTTGTTTCCAGAAATTTTTAAAATAAAAAATTTCTCTATTAATTTTCCCTTCATGGTTGGTTATAAAAGGAAATTTTATAAATTAAAATCTCTCTATTAAAACATATGGATGATTTCCAAAAAGGAAAGTTATCTTTAAAATTAAAATCTTCCTCTCAATCTATAAATAAGGAAAGATATCAAATCTTTTCTTAATCTTTTGTAGAAACTATAAAAGGAAAGATTTAATTTTAAAACCCTCTTTTAAATCATGAGTTTGAGGATAGTTAAAAAGAAAAGTTTTGTCAAAAATTAAAATCTTCCTTTCAACTACAAATAAGGAAAGATATCAAATCTTTCACTTAATCTTTTGTAGAAAACTATAAAAGGAAAGATTTAAATTTTAAACTCTCTTTTAAAATCATAGAATCCACATAAGAAAAATTTTTAAAAAATAAAATCCTTTTAATTTTATTGTGGTCGGCCACCTAAGCTTGGACTCAAGCTAGGGTCAGCCACACTTCAACCCATCCAAGCCATGTATTGGTCGGCCCTTGCTTGGGCTCCAAGCTTGGCTTGGTCGGCCACATAAGGATGGGTAAGAAGGTGGGTATGGGTGGGTATAATACTTTATAAATAAGAGGCTACGATAGGGACCGAGAGGAGGAATTAGTTTTAGTCTCCCGATGAAATTAAGCTTCCCGTGTTCGCCCCGAACACCCAACTTAATTTCATCAATAATAACTCATACCACTAAAGAATTGTTATTGAACTACCACACCAATCCCAAATTACATTTTTGGGCTCCTTCTCATTATGAGTGTGTTAGTCTCCCTGTGTTTAAGATACAGAATGTCCACTAATTAAATAAGTTACTGAAAAATCACTTAATTAGTATTTAGCTCCAAGAGTAGTACCACTCAACCTTATCATCATGTCGGACTAAGTCCACCTGCAGGGTTTACATGACAATACTTATGAGCTTCTCTTGGGGACATCATCAACCTAGATTACTAGGACACAGTTTCCTTCTATAATCAACAATACACACTATAAATAATATCATTTCCCAACTTATCGGGCCTCTTGATTTATCGAACTAAATCACACCCATTGATAAGTCAAAGAAATAAATACTAGATATATGTGTTTGTTATTATATCAGGATTAAGAGCATACACTTTCATAATAACAAAAGTCTTATTCTTTTATTCAGTCAGTATAAAAAGAACTTACCTTAAATGGTCCTGCTCAATACACTCAGAGTGTACTAGTGTAATTTTATAGTTAAGATAAACTAATACCAAATTACACTACGACTATTCCAATGGTTTGTTCCTTTCCATTTTAGTCGTGAGCTACTGTTTATAATTTATAAGGAATTGATAACTTGATCTTCTACGTGTGACACCACACACCATGTTATCTACAATATAAATTAATTGAACAACTACACTTAGCATATAAATGTAGATATTTGACCAGTGTGATTCTTATATGTTTATACAAAAAGTTAGACTTTTAGTATACACTCTAACAGGCGTTTCTGGTTTCCAGCAGCTGCTCTATTCTTGTTCCGGCAGCCAACGTCTTCGATTTTGGATCAACAGTGATATATTCGAATTGAGGTAAGGAGTAGGGTAATGAAATGAATATTGTAAAATGTGGTTGAATTAGGGATTTGATATATGTGTGAATTAGGTTTATGTTTATGTGTTGATTAGGGTTTTACCCTAATTTAGGGTTAGAGATTTTATTTAGCTATTTATAAGAATTGTAGATAAATAAAATATATTTAAATTGGTAATACAGGACTTTGACTAGAGACGAGTATCTCGACGTCGGATTTGGACCGAATACGATCCTCTTATTGGAGGCGGGTACCTTGACTTATCTTTTAGATTTGTCACTTGATGTGCATAGTAATTTCTTAACAAATAGTAATGATTATGTTTTATATCTGCATTGGTATGTCATTGCCCATTTCCTGTGCATGCTTTGATTGTTTCCTGTTTGCATTCATGTTTATACTTTTATATTACTTATGATCATAAAGGTAATGACATACCATGCCATAAGATATACCGGACTTATTTAATACCATATCTGACCTGTGTACCTAGATCTTCTGATTTCATCCATGTATATTTTTGGTACATATTTTATGGAGGTAGATATGGTCAGGATCTTCATGCTTAGTGTCATGCATCATCTGCATGATTGCATGCTATGTGATTGGTAGCCCCATTATTGTTGAGCTCATCGCCAGTTTCATAGATCTGTACACACAACCACTCATGGGTTAGTGGTATATCAGGCAGGGTGTGTGGCAGTTTGCTCTGTCAGTGCTCCGCTAGTCCACTCATGAGTAGCGTGACGCAGCATGGTAGCACGTCAGGGATCCCTCTTCTGGATTGTCTCAGAGAGATGAGAGCATTGAGCTCCCCCACTTATGATTTGGGATAGGAGGATAGGTGTACTCTGACAGCATCCCGTCCACTCGATTACTCATCAGGAGCAGTGATGGCAGAGTGTACGGTTGTCACAGCCCTACCCACTTGGTCTCACCATCATGTGTGAGATGGTTGACTGGCAATAGGGGTGACCAGGACATGTCATTGGCATCATATGCATTGATGCATTTATTGCTTGTGTTTACTGCACTTGTATGCTGCATATTAGATGGATGCATTTGTTTGACATGCATACAGAATTTCTATATCTCTCGGTTATTATTCATACACCAGGTCTTGGTTAGTACAGTTGTTCTCCTATTTATTTCAGTTTGCATTTATTCTTCTTATATCAGGAGACTGTACGCATGATTAGTGTTATTTGTTATTTTCTTTATTATGCATATCAGTAGTTACCCGCTGAGGAGTTGACTCACCCCGTGGTTATTACTTTTTTCAGGTTGAGGTTGTCAGGAGGAGTTCCAGTCGCTAGTCCCCTGTAGATTGCGAGAATGTGTGTTTTTATCTTTTGGTTTTCTTATTACTATCTAGACTTGTTCTGGTTTTTGACACTTGGATATTGTATGGTTTTATTGTCGATGAGTTCTATTGGATATGTTTTCCTACATGCCTGTCTGGACGGCAGAAGAGGTGAGTTGATTTTATCGTTGTGATTTATGTTTTATGAGTGTAGTGGAGTAGGATATAAGTTTTGCACTTTATGAGTGTAGTTGAGTAGGATTTTTGACTTGATTTTTCCTTATCGTTGTATTACTTTAGTTGTATTATTAAACTGTGTGAATGTTGCTTACATATATATAAATATATATATATATAGTTCCGGTCGTGTTGGCCGAGGTATCTGGATGTTGTAGGAAATTTCAGATTGTCATCCGTACAGGGGAGATGCTGTCGAAATTTCTTCTGGCAGGGACTACCTGGCGCGTGACAATTCTGGTTGATGACGTAAGATCCCGAGATCAAAGCATGATTAACCGTTCTGGTCCCTTAGGATTCCTAGCTATAGAGGATTGTTCCCGGCAGATCAACACTCTACTGGGGTGGTCTCGAGATTGTCTGATAGACATCAATATTTTTGTTTCATTTTTTTGCTACGTTTTTTAAATTTCTCCTCAAATAATAATTAAACAGTAAGGGGCATTTGATTCGGATTTGTAAATCGAAATAGCAATGAGTTTAATTATAGGGCCAATGGGAAAAGAATAAGAATTTTATTACGAGTGTTTGGTTAAATCGACGTCAGTAATGGGAATTAAATCAATTTCGAATTTTACATTTGTTTATCACCTCGTTTCGAATTTCGACGTCAGTTTGGTGACATTTTATCATTTGTTTATCACCTCGTTTGATCACTGAGTTTCTGATTTTTAATTTGTTAGTAAAAGAAATCATGGATTTTAATTGGGGCATACGCAGTTTAATTGGATGGATGCGCCATTTAATTAAAAAAATAATTTAAGTATCATTACTTCATATTCAATAATTGATTAATTTATTTATTAAATATGATATTTGGTTAATATATAAGAATAAATAATTATGAAAAAATTTTAAAAATAATTTTAATGAATGATTTTAGATTAGACTTTAATATCTAATATTCAATTATTATTTATTAATTTAAATTTCTGGCCAATCCTGCTTTCCAAGCTTTCAGCTATACGTGATTTGTTTATTTTTTTAAAAAAACTTATGATTAATATTTAAAAATAAATAATTAAGAAAAATTTTTAAAAATAATTTTAATAAATGATTTTCGATTTGAATTTAATATCTAATATTCAATTATTATTTATTAATTTAAATTTCTAACTAATCCTGCTTTCCAAGCTATAAGCTATACGTGATTTTGTTTATTTTTTTAAAAAAAAATTCCAAGTTCAAAATTTGATTAATTTTAGCAGGATCGGCCAAAATAAATTTGTTATTTTTATTCTTTTGTCAGCTATTTTTTTTCTTAATACATTTAAAAAAAAAAGATTGGTGACGTTTTATCAGTTGTTTATCACCTCGTTTGTGATTTTTAATTTGTTAGTAAAAAATATCCTGGATTTTAATTGGGACATGCGCCAGTTTAATTGCATGAATGCTTAATATTGGTCCCACATCCGTTATTTTTAAAGTAGTTGAAGCTTTATTATTGCAGCAGAAGCAAAGTCAAATATGACCTTATTTGAACAGGATCTGTTCTATAGGCTCGTACAACAGTATCCTTGAGTGTAAAGGAGACAGGCAACCACTCTGGTTGATGACATAATATCTCTAAATCAGAGCATGATTAATGGTTCGGGTCCCTTGGGATTCCAATTTTTTATTAATCATGCGACTAAATTAAGAGGCGTGCAATAGAAGGTCAATATTTTTATACCCTATTTAAACATATAAATTTGCTATTTTTATTCTTTTGTCAGCTATTTTTTTTTGATATAGTTTCAAAAAAAAAAGTTTGGTGACGTTTTATCATTTGTTTATCGCCTCGTTTGATCACTGAGTTTGTGATTTGTAATTTGTTAGTAAAAGAAATCTTGGATTTTAATTGGGGCATGTGCCAGTTTAATTGGATGGAAGCTTAGTATTATTCCCACATCCGTTATTTTTGAAGTAGATGAAGCTTTTAATATTGCAGCAGAAGCAAAGTCAAGCACGAACTTACTTGAACAGGATCTGTTCTATAGGCTCGTACAACTATATTCTTGAGTGTAAAGGAGACAGGCAACCACTTTGGTTGATGCTTGGGATTCCAATTTTTTATTAATCATGCGACTAAATTAAGAGGCGTGCAATAGAAGGTCAATATTTTTATACCCTATTTAAACATATAAATTTGCTATTTTTATTCTTTTGTCAGCTATTTTTTTTTGATATAGTTTCAAAAAAAAAAAGTTTGGTGACGTTTTATCATTTGTTTATCGCCTCGTTTGATCACTGAGTTTGTGATTTGTAATTTGTTAGTAAAAGAAATCTTGGATTTTAATTGGGGCATGTGCCAGTTTAATTGGATGGAAGCTTAGTATTATTCCCACATCCGTTATTTTTGAAGTAGATGAAGCTTTTAATATTGCAGCAGAAGCAAAGTCAAGCACGAACTTACTTGAACAGGATCTGTTCTATAGGCTCGTACAACTATATTCTTGAGTGTAAAGGAGACAGGCAACCACTTTGGTTGATGACGTAAGATCTCGTGATCAGAGCATGCACAACAAGAAAATTATCATTTAGCGACGGACTTAGAGACGGAAATATAATTCCGTCTCTAATTAGAGACGGAAATATACTTCCGTCTCTAATTAGAGACGGAAATATACTTCCGTCTCTAATTTCGCTGTTTTAAAATTTTAAATGAGTGAATCTGTAAAAATTAGTGACGGATATTTTGATTCCGTCTCTAAATAGAGACGGATATTTTGTTTCCGTCTCTAATTAGGGATGAAATATTTATTCCTTCGCTATTCAAACAGGGAATTAAGCCCCACCTAGGCGAATTAGAGACGGAACTATTAATTCCGTCTCTAACTAGCGACGGAATTATTAATTCCGTCGCTATGATTGGGATTTAGGGCACGGGTTCTTCACTTCGGCCTCTCCATTTCCTGCATTTCCTCTCCTCCGGCGCTCGAATAGTTGTCGGCACTGGATTCCGACTCGAGCTCCGTCTCCTGCATTTCTTTCCGTCTCCCCCGGTGTCCTCTCCTCCGGCGTCCTCTCCTCCGACGCTCGAACAGTTGTCGCTGCCAGACTCCGACTCGGCTCAACGCAGTCTGTTCGTCATCCTTGCCAACGAGCTTCTTCCTTGCAGAGTGTGCTCCATCGCTGGTAATTTCTCTTTTCTCCTCAATCTCTGTTCCTTTCTTGACTTCCCCGTCCAGTCATCGAATCTCTGGCTGCTGTTCCAGTAGGAATAGTGGAAGCGCCACGACTTCCCCGTCCTGTCATCGAAGCTCAGCAGCATCCCTTTCACAAAGCAGCATCACGTCGCTGGTGATTTCATTTTTCTCCTCAATCTCTCTTTTCCTTTCTTGTTTCTCCTCAAAACATAAAGGGGCTGGATCCCTTGTACATCTTGAGTTAATAATATTATTTGCTTCCCCATTTGTTGAGAGTTGAGTTGTTTTGGTGGCACAATTTGTTCGTATTGCATCAAGTTGTATGAGTGCCAAACTTTTAATTCGGTCTCTGGTACAAATATATGAATACATTCCCTCAAATACATGCTTCATTTTGTTGATTCTGCTGCTTGCAAACTCATGTATAACTTCTGTTTTATAGAAAAAATCTAATTGTGAAATTCATGTTTCTTTTGAGAAGGTTGTTTGTTGCTTTGAATTTGGCTGCCCTTCTGATTGTCAACCAAAATGAAAGAAACCTGTGCATTTTAGTAGAGAAGTCCATTTGTAGGTTTATAATTAGTTCTCATCAACCATGCACAAATATCCTAAAATAGTTCCACCTTATCATCGATAGTGATTTGTCATGATTTTGACTAATGGAGAAGTTATCCCTCAATAAAAATGGTTAAATACATGTAATTGTCTATTGCTTGTGCAGTCATTCATTTATAGATATTCAGTTGTTTGAAAATTAGAACATGATTGTATTTGATTTTCATTCTTGTAAAGTTAGACTGAAATTTAAAAAAAGATAATCAAAATACATATGAGAATATCATTGACTGAGACATAGATATAGCCTTAACCTAACCAAAGATGATCAAAATGGCCTTGGTATAGGGATATGAATATAGAAAGTCAATGGAAGGATTTATATTTCATATTGTAGTAACTTCTAAAGCTTCCAGTAGTTAAAGCCAAACTAATATATTAAAGATAGATTAAAACTAGGCATACAAACAAATCTAATAATCCATGGATAAAAATCAAAAGGTAAGGACCAAGAGGAAATATGAAGAAATTTGAATAACTAAGAAAACAAGAAAGAGAAAGGATTGATGATGATTTAGAGACCAAAAAATAAAACACCATACGACTGCCACCTATTATGATATGATATTTTGATAACACCTATGAAATTGATTTAAAATTATCTAAATGTGTTTTTATTTTATTTTTTTTAATTTAAATATCAACTTCTTAATTATATACTTAATATTTTGTATTCATGGTATGGTTTTTGAATATATTGAATCATATGTGTAGTACCTCTATTATATTACTTATATACTTACTAAGTAATCAATCTTATGTTTATTAGGATACAATGTACTTGAACAAAGATTGGATGTACAATCGATTAGAAAATGGATTTATCCGAGATGAATATTTTGCTGGAGTTGAAGAGTTTGTGAACTTTGCGAAGAGTCATCCAGAATGTATGGATGGTGTCACGTTACGTTGTCCATGTAATCATTCCAAATGTAGAAATAAAGCTTTCCATGATGAGGATACTGTCAAAGTACATCTATGTAAAAAAGGATTTGTTCCAAATTACTACAACTGGTATTGTCATGGAGAGCCTTATTTGTCTCACCGTATTGGAACTTCGGTTGCTTCTTCATCAGACACAACTCATGTAGGGGAATCATCATCTAATGAGAATGCAATGCAATCAATGGTTTATGACGCTATAAACGCTGTTGATCATTCAAATATAGATGATGTACCAACACTTGAAGTTCAGCAAATGTATGACATGTTAAAGGCTAGTGAAAGAGAAGTGTGGGGAGGGATTCCATCTGGTCATTCCCAATTATCAGCTACTGCAAGATTATTGAACATAAAGGCAGAGCATCATTTTTCAGAAAGATGTTACGATGACATCTGTCAATTGATGTCTGAGTTACTTCCTACTGATAACATAATGCCTGATAGCTTCTATACTACAAAAAAATTGGTGAGAGGTTTAGGTTTGCCGGTAGAGAAGATTGATTGTTGCATTAATAACTGCATGATATTTTGGAAAGAAGACAGTGAACTGATTGAATGCAGAATATGTACTCACCCTCGTTATAAGCATAGTAGTCGAATACCAGGGAAGAAAAATAAAAAGATTGCATGGAAAGTTATGTATTATTTCCCGTTAACTGCTAGACTCCAACGCTTGTACGCATCTACTGCAACAGCAAGCTACATGAGGTGGCATCATGAGCATGTGCACGAAGAAGGTATAATGTGTCATCCTTGTGATTCGCCTGCTTGGAAACATCTTGATATAACATTTTCCTCATTTGCAATGGAACCACGTAATGTGAGACTTGGACTTTCTGCAGATGGATTTCAACCATTTGGTCAGTCTGGACAGCAATATTCATCTTGGCCAGTTATAATAACACCTTACAACTTACCGCCCTGGATGTGTATGAAAGATGAATTTATGTTCCTTACTGTCCTTATTCCAGGGCCAACTAATCCAAAAGAAAAGATTGATATTTTCTTGCAACCTCTGATTGCCGAGTTGAATGAATTATGGAATGTAGGGTCACTGACTTATGATGTTGCAAGCAAAACTAATTTTAGATTGCATGCTGCATTATTATGGACAATTAGTGATTTTCCAGCATACTCAATGTTGTCGGGATGGAGCACGGCTGGTAAATTAGCATGCCCATACTGCATGACAGAGTCTGATGCATTTTCATTACCCTGCAGTGGGAAGATATCTTGGTTTGATAATCATCGTAAATTTTTACCAGTTGATCACCCTTTCAGGCGGAATAAGAAAAATTTCATTAGGAATGTTGTAGTCAGAAAACTTCCTCCAACAGTCAAGTCAGGTGAAGAAATCCTTGACCAAATAGACAACTATGGTTTTCTACCAGTAGCTGAGACTAATTCTGATGAGATAAATAAATACATTGTTAGGCAGTGCAAGTGCGGTTGGAAGAAAAGGAGTATTTTTTGGGAGCTACCATATTGGAAGTATCTACTTATTCGACATAATTTAGATGTAATGCACGTTGAGAAAAATTTCTTTGATAATATTTTTAACACTGTGATGAATGTGCATGGAAAAACTAAAGACACTGCAAAATCACGTGAGGAATTAAAAGAACTAGTTAGCAGACCAGAGTTGCATCAGGATGAAACAACCAATAAATTCCCAAAGGCTTGTTATACATTGGACAAAGACGGTAAACAAGTTTTATGTAATTGGTTGAAAGAAATTAAATTTCCAGATGGGTATGCCTCGAATATGGCTCGATGCGTGGATATGAACAGGTTAAAGATGTTTGGAATGAAGAGTCATGACTGTCATGTATTCATGCAAAGACTTATTCCAATAGCTTTTCATGACTTACTTCCTCAAAATGTTTGGCAAGCACTCACAGAATTGAGTCTATATTTTAGAGATTTGACTGCGAGGTGTATTATGATGGATGATATGCTTCGACTAGAAACAGACATTCCTCTTATACTATGTAAGCTTGAACGTATTTTTCCACCCAGTTTTTTTGATTCAATGGAACATCTACCAGTACATTTAGCGTACGAGGCACGAATAGCTGGTCCTGTCCAGTATAGATGGATGTATCCATTCGAACGGTTTTTAAGGAAATTAAAGAATAATGTTCGTAACAAAGCTAGAGTTGAGGGGTCAATCTGTAATGCTTATCTGGTTGAAGAAGCATCCTCATTCTGCTCCTATTATTTTTCTGATAATGTAAAAACCAGACATCGCAAGTGTCCTAGAAATTCAGATGATGCACGACCTATAGACCCATCTATGCTTTCTATTTTCAAGTTTCCTGGCAAGCCAATGGGAGCATCTGTTTCTAGATGGTTAACTCCACAAGAATATCATGCTGCGAGGACATACATACTCTTAAACTGTGATGAAGTCAAACCCTACATAAAGTAAGTTGACTTCTTGAATCAAACATTTATCAAAAAATAAGTTGTTTCCCGATAGTGTATTTTTCTTAAAATTACCTTATTTTTCAGCTTGTATGAACAACAACTACAAGTACAAAATCCATCAATTCGTGCAAGTGAGATAGCTGAAAAGTTGGAGACGGAATTTGCATTATGGTTTCAAATCTATGTAAGTTAGAGCATAATTTTAATTTCTTACATCCATATTAAATTATCAGAGGTTTATTTTATATTCTACTATTGTTATAGGTGTCCGATCGAAGAATATCTAATGTGCAAGATTCCAGGATAATCAATCTTGCATCTGGACCTCTCCGTAAGATAATAGTGTACTCTAGCTACTATGTTAATGGTTTTAAATTTCACGTAACACAACGGGATTCACGCAGACTAACTTTCAATTCCGGTGTTTGTGTGAAAGGATCTATCAACAACAATAATTCTGAGTTTGATTATTATGGGAGACTTGAAGAAATCATAGAAGTTGAATATCCGCTTTACCCATCAAAAGATGTGTGTTATTTAAATGTTCTTGGTATGATCCGACTCCAAGAACAGGTACCAGAATACATCCAAACTACAATTTAGTTGAGGTAAATGCAAACAAAAGCTTCAACAAGTATGAACCTTTCATTTTTGCGGTACAAGCGGGGCAGGTTTTCTATCTTGAATATCCCACGAAGAGGAGAAGAGCTAGTGAATGGTTAGCAGTTTGCCGAACAAAGCCACGCTCTACCATAGAAATGCCCAACTCTATCATGAACCAAAACCATGATGCATTTCAAGATGATACAGTGGAGATATATTCAGTAGATTCTCAGATTCAATCAACATCTCAATTACTTGTAGATGTTAATGTACCTTATGAGGAAATAGATGATGAAGAAATATCCAGCAGCGAGGAACTTATTGAACTAACAGAGTCTAGTGAGGAGGATCTACAAAATGTTAACGATTAAAATTGTTATATCTTCATGTTAAGCATTGTTAAGTTAAATTTTAGATCTAAATATTCATGGTTATATCACTTGTCTTACTCTATTAGTCATTATTATTTTTTTGATAAAAAAATAGTGTGCATGCGTATGTGTTATAATGTAATTCTACAGATATAGACATGTCTGACGCTGGTGGCCAGATTGTTCTACGGATTATCGGGGGTTGGTAAGTATTAGTGTTATTAGTCTTATTCACTGCATTTATTTTGTTAACATATTTATTTAATTTTATTTGTTAAATGCAGTTTTACCCCAGATGGTCATAGAGTAGCTGCATACATCACCTCAAAATTTAAAGAGCGATTTAGTCCCGCTGGTACTACATGGAAGCGGGTAGACCCGGATATGAAGCAATTTTATTACGATGAGTTTTTGGTAAGTCATTTTAATTATCATGATTTTATTATATTTTTATAATAATTTGTGAACATATTATTGAAGAAAGATATACTTGGGAGACAGAGCACGAGGCAGAATTTTATGCTACCTGGAACGCAGCTTGTGCCAAACTATACAAAGACATGTTATACAAAGCAAGACAAAAGGGAATAAAACCATCCTATGTACCTGAGAACATTTGGGATGCATGGAGAGCCATTTGGGCTGCAGACAGATGGCAGGAAAATGCAATGATAGCTCGAGCCAATAGAAGGAGTGAGTTGGCTGGCCCTAGTACCGGAGCGACAAAACATACCGCTGGATCCCGATCGATCGTCGAGCATGCCTTAGACTTGGTGAGTTAGTAATTTTAAAATTCTATAAGAGTTTTGTACCTAGAACATACCACTGGAAATATTTACATCTTTTAATATTCAGGAACATGATCTACAGCGACCTCCTACTTGTTGGGAGATATTTACGAAGACACACAAGTCAAAAGATGGCAACTTTATAGATCGTCGATCGTCGGCATTAGACGTAAGAATCTATACTTGAATATATTTAACTATTAACAATGATTATCTATCATTTCAGTAAATATCTGATAATATTTTTTTTATGCAAATAGGAGGAAATTGCGGCTAGGGTGGCACAGGCGTCTCAGCCTAGTTTAGAGGGAGGTGAGGAGCAGATTTTATCTACTGACCAGATAAATGAAATTTATTATGATGTGGTTGGTGGAAGGAAAAAGACCTCTACCCTCTATGGTCTTGGGGCCCAGGCGAGAGTTGTATATGATCAGGCGATGACTCCTAGGGCCAGGGGTCGTTCCAGCACATCATCGAGTGCATCCGAATCATCTGCTAGAGTAGACGTCTTAGAGCAAGAAAACGCAGATTTGAAGACTCGTCTCTCAAACTTGGAGGCAGATTTTCGAGCAGAGCGACAATCCCGATTGGATCTTGAGAAAATTGGGCGAGATATGCAAGCCTTCTTGGATCAAATGAGTGCAACGCCACATCGTTTTGCCTCTCAGGAGACTCAAGACCCTAATAATCCCCCTGATCCGTAGATTGCCATAGGTATCTTGATGTTTAACTTTTTAATTTTTTTTTGTTCACTAATGAAACTATGTCTAACATTGTATTATATCTTTTCAGGAACATTGATATCTATACAACACCATCATCGTATATCCAAACTAGCACTCAAGTATGTAAAATAAATTCATAATATTAAATTTAATATGTTACACATAATTGTGTACTAGTTTATTCTTTGTTTTATTATTAATCTATCGTATTAACATTTTTGCAGGATTGATTACTACTCGCTAGCTTAGGATTGGATTTTCTTTGCTAGAAGGTGTTGTATTATGTTTTTTAATTTCAGATGTTGTAGTACTATACAATCAGGTGTTTATGGTTAGAGATGTTTGGATAATTATCTTTGTTTTTTAATTGGATATTTAGTTTTAGTTTTGTGTTTGTATTATTATTATTGGAGATGTTGTAAGAATGTAGTGTGCTTGGATTGGATACTTGGTTTGATATTTGCATTCATATATTATTTTGTATTGTCATTGTCTAATTGTGTATGTATTGTGTTATTTGGAAACCATTGTATGTGATGGTCTAGATTGATATGAAATGTAAACAAGGATAATTGTAGAAATCAAATTGTGCTGCTAAAATTTCCAGGTATTAGAGACGGAATATTAAAATTCCGTCTCTAATTAGAGACGGAAATTTAATATTCCGTCTCTAATTTCACTTTGGAATTTACTGTTATAACGATACCTTACGACGGAATTATAATTTTCCGTCGCTGAGTGACCTGAATTTGTCTGAAATGACGATAACTTGCGACGGAACATAACAAATCCGTCTCTAATTAGAGACGGAATATTAAACATCCGTCTCTAATTAGAGACGGAATTTTAATATTCCGTCTCTAATTAGAGACGGACCATTAAACTTCCGTCTCTAATTAGAGACGGAATTTTAATATTCCGTCTCTAATTAGAGACAGAAACTAGAGATCGGATTCTATGGTTAGCGACTGATTATTAAATTCTCGTCGCTATATTTTAGAGACGGAATATATATTCCGTCTCTAATTAGCGACGGAATTTAAAAATCCGTCTCTAAATACGGTCAGCGACAAAACTCGTGTCGACGCAGTTATTCAGTCGCTAATCAGTCGCTAATCTAGTTTAGCGACGGAATAGAGACGGAAAATTCCGTCTCTAATGCTGATTTTTTTTGTAGTGATGATTAACAGCATACAATATTTTTGTTTTATTTTTTTTTGCGTCCGTTTTTATAAGCTTACATTTTTTAAATTTCTCCTCAAATAATAATTAAACAGTAAGGGGCATTTGATTCGGATTCGTAAATCGGAATAGCAATGAGTTTAATTAATTGGTTAATAGGAATAAGAACAAGAATTATATTACTAGAGTTTGGTATAAATCGACGTCACTAATGGGAATTAAATAAATTTCGAATTTTACCCTTAGTCGTTAACGTATTAAAAAAATAATTTAAGTATCTTCACTTCATATTCAATAATTGATTGATTTATTTATTAAATACGATATTTGATTAATATTTAACAATAAATAATTCTGAAAATTTTTAACAAATAATTTTAATGAAAGATTTTAGATTCGAATTTAATGTCGAATATTCAATTAGTATTTATTAATTTAAATTTCTAACTAATCCTGTTTTCTAACCTATCAGCTATATGTGATTTTATTTATTTTTTTTACATTTTTTTTTCCAAGTTCTAAAATTGAATAATTTAAGCAGTCCGATAAAATTTTTTTATTAATCATGCGACTAAATTAAGAGGCGCGCACATGAATAGAAAGCCAATATTTTTATACCCTATTTAAACATATAAATTTGCTATTTTTAGTCATTTGTATGTCATTTTTTTTGGATATATTTTCAAAAAAAAATAGTTTGGTGACGTTTTATCATTTGTTTATCGCCTCGTTTGATCACTGAGTTTGTGATATTTAATTTGTTAGTAAAAGAAATCTTGTATTTTAATTGGGCCATGTGCCAGTTTAATTGGATGGAAGCTTAGTATTAGTCCCACATCCGTTATTTTTGAAGTAGATGAAGCTTTTATTATTGCAGCAGAAGCAAAGTCAAGCACGACCTTACTTGAACAGGATCTGTTCTATAGGATCGTACAACTGTATCCCTGAGTGTAAAGGAGACAGGCAACCACTCTGGTTGATGACGTAAGATCTCGAGATCAGAGCATGATTAACGGTTCTGGTCCCTTGGGATTCCAAGCTGTAGAGGAGTGTTCCTAGCAGATCAATGATCTACTGGGGTGGTCATGAGATTGTCTGACAGACACACAATATTTTTGTTTTATTTTTTTTTACGTCCGTTTTTATAACCTTACGTTTTTTAAATTTCTCCTCAAATAATAATTAAACAGTAAGGGGCATTTGATTCGGATTCATAAATCGGAATAGCAATGAGTTTAATTAATTGGTCAATAGGAATAAGAACAAGATTTATATTACTAGAGTTTGGTTTAAATCGACATCACTAATGGGAATTAAATAAATTTTGAATTTTACCCTTAGTCGTTAACGTATTAAAAAAATAATTTAAGTATCTTCACTTCATATTCAATAATTGATTGATTTATTTATTAAATACGATATTTGATTAATATTTAACAATAAATAATTCTGAAAAAATTTTAAAAATAATTTTAATGAAAGATTTTAGATTCGAATTTAATGTCGAATATTCAATTAGTATTTATTAATTTAAATTTCTAACTAATCCTGTTTTCTAACCTATCAGCTATATGTGATTTTATTTATTGTTTTTACATTTTTTTTTCAAGTTCTAAAATTGAATAATTTACGCAGTCCGATAAAATTTTTTTATTAATCATGCGACTAAATTAAGAGGCGCGCACATGAATAGAAGGCCAAAATTTTTATACCCTATTTAATCATATAAATTTGCTATTTTTATTCTTTTGTCTGCTATTTTTTTTTGGATATATTTTCAAAAATTTTCAAAAAAAAATAGTTTGGTGACGTTTTATCAATTGTTTATCGCCTCGTTTGATCACTGAGTATGTGATTTTTAATTTGTTAGTAAAAGAAATCTTGGATTTTAATTGGGGCATGTGCCAGTTTAACTGGATGGAAGCTTAGTATTAGTCCCACATCCGTTATTTTTGATGTAGATGAAGCTTTTATTATTGCAGCAGAAGCAAAGTCAAGCACGACCTTACTTGAACAGGATCTGTTCTATAGGCTCGTACAACTGTATCCTTGAGTGTAAAGGAGACAGGCAACCACTCTGGTTGATGACGTAAGATCTCGAGATCAGAGCATGATTAACGGTTCTGGTCCCTTGGGATTCCAAGCTGTAGAGGAGTGTTCCTAGCAGATCAATGTTCTACTGGGGTGGTCTTGAGATTGTCTGACAGACATACAATATTTTTGTTTTATTTTTTTTTACGTCCGTTTTTATAATCTTACGTTTTTTAAATTTCTCCTCGAATAATAATTAAACAGTAAGGGGCATTTGATTCGGATTCATAAATCGGAATAGCAATGAGTTTAATTAATTGGTCAATAGGAATAAGAACAAGATTTATATTACTAGAGTTTGGTTTAAATCGACATCACTAATGGGAATTAAATAAATTTTGAATTTTACCCTTAGTCGTTAACGTATTAAAAAAATAATTTAAGTATCTTCACTTCATATTCAATAATTGATTGATTTATTTATTAAATACGATATTTGATTAATATTTAACAATAAATAATTCTGAAAAAATTTTAAAAATAATTTTAATGAAAGATTTTAGATTCGAATTTAATGTCGAATATTCAATTAGTATTTATTAATTTAAATTTCTAACTAATCCTGTTTTCTAACCTATCAGCTATATGTGATTTTATTTATTGTTTTTAAATTTTTTTTTCAAGTTCTAAAATTGAATAATTTACGCAGTCCGATAAAAAATTTTTATTAATCATGCGACTAAATTAAGAGGCGCGCACATGAATAGAAGGCCATTATTTTTATACCCTATTTAATCATATAAATTTGCTATTTTTATTCTTTTTTCTGCTATTTTTTTTTGGATATATTTTCAAAAATTTTCAAAAAAAAATAGTTTGGTGACGTTTTATCAATTGTTTATCGCCTCGTTTGATCACTGAGTATGTGATTTTTAATTTGTTAGTAAAAGAAATCTTGGATTTTAATTGGGGCATGTGCCAGTTTAACTGGATGGAATCTTAGTATTAGTCCCACATCCGTTATTTTTGATGTAGGTGAAGCTATTATTATTGCAGCAGAAGCAAAGTCAAGCACGACCTTACTTGAACAGGATCTGTTCTATAGGCTCGTACAACTGTATCCTTGAGTGTAAAGGAGACAGGCAACCACTCTGGTTGATGACGTAAGATCTCGAGATCAGAGCATGATTAACGGTTCTGGTCCCTTGGGATTCCAAGCTGTAGAGGAGTGTTCCTAGCAGATCAATGATCTACTGGGGTGGTCTTGAGATTGTCTGACAGACATACAATATTTTTGTTTTATTTTTTTTTGCGTTCCGTTTTTAAAAGCTTACGTTTTTTGAATTTCTCCTCAAATAATAATTAAACAGTAAGGGGCATTTGATTCGGATTCGTAAATCGGAATAGCAATGAGTTTAATTAATTGGTCAATAGGAATAAGAACAAGAATTATATTACTAGAGTTTGGTTTAAATCGACGTCACTAATGGGAATTAAATAAATTTCAAATTTTACCCTTAGTCGTTAACGTATTAAAAAAAATAATTTAAATATCTTCACTTCATATTCAATTATTGATTGATTTATTTATTAAATACGATATTTGATTAATATTTAACAATAAATAATTCTGAAAAGATTTTAAAAATAATTTTAATGAAAGATTTTAGATTCGTATTTAATGTCGAATATTCAATTAGTATTTATTAATTTAAATTTCTTACTAATCCTGTTTTCTAACCTATCAGCTATATGTGATTATATTTATTTATTTTACATTTTTTTTTCCATGTTCTAAAATTTAATAATTTAAGCAGTCCGATAAATTTTTTTTATTAATCATGCGACTAAATTAAGAGGCGCGCACATGAATAGAAGGCCAATATTTTTATACCCTATTTAAACATATAAACTTGCTATTTTTATTCTTTAGTCTGCTATTTTTTTTTTAGATATATTTTCAAAAAAAAATAGTTTGGTGACGTTTTATCATTTGTTTATCGCGTCGTTTGATCACTGAGTTTGTGATTTTTAATTTGTTACTAAAAGAAATCTTGGATTTTAATTGGGGCATGTGCCAGTTTAATTGGATGGAAGCTTAGTATTAGTCCCACATCCGTTATTTTTGAAGTAGATGAAGCTTTTATTATTGCAGCATAAGCAAAGTCAAGCACGACCTTACTTGAACAGGATCTGTTCTATAGGCTCGTACAACAGTATCCTTGAGTGTAAAGGAGACAGGCAACCACTCTGGTTGATGACATAAGATCTCGAGATCAGAGCATGATTAACGGTTCTGGTCCCTTGGGATTCCAAGCTGTAGAGGAGTGTTCCTAGCAGATCAATGATCTACTGGGGTGGTCTTGAGATTGTCTGACAGACATACAATATTTTTGTTTTATTTTTTTTTTGCGTCCGTTTTTATAAGCTTACGTTTTTTAAATTTCTCCTCACATAATAATTAAACAGTAAGGGCATTTGATTCGGATTCGTAAATCGGAATAGCAATGAGTTTAATTAATTGGTCAATAGGAATAAGAACAAGAATTATATTACTAGAGTTTGGTTTAAATCGACGTCACTAATGGGAATTAAATAAATTTCGAATTTTACCCTTAGTCGTTAACATATTAAAAAAATAATTTAAGTATCTTTACTTCATATTCAATAATTGATTGATTTATTTATTAAATACGATATTTGATTAATATTTAACAATAAATAATTCTGAAAAAAATTTAAAAATAATTTTAATGAAAGATTTTAGATTCGAATTTAATGTCGAATATTCAATTAGTATTTATTATTTTAAATTTCTAACTAATCCTGTTTTCTAACCTATCAGCTATATGTGATTTTATTTATTTTTTTTCCAAGTTCTAAAATTGAATAATTTAAGCTGTCCGATAAAATTTTTTTATTAATCATGCGACTAAATTAAGAGGCGCGCACATGAATAGAAGGCCAATATTTTTATACCCTATTTAAACATATAAATTTGCTATTTTTTTTCATTTGTCTGCTATTTTTTTTGGATATATTTTCAAAAAACAAAATAGGTTGGTGACGTTTTATCATTTGTTTATCGCCTCGTTTGATCACTGAGTTTGTGATTTTTAATTTGTTAGTAAAGGAAATCTTGGATTTTAATTGGGGCACGTGCCAGTTTAATTGGATGGAAGCTTAGTATTAGTCCCACATCCGTTATTTTTGAAGTAGATGAAGCTTTTATTATTGCAGCAGAAGCAAAGTCAAGCACGACCTTACTTGAACAGGATCTGTTCTATAGGCTCGTACAACTGTATCCTTGAGTGTAAAGGAGACAGGCAACCACTCTGGTTGATGACGTAAGATCTCGAGATCAGAGCATGATTAACGGTTCTGGTCCCTTGGGATTCCAAACTGTAGAGGAATGTTCCTAGCAGATCAATGATCTACTGGGGTGGTCTTGAGATTGTCTGACATACATACAATATTTTTGTTTTATTTTATTTTACGTTCCGTTTTTATAAGCTTTCATTTTTTGAATTTCTCCTCAAATAATAATTAAACAGTAAGGGGCATTTGATTCGGATTCGTAAATCGGAATAGCAATGAGTTTAAGTAATTGGTCAATAGGAATAAGAACAAGAATTATATTACTAGAGTTTGGTTTAAATCGACGTCACTAATGGGAATTAAATAAATTTCGAATTTTACCCTTAGTCGTTAACGTATTAAAAAAATAATTTAAATATCTTCACTTCATATTCAATAATTGATTGATTTATTTATTAAATACGATATTTGATTAATATTTAACAATAAATAATTCTGAAAAGATTTTAAAAATAATTTTAATGAAAGATTTTAGATTCGTATTTAATGTCGAATATTCAATTAGTATTTATTAATTTAAATTTCTAACTAATCCTGTTTTCTAACCTATCAGCTATATGTGATTTTATTTATTTATTTTACATTTTTTTTTCCATGTTCTAAAATTTAATAATTTAAGCAGTCCGATAAATTTTTTTTATTAATCATGCGACTAAATTAAGAGGCGCGCACATGAATAGAAGGCCAATATTTTTATACCCTATTTAGACATATAAACTTGCTATTTTTATTCTTTAGTCTGCTATTTTTTTTTAGATATATTTTCAAAAAAAAATAGTTTGGTGACGTTTTATCATTTGTTTATCGCGTCGTTTGATCACTGAGTTTGTGATTTTTAATTTGTTACTAAAAGAAATCTTGGATTTTAATTGGGGCATGTGCCAGTTTAATTGGATGGAAGCTTAGTATTAGTCCCACATCCGTTATTTTTGAAGTAGATGAAGCTTTTATTATTGCAGCAGAAGCAAAGTCAAGCACGACCTTACTTGAACAGGATCTGTTCTATAGGCTCGTACAACAGTATCCTTGAGTGTAAAGGAGACAGGCAACCACTCTGGTTGATGACATAAGATCTCGAGATTAGAGCATGATTAACGGTTCTGGTCCCTTGGGATTCCAAGCTCTAGAGGAGTGTTCCTAGCAGATCAATGATCTACTGGGGTGGTCTTGAGATTGTCTGACAGACATACAATATTTTTGTTTTATTTTTTTTTTGCGTCTGTTTTTAAAAGCTTACGTTTTTTAAATTTCTCCTCACATAATAATTAAACAGTAAGGGGCATTTGATTCGGATTCGTAAATCGGAATAGCAATGAGTTTAATTAATTGGTCAATAGGAATAAGAACAAGAATTATATTACTAGAGTTTGGTTTAAATCGACGTCACTAATGGGAATTAAATAAATTTCGAATTTTACCCTTAGTCGTTAACATATTAAAAAAATAATTTAAGTATCTTCACTTCATATTCAATAATTGATTGATTTATTTATTAAATATGATATTTGATTAATATTTAACAATATATAATTCCGAAAAAATTTTAAAAATAATTTTAATGAAAGATTTTAGATTCGAATTTAATGTCGAATATTCAATTAGTATTTATTAATTTAAATTTCTAACTAATCCTGTTTTCTAACCTATCAGCTATATGTGATTTTATTTATTTTTTTTACATTTTTTTTCCAAGTTCTAAAATTGAATAATTTAAGCAGTCCGATAAAATTTTTTTATTAATCATGCGACTAAATTAAGAGGCGCGCACATGAATAGAAGGCCAATATTTTTATACCCTATTTAAACATATAAATTTGCTATTTTTTATCTTTTGTCTGCTATTTTTTTTGGATATATTTTCAAAAAAAAAAATAGTTTGGTGACGTTTTATCATTTGTTTATCGCCTCGTTTGATCACTGAGTTTGTGATTTTTAATTTGATACTAAAAGAAATCTTGGATTTTAATTGGGGCATGTGCCAGTTTAATTGGATGGAAGCTTAGTATTAGTCCCACATCTGTTATTTTTGAAGTAGATAAAGCTTTTATTATTGCAGCAGAAGCAAAGTCAAGCACGACCTTACTTGAACAGGATCTGTTCTATAGGCTCGTACAATTGTATCCTTGAGTGTAAAGGAGACAGGCAACCACTCTGGTTGATGACGTAAGATCTCGAGATTAGAGCATGATTAACGGTTCTGGTCCCTTGGGATTCCAAGCTGTAGAGGAGTGTTCCTAGCAGATCAATGATCTACTGGGGTGGTCTTGAGATTGACAGACATACAATATTTTTGTTTTATTTTTTTTTTGCGTCCGTTTTTATAAGCTTACGTTTTTTAAATTTCTCCTCAAATAATAATTAAACAGTAAGGGGCATTTGATTCGGATTCGTAAATCGGAATAGCAATGAGTTTAATTAATTGGTCAATAGGAATAAGAACAAGAATTATATTACTAGAGTTTGGTTTAAATCAACGTCACTAATGGGAATTAAATAAATTTCGAATTTTACCTTTAGTCGTTAACGTATTAAAAAAATAATTTAAGTATCTTCACTTCATATTCAATAATTGATTGATTTATTTATTAAATATGATATTTGATTAATATTTAACAATAAATAATTCTGAAAATTTTTTACAAATAATTTTAATGAAAGATTTTAGATTCGAATTTAATGTTGAATATTCAATTATTATTAATAAAATAGTTATCATTTGTGTTTAAAATAAATCCTTACGCCTTTAATCTTTTCCCTCCAAAATCATTTTTGAAAAAGTCATTTTGATTTTTTCACCATCCGCCAATAATAGTGAAATATAATATTTTCCAAAATCTGAAATAATATTTTTTATACATTTTATTAATATTTTTTTATTTTTTTAAAAAGTAAAATTGGTGATGATCCTTTTTGAGAAACTGACAAAACGGAAAGTTGGGGAGAGAACCCAATGTTGATGAAAAAGAGTACTTGGAGACTTCCAATCCGAGAAAATCAAAGTGGATCCAGAAGAAGAAAATTACAGAATACCTCTTTGTGCAAAGACCCATGGGCGGAAGGAAGAATCCCCGGAAGAATACCAGGATTTGGAGCTGTAACAACCTCCTGCGCACAAGAGACCAGCCAATACTATTGTCAGCGATCTAAGATCGGGGAGGGAATCCCTAGCTAGGCCCTCCGACGCTCAAGTTAGTGATTTCTCTCGGTGGGGAAGAAGGAAGAAGATGAACAATAACTCTAAATTAGGATTTGCAATAGATGACTATGTGTGTTGTGAGCGTGTGCATACTTGGCCAATGAAGAGGATTCCTCTTTTTATACCACTTCATCTAACCTCCATAGTCATGAAGTAGACCTCGGTTTGTTAGAGTTTGTTATGAGATGACATAAGCCATGTACTTGCATAAAATAATTTTTAAGGAATCTTTCTTATACCCCAGATGTACCTTTTTTGTCGCTTAATACCTGCAGAAGAGTCTAGAAACATTCTTCCCACCAAATTAATCAACCTGTTATACAATCACATGCTGCAGATATTTTCATAAGCTATTTATAAATATTCCCGAAATATTTGTTCCGCCCTATCTTATAAATTATATCGAGGTATATTTATCGCTTATGCCTGCCCGCCCTATTTTTGCTATGTTATATACAACCCGATATTATACTATGATTTGTATCGGGCGGAATTGAACCTACGTTATGTTCGGGCGGATTATTATTACTATTCAACCTATGTCCTATTCGTCCAATAATATACTATAAATTATGTACGACTTTGTTTCTTTATATACCCAAGCGATCATATACATCCGACTCATACTAGTCTATATCCAGATGTACTAATTCAGACAATCCTGACCATCTATCTTAAAGTGCAAACTCGATCGACATTGACCAATCTTTCTTAAAGTATTATCCCGACCGATATTGACCTATTTTTTTAAGGTATTATCCCGACCGATATTGACCTATTTTCTCGAGCATATTACCCCGGCCGATATCCATGCTTGTTTAATCCTGCTATCTCTTTTCTCCTTCCCACCGAGGACCTATTAAACCTAACCTATATCACTAGCATTCTCTTCAAGTCTAGTCGAAGGAGGTATCAGCCGACTGACTAGACATGCATTTATGTTTAGTTGAGTTACACAACTTGAGCAATATTACGTGCTCATTCGGGCTTTGCCTATTAAGTGTTACTTGTTTTTTATTTAACTGATGATATGCTCTAAGTTATATAAGTCTAAATGCCTCCAATGCGATCAACATATTATGTTCAAATTTCATCCTCTTTCAACAAGGATGCTAGGCTTGCTATTCGTAGGTAATATGAAATTTCTAGGGAATATGACATCATAATTCCTAAACCAGATGAGCATCCTCACCATCTCCTTGCTAACTGCGTAACTTTCTTTAGGGATCAGTTGATAGGGGGCTTAAAGTTTCCCATTCCTCCTTTTCTGATTGATGTAAGCCAATACTTCGACATTCCTCTTCAACAATTTATGCCTAATGCCTTTCGTTATTTGTGTGGCGCATACATGTTGTCTCGTACATTCGATATTCCTCCTACTCCTCAAAATGTTTTCATGTTTTCCTATCCAAAGGTGGCAGAGCCAGGTGTTTTTCTTTTCCAATCTCGGACTAAGATGGTCCTTTTTGATGATATGCCTTCTTCTCTTAAAGTCTGGAAATCTCGTTTCTTCTTTATAAAGTTTCCGGGACCTATTCCTTGGTCCCATGCTTGGAGATCTTCTTTACCTCCTTTACCTGATATCAAGGAGTTTCATCTTCACCCTTCTTTTTCCCTTTATTGTGAAAAATTGCTATGCCGTCGCCTTTCTATCACTAAATGGCTACGGAGCGACCTTCTGTACTGTTTGGTTTGAGCCCGGTCAAATTTAAGATACACGGCTCCTTAGGTAAAGTTCTTGTTTCTTCTCCTATTACTTTTTACTAACTAAAACATTTTCTTCCATTTTGTGTAGTGGCTGATTTTTATGCTGCTCTGATTGATGAAGAACTACTTATATAAGAGGCCGAACTTCATGGTAAAGAGCAACAACTTCTTACTGCAATTAATCCACCATCTTCAATTGGAGTTTCGGTTCCTCTGGTCGAAGCTTCCAGCTCTCAAGTGGTTCCTGAAGTTCCTGAGGACCTTTCGGTAGGAACTCCTGCTGTCCCTTTGCCAGCTACTTCTTCGTCCGTGGCTGTTGCTCCTTTACCTACCGCTTCTCTTCCTATTATCGAGCTTACATCCCCTGTAATCTCAGAAAAATCCCCTGCTAAGGTTGCCCCTAGCAAATGCCCGGGGTGCAAACTCACCAGAGCTCCCCCTTCTAAAGGAGACTCATTCTTCCTTCTGAGGAATTGCTTTCAGAAGGTTTTGCTCCTACTACCCTTCCCCCTACTAAGCCTACTTTGGTTGATCTTTATCCTTCCCTTATTTTCTCTTCCTCTCCTTCTTCCAGCAGTACTGCTCTCGATGGTACTTCTTTTACTTTTCTCCTATCTCTTCCAGAATCTGGGTCTTTACCTACTTCATCCTCTTCTTATTTGGTTTTCGCTCCCCCTTCTATTCCAACCTCTTCCCTTTCTATAAGTTCTTCTTCTGTTCTTGTCCTCCCTATATTGCTGGGAGGTTCTTTCACTACTGTCCGGGAGGAAATTCGCCCACTCTTTGGAGGGCTTAGCCCTTCCGAGATAATTGATCAATTTTCTCATGAGGAAACCAAGGTATTTTTACTATTATTTCTTTATGGTTTATCCCTGACTATTTTATGACCCATTCTTATGTTCTTAGCAATTGATGGCCAATATGGGTCTGGCTAGACTAATAAACAACTTATATTCGGAGAACGAGAAGCTTAAACAATAGGTTGCTGAGATGTCCTCTACCAAACTTTTAGAAGAATCTAAGAAACAGTATGAAGCCCAGCTTGAGAGCCTTCAATCTCAATTTAAATCGGCTACGGACCTCAACACTGAATTATCTGAGACAAACAAACTAAAGTCTGATTATGAGTTTGCATTAGCTGACAAACTTAAAACTCTACATTTGAAAGATGATGAAATAGCTTATTTGAACGTCTCCTTGAACACAGCTAAAGCAGATGTCTCCACTAAAGATACCGAATTGAAGACTTCTCAAACAACCCTAGTTGTTTATAAAGCTGGTGAAGATGATCGTTTCAAGGAGTGAGCCACAACCCTAATTAGATTTACTGAATTCAATAGGCCAATTGTGAAACCTATTTTGGCAGCTTATACTGCCAAAGCTGAAGAAGTCGTTGAGCAATTACGATAGAAAGGCTTCCTGTCCCATAATCCCCCTCCCAACTTCTTGGATCGACGCAAGCTGATTGATAATAGACCTGATAATCTGTTTCCTCAATTATCTATAGAATAACTCTTTTACTTTACTATAAAGTTAACTATGACTTGTTATGACAGTTCCTATCAGAAACTGGTTTATTTTTGTGAAGTTAAACTTCTTATTTGTTCCTGATGTTAATTTTTTTTTGTGTTAATGAATTTACCCGACCACTTGGTTCATATGCTTATTTTATGCTTTTATCTTTTCACATTTATATGTTTAAAATTATTCTTCCCCTGTTATCAAACTTGTTTTTTTTGGTGATTTACTGCCTCCTTCTTGAATTTATCCCCTTTTCGTAACTGGCTTTCTCTTGCTCACCTTATCCTAACATGTCAAATATTGCCCGGTTTATCGCTATTAATTAACTATATTTAAATAAGGTCCTAATTTTTAATCAGTACATTATAATACCATCAATCTCGACCGGTCTATTATAATCGGTCGATTTACCATTATGTTTGCAAATATCGTCCGATACTTTATACTTAACTAGATTTCGTCCGATCTAACATAATCGTCCAGGTATGTTGTTTAATCAGATAGGTAGTCTTAAGCCACTCGATCGACCTTATACCTGACCAATTTTCCCCCATACCTCATTGAATCTTTTAAGAATCAGGTGCAGAAGAGAGGAAAACCTATCACGTTTTTCGAGAATGATTGCTGAGCTTATCACCCTCTCCTTGGGATCTAACCTTCTTTTTGAATTTGATCTCATTCCTCGATGATATCACCTCTTTATGCCAGTTATAATTCTGTGTGTTCTTCTTTGTTGGGTTTATGCTTTTTCTTTTCCTACCCTCTTTTGTACCTAAGTTCTGCATGAACTATCATTGGTCTTTAGGTTTCTCCTTTTTCCAGTTCTTCTTCCATCTCTGTTTAAGGGTTTTTGGTATAAGGCATAGAGGAAGGGAAAAAAGATTTAAGACGCTATCTTTTGCTCCCAGCCTATCCCTTCCTCTTCTTCTTCCTTTGTTCGCCTTCCTTCTACTGTTTAGCCATGGCCACTTCTTCCCCAGCGTGGTTTCTTTCGTGTGCTTCTCGCCTTATCGATTCAGAGGAGGTGGAATTGAAAATGAACTACGGTTTTCCCTCCTAAATGGTTCGTCCTTCCTCTCATAATGGTCCGCATCTCCCTCCTCCAGGAAGTATATCTATCTTTTGGGATCAAGCTTTACAAGGTTTCCGATTCCCCCTTCATCCCTTTTTTGCTGATGTTAGTATCTACTTTGATATTCCTCTTAATTGGCTTATTCCTCAATCTTTTTCTATCCTTGTGGGTTTTGTTGGGGCATCCAAACTACTAGATTTTCCTTTATCTCCTCGCCTTTTTCATCACTTCTTCGTTCCCCACCAGGTAGACATTAGTATTTTTTAGTTTTGGTCTCGTCCTAAAGCTATTTTGTTTAGTGGGATTCTTCCTCAAGAGGAATGACGTCACAAATTTTTCTTTATGCGTCTCCCTTCTCCCCCTCCTTTTCCTATCAACTGGATATACGATCTCCCTCTAGTTCCTAGCACTACCCACCTCCTTATTGATCCCTCTATCTCTTTTGCCTTATCCAAGCTAAAGGGGGCCAAATTTTGTTTATCGACCTTGATTGTTGAGGATCTAATGTTTCCTTTTGGACTAAGACCCATTGAAACCCCCTTGGAGGTCTCCTTTGGTATGTCCAGACATTCTCGACTATGTTTATTAGCTATTTGCTAACTATTCTTCCTACTGACACCTGATTCTTATGTTTCAGCTGATGCTCTTCTACCTGCTTTTATGTACAAGAATACCACTATGACCAAATCTTTTTTTGAATAAATTTGGAGAAAAATTGCTACAGGCTCGTCGAGCAAATCTTACCATCTCTACTCTTGGCTTGTTATCTGAGGAAGAACAAGCAGTGGAAGCTCCTGCTTCCTCGAAAGAGGAACAACCTTTTGTTGTCATACACAAGAAACCCAGGCTTACTAAAGAGGTTCCCTTTCGTGATAACTTTGGTACTTTCGTGCAGACCCCCATCATTCCTTCAGCTATTTCTTATGAGAGAGGTAAGAAAATAATGCCCCTACTCACCTTATTCCCAACCTTTCTCTTAATATGATGAGACTGAGTCTACTTATTCCTTCCTCTTCTAATTTTGTTTCAGCTGCTTCTGCTTCCCTGCTGACTACTACTGCTTTTGCATCCTCTCAACCTATTCCCTTGGTCTTACCTCCTATAGCTTCTGGACCTCGAGCTAAAAGAGCACCCTGCAAGAGATCTTCTCTCAGTCCAGGGCTATCAGCTATCCATACCTCAACAACCGACTCAACTCTCCTTGCTTTGCCATCTTTCTTCCCGTTTGGCTCTTCCTCTGTTGTTCCAATTTCTACTACTTCCCTTCCCTCTCTTCCTTCTTCTTCTACACGACCCTCTTCCCCTTCTATCCCCACATCTCTTTTTAGGCAGGCTTTAGGTTTGCCCTCTCAACTAGGACAAGCCTCAGATCCTCCTACTTGGGGTTCTATACAGCTACAAGGCCTGTTGGCTGAATCTTGGCTATATAGCCAAGAACTATTGAAGGGCGCCAGTATCTCAAGCCGCGTTGACAGTCATAGTCATCAAGCTGCTGCTGTAAGTATTTTTAATTATATGTTGTTAACTTCTTATCATTCCCTCTAACTGCATTATTATTTTATTTAGTTCTTTGCCTCAAGTTTTCATCTAGATCAGTTGCTCATTGCTTTAGAAAAGGATAACAACAAGTTGAGGGCCTAAGTAGAGGCACTGAAAGCCACTCTTCCTCCTTCCCACATTGATCTTACTCAATTACGAGAGAAGATAGCTTTAAAAAACTCAACAAATAGAGACTATGAAGAAGGAACTACAACATTGACAACAATTATTGGAAAACAAAGAGCTTGAAAGGAAAACCTTGGAGTTACAAGTAGATCGGTTAAACTCCAGCCTCCAGGTGGGAACTGCTTTGAAAGACAAAGCTATTTCAGATGTTTCTCATAAAAACATTATCTTAGAGAAAGTGGAGAGGCTTCACAATATCTTTCTTTCCGAGCAGGCTCAAGATTCAGCATCAAAAGAGTTTGCTCTTCTACAAGAACAAGAACAGAGAAAGGCTCAGGATGCAGAGATATCCTCACTCCAAAAGGAATTAGAGCAGCTTAAATTAGAAAGAGACACTTTCAAAGATCAAGCTGCCAAACTACAAACCGAATTTCAAAGTTATAAAGAGCATGAGGAAGATCGATGGGAAGACAAGCACCTAACCTATCTGGGGTCCCCAGGGTTTAATGGCGAATATGTCCATCGTATCATAAGGACTTTAAATCATACTGTGGCCGGGGTTATTCAGCAATTACGGGAAGGTGGTTATCTATCTCACGAACCTCCCTCTCATTTCATAAATCGTCGTAGACTTAACAAGGAATTGCCCGAAAACTTGACAAGCAACTTTAAGTAAGCATGATTGTGTATTTATAAAAGACTTGTAATCAAGTACTTGCATTTTTGTAAAAATTTGTACTTACCTGTTTTTCCGACCTTGGTTATCTTGCTACTGCTTCCCTTGAAGTGATCATAAGAGCTAAGAATAAGTATTATCTTGTTCAAGAATTCTTCCTTATTTCTTGAAGTTATGAACTATTTTAATAAACTCTTCCATTGGTGGTATCTTGATTGATCATATGATCCTGAACAATAAGGCTTTCCATAAACTCCTTGAACTTTGATCAGGCACGACTGTATATAAAGAATCTCAAAAACCTCAGTACTTCGGAGTGGCGTGTACTCCCGAGCAACTTTATATGAAGAACCCCATAAGTTGTATACATTTCGGTCGGGCATACAATCCCGAGCGATTTTATATAAAACACTTTATATGATTGCGACTTCTGATCAGGAGTGTAATTTTGAATTATATATATATAAAGCATTCCCACTGAATTTTGAATCCCGGTCGGGAGTATAATCCCGAGTGGTTTTTCATAAAGAAATCCAGATGACTTTGAATTCCGGTCGGACGTGTAATCCCGAATGGAGAATTCAATCAGCTATGATTTTCATTCGAGCATGTAATCTCGATCGATCAAATTTCGGTCAAGCTTGTAATCCTGATTGATTTGAGCCAGTAGGGTGCTATACTTCAAGATATTTTTCTATCAATTATATTTTTGATAGTTTAAAGTCTCCATCTCCTCTCGACAAGGCTCGTCTGGGTTACTTTAAGAGATTTCTCGATCGACTGTATTTTTGATAGTTTAAAATCTCCAGTTCCTCTCTAGAAGGCCTGCCCGGGTTACTTCAAGAGATTTCTCGATCGACTGTATTTTTGATAGTTTAAAGTCTCCGGTTTCTCTCGAGAAGGCCGGTCCGGGTTACTTCAAGAGATTTCTTGATCGACTGTGTTTTTGATAGTTTAAAGTCTCTGGTTCCTCTTGAGAAGGCCCGTCCTAGTTACTTCAAGAGATTTCTCGATCGACTGTGTTTTTGATAGTTTAAAGTCTCTGGTTCCTCTCGAGAAGGCCTGTCCGTGTTACTTCAAGAGATTTTCTGATCGACTGTGTTTTAGATAGTTTAAAGTCTCTGGTTCCCCTCGAGAAGCCCCGTCTGAGTTACTTCAAGAGATTTCCCAATCGACTGTGTTTTTGATAGTTTAAAGTCTCCGGTTCCTCTCGAGAAGGCCCATCCGGGTTACTTCAAGAGATTTCCTGATCAATTGTGTTTTTGATAGTTGAAAGTCTCTGGTTCATCTCGAGAAGGTCCGTCCGGGTTACTTCAAGAGATTTCTCGATCGGCTGTGTTTTTGATAGTTTAAAGTCTCCGATTCCTCTCGAGAAGGCCTGCCCGGGTTACTTCAAAAGATTTCCCGATCGACTGTGTTTTTGATAACTTAAAGTCTCCGGTTCCTCTCGAGAAGGCCCGTCTGGGTTACTTCAAGAGATTTCTCGATCGATTGTGTTTTTGATAGTTTAAAGTCTCTGGTTCCTCTCGAGAAGGCCCGCCCGGGTTACTTCAAGAGATTTCTTGATCGACTATGTTTTAGATAGTTTAAAGTCTCCGGTTCCTGTCGAGAAGGCCCGTTCGGGTTACTTCAAGAGATTTCCCGATCGACTGTGTTTTTGATAGTTTAAAGTCTCTGGTTCCTCTCGAGAAGGCCCTTCTGGGTTACTTTAAGAGATTTTTCGATCGACTGTGTTTTTGATAGTTTAAAGTCTCTGGTTCCTCTCGAGAAGGCTCGTCCGGGTTACTTCAAGAGATTTCCCGATCGATTGTGTTTTTGATTGAAACTAAAAATGCTTTACCCTAACCTTGTGATGATTTAACGTCTTCGATATTTCTTAAGGTATCCCGGTCGACCATTCCTTCAAGCCCTCAATTGACAGCCGCTTGAGCTGAATAAGAATGTCTACCCAGTAATCACCACATTGTTTAAACCGTGTTTGTCTTTCGAGCGATATTTGGCCTGCATTGTATTCACAAAATTAAATGAAGTGTATAAATTGCAAATATACTTGTTATCTTTTCGCTCGGCCGGGCGAAGGGGACTTGCTTAAAGTAAACTTGATTTGTTCCCTGGGGCATGTTAAGCTTCACGTGATTGGGTGATTGGAATATACTGAGGAGGAATTAATCCGCTCATTCAGGGATATGTATACTCCTCTAGCGATATAAACTTGTTAACTTCGGTAGGGCTGTAAATGATTTGCACTCCATGGATGCTCGAGAATTCTTCCCTCTGCGTCCTGGAGATAATATGAGCCAAATGCAAGTTTTTCTACCACCTGGTAGGGTCCTCCCCATTGTGGTGTCAATTTGTTAACATTCCCAGCGGGCTTGATGTTAGAGTGTATACTAAAAGCCTAGCTTTTGGTATAAACATTTATCTAGAAATAAGAATCACATTGGTCAAATGTCTACATTTATGATAAATGTAGTTGTTCAATTAATTTATATTGTAGATAACATGGTGTGTGGTGTCACACACAGAGGATCATGTTATCAGTATCTTATAAATTATAAACAGTAGCTCACGACCATAATGGAAAGGAACAAACCATTGGAAGGTCATAGTGTAATTAGGTATCAGTTTATCTTGACTGTATAATTACACTAGTACACTCAGAGTGTATTGAGTAGGACCATTTGAGGTCGTTTCTTTTATACTGACTTTATAAAGAAACAAAGACCTCGGTTATTATGGAAGTGTGTGCTCTTAATCCTAATATAATAACAAACACATATATTTGATATTTATTTCTTTAATTTATCAATGGGTGAGATTTAGTTCAATAAATCAATAAGCCCGATAAGTTGGGAAATGGTATCACTTATAGTGTGTGTTGTTGATTATAGAAGGAAACTGTGTCCTAGATATACTAGGTTGATAATGTCCTCAAGAGGAGCTCATAAGGATTGTCATGTTAAACCCTGCAGGTGGACTTAGTCCGACATGATAATAAGGTTGGGTGGTACTACTCTTGGACTAAGATATTAATTAAATGAGTTGTCAGTAACTCACTTAATTAGTGGACATTCGATATCTTAAACACAGGGAGACTAACATGCTCATAATAAGAAGGAGCCCAAAAATATAATTTGGGATTGGTGCGGTAGTTCAATAATAGTTCTCTAGTGGAATGAATTATTATTGATAAAATTAAGTTGTGTGTTCTGGGAACACGGATGCTTAATTTTATCGGAGAAAACCAATTCCTCCTCTCGTCCCTATCGTAGCCTCTTATTTATAGAGTTCTATACCCACCTATACCCACCTTCTATACCCACCTAATAGGGGCCGACCAAGCTAGCTTGGGAACAATGGCCGGCCCTAGCTTGAACCCAAGCTAGTGGGGCCGACCAAATTAAATTAAAAAGGATTTTAATTTTAATTTTTATTATGTGGAAGAAATAATTTATTAAAGAGAATTAAAATAAAAATATCTCTCTTGTAAAAGATCTATTAAAGATTAAAGAAAGAGATTAAATCTCTTTCCTTATTTGTAGATTGGTGAGATATTTTATTTTCTCTTTAAAATTATTCACGTGTTGATAAAATTAAAATTATAGAAATTTACTTTTATCAACCATGAAGAGATTTTTAAAGAGAAATTTTATTTTTAAAATTTCCGGAAACAAATTAGGAAGTTTTAATTTGTTGATTAAAACTTGTCTAATTTATTTCCTCTTGATGTGGCCGGCCATTAGAGATTAATTGGGGAAATATTATTTTATTTTTCTCAATTAAATCATGTCAAGGGAATTAAGGAAATTTTATTGTAATTAAATTTCTTAATTTGCCTCGGCCAAGGAATATAAAAGAAGGGGTGAGGGTGCCTTCACGAGATACAACCTCTATTATTCTCCCTCTCCTATTCTTTGGTGTGGCCGGCCAACGTCTTCTCCCTTTCTTCCTCTTTGTGGTGGCCGAAATTCTCTATTGCTTGGAGCTCTTGTGGAGGCCGGATACTACTTGGAGAAGAAGAAGAAGAAGGAGAGAAAGCTTGCATCTCTTGGAGCTTGGTTGGTGTTTTTCTTCTTCCTTGGTGAAGCTTTATTTTTTATGGCCGAACCTAGCTAGGAGGAGAAGAAGGTGGTTGGTGGTTTCTCATCTCGGAAGATCGTTGCCCACACAACGTCCGAGGTTAGAAGAGGAATACGGTAGAAGATCAAGAGGTTTTTCTACAAGGTATAACTAGTAATTTTTCTTTCCGCATCATACTAGTTATTTATGGAAATAATACCAAATACAAGAGGCTTACGATTCTAGAATTTCGAATATGTTTTTCGATGTTGTGTTCTTTTGTTTTTTCTTTTCCTTGTGATTTGATTGTTCTTTTCGGTTAACCTAAAGTTATTTTAGGAAATTAAATATTAGCTTTCTATAAAAGGTTTTGTCTAGTCGGTGGTGGTTGCTCCCATATCCAAGAAGGCCATGTGCCTCGCCACGTCAGTACTGGGAACCGATTATGGAAATTAATATTTAATGAAATTAATAACTTAAGGCGATTTGGGTCGAACGTGTTAAGTTCCGCAGGAGACCCAAGTCAAAACCTAAAAGAACGAATAGATTAAGTTTTGGATCAAACGTGTTAAGTTCCGCAGGCGATCCAAAATTTAATTTAAAAGAACACATGGTAGCTAGGAAAAGGTTCAGACCTTTGTACAAAATTTTTGTACAGTGGAACCTCTAGGTTTTCCGAGTAGCAACCAACAATTGGTATCAGAGCTAGGGTTTTGCCTCTGTGTATTTGGTATTAGTTTAATTATGCACATGTCATACATAATTTAGGCAGGATAATAATAGGATGTGCTAACTTTGTGGATGCAGGATCCAACTATTATGGCTTATAGTTTTATGTGTGTGATTGGACCCTTGGACATGTCAAGTGCATTTATATGTGTGTGCATGATTGTATTATAAAATACAGCAGGAGCTGTATTTAGTTTTATTAGGATTTTATTTTTGATCTAGATACATGTACATTGCTTTTATGGAATATAGGATCAAAATTGTAAAATTCTATTTATGTCGCGGATCGAATCTTGCAAAGCGTGGAACCTTCTAAGGACCAGAGGCTCAGCGGAACAAGGAGCAAGATGGATGCGACAGCTAGACCCGGTGGCGGTGGCCAAATATGGCAGCAGCTTGGGATGACAACACACGGAGGACAACTAGAGATAAAAGCCATAATAGTTGAAAATTAGATTTTCTATTTATTGCTTTTATATTGTGCTATGTGTGCATGTTAGTTTACAAGTTTAGTAGGCTAGCATAGTTAAAATTCCTCATTAATAAATAACTAAGTGGGAGAGGGATTTTTAAGTAAATCCCATGGTCTCCATTACTGGTTTGTAAGTGATGCAAACAAGCTTGCTGGCTCGAGTGCCTTCCTCCATAACGGATGAGCTAGTTTGCAGATCACTAGAATGTACTTCCATTTTGGATGACTATAGGAAGTTAATTAAGAGCGTGTGATCTTCCCCAACGGAAGGGCATAATCTTATTAATGGACTTAGTGTCAAGTAATGGTATACACTTAGACACATCTAATAGTATCCTCCCCATCGGAGTCACTGTTATTATTTGTGTGACCAAATGAAACCAACTATTAATTTGTCATAAAACTAGGTTGACAAGATAATAAAATTAAAGGGTTAAAACCCCTCTTACAAATGATTGATTTTGTATACGTCCACACTAACGTGGCATACAAAATTAACGGTGTTTGAGATAATTTTATTTGTCATAAAGTTACGTTGACAAGATAGTTAATGGGTAAAACCCTCCTCTTACAAATGTTGATTTTGTATACGTCCACACTAACGTGGCATGCAAAATTCACGGTGTTTTGAGGTGTTGGTAAATTTAAATAGTATTGTTAGAGGAATCAATATTATTTTAAATTTAGAAGTCTTGACCAAATATTTGATTAAAGATAGACCAACTATTAATTTTATTCATAAAGTAAGGTTGACGAGATAATAAAATTAAATGATAAAATTTCCTCTTTGAATTTGTATACGTCCACACTAACGTGGCATACAAGATTCATGGGGATTTTTAAGGAGTTGGTCTTAACCAAATATTTTTGTGATTCTTAGGATGATGGTCAATCCCTAGCTGATATACTTTAGGATAGACTTAATGGTCCCAATTATAATTGATTGGAAATAGGATTTGGACATTAAGGTAGACTATCCTCTTAGAACTAAGAACAATATAGGTGTATTTTATTCATTAGTTGAAACATGTTTAGTGGTGTTATCTACCAGAACCTGGAGTGTAGATACAGATGCCATTAATCATGTCCGCAATTCATTGCAGGGTTCCAGGAAACCCGACAACTAAATGAAAATAAAAACACCGTCCACATGAGCACTGCTGTAAAAGTGGCAGTTGTTGCAGTGGGAGATGTCTATCTTTTGATAAAAATAAAACATGAATTTTTGAGTAATTGTCTTTACGCACCAAGTTTAGAAAGAACTAGTTTTCAGTTTCTAAACTATTCAAAGAACATGATATTCTGTCTCTTTTAATAACAAAGTTGTTATTAAGAAAAAGAGGGAAGTTATCTGTTCTGGTACGTTGGTTGGCAATTTATAAATCCAATAACTCTCACGATGCAACAAATGGAAATTAGTAACACATCTTCTAACTTTAAGAGAAAGTAACCTTCGGAAATGAACCAATTATATCTTTGGCATCTAAGGCTAGGTTATATTAACTTGAGTATGATTCATTGGTAGCTGATGAACTTTTGGGTTCATTAGTAGTGGAAATCTTTCCAACCTGCGAGTCTTACTTGGAAGAAAAAATAACCAAGAAGCTTTCAAGTCTAAGGGGTATGGAGTCAAAGATATGTTGAAATTGGTTCATTCTGATTTGTGTGATCCTATGACTATCCAAGCAAGAGGTTGTTTCAAATATTTCGTCTATTTTATAGACAACTATTTGAGATATGGATACATTTACTTGATGTGCCACAAGTCTAAGTGCTTTGATTAGTTCAAAGAGTACGAGGCTGATGTGGAGATACGTCAAAGTAAAAGTATCAAGACACTACGGTGAGATCGTAGTAGCAAGTACCTCTTGGAAGAATTTAGGAGTCACTTATCAAAAGTAGGGATTCAATCCCAACTAACTGCACCTGGTACACCCCAACAGAATGGTGTAGAAAATGGAAGGTATAGGACTCTTATAGAAATAAGTAGATTGATGATGAGTTATTTAGAAAATTACCAAATTCATTTTAAGGGAATACTCTAGAAACGAAAGTGAACATAATACCTTCCAAACTCAGAACTCTCTACTCATATAGAATTGCTGAATAGGCGTACGCCTATTTTGAAGCATATTCGGATTCGGGTAGTCCAGCACATATGCTGAAGAGAGATAATGATAAGTTGGACAGGAATTCACTTGTTTGTGGGTTATCCTAGAGAAATGAAAGTAGGTTTATAGTCTTAAAAATAAGAAGGTCATTGTTAGCATCAATGACCGATTTTTAGAAAAGGACTATGTAATAAACCACGTGCCCATAAGAAAATTTGTTCTTAAGGAAATAATAAAAGACATGTCTAATCTAGTACCAATTGTACAAGATGAGATACCATAAGGAAACTGCAACACGTATCACAAATGATACACAATTACAGAAAGTGCCTTGTCATAGTGGGAGGGTTGTTAGACAACCTAAAAAGATTCATGTTTTGGGAGAGTTTTTGGACTCGATCCCTGGAGGACATGAACCTGATCTCTGGTCATATGATGAAGCACTCCAAGATAAAGATGCAATATCTTGACAAAGAGTAATGAATAACAGAATTAGAATATATATATTCTAATAAAATCTGGAAGCTTGTAGAACCACCAAATAGTGTAAAAGCTTTTGGGTATAAAAAAGTCTATAATAGGAAAAGAGGGATAGACAGGAAGGTAGAAACCTTCAAAGCAAGGCTTGATGAAAAAGGAAACTTTTTCACTGGTAGCCATGCTTAAGTCTATCCGGATTCTTTTATCTATTTGGCAAGTGGATGTCAAGACAGCATTTCTTAATGGAAGTCTTGAAGAAAGCATCCATATAAAGCAACCAGAAGGGTTCATTGCAAAGGGCTAAGAGCATCTTGTGTAAAGCTCAATCAGTCTATGGACTGAGGCAAAACTTCAAGGTCTTGGAACATCCGGTTTATCAAAGTAATTCAGACCTATGGATTTATTTAGTAACCGGGTAAGTCTTGTGTATACAAAAGGTGTGATGGAAGCGTGGTGGTATTTCTTGTACTATACGTAGATAACATTTTTGGTAGTTGGAGACAATATCAAAATGTTGTCAGAAGTAAGGGTATGGTTGTCCAAACAATTCGATATAAAGGACTTGGGAGAATAAATATATTCTTGAGATCAAAGTAATAAGGGATCGCAAGAAAAGAATATTTTACTTATCCCAAGCTTCATACATCGGAAAAATCCTTGCTCGTTTTAAAGCATGCAAAACTCCAAGAAAGGTTTCTTACCTTTTCAGGATGGAGTAACTTTATCTAAAGATATGTCTCGAGACATCAAAGGAGATAAAGGAAATAAAGGCGGTTCTTTATGCTGTTGGAAGCCTAATGAATGCTATGCATGAGATAAGGAATCTGTTTGCCAAGGGCATAGTTGGCAGATATCAAAATAACTATGGACAAGGACTGCAGTAAAGCATATATTGAAGTGCCTTAGAGGCACTAGAGATTATATGCTAGCTTACAAGGCAGTTAATTTGGTCCTTGTGGGTTGCATGGATTTTGACTTCCAATCGAATAGGGACAATAATAAGTCAACCTCGGGGTTTTGTGTTTACTTTAGGAGGTAAAGTCATAACTATGGAAGAGTGATAAACATAGGTATTTTTCTGGACTCCACCATAGAAGCTTAGTATATGGCAAGCCTATGAGGTAGCTATAAAAGCTGAATGACTCAATAATCTCAAGATAGACTTAGATATGATTTCTGGTTTGCCCAAAGATTATTACAATTTATTGTAATAATATTGGTGCAGTAGCAAACTCGAAGAAACCATAAGTCTATAAAGGCAAGTAAACACAATAGAGCGCAAGTACCACCCAATACGAGAAATCGTATAAACGAGGAGAAGTTGTTGCTACCTAGATTGCATCAGGTGATGACCTATAGATCCTTCCACCGAGATCCTTAAGGCAAGAGCTTTTGATGGACATGTTGAAGGGTTAGGAATCAGATGTATGGCAGCAGATATAGCAGCTTAGTCTTTTAGTATAAGTGGGAGATTGTTAGAGTGTATACTAAAAGCCTAGCTTTTGGTATAAACATTTATCTAGAAATAAGAATCACATTGGTCAAATGTCTACATTTATGATAAATGTAGTTGTTCAATTAATTTATATTGTAGATAACATGGTGTGTGGTGTCACACACAGAGGATCATGTTACCAGTATCTTATAAATTATAAACAGTAGCTCACGACCATAATGGAAAGGAACAAACCATTGGAAGGTCGTAGTGTAATTAGGTATCAGTTTGTCTTGACTGTATAATTACACTAGTACACTTAGAGTGTATTGAGTAGGACCATTTGATGTCGTTTCTTTTATACTGACTTTATAAAGAAACAAAGACCTCGGTTATTATGGAAGTGTGTGCTCTTAATCCTAATATAATAACAAACACATATATTTGATATTTATTTCTTTAATTTATCAATGGGTGAGATTTAGTTCAATAAATCAATAAGCCCGATAAGTTGGGAAATGGTATCACTTATAGTGTATGTTGTTGATTATAGAAGGAAACTGTGTCCTAGAGATACTAGGTTGATAATGTCCTCAAGAGGAGCTCATAAGGATTGTCATGTTAAACCCTGCAGGTGGACTTAGTCCGACATGATAATAAGGTTGAGTGGTACTACTCTTGGACTAAGATATTAATTAAATGAGTTGTCAGTAACTCACTTAATTAGTGGACATTCGATATCTTAAACACAGGGAGACTAACATGCTCATAATAAGAAGGAGCCCAAAAATATAATTTGGGATTGGTGCGGTAGTTCAATAATAGTTCTCTAGTGGAATGAATTATTATTGATAAAATTAAGTTGTGTGTTCGGGGTGAACACGGGATGCTTAATTTTATCGGAAGACCAAAACCAATTCCTCCTCTCGGTCCCTATCGTAGCCTCTTATTTATAGAGTTCTATACCCACCTATACCCACCTTCTATACCCACCAATAAGGGGCCGGCCAAGCTAGCTTGGGAACCAAGCTAGGGCCGGCCTAGGTATAATTTGGGCCCTAGCTTGAACCCAAGCTAGTGGGGGCCAGCCAAATTAAATTAAAAAGGAATTTTAATTTTAATTTTTATTATGTGGAAGAAATAATTTATTAAAGAGAATTAAAATTAAAATATCTCTCTTGTAAAAGATCTACAAAAGATTAAAGAAAGAGATTAAATCTCTTTCCTTATTTGTAGATTGGTGAGATATTTTATTTTCTCTTTAAAATTATCCACATGTTGATAAAATTAAAATTATAGAAATTTCCTTTTATCAACCATGAAGAGATTTTTAAAGAGAAATTTTATTTTTAAAATTTCCGGAAACAAATTAGGAAGTTTTAATTTGTTGATTAAAACTTGTCTAATTTATTTCCTCTTGATGTGGCCGGCCATTAGAGTTTAATTGGGAAATATTATTTTATTTTTCTCAATTAAATCATGTCAAGGAAATTAAGGAAATTTTATTGTAATTAAATTTCCTAATTTGCCTAGGCCAAGGAATATAAAAGAAGGGGTGGGGTGTCTTCATGAGATACAACCTCTATTATTCTCCCTCTCCTATTCTTTGGTGTGGCCGGCCAACATATTCTCCCTTTCTTCCTCTTTGTGGTGGCCGAAACTCTCTATTGCTTGGAGCTCTTGTGGAGGCCGGATACTACTTGGAGAAGAAGAAGAAGAAGGAGAGAAAGCTTGCATCTCTTGGAGCTTGGTTGGTGCTTTTCTTCTTCCTTGGTGAAGCTTTATTTTTTGTGGCCGAACCTAGCTAGGAGGAGAAGAAGGTGGTTGGTGGTTTCTCATCTCGGAAGATCGTTGCCCACACAACGTCCGAGGTTAGAAGAGGAATACGGTAGAAGATCAAGAGGTTTTTCTACAAGGTATAACTAGTAATTTTTCTTTCCGCATCATACTAGTTATTTATGGAAATAATACCAAATACAAGAGGCTTACGATTCTAGAATTTCGAATATGTTTTTCGATATTGTGTTCTTTTGTTTTTTCTTTTCCTTGTGATTTGATTGTTCTTTTCGGTTAACCTAAAGTTATTTTAGGAAATTAAATATTAGCTTTCTATAAAAGGTTTTGTCTAGTCGGTGGTGGTTGCTCCCATATCCAAGAAGGCCATGTGCCTCGCCACGTCAGTACTGGGAACCGATTATGGAAATTAATATTTAATGGAATTAATAACTTAAGGCGATTTGGGTCGAACGTGTTAAGTTCCGCAGGAGACCCAAGTCAAAACCTAAAAGAACGAATAGATTAAGTTTTGGATCAAACGTGTTAAGTTCCGCAGGCGATCCAAAATTTAATTTAAAAGAACACATGGTAGCTAGGAAAAGGTTCAGACCTTTGTACAAAATTTTTGAACAGTGGAACCTCTAGGTTTTCCGAGTAGCAACCAACACTTGACACGTTTCCATACTAGATCTCTTACTTGAAAGAATCTCGGGATGACTCTCCTGTTGCAATTTTGCCTCATTCGTTGTTGGTATGATGTAAGACGAGTTGTAGCTTTATCTCGAATTTCTTCTATTAGATCTAGCTCCATAAGTCGCCGCCCCGCATTGTCATCGTCATATAGTTGCCTTCTATCAGATTCTACTCCCACCTCGATAGGAATTACAGCTTCTCCTCCATAAACCAATTGGAAAGGCGTGATCCCTGTAGCTTCTCGGGGCGTAGTACGATATGCCTAAAGAACACTGGGCAACTCATCTACCCAGCTGCCACCAATATGATCCAGTTTGGTTTTGAGGCCTCTTATAATCTCTCTGTTAGTTACTTCTGCTTGGCTGTTACTCTGTGGATATGCCACAGAGGTGAATGCTTGAGTAATACCGTAACTTTTACACCAGTTTAAGATTCTATCTCCTTGAAACTGCCTTCCATTATCAGAGACTAGTTTATGAGGAATACCGAATCTGCAGACAATATTTTTCCACAAGAATTTGATAACCGCATCCTCAGTAATCCGAGCAAGTGGTTATGCTTCTACCCATTTAGAGAAATAGTCCATTGCTACTAATAAAAATCTTCTTTGTGCAGTTGCCATAGGAAATGAACCCACTATATCCATGCCCATTGGTCAAAGGGGCAGGAAACTATAGAAGTTCTTAATAATTGTGTAGGATGATATGAAATATTCTGATGTTTCTGACAGAAAATGCAAGTTCTTACAAATTTGGCAGCATCTTTATGTAGAGTAGGCCAAAAATATCCTGCTAGTAAAATTCTGCGAGCTAAAGATCTTCCCCCTATGTGACTGCCACATGAGCCCTGATGAACCTCTTACAAGATAAACTGTATATCTCCTGTTCCAATACATTTAAGTAAAGGTCTAGAGAAAACCCTTTTATATAACTGCTCCCCCCATAGTGTATTGGGAAACTCTCTTTTTAAATATCCTTGCTTGTTCTGCATCAATTGGAAGAATACCCTGCTGCAAATATAATATGATTTGTGCTCTCCAATCACCTTGTATCTCTATATCAGCTTGTCTTTCAATACATGATACTAACAATGTCTACTCAACTGGCCGATCTAGGATCCATGGTGTTATAGCAGAGGTCAACTTAGCTAATTCATCTGCTACTTGATACTCAGATCGAGGAATTTTTTGTATATTTATTTCTTGAAATTGAGCCTTCAATTTATCAAATGCCTCAGCATATAACCTAAGTCTATCATTATTAATTTCAAAGTTAACTGATAATTGTTGGGTTGCTAACTGAGAGTCAGAATAGATATAAACCCGGGCTGCTCCCACATGCCGAGCAGCTTGTAACCCTGCTATCAGTGCTTCATATTCTGCTTCATTATTAGTGGTCCTATAATTCAGCCTGACAGAAAGTTAAAGCTTATCTTCCCTTGGAGATGTAAGGAGAATACCAATTCCACTACCTTGTCTGGTTGAAGATCCATCCACATATACTTTCCAAGTACTCTCTTCTTTAGGACCCTAAACCTCTATGATGAAATCTGCCAACGCTTGTGCTTTGATGGTCGAGCGCGATTGGTACTGTATATATACTCACTAAGTTCAGTCGTCCATTTGATCAACCGACCAGATGCCTCTGGGTTAAGCAACACCTGCCCGAGAGTACTGTTGGTCAAGACAATAATTGCATGTGCTAAAAAATATGGACGCAACCTCTGGGCAGTTAATACTAATGCATAGGTCAACTTTTCGAGTGTAGTATATCGACACTCGGCTCCCTTTAATAAATGACTAGAAAAATATACAGGGTGTTACTCTTTCCCTTCTTGTTTAACTAACACAGAGCCTACAACATTTTCATTGCCTGATAAATACACCTATAGGGTTTCTCCTACTATAAGCTTAGCCAACACAAGAAGGGTGGACAAGTAGTCTTTCAATTCTTGGAAGGTTTTGTCACATTCTTCATCCCACTAAAATTTGTTAGCCTTCTGGAGTATTTTGAAGAAATGGAAGCTACAATCGACCGACCTTGAAATGAATCTAGACAAGGCGGTGATCCGGCCGGTGAGTCTTTGAGCTTCCCTCATATTGCGTGGTGGCTCCATATTTTGAAGTGCTTTGACTTTGCTTGGGTTGGCCTCTATTCCCCGCTCGGACACCATATAACCCAGGAACTTTCCACTTTTTGCTCCAAACAAACATTTGCCCGGGTTCAACTTGAGGCCATACTGCTTTAATGTTTTGCAAGTTTCTTCTACATCCCTACAGAGATCAGTAGCCTGAAGATACTTAATTAAGATATCATCAACATATACTTCCATATTTCTTCCACTATTTCCGGAAGACCTTATTCATAAGTCTTTGATAAGTTGCTCCTACATTTTTTAGTCCAAACGACATAACATTATAACAATAAGTACCTTCAGATGTTATAAAACTGACCTTCTCTTGATCCTCCATAGCAAAAAGGACCTAATGATAACCCTGATAGGCGTCCAACATAGAAATATATTCACATCCAGCCGTAGAATCCACTAATTGATCGATCCGGGGCAATGGATAATAATCCTTTGGGCAGGCTTGTTAAGAACATGAAAATCAATACATACCCTCCATTTGTTTCCCGGTTTAGAGACCAGGACAACATTAGCCAACCAGCTGGGGAATTGCACCTCCCTGATGTAGTCGACTTCCATCAGTTTAGCCACCTCTTCCTTGATGATTTGATTTTGCCCTACACTGAAATTCCTCTTTCTTTGCATGACAGGCCGAGCATCTGGGAAGACATGTAAAGAATGCTCCATTATTGAAGGAGAAATGCCCATAACTTCTTTGGTCATCCAAGCAAAGACATCATTATTTTTTTTCAAGCATTGAACCAACTCTATTTTCAAGGTAGGATCAAGGTTGGCCGCTATATAGGTGACGGCTTCAGGTCGACCGGTCTGTATCTGGACCTCTTCCTTCTCCTCATAAACCAGGACATGTGACTTCTCTTGTATGGTACTGACCTCCATTCTTTGCATTTTTCGGGCAGCATCAGCTTCAGTTCTGACGATCTCCACATAACACTTACGAGCTGTCTTCTGATCACCACGTATTTCCCCAACCTGATCACCAACAGGAAATTTAATTTTCTAACAAAAAGTAGAAATAACTGCCCTAAACTCATTTAAGGCCGATCGACCCAATATCACATTATAGGCGGATGGGGCATCCACCACCATGAAGTGAGATCTTCTTGCCCTCATTAGGGGCTCCTCCCTTAAAGATATGACCAACTTTATTTGACCGAGCGGTTGTACTTGTTGGGAGTTTCGAGCCGTAAAAATCACTTTTTGCATTGCGGAAACCTCAAAGTCTTGCCACGGATCCATGCGAAGATATATAAAATAAATCATGTACATGTTTCTAACCTAGATCTACCTTAGATCTACATGAATAAGAAGCGTTACCCTTGTTGCGAAGCCCTTCGCTTATCCCGCTCGTCCAAAAGGTTGCCGGATCTCGAGAGTGTCAAGCGTACACTCCTCTATACATATCCACACAGACAATAGGTGGAGAAGAACCACTTAGAGTGTTCTAGCACTCTTGGGGTGGCTCGGCAATGGAGGAGAGGGAGAGAGAGATAGAAGAGAGGAAGAACAATGATGATTCATTTATTTTGAAAAATAAGAGTAAAATGACTTAAGTATTTTCATCTAATGAAAATACTTAATGCTCATTAACTCCATTAATGAGCCTCATTAATGAGTCTTAATGAGTATTTAATGAATATTCATTCTTCATTAAATGGCCATTTTGAAACTGCTCTTCTCTTCATAATTTGAATCGAAATTTGAATCTAATATTCAAATTGAATTCATAATTCAATGAATGTCACTATTTATCATTGAATTCAAAATTCAATTAATATCATCATTAAATCTCACTTGAGTCTAACTCAAGTCTAGCCTCACTTGAGTCTAACTCAAGTCTAACTTAATCGAGTCTTACTCAATTAATCTAATTTGGATTACACTTAATCCAATTTGGTTCATCATATGAACCTAATCCTCTTGGTTCATCATATGAACATAATCTCCATCTAATTGCCCTTTGTGTGTGACCCTATAGGTTCTTGTAACGTTGGCAATGCTCCTAAACCTATTTAGAAGCATAAGTAATGAGCGGTATCTAACAACACATCATTACTACCCAAGTTACAAGAATGTTGAGATCCAACATCACCTTTGTGACTACTAATTGTGACTCTCACAATATGTGACAATGTCCTTCTATCCTTGACATCTAGATTGATCAACTGAGGCATAGACCGTGTCATCCTCGAATCAATCTATGTCTTGAACTCCAAGTAGACTCACTATAAACAAATGAGCTCAATATCTTATATTGACTCATTTGGGCATGACCATACACTTAGTGGTCTCACTCTATCAAGAATCATGATGTCACTCCTGTCATATAGGAGGGATAGATCCCATCTACATCACTCACATCCCTCCGTATAATTTGTTACATACCCAGTAATCGCCTTTATAGTCCACCCAGTTACGGGTGACGTTTGATGAAGCCAAAGTATGCAACTCCTTATATAGGGAACCATGGTGACTTCAGGTTCAAGGACTGATAGTCATACTAATAGTCACATGAGAAAGTATATGACACTCATATAACAATCCATGATACTTTCTCATGGCGGGTCATTCAATATACATTCTCCAATGCATACCCATGTGTCAACTTGATATCTCTATATCCATGACTTATGAGATCAAGTCATCGAGTTGACCTACATGCTAGTCTCATCGCATTAACATTGTCCCTGAATGTTAATACTTGACTAGGAATGATTAAGAATAGTGTTCTCTATATCATCTCACTATCAATTCAACCAATTGATTGATATAGATAAGAACCTTCTACTCAAGGACGCTATTATACTTAGTTATTTGACACCAATACAAGTAAGTATAATAACCATAAAGAAATTCCTTTATTAATATATAGGAATATGATATAACGAGTCCATACAACAATCATCATATGATTGACTCTAGGGCTCTAACTAACAATCTCCCACTAGCACTAGTGCCAATTAGTGTAGGCTCTAAGCCCAATGACCTAGTGTAACCATCATGCTTTCTCTGTGCCAAAGCCTTAGTCAAGGGATCAGTTAGTTAGCCTCTATGAACTCTTCCATCTCAGAGTACCACCATTCAAGCAAAACACGAACCCAGACTGCGATATATAATCATCCTGGTCAGTTTGGAAGCTAGCATCAATGTAACCCTTTATAGCTAGCTCGTCATCGCCTCCAAATATCAAGAAATATTCTTTAGTCATTCTTAAGTACTTAAGAATATTCTTGAATGTTATCCAGTGACGTTCACCTGGATCTGACTGGTATCTGCTCGTCATGCTCAAAGCATACGAAACATCAGGACGAGTACATAGCATGACGTACATGATAGATCCTATGACTGAAGCATAAGATATCTTATCCATGCGGCCTCTCTCCTCTCTAGAAGAGGGACTTTAAGTCTTTGAAAGACTCACACCATATGACATCGGCAGAAATCCTTTCTTGGAATTCTGCATGGCAAACCGTAGTAATACCTTGTCAATATATGTACTTTGACTTAAGCCAAGCAATCTCTTAGATCTATCTTTATAGATCTTTATGCCTAGAATATAGGCTGCTTCACCTAAGTCCTTCATTGAGAAACAATTCCCTAGCCAAGTCTTTACAAACTGCAGCAAAGGGATGTCATTCCTAATGAGTAGTATGTCATCCACATACAATACAAGGAAGACAACTGTGTTCCCAATAACCTTCTTGTAGACACAGGGTTCATCTTCATTCTTGATGAAATCAAACTGTTTGATCACATCATCGAATTGAAGATTCCAGCTCCGAGAAGCTTGCTTTAGTCCATAAATGGACTTATACAGCTTGCATACTCTGTCAGTATACAGTGGATCTACAAAACCCTCAGGTTGTGTCATGCACACATCCTCGAGCAAGTTTCCATTCAGAAACGTGGTTTTGACATCCATCTGCCAGATCTCATAATCGTGGTATGCTGCAATAGCAAGCATGATCCGAATGGACTTAAACATCGCTACTGGAGAAAAGGTTTCATCATAGTCAATACCATGAATTTGCTTGAAACCTTTAGCTACCAAGCGACCCTTATAGGTAATATGTCCATCCATATCAGTCTTTCTCTTAAAGACCCACTTACATCCAATGGGTTTGACACCTTCAGGTGAATCAACTGTTGGTGCAACCTTAGGTCAAGGTTGACTTGTTTGACCTGACTCGAGTTGACCTGACTCGAGTTGTGTTTTGATGTTTGACGATGTTTGACGAGAAGAGAGTTGTATTCTTGATGTTTGACAAGAATAGGTGTTTGGGAGATTGTAGGTGCAACCTTAGGTCAAGGTTGACCTGATTCGGGAAAAGTCCAAGCAGGGAGCTTGGCACGCGAAAAATCCAAGTATGGAGACTTGGCACTGGAAAAGTCCAAGTACGGAGACTTAGCACGGGGAAAAGTCCAAGCAGGTAGCTTGGCACGCGGAAAGTCCAAGTATGGAGACTTGGCACGGGGAAAGTCCAAACAGGGAGTTTGGCACGGGGAAAAGTCCTGGTGAGTGAAGCCAGGCAGTCGGAGAAGTCCTGGTGAGTGAAGCCAGGCAGTCGGGAAATCCTGGTGAGTGAAGCCAGGTGAAAATCCTAGTGAGTGAAGCTAGGTGAAAATGGAAGTCCTGGTGAGTGAAGCCAGGCATTCGGGAAAGTCCTGGTGAGTGAAGCCAGGCAGTTTGGAAGTCCTGGTGAGTGAAGCCAGGCAGATTGGAAATCCTGGCGAGTGAAGCCAGGTGAAAACCCTAGTGAGTGAAGCTAGGTGAAAGTCCTGGTGAGTGAAGCCGGGCAAGGGAAAATCCAGATGGATCAAGGGTGATCGGACATCTGGTGATGAGAAGTCCAAGTAGGTCATAGGAGTGACCGGATACTTGGTACGGAGAGAAAAGTCTAAGTGGGTCAAAGGGATTGACCGGACACTTAGCGGGGAGTCCTAGCAGGTCAAGGGAGTGACTGGATGCTAGGCGCAATGTACCAACAGGTCAAGATTGACCGGATGTTGGTTTGGACTTGGTTTGGGTGAAAACCATGAGCTGGATCGATCTGGTGATCGATCCGGTGATCCATGAATATTCGATCGGTGCGGTGACCGATCGCTATCGATAGCATCTTGTGTGATAACGATCGATGCGGTGACCGTCGAGTCGATCGAAGCGAGCGAGGCGGGCGCAGAGGGCTGATCGGTGCGGGACCGATCGGCCCTGATCGGTCCCGGACCGATCGGAAGTTCTAATCGATGCGTGGACCGATCGGTGGATTCCACGATCGGTCCACGGACCGATCGAGCACTGACGCAGCGGCTAGATTTCTTCGTGCTTCTTTCTCCGCGGTATAAAGGAGGCTGCTGCTGCGAACCTCGCCCTTCTTCTTCCTTCTTCTTCTTCCTTGGATTGAAGCTTCTACTGCTGAGTTCTGAGCTTTGTTGAGCTCGCTTCCGAAGCTTCGCGTGAGCTTCCAGTCGTCGATCAACTGCTGCGTTTGGGTTCTGAAGTTGCTGCTTCATCGCCTCCGATCGACAGAGAAGGCAAGCGAGTGTTGCATTCATATTGTTGTTTGTATTTGCTTCTTGCTTTCCTTGTACTCCTTTCTTGTTGTTACAAGTATTGTGGCGAGGTTTCTCCACCCACAAGGAGCATTTATTAGCCGGTTCTCCGGGGACTCATCCACCGACGGATTGATAGGCTTCGTCCACCTTACGGACACGCCGAGGAGTAGGAGTTTATCTCCGAACCTCGTTACATCGGTTTGTTTGAGGTTTGTCTTATTTCCCTTTCATTTCTGTGTTTATTTTCCGCTGCGCTAACACGTTTTGTAGAAAGAAACGACGATTTGGGGTCGGCTATTCACACCCCCCTCTCTAACCTCCGTACGAAGGATCCTAACAAGTGGTATCAGAGCGAGGCGCGCTCTTCGTCGGATTAACACCCGTGGGAGCACAAGCTAGAGAATGGATAGACTCGGAGAAGACATTACGTTTCCACCCTTCTACGAGTGCTGCGACTTCGCGTATTGGAAGGTAAGAATGAGGTATTTCCTTATGACTAACATTGAAAATTGGAGTTGTGTACAATTAGGTTTCAAGCCTCTAATGGACAAGAAAGGAGAAACCCTAGAGAAGAAGGAGTGGACCAAGGAGCAAATCCACCAATCAACCATCAATGATGAGGTAACGAAAATCATTGAATTCTCTTTACCTAATGATATTTTGTGTAAGATAGGAGGATACAATAATGCCAAGGAGTTGTGGAACAACTTGGCCAAACTCCATGAGGAGAGCCCCACTTCAAGCCATGAAGAGGAGCCTAGTGAGCCAAGTAGCTCACATCGTGGAGGTGAGGAATTAGAAGTTGAGGGCTACTCAACATCTAAAGAAGAAGAGGAGGTGAGTTCTTCTTCAAGATCGGAGCACGAAGAAGAAGCTTCTACCTCCGGGAGGGATGAAGAAGAGAGCATCCATCCATCCTCAACCCTAGGTAACTCAAACACTTTAAGTTCAAGTAAATTGCATATAATGTGTTTTGAGTGTAGGGAATTTGGACATTACAAGAGTAAATGGCCAAAGACTAAGAAGACTCCACCGGCGCCAAAGATCAAGGAAGTCGGAGTCCCAAAACGCAAGGGCAAGGAGCACGTGGTGTGCTTCCAATGCAAGCAACGGGGACACTATAGGAGTCAATGTCCAAGGGGGAGGCAATCTCACAAGGACAAAAGACCAAGCACGTGTAAAGGGGGAGCGAAGGCAAACCCTAAGGTATCCTCTAAGGTTTATTCTTGCACTTCTAATAAGATACATGCTAGTAGTCTTATTGCAATTGTCAAGAATGATAAGCATGATAATAATAGAAATCAACATGTGTGCTTAGGTGCTAAACATCTTAGCCTAGATAAGAACAATACTAGGAAGGCCAACCCTAGGATTAACTCATCTAAGGCTAAGGAGAACCTAGGTAGAAACCCCAAGACAACTAGACATATGCCTAGGAACACCTCAAGAAAGAATGATAAATTAAAACTTGAGGTATTAGAGAAGGAGAATCAAGTCTTGAGGTCAAGACTTGATACTTTGGAAAAGGCTCTTAAGAACTTAGAAAAGTCAACTCTAGGGTCTAAGGGTCAAAAACCCAAGTCAAAGGACAAGAGAGGTTTGGGTCACAAACCTAAGTCCCAAGTGGTCAAGCCCACTTATCATAATGTTCCATTCGATTATGGAACAAAATCTAGGGCTAGGAAGACCACCACCAAGGTCACAAGGGGAGTCACCCCTAGAGTTGATCTTGATGAGTCCCAAATGACCAAGGCTTTAAAGCCTAAGAGGGTCATTAGGAGGGTTGCTAGGGAAGTTATCCCTAGTGAATATTTAGTGAACCCAATGAGCTCAAATAGGTATTGGGTACCTAGGAGCATCTTCTCTACCCCTTAGATGGGTTAGAGAGTGTCAACTCCGATTAGAAGGGTAGTTAACCCAACTTTGAGGAAATTGACACTCAAGGAGCATTTTCAAGGTTTTTGGGAACCTTTGAAAATGAAATGGAACAATCATTAATATTTACTCCTTGGAAGAGTAAAATGTGCCATCATGGAAAATGATGATGTTAATTTCAATTGGCACAATTTGGGAAAATCTAGAGAACTCTTGAGGAAAAATGAAACATGCCAAGATTTGAGGATAAATTTGATCTTTAAGTGGCATGAATAAATCTAGAGTTCAAGAAGTGTCAAAATTAGGATTTTGGCATATTAGGGCAATCAAGGGTTAAAGCTTAAGTATTAGCTAAGGCTAAGGATACTTAGATAGATAATCTAGGTATGTCTTATTCATGCTAAATCTTGCCATGATTATTTGCCCTCACATGTCATAACATCATGTTTAATTTTATCATTTGATATGTCATGATAAAGCTTAGGTTCTTTATATGTCATGCTTTAGTTTAAGTTTCATACTTTATGCCATGACATCATGACATTGGCACATGCTTTTATTTATGATATTATTTCATGTCATGTCATCATCTCTTGCATTAATAATCAATGAATTTGATTTAAGGATAAAAACACATTTTGATATTGAGATCAAAGTGTAGTTTAGCAAATGCATGAGAACTTAGCCTAAGATAACCTAAACCCATATCTCACATCAAAATTGACTTGGATGTGTTTGATACACTTTAGATGTGTGTGATATATTAGGATCATGAGTTAGGATCAAGGTACATAGTTCTTGTACCTAGATGAGCCTAATTCAAGAGATTGGGGATCATAGGGAAAGCTTGTGTACAAGTCATGTGCATATAGCCCTAAGATTGTGGTCCCAAATTAAAGGGTTTAAAATCATTTCAAAATTGATTTGAAAAACCTTGGTGAAGCTTTTCTAGTGATAGCATTCATCATTGAACAAAGTGATACAAAGTTTTGAAACTTTGAGCTATTTCAAAACTTTTCGAACTTTGTATCAAGATTTGAAAATGGAAGTTATTTTCATAGAAAACTATTTTTCCTTGATAGTATATGTTATGAGGAATATATCCTCAAAATTTTATAATTTTTGGAATTTTTGGAATTTGTTGTGAGTTTACGAATTTGGAGAAAATCGAACTCGAGTCATCAAAATTTGGATCGGTCCTTGACCGATCCGAGGCTGGATCGATGCGAGGACCGATCGAGGAGTCTGATCGGTTGGTGACCGATCGGAGTCTTAATTCTTGAATTTATTGTGGTGCGAAATTTCAGCTGTGGGAGTTGAGTTTCGGGTTTCTAAAGGTTTGAAACTCTCCAAGACATTGTTGGTGCAATGGTCAAGGGGGAGTTGACCTTTAGGGAGAGTTTTACCTATTAGTCAAGGGGAAGTTGACTTTTAGGGGGAGTTTTTACTTTTTACTCCTAAAGACTTGAGTGATATGGGATTATCACTAAGTTGAGAGTTGACTCTAGTGTCAAGGGGGAAATTAAGGGTTTCAATGAAAGGTATGAGACTTTCATTAGGAAGAAACTCTTGACCTTGATTCCCTCTTTTTGATGTGTGTCAAAAAGGGGGAGAGATGTCCCAAGGGGGAGAGTGTAGGTTTTGGAATAATGTTCAAGGAAGAACATTGGAAAACCTAAGTTATGTTATCGGGTTAACCTAACTTGATTTTGGATTTTATCAAACATCAAAAAGGGGGAGATTGTTGGTGCAACCTTAGGTCAAGGTTGACCTGGTTGACCTGACTCGAGTTGACCTGACTCGAGTTGTGTTTTGATGTTTGACGTTCGAGGAAGAGTTGTATTCTTGATGTTTGACAAGAATAGGTGTTTGGGAGATTGTAGGTGCAACCTTAGGTCAAGGTTGACTGGTTGACTGATTCGAAAAGGGAGCTTGGCACGTGAAAAGTCAAGTATGGAGACTTGGCAAAATCCAAGTACGGAGACTTGGCACGGGAAAAGTCAAGTATGGAGCACGGGAAAAGTCAAGTATGGAGACTTGGCACGGGAAAGTCAAGCAGGGAGTTTGGCACGGGAAAAGTCCGGTGAGTGAGCCGATGTCGAATCCTGGTGAGTGAAGCCAGGTGAAAATCCTAGTGAGTGAAGCTAGGTGAAAGTGGAAGTCCTGGTGAGTGAAGCCAGGCATTCGGGAAAGTCCTGGTGAGTGAAGCCAGGCAGTTTGGAAGTCCTGGTGAGTGAAGCCAGGCAGATTGGAAATCCTGGTGAGTGAAGCCAGGTGAAAACCCTAGTGAGTGAAGCTAGGTGAAAGTCCTGGTGAGTGAAGCCGGGCAAGGGAAAATCCAGATGGATCAAGGGTGATCGGACATCTGGTGATGGGAAGTCCAAGTAGGTCATAGGAGTGACCGGATACTTGGTACGGAGAGAAAAGTCTAAGTGGGTCAAAGGGATTGACCGGACACTTAGCGGGGAGTCCTAGCAGGTCAAGGGAGTGACTGGATGCTAGGCGCAATGTACCAACAGGTCAAGATTGACCGGATGTTGGTTTGGACTTGGTTTGGGCGAAAACCATGAGCTGGATCGATCTGGTGATCGATCCAGTGATACTGCGAATATTCTGATCGATCTGGTGATCGATCCAGTGATACCGCGACTATTCTGATCGGTCTGGTGACCGATCAGGAGTCGATCAGAAGCCGAACAGGAGCGAGGCGCAAGAGGGGCTGATCGGTCTGGGGACCGATCAGCACAAAGCCTGATCGGTCCCCAGACCGATCAGGAAGTTCCCTGATCGGTCTGTGGACCGATCAGTAGGTTCCCTGATCGGTCCACAGACCGATCAGGGCACTAGCCGTTGCGACGCAACGGCTAGATTTCTTCTGTGCTTCTTTCTCCGCAGGTATAAAAGGAGGGCTGCTGCTGCGAGCCTCTGCCCTTCTTCTTCCTTCTTCTTCTTCCTTGGATTGAAGCTTCTGCTTCTGTGCTCTGAGGTTCTGAGCTTTGTTGAGCTCGCTTCCGAAGCTTCGCGTGAGCTTCCAGTCGTCGATCAGCTGCTGCGTTTGGGTTGTGAAGTTGCTGCTTCATCGCCTCCGATCGACAGAGAAGGCAAGCGAGTGTTGCATTCATATTGTTGTTTGTATTTGCTTCTTGCTTTCCTTGTACTCCTTTCTTGTTGTTACAAGTATTGTGGCGGGGTTTCTCCACCCACAAGGAGCATTTATTAGCCGGTTCTCCGGGGACTCATCCACCGACGGATTGATAGGCTTCGTCCACCTTACGGACACGCCGAGGAGTAGGAGTTTATCTCCGAACCTCGTTACATCGGTTTGTTTGAGGTTTGTCTTATTTCCCTTTCGTTTCTGTGTTTATTTTCTGCTGCGCTAACACGTTTTGTAGAAAGAAACGACGATTTGGGGTCGTCTATTCACACCCCCCTCTCTAGCCTCCGTACGAAGGATCCTAACATCAACCAAAGTCCATACTTAGTTGGTGTACATGGATTCCATCTCGGATCTCATGGCCTCTAGCCATGACTCAGAATCTGGTCTCATCACTGCTTCCTGATAGGAGGTAGGCTCATTCTCAACGAGCATAATATCGTCATGGTCAGGCAAGAGAAATGAGTATCTCTCAGGCTGACGACGTATCCTATTAGATTTGCAAAGAGGTAGGTCTACTTGAACTAGTTCTTGTTCCTCAACTCCTTGTGGAGTAATCTCACCATCCACAATATTTTGTGGTTCCAGTTCAACTTCTATCAAGGCATCAGTGCTATGGTCCATATCTTGAACATCTTCAAGATTGAACGTACTCCCACTAGTTTTTCTAGAAACAAAGTCCCTTTCTAGAAATACCTCAGTCTTAGCCACAAACACTTTGTGTTGGCTGACAATGTAGAAGTAATATCCCTTCGTTTCCTTGGGATATCATATAAAATATCACTTATCAGATTTGGGTCCCAGATTGTCCGAGACTTGACGTCGAACGTAAGCCTCACAACCCTAAATCCTTATAAAAGACACCTGGGCATCTCTCCCAGTCCATATCCTATATGGTGTCTGATATGGGTTAGGTTTTGTGGGTCTCCCGATGAGGAAAGAAAAGGAGGAAGGAAAAGCAAAAGTGATAGGCTAATATCGGCCGGGACATACCTTTAGGATGAAGGTAGGCTAATATCGGCCGGGACATACCTCGATAGGAGGTAAGCCTATATCGACCGAAATACGCCTCCCAAGAGAAAGATATATATACTCTAAAGAGAATAGACTAATATTGGCCGGGACATACCTTCAGGATGAAGGTAGGCTAATATCGACCGGGACATATCTCGATAGGAGGTAAGCCTATATCGACCGAAATACGCCTCCCAAGAGAAAGATATATATACTCTAAAGAGAGTAGGCTAATATCGGCCGGGACATACCTTCAGGATGAAGGTAGGCTAATATTGGTCGGGACATACCTCGATAGGAGGTAAGCCTATATCGACCGAAATACGCCTCCCAAGGGAAAGATATATATACTCTAAAGAGAGTAGGCTAATATCGGCCAGGACATACCTTCAGGATGAAGGTAGGCTAATATCGGTCGCGACATACCTCGATAGGAGGTAAGCCTATATCGACCGAAATACGCCTCCCAAGGGAAAGATATATGTACTCTAAAGAGAGTAGGCTAATATCGACCGGGACATACCTTCAGGATGAAGGTCGGCTAATATCGGCCGGGACATACCTTCAGAATAAAGATAGGATAATATCGGTCAGGATATACCCCGATAGGAGGTAAGCCCATATCGACCGAAATACGCTTCCCAGGAGGAAGATATATATCCTGTAATGAAGGTAGGCTAATATTGACCAAGACATAACTTTAGGACGAAGGTAGGCTAATATCGGTCGGGACATACCCCGATAGGAGGTAAGCCTATATCGACCGAAATACGCCTCCCAAGGGAAAGATATATATACCCTAAAGAGAGTGGGCTAATATCGGCCGGGACATACCTTCAGGATGAAGGTAGGCTAATATCGGTCAGAACATACCTCGATAGAAGGTAAGCCTATATCGACCGAAATACGCCTCCCAAGGGAAAGATATATGTACTCTAAAGAGAGTAGGCTAATATCGGCCGAGACATACCTTCAGAATGAAAGTAGACTAATATCGATCGGGGATATCCTTTCAAGGGGAGAGCCAGTACAGGCCGGTCGATCAATACCTTGGAAAGATACTGGATAAAATGCAGCTTATTAATATAAAAAGGATGCAAATAGAAGCTGCATAAAGATGCATGAGAAAGGATCATAAATGAATATTTCAAAGAAGATAATTAACGAGGATATTTGTAATATGTAAATACATGACAGGTGTTATATATTTTGGCGGGAAATATGCTTCTAGATTATTTTGCAGGTACTAAACGACAAAGAAGGTACATCTGGGGTACAAAAAAGATTCCTTAAAAGTCATTTACCACAAGTACGCCACTGACATCATCTCATAACGAACTCTAACAAACTGGGTCCACTTCATGACTACGGAGGTTATATGAAGTGGTATAAAAAGGGGAATCCTCTCCGTTGGCCAAGTAAGTTCACATCATTGCACACATTCATAACCCTAATTTTTCAACTACTATTCATCTTCTTCCTCCTTCTTCCACACCGAGAGAGATCACTGACTTGAGCGTCGGAGGGCCTAGCCAGGGATTCCCACCCCGGTCTTAGGTCACTGACGGTAGTGTTGGTTGGTCTCTTGTGCGCAGGAAGTCTCGGAAGCTTCGGATCTGGGTTTTTTCTCTTCAGATTTGGATTTCCTCTTCATCATCGAGCCTTCGTGGAGGAGGACCTTCGGTGACTCTATTTTCTCCCGATCCTCTTTGGGTTTCTCGAATCGGCGTTCTACGAGTATTATTCTTCATCAGCGTAGTGGGTTTCCTTCTTTCGGATCTCCGCCTTGTTCAGCTTCTCAGACAGGATCAGTGTCTTTATCACAGCCTTGGATGGAACACGGTTAAGTGTGAAGGTTGCTGTGTCTAGAGTATATCCCCAAAAGGATATAGGAAGATCTGTGTGACTCATCATAGACCGTACCATATCTAATAGGGTACGATTCCTCCTTTCAGATACACCATTCCACTGTGGTGTTCTAGGAGGAGTGAGTTGTGATTGAATCCCACACTTAGCTAGATAGTCACGAAACTCATGGCTAAGGTATTCACCACCTCGATCTGATTGAAGTATCTTAATACTCTTGCCTAGCTGGTTTTGTACTTCATTCTTGAATTCTTTGAACTTTTCAAAGGATTGTGACTTATGTGTCATCAGATACACATAACCATATCTATTGAAGTTATCAGTAAATGTAATGAAGTACCTATAACCACCTCTGGCAGCGACATTGAAAGGGTCACATACATCACTATGTATAAGTCCTAACAAGTTAGTCGCTTTGTCATTGTGTCCACTAAAGGGAGTCTTGGTCATCTTGCCCAGTAGGCATGACTCGCATGTCTCATATGATTCGAAATCAAATGAGTCCAGCAAACCATCTTTATGGAGCTGGGATAAGCGATTCTCATTTATATGACCTAAGCAACAATGCTAGAGATAGGTTTGGTTCATTTCATTTGACTTGAACCTTTTGATACTTATGTTATAGATGAGGTTCTCTAAGTCTAGAATGTAGAGTCCGTTCATCAGAGGTGCACTACAGTAGAATATATCTTTTAAATAAACAGAACAATATTTGTTCTTTATTACAAAAGAAAAACCTTTCTTATCCAAACAAGAGACTGAAATGATGTTCTTTGTAAGAGCAGGACATAACAACATTCATCTAATTCTAGTACAAGCCTAGAGGGCAGAGATAGATAGTAAGTTCCTACAGTAACAGCAACAACCCGTGCTCGATTGCCTACTCGTAGGTCCACCTCGCCCTTCGTCAATGCCCTGCTATTTCTCAGCGTCTGCACATTAGTACAAATGTGAGAAGCACATCCGGTATCCAATACCCACGATGCAGAAATAGATAGATTGACTTCTATAACATATATACCTTAAGTAGAAGTCTTACTTCTCTTCTTCTTAAGATCTTCCAGATATACTTTGCAGTTCCTCTTCCAGTGTCCGGTTTGACCGCAGTGGAAGCAGGTAGCATCCTTGGCAACCCGTCCTTTAGGTTTTAGTGCATTGCCTTTGCCCTTGGCTTGGGACTTTCCCTTACTTTTAGGCTTGCCCTTGCGTTTATACTTTTGCACCATCAAAATGGAGTTAGGCTTTACCTTCTTAAGGTTGAGCTCAGCAGTTCGCAACATGTTTAACAGCTCAGGCAGTGGCTTGTCAATTTCATTCATGTTATAATTCATGACAAATTGACTATAGCTCTCTGGCAAGGATTGCAAGATCAAGTCTGTGGCCAGCTCTTGGCCAAGTGGGAATCCCAACCTCTGTAGGTTCTCTATGTACCCAATCATCTTGAGCACATATGGACCTACGGGAGTCCCATCTTGCATCTTGCACTGAAACAATGCCTTGGAGATCTCAAATATCTCGTGCCTTGCTTGTTCTTGATATAGTTGACGAAGATGTTTAACCATATCATAAGCAGTCATCAACTCATATTGCTTTTGAAGCTCAGAGTTCATGGTCACGAGCATGAGGCATGACACATCGAATGCATCCTCTTGATGCTTCTTATAAGCATCTCGGTCAGCTCGTGTGGCAGTGGTAGGAGGTGCCTCGGGAATGAGCTGCTCCAGAACATACAGTTTTCTTTCTTGTGTGAGAACGATTCTCAGATTCCTGTACCAGTCCAGGAATTAGCTCCATTGAGCTTGCCCTTGTCAAGGACAGAATGCAGGGAGAAGGTGTTCGTGTTTGTCGACATGGCAATCTACCACAGAAATAATGTAGAAAGTAAATATCATATTCCTTTAATCATTTAATTAAGCCTTTAATTAAATGATGCTCCCGCTGAATTATAGAGCTTTTGTAGAATCAAGTCATGGATGTGATCAAACCACACTACTAGATTCTTACCAATTAGCTATAATTTTCATGGGACAAGATCCACATCATACTATGACTTGAGTTAGCTTTGGCTAAAATGCCCAAGACTTAGTATGATCGGTAGATAATTAATTATCAATTACATCTCTATGCAACTCTTGTTTATAGGATCAAAAATCTCATTTATATTAAAACTTGAGTTAGCTTTGGCTAAATCACCCAAGATTTAGTATAAATGTGATTTTTATCCTATCGTCCAACCGTTGGAAAATGCCTATAGTTTTACGCGATCCAATTGAGTTAGTTATGCTCAATCTAATTGAGTTTGTACTCACCCAAGCTTTGATAGGCGGGACCAAGGTTGTCCCTCCGCACCCTACCAAGATAATATGCGTTGCTCTGCTTTGGCAGATTCAACAACAACAAATGATCGAGGTAGTGATGGGTATCAAAACTTGGTAGGTATCAAAACTTGGTAGGCATATCGAGTTGACTTGATTAAGATCTAATCTAATCGTGGATTCGTATCTTATATGCATCAAGGCACTAATTATCCTACATTATCATGCATCACATACACAAACAATGATAGATAAATAATTATTTTATAATGAGGTCATGGCCCTACTACGATTTTTTTCAAGCCAATGAAAAGATCGGACGGTCAACCTAGGGTTAACGACTTCTTCAAGCGCCTCCCATTGACCGCCATGTGTTGAAATCACCCTCCTCGTATCTCCTTCTTGAGTGGACCTTCCACCGCTTCATTTTGTACATTACAAATGTGAAACTCGAGTTACATTCGAGTCTAAAATCTATTTACAACAAGAATATAAAAGAGAAGGTACGACGCGCAGGTCGCATATCAATACAACACACATAACACACAAAAATGGCGCGCAGGCCATATTATGAATTACAACACAATTCTGTCCAATCAAATTGGGTTTTTGGGCCATGACCATCACAAAAGTATACATAATTCTAAATTATATATTTTACATAAACTTCTATAATTTTACTAATGATTTTATCAATTTTATGAGTCACAACTTCCCAGCGGTCCCGTTTAGCGGTTTTCGGGCGCGATCGTGGGACAATGCCCCTTGCGGGGTTAGGGGCAGCGCCCCTTCTCACGAAATGAATATTGCGAGTGTCCCATCTTGATCTAACAACGTCTTAAGCTGCTGTCCCAAAATGATTTGGGCGAGACCTTGCCGTTTCGGAAGGTTTTTCTCGGTAGTCGAAGCCTACAAGTGTCCAAGCACTTGTTGCTTCGCTTTTACGAGAAAAATACTCAAAAATTCTATAAAAATAGCAAACTTACAGAAACTTATAGATCTAACATATTTTCATAAAAATAAAATACAAACTTGTACATGCTTCGCACGTGGCTCTGATACCACTGTTGGGACTTTCGAGCCGCAAAAACCGCTTTTTGCGTTGCGGAAACCTCGAAGTCTTGCCACGGATCCGTGTGAAGATATATAAAATAAATCATGTACATGTTTCTAACCTAGATCTACCTTAGATCTACATGAATAAGAAGCGTTACCCTTGTTGCGAAGCCCTTCGCTTATCCCACTCGTCCAAAAGGTTGCAGAATCTCGAGAGTGTCAAGCGTACACTCCTCTATACGTATCCACACTGACAATAGGTGGAGAAGAACCACTTAGAGTGTGCTATCACTCTTGGGTGGCTCGGCAATGGAGGAGAGGGAGAGAGAGCTAGAAGAGAGGAAGAATAATGATGATCCGTTTATTTTGAAAAATAAGAGTAAAATGGCTTAAAAAATTTCATCTAATGAAAATACTTGATGCTCATTAACTCTATTAATGAGCCTCATTAATGAGTATTTAATGAATATTCATTCTTCATTAAATGGCCATTTTGAAACTCCTCTTCTCTTCATAATTTGAATCAAAATTTGAATCTAATATTCAAATTGAATTCATAATTCAATGAATGTCACTATTTATCATTGAATTCAAAATTCAATGAATATCATCATTAAGTCTCACTTGAGTCTAACTCAAGTCTAGCCTCACTTGTGTCTAACTCAAGTCTAACTTAATCGAGTCTTACTCAATTAATCTAATTTGGATTACACTTATTCCAATTTGGTTCATCATATGAACCTAATCCTCTTGGTTCATCATATGAACCTAATCTCCATCTAATTGCCCTTTGTGTGTGACCCTATAGGTTCTTGTAATGTTGGCAATGCTCCTAAACCCATTTAGAAGCATAAATAATGAGCGGTATCTAGCAACACATCATTACTGCCTAAGTTACAAGAATGTTGAGATCCAACATCACCTTTGTGACTACTAATTGTGACTCTCACAATATGTGACAATGTCCTTCTATCCTTGACATCTAGATTGATCAACTGAGGTATAGACCGTGTCATCCTCGAATCAATCTATGTCTTGAAATCCAAGTAGACTCACTTTAAACAAATGAGTTCAATATCTCATATTGACTCATTTGGGCATGACCATGCACTTAGTGGTCTCACTCTATCAAGAATCATGATGTCACTCCGTCATATAGGAGGGATAGATCTCATCTACATCACTCATATCCCTCTGCATAATTTGTTACATACCCAGTAATCGCCTTTATAGTCCACCCAGTTACGGGTGACGTTTGACGAAGCCAAAGTATGCAACTCCTTATGTAGGGAACCACGATGACTTCAGGTCCAAGGACTGATAGTCATAATAATAATCACATGAGAAAGTATATGACACTCATATAATGATCCATGATACTTTCTCATGGCGGGTCATTCAGTATAGATTCTCCAATGCATACCCATGTATCAACTTGATATCTCTATATCCATGACTTGTGAAATCAAGTCATCGAGTTGACCTACATGCTAGTCTCATCGCATTAACATTGTCCCTGAATGTTAATACTTGACTAGGAATGATTAAGAGTAGTGTTCTCTATATCATCTCACTATCAATTCAACCAATTGATTGATATAGATAAGAACCTTCTACTCAAGGACACTATTATACTTAGTTATTTGGCACCAATACAAGTAAGTATAATAAGCATAAAGAAATGCCTTTATTAATATATAGGAATATGATATAACGAGTCCATACAATAATCATCATATGATTGGCTTTAGGGCTCTAACTAACATTACCTCATTACCAGTGAACCCATATAGAGGAGTCACCATCTGTTGAAGTTCACTCGGGCCAATCTGCAGTTGATCAAAAGATTTTTTGAAAATAATATTTACAGAACTATCAGTATCTATAAATGCACGAGAAATAGTGTAATTGACTATCACAGCCTTAATTATTAACGCATCATCATGGGGTATTTCTACCCCTTCAAGATCTCTGGGCCTAAAGCTGATTTCCGGCCCTGCTGCTCTTTCCATGCTACATCCTACAGCATAGATCTCAAGTCTTCGTGCGTGTTCCTTTCTGGCCATGTTGGAATCTCCATTAGTGGGCCCACCCGCGATCATATCAATGCTGCCCCGGGCGACGTTGCTCCTGTTCTCTTCTTGCCGGGCTATCATAGCCTTAGGCTGAGTTTTCTCAGGCACTTGAGTTGTACCGGCCGGGGTTGGTAATACACCTTGTTGAGGCTCGACCGGGTGATATTCTAATTTGAGTGGACTTTGCTACCTGAGATATTGCTTTTGATAGTAGTTTTGCTTCTGATAACGATCCCTATTTGCTTTCTTATTTTTTAAGACAAAACAATCTTCTGTATGATGACTGCTGGTCTTGTGATAAGTACACCATCTTCTTGGTGCTTCCTGATGCATCTCCACATGTTGTACCACTTGTGGACGATATTCTGGATGACGATGGGGTGGAGGGATTACTTGAGGTCCCCTTGGTGGAGGAACTGGAGCGGGAGCCCTCTCCTTAACAGGAGCAGAAGAAGAAGTAGTATCTTCTTTTCTGTGTGCAGCCTGAGCTTCTTCGACATTAATAAATTTAGTAGCACATTCAATTAATGAGTCAAAATTTGTAGGGGTATTTCTCACCAAATCTTTAATGAAATCATTATCATTCAAGCCCTGAGAGAAAGCACTTACCAATATCTCAGTAGTAGCATTGGGTACATCAATAGCTACCTGATTAAATCTCTTGATGTAGGCTCTGATGGCCTCTTTAGATCCTTGTTCAATTGAGAATAAGCTCTAGGGAGTTTTATGATACCTCTTGTTGCTGGAAAAATGGTGTACAAAAACCTTCTTGAAATCTTTAAACCTTCGGATAGAATTTTCAGGCAATCTTTTGAACTAGCATTGAGCAGCTCCTTCGAGTGTTGTAAGGAACATTCGACATTTTACTCCATCAGAAAATTATTGTAATAATGCTACATTCTTAAATTTTAATAAATGATCCTCTAGATCTGTGATTCCAGTGTATTCGCCTATCTGAAGATTTTGATATCGCTTAGGAAGCGGATCATCCAGTATACCTTGAGAAAATAGAGAAATAATTCTCTTTGGTGAGCTATCACTGGCCACCATCATTTTAGCTTTGCGCTTCTCCTTGTCCTGTGCCTCACCAGAGGATTCTTGAAATACAGGCCTTCGTCCTCCTTGCTCGATAGGAGTATGAAGAAAGGCTCGAGGGCGTCTAGTCGGAGAAGCAGTGGTCGGAGTAATATATACACGATCTTCTTCTTCCAACTCTCTTTCCTTTCATCGATCAGTAGTTGAGACAGTCGGATTATGAGCTACCGGCAGAGCTCCGGTATGAGCTTGCTGTTGTTGTCATTGTTGTTGTAGAGCCTTCTGCACATGAGTGTTAATAAGGAAATCCAGATCTTCATGACTAATAGTGAGTAGGTTCGATTTTCCAGCTTCTTCCATCTTGCAATCTCAGATTCAGGTGAAAGTCCTACAGATGGGGTCAAATTTGATCCTGTCTGAGAAACTTGACAAAATGGAAAGCTGGAGAGAGAACCCAATGTTGATGAAAAAGAATACCTGGAGACTTCCGATCCGATAAAACCAAAGCGGATCCAGAAGAAGAAAATCACAGAATACCTCCTTGTGTAAAGACCCAAGGGCGGAAGGAAGAATCCCCGGAAGAATACCAAGATCTGGAGCTTTAACAACCTCGTACGCACAAGAGACCAGCCAACACTATTGTCAGCGACCTAAGACCGGGGCGGGAATCCCTGGCTAGGCCCTCCGACGCTCAAGTTAGTGATTTCTCTCGGTGGGGAAGAAGGAAGAAGGAAGAAGGAAGAAGGAAGAAGGAAGAAGGAAGAAGGAAGAAGGAAGAAGGAAGAAGATGAACAATAACTCTAAATTAGGGTTTGCAATAGATGACTATGTGTGTTGTGAGCGTGAGCATACCTGGCTAATGGAGAGGATTCCCCTTTTTATACCACTTCATCTAACCTCCATAGTCATGAAGTGGACCCCGGTTAGTTAGAGTTTGTTATGAGATGACATAAGCCATGTACTTGCATAAAATAGTTTTTAAGGAATCTTTCTTGTACCCCAGATGTACCCTTTTTCTCGCTTAGTACCTGCAGAACAGTCTAGAAACATTCTTCTTGCCAAATTAATCAACCTGTTATACAATCACATGCTACAGATATTTTCATAAGCTATTTATAAATATTCCCAAAATATTTGTTCCTGCCCTGTCTTATAAATTATATCGAGGTATATTTATCGCTTATGCCTGCTTGCCCTGTTTTTGCTATGTTATATACAACCCGATATTATACTATGATTTGTATCGGACGGAATTGAACCTACGTTATGTTCGGGTGGGTTATTATTACTATTCAACCTATGTCCTATTCGTCCAATAATATACTATAAATTCTGTACGGCTTTGTTTCTTTATATACCGAAGCGATCATATACATCCGACCCATAGTAGTCTATATCCAGATGTACTAATTCAGACAATCCCGACCATCTATCTTAAAGTGCAAACCCGGTCGACATTGACCAATCTTTCTTAAAGTATTATCCCGGCCGATATTGACCTATTTTCTTAAGGTATTATCCCGATCGATATTGACATATTTTCTCGAGCATATTACCCCGATCGATATCCATGCTTGTTTAATCCTGCTATCTCTTTTCTCCTTCCCACAGAGGACCTATTAAACCTAACCTATATCAGGTGAAATACTATATTTTTTCTCCAGCACTGCTAATCCAAGACCAAGTCTTGGGATCTTTCTTTTGTTTCGTTGTGTGCAAGACCAATGTCTCTTCTTGAAGGACGGAGCATCAACGAACCACCTCCATATGAGATGTACGAGAGGCATGAATTCAATTTGTGGAGAATGCAGATGGAAAGCTTCATCTTCATGAACGACTTTGATAGTGGCTTGGCACTGAGAAGATCAACACAAAACTCGGAAGCAAACTAAAAGGTAATAAAGTTAGTTTCAGATTTATTACCTAACAAAGTTAATTGCAGGATAGGAAAAGTCAAGGATGGCCACGAGTTTTGGACCTGTCTGACCAAGTTTCACGAGGAGCCGTTGGAGTTAGATGATCAAGCCAAAATCGAATCCATACTCGAGTCAGATCCAACGGAAAAGGCTACTGAATTAGGGGTTGCGCTCAAGGTTAGTATTATTTACCAAAATACTCCTGCTAATAGTAGTTTAAAAAATATACATGTTAATTTGGATATTTTTGAAAATATATGTGAAAATAGTGTAGTTGACAATACTTGCAAAAATACCCCTAGGATATTTTCTGATAAAATAAATCTAATTAATTTAGAATGTAAAATACCGAAAAGGGTGAATCACCATAAGGGAATTTTTTGAAATTTTTTGAAATTTTCTGGGAATTTTTCGGAGACCGTATGACTTCGTTTACGAGGAGAATATTGGGCCTTGGGAATGCCTGTTTGGGATACCCCATTTAAGCGAGGAAATGTTGATTTCCTTTTATTTTCTTTTTTCTTTTTTTCTTTCTTTCCTCCTCCGCACGCCCGAGTCTTCTTCCCCGCCCAACATCGTGCCCTAACCGCACGCGGCGGTTTCCTATTCCCCCGAGCGTACAAACCCGTGCCCGATCACTTCCCCTTCTCTTCTCTTCTCCTTCTTCCTCCCTGAGCCGATCCTCTTCCGTCCCTGCCCAAGTGCCGACAACGCGCAAGCCACTGCCGGTCCGTGCCTAGCGCTGGCGTAAATCCAGCAATTCTTCTTGAGCATGCCCTAGCGTGGAATCCAAGCCCTAGCCTTCTGCGGCATCTCCTCACCCGATCCTCCTCTTCTTCGCGCCGCCGGTACCCTACCTAGTTTGCTTCGGTGCCATTGGATTAAGTTGGTGCCACCACTGATCGTCGGAGAGGAAGGGCTATCCAGACTCCAAGGGTCAGGGTCGAGTCTTCTTCTTCCCCTCTGGATTTTTTCGGCTCGGTGCCCTAACTGCGATCTAGAAGGTAAGGGATTACTCAGTTGGAATTTGGGATCTAATTCTATACTTCGGTTGGATTCTTGATCTCCTTCTGTTCTGGTCAGTGTAGGATTTCAGTGAGTGAGGAGGGGTTGTTCGGTGAACCTGGATTTGGAGCGTTTGATTTGAAAGACAACAGGACTTGCTGTGCTGCTGGAATTGTGATCGCAAGGTGAAGTAAGACTTGTTGTGGGGTTGTTCTTAGATCCTGCAATCACTCCTTCCAGCAACTCTTTGATTCCAGCAGCAAGAACGGCTGTGAACTTGAGGTAAGGGTAGGGATTTGATATATGTGTTGAATTGGGTATGTTATGGATTACATAATTAGTTATTTATGTGTAAAAGGAATTAGGTTTTTATTATTAATTTAATGGTTGATTGGGGATTAAGTAACTAACCCTAATTGATCGTCAATTTTGTTTAGACAGGATGATGGTCATGTGATTAGGATTTTACCCTAATTTAGGGTTAGAGATTTTATTTAGCTATTTATAATAATTGTAGCTAAATAAAATATATTTATATTGGTGACATAGGAATTTGACGTGAGACGAGTATCTCAACGTCAGATTTGGACAGGATACGATCCTTTCTATTGGAGGCGGCGGGAACCTTGACTTATCTTTTAGATTTGTCATTTGATGTTCATAGTAATTTCTTAACAAATAGTAATGATTATGTTTTATATCTGCATCGGTATGTCATTATCCATTACCTTTGCATGCTTTGATTATTTTCCTATTTGCATTCATGTTTGTACCTTCAGATTACTTATGATGATAAAGGTAATGACATACCATGCCATAGGATATACCAGACTTATTTGATGCCATATCTGACCTGTGTACCTAGATTTTTCTGATTTGATCTATGTATATTTTTGGTACATATTTTATAGAGGTAGATATGGTCAGGATCTTCATGCTTAGTGTCATGCACCATCTCGCATGATTACATGTTGTGTGATAGTCGGCTCTATTATTGTTGAGCACATCGTCAGTTACATAGATCTGTACACACCACCACTCATGGGTTAGTGGTATGTCAGGCAGGTGTGTGGCAATTCTGCTGTTAGGCTCCGCTGGTCCGGTGACTCAACGTGGTAGCCGGCAGACAGTTCTGCTCTGTTAGGCTCCGCTGGTTCGATGATGCAGCGTGGTAGCCTGCAGACAGTTTGCTCTGTTTGGCTCCGTTGGTCTGCTCATGGGTAGTGTGACGCAGCGTGGTAGCCAGCAGGGATCCCTCCTTTGGATTGTCTCATGGAGATGAGAGCATTGCGCTTCCCCACTTATGATTTGGGGTAGGAGGATAGGTATACTCTGACAGCATCCCATCCACTCGGTCACTAATTAGGAGCAGTGACGACAGAGTGCACGGTTGTCATAGCCCTACCTACTCCGTCTCACCATCGTGTGTGAGATGGCTGACTGGCATCAGGGGTGACCAGGACATGTCATTGACATCATATGCATTGATGTATTTATTGCTTGTGTTTGCTGCACTTGTATGTTGTATATTGAATGGATGCATTTGTTTGACATATATATAGGATTTCTATACCTCTCAGTTATTATCCATACACCAAGTCCTGGTTAGTACAGTTTTCTCCTGTTTATTTCAGTTGCATTTATCATTCTTATATCAGGAGATTGTACGCATGATTAGTGCTAGTTGTTATTTTCTTACTATGCATGTCAATATTTCCCCCTGAGGAGTTGACTCACCCCGTGATTATTATTATATTTCAGGTTGAGGCTGTCCGGAGAGTTCCAGTCGCTAGTCCCCTGCAGGTCGCGAGGATGTGTTGTTTCGGTCTTTTGGGTTTCTTATGATGATATATAAGCGATGTTGTAGACTTGTTCTGGTTTTGACACTTGGATACTATATGGTTTTACTTTATTGTCGATAAGTTTTATTTGGATGTGTTTTGCTACATGCCTGCCTGGATGGCAGAAGAGGTGAGTTCGTTGTGATTTGTGTTTTTTGGGTGTAGTGGAGTAGGATATCAGTTTTGAGCTTTATGAGTGTAGTTGAGTAGGATTTTTGACTTGGTTTTCTTATCGTTACATTTGTTTCATTTTACTATTAAACTGCGTGGTGATTGCTTGTTTTTATATATATTGTTCCTGCCATGTTGGCCGAGGTATTTGGATGGATGTAGAAAGTTTCAGATTATCACCTGTACAGGGGAGATGCTGCCGAAATTTCTTCTGGCAGAGACTCTCCCGGGGCGTGACATAAAAAATACAGAAAATCTGAAAAAAAATTAATAAACCTAAAAATTCAAATTTAAACCTAAACAAATCTGAAAATTCAAATGATAAAGATGACAAGGTCAATATTGATCTAGATAAAATTAATAAATTTCTTAATAAATTATTTAATTATATAGACAATATCAATCTAGAAAATCCTATCCAAACCCAAGATAATTTAATTAAAAAAAATTAAATTTTAATGATAAAATTAATCTAATAAATTCCACTAATCATATCAACTTAAAAGGCAAATAAAATATAAGGATAAAATCTAACACTTTGATAAAATCAAAACTAAATTTAACACACTTAAAATTAATTGTTAAAAATAACATATTAAACAAAAATAATCTAGAAAATTCAAAACTTAATAAAAGGCCAAAAGATAAACTTTTAAAGAAATATAATTCAAAAAATTTAATTAATTCAAATTTAAAAATTAATGAAAACTTAAACATTAAACACACTTCTTTAAAGAAGGACAATTTGACTCATCTAATTAATTAAAAATTAAAAATTAAAAATTACAGACCAATAATTTAGGAGAGGCTCTAGAATAACTGGCATCTCCAAAATTAATCTACCCGATAGGGTAACCAAAACTAATCTACCCAGCAAGGTAATTAGGACTAGTTCAAAGGGATAATAATTTAACTTGACCAATGGTATTGGTGAAGTCTTGGATGATAGTACATTAGGGAAGCTTTGTCTATGCATGTCTAGGAAGACATGACTTCGATCTGGTGCATTTGGCTTAGTGGAACTAACCGAAGCTACACTTTACGGATCTTAACCAGTTAGACCAATGTTTTGTACTAAGTTCAGTGGATATGACTATTTGGAAAACCTCGAAAGTATGGTTACTCTAATAATGTCCAGGTGACTCACCATAGCCTAGAAGTTTATCTAAAGAATGTCTATTTGTTGAGCCCAAAGCTAAACCTGAATCTAACACAAAGTTAAATCAAACCCTAAAACTGAACTTAATTCGTCTCACAAAATTATATGATTCGCTGATTGAAAATTTAGATCAGGTGAGATGACTAAGGACTTCAAATAAAACCAAATTTAATCGATTCAAATCATATCGAATCGAACCAAACCAAATTGAATAGAATCATATCGAATCGAATTGAACCAAATCAAATCGAATCGAATCAAACAAAATTAAATTACGTCTAATTAGATCTAATTAAAATTAAGCTAAATCAAATCAAACTCAATTCAATGGAAAATTCAATTTCAACTTATTTAAAAATCATTAAAAAAACACTTTTCAAAATTATTTAAAAATAACATTAAAAATTATTTTAAAAACTTTAAAAATTATTAAAAAAAATTTCTTTCAAAAATCATTTTAAAAACATTAATTTTTTTTTAAAATTATATTTAAAAAACGTTAAAAATAATTTTAAAAACCTTAAAAATTATTTAAAAAACATTAAATTTTTTTTAAAACTTTAAAAATTATTTTAAAAACTTTAAAAATTATTTTAAAAATATTCTTTTAAAAATCATCTTAAAAATTCTTTTAAAAATTATTTTTAAAAATTCTTATAAAAACTTTAAAAATTATCTTAAAAATTTTAAAAAATCTTTTAAAATTTATTTTAAAAAACGTTAAAAATTATTCTAAAAATTATTTTAAAATTATTTTAAAAATTTTTAAAAATTTTAAATATTATTTAAAAAAATATTCTTTTAAAAACTTTAAAAATTATTTTTATTTTTTTTTCAAAAAATATTTTTAAAAAATGTTAAAAATTATTTTTAAAACTTTAAAAAATATTTTTTTAAAAAATTCCTTTAAAAATCATCATAAAAATTTCAAAATTCATTTAAAAACTTTAAAAATTATTTTAAAACTTCTTTTTTAAAACTTGAAAATTATTTTAAAAATACTTTCGAAAATCATTTTAAAAAATGTAATTTTTTTTAAAAAATTATTTTAAAAAACGATAAAAATCATTTTAAAAATTATTTTAAAAAATATAAAAATTATTTTAATTTTTTTTAAAATTCATTTAAAAAACTTTAGAAATTATTTTAAAAATTCTTTCAAAAATCATTTTAAAAACTTGAAAAATTATTTTAAAAAGATTAATAATTCTTTTAAAAAGATTTTTAAAAATGTTAAAAATTATTTTAAGAACATTAAAAATTCTTTTAAAAACTTTAAAACTTTTTTAAATATTTTTTTAAAAATGGTTAAATTTTTTTAAAAAAATTCTTTTAAAAACTTTTAAAATGATTTTAAAAACAAATTCTTTTAAAAATCATTTAAAAAAACTTCAAAAATTCTTTTAAAAATTCTTTTTAAAAATGTTAAAAATTATTTTAAAAACTTTAAAAACTCTTTTAAAACTTATTTAAAAACATTAAAAATTATTTTTAAAAGTATTTTAAAAAATTTTAAAAATTATTTTAAATAATTATTTAAAAATCATTTTAGTTTTTAAAAAAAATCGTTTTAAAAATAATTTTTGAAAATCAGCGTAAAAATCCTTTTAATTTGTTTTTTAAAATTATTAAAAATATTTTTAAAATTTATTTAAAGAGTATTTAAAAATCATTTTAAAAATCTTTTAAAAATAATTTTTGAAAATAATTTTGAAAATCCTTTTAAAAATTCTTTTAAAAATCATTTTAAAAATCATTTTAGAAATCATTTAAAAAATCTTTTAAAAATTACTTTGAAAATCATTTTAAAAATCCTTTTAAAAAAAATTATTTTAAAAATCCTTGAAAAAATCCTTTTAAAAATTCTTTTAAAAATAAAAAGGTGATAGAGTCAGCTCACCAGAGAGCATACCCGGACAAGAAAAAGAAATAGACGGATCGGACATCTAGACAGATCCAGCAACCACAGGCTACATAACAGCAGAGTGATTGCAGTCAGACAAGTCAGGGTACTTCTGCGCCATCTGGTCAATCTTAGAAGTCGAGGCGGTTTTCATCAGGACATTTTCGGCCTCCTCAGCAGACCCGGAAACAACCCGCCAGTGATGTCCATTGTGCCTGGTGTGGGTCCAGAGAGCACACCACATCAGCCTGCACCCTGGGACAGTCAGTTTGCTATTATTGAAAACTGCCTAGGCACATGAGCCGAGATTGTTCGTTGAAGGCTCAGCATATTGCTTCCAGGGTTTCTGGTCATGGAGTTCAGCTCAGTCAGACAGGGACTCAGCGAGGAGGGCACAGAGCCCAAACTTCACATCGCCAGCTGAGGATAGCTCCCCTTAGAGCAGCTGGTGATTACGGCATGCAAGGACAGGAGCACCCCAGTGCCCTCATAGTACGACAGAGTTCTGTCGTGGGATCGCCATATCAGCTGCAGCCTCAACCCCTAGTCCAGTATCTGCAGCCCCTGCCTTTGGTTCAGTACCAGACACAGTCACAACCACCAGTACAGTATCAGTCACATCCCTCACTTCCACCTCTGGCCCCATATCTCGTTGGTTGTGTTGGTGCAATATCCCTAAGTCAAGGATGACCTGGTTTACTAAGCTTGAGTTGGCTCAAGCTTGAATCTTTATATTTGGGTTTCGATGTTTGACAATACAGATAATACGTGGAGATTACAGGTGTAATCATCCAATTGGGGAGATTGCTGGAGAAATTCTCCTCTGGTTAGGGTTTGACCAGTCTGAGTTTGAAGAAGAGTCAAGTAGGTCAAAATTGACCGGATACATGACTGGGAAGTCCTAGTGAGTGAAGCTAGGCAGAAAGAAAAATCCTGATGAGTGAAGCCAGGTGAAAGATCCTAGTGAGTGAAGCTAAGTGAAAGTCTTGGTGAGTGAAGCCAGGTAGGTGGAATGTCCCGGTGAGTGAAGCCGGGCAGTGGAAAAATCCTGGTGAGTGAAGCCAGGTGAAAATCCTAGTGGTTGAAGCTAGGTGAAAGTCCTGGTGAGTGAAGCCAGGCAGATGGGAAGTCCTAGTGAGTGAAGCTAGGCAGATGGAAAGACCTGGTGAATGAAGCTAGACATGTGGAAATCTAGGTGGGTCAAGGTTGACCGGACACCTGGTGTTTGGAAGTCCAAGTGGGTCATGGAGGACCAGACACTTGGCATGAGATGGTAAGTCCAAGTGGGTCAAGGTTGACCGGACACTTGGCGCAAAGAGAAAGTCCAGATGGATCAAAAGTTGACCGAATTCTTAGCAGTCGTAAGTCCAATAGGGAGTTGACATGGAACTAGGAAATTCGGATGTAATAAACTTTCGAAGGCCATAACTTTTGACTCGGATATCGGAATGAGGTGATCTCGGATGCAAAACGAAGCTAATTTCAAGCTCTATCTAATTTTCTGCTTTCCAATCGATTGGTGAATCGATTGTAGGGTTCAATCGATTGGTCAATCAATTGGGTGACATGAATTCGTGCAGAAATGGGTTGAATCGATTGGTTAATCGATTGAAACTTCCCCTAATCAATTTTTCAATCGATTGGGAGAGTTTTTGAGTGAACAGTGAGCTTCTGAATCGATCCGTTGATCGATTGAAACCTCCAATTGATCGGGCAATCGATTGAGGGGCTGGGAATGTGCGCGACAGCGCTGGAAAACACGCGAGACGTGATGGATCGATTGGGAAATCGATCCAGGCAATTCCCAGGAGCACAGAGGCACTCTGGATCGATCGGCCGATCGATCCAAAGCCTCCCCAATCGATTGGGAGCAATCCAATCGATTGGGATTCGATCGTTGGCGTCGTTTTTAGCTGTTGGCATGCGTTCATCTTCGATAGTTCTTCCTTGATTCTTCTCCAGCGATAGAGCAGCTCTCCACAGTTTCTTCTCCACTCTAACGCTAGTTCTTGAGGGGTTCTTTGAGCAAGGTTTGCTGGTGATCCAAGATCAAGAGGCGAGCTACAACAAGAAGTTAGGGTTAGGGTTTTCAGTGCATATCTTGTAAGCTTTTGCTTGTATTTTATTTTGCCTTTCCTTACTTCTTGTATTGAGAGTGTTGTAAGGCTTCTCCGCCTTCAGTAGTTATCGTAAAGGAGTATTTTCATAGTGGAGGGTGTGTGAGTGTGTGGATCCTTGGATTAGTCACCTCTTGTTGAGGTGGATACCAAGTAAATTCTAGAGTTAGTGTTGTGTGTTTGTTTCTTTGTATTTTCCGTTGCATATCTTTGAAGAAACAATCAACGACGAGCACGTGATCGCGCCAAGCTATTCACCCCCCTCTAGCTCCATTTTCGATCCCAACAAGTGTTATCAGTGCGAGGTTGCTCTTCACCGGAATCATCGCCGGAAGGGGCAAAAAGCTAGAGGGTGAAGAGGTTGGAGCAATTCTACAAGTCGAAGACTTCATCAAAAAGTCTCAACTTCAGGATGGAATTCCGAAATGGACTCGGATTCGACACAAGGGTGCCTCCACCATATGTATCCACGATTTTCGATTCTTGGAAATCAAGAATTGAAAATTTTCTTATGATGGAGATAGAGCAATGGTTTGCTCTAATGGAAGGCTTCGAAGCTCCAAAGAATTCAAAGGGCAAAATTCTCAAGAGGAGCAAGTGGAGCCAAGAACAAATCCAAAGGTGTGAGGCTAATGACAAAGTGACCAAGCTTTTGGTCAATCTATTGCCGAGCAACATCTTGGAGAAAATTGAAGAATTTGAAGATGCCAAAGAGCTATGGAGCAAATTGGCATAACTTCATGAAGAACCCTCCACTGTACCAATCCAAGAAAAATCAAATGAGGGTGATTCATTGAATCAAGACCAAAAAGAAGAAGAAGAGGACTCCGAGGTTGAGAGGTGCTCAACACCAGAGGAAGAAGAAGAAAGTCCATCCTCAATAGAGCACGAAGGTAAAGCCAAAGGAGTTTACTCCTTATTTCATGTGCATGACGATTTGGAAGTTGAGAGATGTTCAACATCCGAGGATGAAGAAGAAGAAGCCTTCACCTCTAGGATTGAGGGGGAGCGTGGATCATTATTGCTGGATCAAGAAGAAGCCTCTACATCCGGATCAAAAGGAGAATATGCCATCCCTACACTTGAAGGTATAAATGTTTCAATTAAGAATAAAAATCATATTATATGTTTTGAGTGTAGGGAACATGGACACTACAAGAGAAAGTGCCCCAAATTGGCCAAGAAGAAGGGCCAAGTGGCACTAAAGGGCAAGGTGAAGCCCAAGGAGACCGTCCCCACAACAAAGAAGAGCAAGGAGCACATTGTGTGCTTCTCTTGCAATCAAAAAAGACATTTCCAAAGCCAATGTCCTAAGGGGAAGAAAGCTGTTAAAGCTAAAGGAGGAAACATGGATCAAGGGGGAGCCTCCAAGGTAAAACGAAAGGTATCATTTATTGAGCATATCCCCTTAAATAATGATAAAAAGCATGCTAATTCCAATTTTTATCATTTTAATGCTATTTACCATAAAAATAGGAAGCATGATAGCATTAAGGAAAAACATGTAACTCTTCATGCTAAAACTACCACACTTAGGTCTAGGAAGGTAGATAAAAATTTAGACAAGAATTCTAAAGATTTTAGTTACAAGCTTAAAAATAAAAATACACAAGGATTAAATGAAAAACTAAAACCTAAGGATTTAATGAGAGAAAAATTAAGTCTTGAGGTCAAGACTTGATAAATTAAAAAAGACCCTAAAAAGGATGGAAAATATCCTAAAAGGGCAAAATGAGCAAAATCTAGGTTTAGGACAACAAGGGTCATCTAAGGGTAATAGAGGTTTGGGATACAAACCTAAAATCAAAAAGGATGTGCCTTCTTACCATAGGATTCCATATAGTTATGAAACTAACCCTAGGCCTAGTGGTAAATTCAAAAATACAAGGAAAGTTATCCCTAAGAGTATTTTTGTAACAAATATGACTAAGACTTCTATAAAGTCTAAGAAAGTCACTAAGAAGGTCACAAGGGAAAAAATCCCTAGAGTTGACCTAGAAAAGGTGACCAAGGCTTCTAAGAAGCCAAACAAGGTCACTAGGAAGGTGTCTAGAGAAGTTATCTCTAGTGAGTACCTAGAGCATCCAAGGAGCGCCAATACATTTTGGGTTCCTTGGAGCATTTTCTCTACCCCTTAGATGGGTTAGAGAGTGTCAACTCAAATTGGAGGGTAGTTAACCCAACTTTGATGAAGTTGACACTCGGAGAGCATTTTCAAGGTTATTATCAACCTTTGAAAATGAAATGGAGTTTCATTTACTCTTTGGAAGAGTAAAATGTGCCATAATTTGAAAGTTCAATTTAAAATTAAATTGACACAATTGGGAAAATCATAAAGAACTACTAAGTTGGGATTTTGGTATGTTCTTAAGGAGTAAGGGCAAAAAATTTAGAACTTGATCTCGATGATTACTCCTTGAAGGAGAAAATTGTGCCAAAATTTGAGGAATATGCTTAATTTGAATTGGCACAAATTAAGAAAAGCAAAAGAAATGTCAAAATTATACTTTGGCATTCTCTTCGAAAATAGTGGGCAATCTAGGGTTCAAATTTGTTAAAGTTAGCTAAGGTTAAGGATACTTAGATAGGTAATCTAGGTATTGTATGTGTGCTAATTTGTCATGTCTTGTTTGCCGATCATATGTCATGACATCATATTTATTTATTTGTTTTCTCATTCATGTTTTATTATGAAAAATATAAAAATACCATGTCATGTCATACATACATCATGTAGTTATAGGAAATTTTCTTTTGAAAATTATTTATCTTTGATGTATGCCATAACATTTTCATTCATCAGTTTATTTCTTGTAATTAAGGACTAATGACATTCACTAACAAGTAACATCCTGGGTGGATGTTCATAGTTTCAAAAATGTCTAGGTAGATATGCATGATCCCTAGTTTAGGGCAAAACCAAGATTTTACATCTCACCAAAGAACTATAAGGTGACTTGTATGTGGTTTCATACACATTAAATACAAGTGAAATGTTAGGATGATGAACAAAACTCAAGATGTTGGTTTAGTGCATTCTTTTGAGTTTTAAGTTTATCAAAACACATAGTTATGTGTTTTCCAATCATTGAGAAAGTTAATGTACAAGTCATGTAAGCCCAAGGAACATGGTTGGATATTGGTTTTGAAAATGATTTTAAAATACTTTTGGAAAACCTTGGTGAAGGCTATCTTTTAATAGTAATCATCATTGAATAGTTATGCACAAACTTGGAAGAAAACACTAAAGTTTTTACAAGTTTTCAAGTTTGTGTCAATCTTTGAAAATATGAAGTATTTTCTTAGAAAACTATTTTCCCATGATAATATATGCCCTAAATAATGTCTACAACGATTTTCATGATTTTTAGAATTTTGTAGAATTTTCTAGGGGTTTCTGAAGTTGACTGAAATGAACTTTTAGCAACTTCAGACCTTCAATCGATCACCCGATCAATTGAGGGGCCTCAATCGATCGGGCGATCGATTGAGGGTGTGTTTCTCGCAAGCAGAAGCTTGCTGGATCGATCCATCGATCGATCCACATAGTTTGAATCGATCCATTGATCGATTGAATCACTGATTTCAGTTGGGAAAGCTTGTTTTCAGTGATTTAAACCATTTGTGGTCTAGGTAACCATTCCTAACCCCTTGGAACACATTTGTAATTATTTAGAGGGAGTTTTTATGATGAAAACTAGGATGGATTGGTTGAGGAAGACTAAGTATAGGTTTAGGTTGAGGTTTGGTTTCAATATTGAATTTTTGAACCTCAAAACTTCTAAATTTGGGTTTCCGAAAGATTTAGGAGTTCCAAGTCATTGTTGGTGCAATGACAGAAGTTACGGTCATGTCTTTAGGGGGAGTTACTCTTTAAGGACATGAAAATTTATTTTTCATACACCTTGGAAGGTGGTTAACCTTCTTTCGCAGAAATGCTCAAGGTTGGACATTTGAATACAATGGAGAGTGGATATCTTCATTGTTCAAGTGGTATATGCTCAAGGATGAGCATTTGGAGATAATGAAGGGTATGAGACCTTTATTATCATGTTGAACATAACGAGTGAAGTTGTGAACAACGATGAGTGACTCTTCAGGGGGAGAGTTTTTGATGTGTGCCAATAGGGGGAGAATGTGTGGTTTAAGTTAGGCCTTCATTACCTATAGAGGGAGTTTGCCCTCTAGGAAAGGGGGAGAATGAAGAAAACCCTCATTCATACATTGGCATGAAGGAAGTTGAGGCTATGAGATTAGCCTAACTTAAAGGTATTGTCAAACATCAAAAAGGGGGAGATTGTTGGTGCAATATCCCTAGGTCAAGGATGACCTGGTTGACTAAGCTTGAGTTGGCTCAAGATTGAGTCTTTATATTTGGGTTTCGATGTTTGATAATACAGATAATACGTGGAGATTACAGGTGTAATCATCCAATTGGGGAGATTGCTAGAGCAATTCTCCTCTGGTTAGGGTTTGACCAGTCTGAGTATAAAGAATAGTCAAGTAGGTCAAAATTGACCGGATACTTGACTGGGAAGTCCTAGTGAGTGAAGCTAGGCAGAAAGAAAAATCCTGGTGAGTGAAGCCAGGTGAAAGATCCTAGTGAGTAAAGTTAGGTGAAAGTTCTGGTGAGTGAAGCCAGGCAGGTGGAAAGTCCCGGTGAGTGAAGCCGGGCAGTGGAAAAATCCTGGTGAGTGAAGCCAGGTGAAAATCCTAGTGGTTGAAGCTAGGTGAAAGTCCTGGTGAGTGAAGCCAGGCAGATGGGAAGTCCTAGTGAGTGAAGCTAGGCAGATGGAAAGACCTAGTGAGTGAAGCCAGGCATGTGGAAATCTAGGTGGGTCAAGGTTGACCGGACATCTGGTGTTTGGAAGTCCAAGTGAGTCAAGGAGAACCGGACACTTGGCATGAGATGGTAAGTCCAAGTGGGTCAAGGTTGACCGGACACTTGGCGCAAAGAGAAAGTCCAGATGGGTCAAAAGTTGATCGAATTCTTAGAGGTCGTAAGTCCAATAGGGAGTTGGCATGGAACTAGGAAGTTCGGACGTAGTAAACTTTCGAAGGCCATAACTTTTGACTCGGATATCGGAATGAGGTGATCTCCGATGCGAAACGAAGATAATTTCAAGCTCTATCCAATTTTTTGCTTTCCAATCGATTGGTCAATAGATTGGGTGACACGAATTCGTGCAGAAATGGGTTGAATCGATTGGTTAATCGATTGAAACTTCCCCAATCAATTGGTCAATCGATTGGGAGAGTTTTTGAGCGAACAATGAGCTTCTGAATCAATTCATTGATCGATTGAAACCTCCAATCGATCGGGCAATCGATTGAGAGGCTGGGAGTATGCGCGACAACGCTAGAAAACACGCGAGACGTGCTGGATCGATTGGGCAATCGATCCAGGCAATTCCCAGGAGCACAGAGGTACTCTGAATCGATCGGCCGATCGATCCAAAGCCTCCCCAATCGTTTGGGAACAATCCAATCAATTGGGATTCGATAGTTGGCGTCATTTTTAGCCGTTGGCGTGCGTTTGTCTTCGATAGTTCTTCCTTGATTCTTCTCCAGCGACAGAGCAGCTCTCCACAGTTTCTTTTCCACTCTACTGCTAGTTCTTGAGGGGTTCTTAGAGCAAGGTTTGCTGGTGATCCAAGATCAAGAGGCGGGCTACAACAAGAAGTTAGGGTTAGGGTTTTCAGTGCATATCTTGCGAGCTTTTGCTTGTATTTTGTTTTCCCTTTTCTTACTTCTTGTATTGAGAGTGTTGTTTGGCTTCTCCACCTTTGGTAGTTACCGTAAAGGAGTGTTTTCATAGTGGAAGGTGCGTGAGTTTGTGGATCCTTAGATTAGTCACCTCTTGTTGAGGTGGATACCAAGTAAATCCTAGAGTTAGCGTTGTGTGTTTGTGTAGGACCGTTAGATTCGATAGAGGGGGGGGAGGGGGCGGGGTGAATATCGATTCGAAAAAAGACGAGTATAAACGCAGCGGAAAAATAAAGTAGACACAGATGTTTTTACTTCGTTCGGAGCCTGTGACGACTCCTACTCGAAGGCCCGTGGTCCTTGACCACTTTCGTTGGGCAATCACTAACAAGTCGAAATATGATTACAGAATAAGTACAGGAAATGCTAGTAATAATAAAGCAATACCGACAAAGAAAAATTAAATAAACACCGGAGGAGCACTTTTGTCGGAGCGTTGTTGACGTCGCACTTGAACGTCGAGCAGCAAGACCAGCAGTAGAAGAGTTCTCAGTAAAAATTCATTCTTGAAGCTCCTGCCTGGGGCTTCTTTTATATGCTGTTCCGGGCGCCTGGATCCCTTCCGGGCGCCTGGAGTGTGACGTAACTGCTCAAACCAAGATGCTCCACGTGGCGACGACTTGGCTGGATAAAATTCGCCTTCCGGGCGCCCGGACCACCTTGTTCCAGAAAGACTCCTTTTTCCTGCAAAACAAAGTTAGTCCGAGGCAAATATACATCCTGTAAAACAAATTGTTATCACAGTTAAAGTTTAACAGATGGATAAAGAGAGTATGACTTAGATTCCGTCTTTCCGAGACCGGAATCTAGTCACGATCTCGACTTAGACATCCGAAATGGATCTAAGCCGGATTGACGCCTAATGTCCCCTTCCCGGGAACGCGTCCTCACAGTCACTCCCCTCCAGTGACTTACCTCACTTACCTGCCAGACGTCCGGTCAGCCCGTCGACCCGTCTGGACTTCTCGCCAAGCGTCCGGTCAGCCCGTCGACCCTCTTGGACTTCTCGCCAGCTATCCGGTCAGCCCGTCGACCTAGCTGGACTTCTCCTGCACACTCGATCAAAGTGTCAGACAACAACAAGACTAACTTAACCTATTTTTCATTCATCAAAACCTAGGTTAAATCGTCAGTGCTAGCCGCACCAACAATCTCCCCCTTTTTGATGGAATGACAACCTGGTTAAGTTAGTGAAGGCATATGCAAGAAACAACATGCATTTGTGTGGTTTTAAAGTTAGTTTGTGTTTTCAAATTGGTTTAGCTAACTTAACCACCTAACCCTTCTCCCCCTTTGGCATTCATCAAAAAAAATGAACAAAGGTAAATAATCATAGTGAAGAGTTATTGTAACAGGTAATCAAATTTTGAAAGATATCTAAGTTTGGTTCAAAATTTGAAAGATAAAAGTGCAAGTTTTAACACCAAGTAAAAAAATAGTCAAGTTGACTTGGGGGAGACAAGTTGAGTTTTTTTTTTTTTGTCAAAAATTAATTTTTAAGGCTAATTTGATAAAAGCTAAATTTTGAAATAGTTAACTTTTCAAATCAGGTTTTAAAATCAGGTGGGATTAAACTTTTACATTTTTCAAATACATAGTTAAATTCAATGTTCAAACATATGTTAGGTTTTAAAAGGAATTTTTCAAACACACAAAATTTGAGTTAATTCTCCCCCTGAACTTGATATTTAACTTTAACCAGCTGTCTAACCAATTAGGTACTAACTAGCTATCAGAAGATAGTAGCTTTCACATGGTTAGTCAGATTAAGTTGATTACAAGCAGTCAGTTTTTTTGACTTGACTGATTAACTTTAATCTGATTAATATCTGAGTTGTATTTAACGTCCAGACTTATGTTGATGCACTGAAATAAGCATCTTAAGTCCAGACAGTTGGCCTATGCATCTCACCCCTTTCTATGTTTGTCAAACACAAGCAAGGTAAACCTAGGGTGTTGGTGAGATGCTCAAAAACTAGTCCTATGGGTACATGCTTTCTAAGGATTCAAAACTAGTCTAAGGCCAAAACTGTTTTTGAAAATCTAAAAATGGTAAGTTTTTGAAACCATACAGTTTTAACTTATAAGTTAAAAAACTAGTTTTTAGAAAAATTATAGTCTACCGAGATAGAACATAATCAATGTAGGTCTGAAATATCACTAGATAAATCCAAAATATGTTACAAGTAGTGTAGCTACAGAAGTAGGTCATCACTAAAGCTACTGAGATGATGAAGGGGGTGGTCCAGATCCCAAGGATCGAAGAAGTGCCATCAGCTCAGTGTGTCGGGTGTCTCCGGCTGCTCGTAACTCGGCAACCTCTCGCCGTATGTCCCGATGAAAATCAGAGTTCTCCTGCTGGAGACTCGCCATAGCTCTCTCTAGTCTGGTCATACGGTCGGCTAAAGTGCGGGGAGCGTGTCGTGGTGCTCGAGCTGGGGGTGGTGGTGGAGCCGGTGCGGCTTCCTCTGGAAATAGTGAGAGCATGAACTCGTCCACCTGTGCGTCTGGATCGGGCTGGTGCTGTGCCCCCCTCCGCCAAGACATAGTCCCGTCATCTCTATCTATATGGATGCCGGCTAGGGAAAAGTTCCGAGCGGCTATAACATCGAACTCGGTCATATGGGCAACGTCTCCCCTAGTGACATCAATGTGCAACGAGGACATATAGGCTGTCAGAATGTGACCAAATGGCATATGGACTCGACTGTCAGTCACAAATCCAGCTGAATAGATGATGGTGGAGAAGATATGTAGGCTGATGTCAATGTCTAACCTATGAATCAAGGCATAAAGTAAGAACGAATGGAATGGGCGCATCACAGCGATGTCCCGAGTAGTCAGTGGTAAAATGCAAAGGACTACAACCCTATAAAGAGTGTAGTCCTGGACTCGAAGTTCTACTGACCTAAACTGTGTCACAGTGGGATCTCTCTCTCCTCCGAAAAAATACGAATAAATCGTATCGAGAGTAATATGTGAGTAGGGATCTTCAAACGGTAGATCCCTCGGAGGATAGCACAGAAAGGAGCAAGTAGATGGACGCAACTCTAAAAACTCTCGGATAGTCGTAGGGGAAAATACGATATCAGTGCCTGCTGCCCTAGTGGTATAGGTGAAATCGTCTACTTTTACTAGGTTATTGCAAAATTCGGCACACAGACTTATGTTTATTGGACTGGTACATTCGACAAGGTTCGTTAAGTTATAGTGGCCTATAACCTCTAAAGCAGAGGGACATGACCTTAGAAAGAACGATCTATCTATGCAGGTAGTCCTAATGGCCTTATAAATGGTGGATTCAAACTTAATCCTAAGTTCGTCTGTGGGAAACCTAGGTTCTATACTAGTATTGGAGGGTCCAGCACCAGTATTTGTTCGTTTCCTACTGTATATAAATAAAAGAATATTCTAAGAAAAAATTGAGAAGACAAATTCTAATAAGATTTTAGAGAGGGGAAGTATTTTATTTACCGAGGAGCCATCGAAAAATATAGATTTGACGACCTCGGTTGAATCGCAACAGCGTCTTCACCGCAAGAAAATTTTGATTTAGAGTACTTTCGCACTGAGGTTCAAAGTGAACCTTGGCAAAAGTGAGAATTGGTGGGGCAAAGGTTGGGGGCACCTGCTGGCCCTTATTTATAGGGGACTCCGGGCGCCCGGATCCCTTCCGGGCGCCCGGGGTTGCTAGGGCGGGGCGCCCGGAACCCCTTCCGGGCGCCCCGGAGGGGAATACCAGGGGCGCCCGCCCCTGGTTTTTTTTTTTTTTGAAATTAGGTTTGAAGTTAAGTTTTGAGTTTGAATAAAATTTTGAATTTAAGTTTAAAATTAAAATTTTGAAATTAATTTTTAAGTTTAAAATTTTGAAATAAATTTTTAAGTTTTAAAATTTTAAAATTAATTTTTAAGTTTAAAATTAAAATTTTGAAATTAATTTTTAAGTTTAAAATTTTGAAATAAATTTTTAAGTTTAAAATAAAATTTTGAAAATAATTTTTTTTTAAAATTAAAATTTTGAAAATAATTTTTAAGTTTAAAATTAATTTTGAAAATAATTTTTAAGTTTAAAATTAATATTTTGAAAATAATTTTTAAGTTTTAAAATTAAAATTTTAAAATTAATTTTTAAGTTTAAAATTAAAATTTTGAAATTAATTTTTAAGTTTAAAATAAAATTTTGAAAATAATTTTTTTTAAATTAAAATTTTGAAAATAATTTTTAAGTTTAAAATGAATTTAAGTTTAAAATTTTAAAATTAATTTTTAAGCCTTATTCATCTCACCCGATCTATATTATCAATCAGGGAATCCTATGATTTTGTGAGATGAAATTGGTTTGATTACAGAGTTTTGGTTTAACTTGTGTTAGATTCAGACTTAGCTTTGGTTTCCACAAATAGGCATTCTTCGGATAAACTTCTAAGCTTGGTGAGTCACAAGGACATCATTAGAAGTAACCAACCTTTCGAGGTTTTCCGAATAGTCCTATCCACGGAACTTAGTACTAAATCTTGGTCTAACTGGTTAGGATTCGTTTAAGAGTAGCTTCGGTCAGTTCCACTTGGCCAAATGCACCAGATCGAAACCATATCTTTCTAGACATGCGATGCCCAAGTTTCCCTAACGTACTATCATCCAAAAATTTCACCAATACCATGATTCAAGTTAAACTTGGTCTCTAATTCTAATTGCCCTGCCGGGTTTGTTAGTTTTGGGTTACCCTGTCGGGTAAGTTAGTTTTGGAGGTGCCAGCTATTCTGAAGCCTCCCATTGAATTATTGGCCATTAATTTAAGTTTTGATTTTAGGCTTGTGTCGATTTTTTTTATAGTTATAGTTAACTTAGTGATAATTTTGTTGTTTTTTAAACTGTTTAGATTTTGAATTTGATTTAGGTTTGTATTTTGGATTTTGGTTTGGTTTATTTAATTTTATATAATGTATTTTTTCTTTAGGTATATAATATTGATTAAGTCCTACTTGCGTGGTTAGACACGCTTTCGGAACCCACGCTAGATTGGTTGACTTGTATTGGGTTATTAATGATTTGAAGGTTTTATTTGAATTCGACTTATATCCTAATCCGGTTTTATTATAACATGCTTTTTGATTATTTAGGATTAAGTCTAAATTTTTTGATCTTGTTGTGAATTTTTCTAACATCTCCTTTAAATTGTTTATTTCATTTTTTAATGATAAATTCTCCTCCTCAAGTGTTAGATCTTGAGTTGGATTTGAATTTTTTAATTGTTCCTTGAGGTTTTGATTTTCCTCAAGAAGTAATTTGTTTTCATTTTCTACTTTGGTTAATTTACTATTTAAACAAGAAATGATTCTAAAAAACTTTTTGTTTAAATTAAAATATACCTCATTCGAGCCTTCGGAAACGAGTACGGACTCGTGGCTTGTTTCGGGTTCAGACCCGTTTTCATCTTCGCGGGCCATCAGTGCGAGGTGGCTCTGATGTTTCTGCTCTTCTTCCTCTGATTCGTCCGAGGAGTCGTCCCACGTTGCTTTGAGTGCTTTCTTTTTTGTTGGCTTTGGTTTGTCGAACTTTAGTTTTGGGCATTCGTTCTTGTAATGTCCCTTTTTGTTGCAGCCGGAGCAAGTCACGTTCTTTTGTTCTGAGGGAGAGCTGATCTTTTGAAGATCCTTTTTGCTGAAGCTCCTCTTTCTCCTGGTGAACATTTTTCTTACCAAGTTCACCAGGTGTTCTTCGTTTTCGGAGTCTTGGTCAGATTCTTCTTCAAATTCAGGCTTGCTTTTCTTTTCTTTGGAGGACCCTGCAAATAGAGCTATACCTTTCTCGGCTCCAGCATTAGTTTGTTCGTGTAATTCTAATTCACAGAAAAGCTCATCTAATTTTAAGTTAGAAAGATCCTTAGAAATTTTGTAGGCATCCACTATTGATGCCCACAAACTATTACGTGGAAAGGCGTTTAATGCGTACCTTATTAAGTCTCTGTTCTCCATCTGGTGGCCTATCGCATGGAGCCCGTTGAGGATGTCCTTGATCCTCGCGTGTAGTTGATTCGCCGTTTCACCTTCCTGCATTTTTATATTAAAAATTTTATTTAAGAGAAGGTCTCGTTTTATTACTTTGGCGTCGCTCGTTCCCTCGTGCAGCTCGATCAACTTGTCCCATAGCTCTTTAGCGTTTTTGTGTGGACCGACTCTGTTCAGTTCTTCTCTTGTCAATCCGCATTGTAGAGTGTTGATCGCCTTATTTTTTGTTGATGCTTTTTTCTTGAGATCTGCTGTCCAGTCTTCAGGATCCACTAGATTCCCGACGTTGTCCACTGGAATTTTGTAGGGTCTCGTGATGCTCATCCACTGGTCGAAGTCTGTTTTGAGGTAGACCTCCATGCGCTTCTTCCAGTAAGGGAAGTCGTCCCCGTTGAAGAGTGGGGGTCGCACTGTGCTGAATCCTTCTTGTTGGGACATTCTGTGCACAGGTAAATAACCAAAAAAAACCCAAGACTTGGTCTTGGATTAGTAGTGCGGGAAGAGAAAAATAGAAAGGAATCTAGATTCGCGTTGCACTAATTTAAATTGATTAGAGAAATATTAAGTTAACGAAACAATAGTTTTAAAGTTAATTTAAAAAAAATTCACCCCCTGTCTGATTGGTGGTTGCACCAAATCAGAGCGGTACCCGCTCTGATACCACTTGTAGGACCGTTAGATTCGATAGAGGGGGGGTGAATATCGATTCGAAAAAAGACGAGTATAAACGCAGCGGAAAAATAAAGTAGACACAGATGTTTTTACTTCGTTCGGAGCCTGTGACGACTCCTACTCGAAGGCCCGTGGTCCTTGACCACTTTCGTTGGGCAATCACTAACAAGTCGAAATATGATTACAGAATAAGTACAGGAAATGCTAGTAATAATAAAGCAATACCGACAAAGAAAAATTAAATAAACACCGGAGGAGCGTTGTTGACGTCGCACTTGAACGCTGAGCAGCAAGACCAGCAGTAGAAGAGTTCTCAGTAAAAATTCATTCTTGAAGCTCCTGCCTGGGGCTTCTTTTATATGCTGTTCCGGGCGCCTGGATCCCTTCCGAGCGCCTGGAGTGTGACGTAACTGCTCAAACCAAGATGCTCCACGTGGCGACGACTTGGCTGGATAAAATTCGCCTTCCGGGCGTCCGGATCCCTTCCGGGCGCCCGGATCCCTTCCGGGCGCCCGGACCTCCGGGCGCCCGGACCACCTTGTTCCAGAAAGACTCCTTTTTCCTGCAAAACAAAGTTAGTCCGAGGCAAATATACATCCTGTAAAACAAATTGTTAGCACAGTTAAAGTTCAACAGATGGATAAAGAGAGTATGACTTAGATTCCGTCTTTCCGAGACCGGAATCTAGTCACGATCTCGACTTAGACATCCGAAATGGATCTAAGCCGGATCGACGCCTAATGTCCCCTTCCCGGGAACGCGTCCTCACAGTCACTCCCCTCCAGTGACTTACCTCACTTACCTGCCAGACGTCCGGTCAGCCCGTCGACCCGTCTGGACTTCTCGCCAAGCGTCCGGTCAGCCCGTCGACCCGCTTGGACTTCTCGCCAGCTATCCAGTCAGCCCGTCGACCTAGCTGGACTTCTCGCCAAGCGTCCGGTCAGCCCGTCGACCCGCTTGGACTTCTCGCCAGCTATCCGGTCAGCCCGTCGACCTAGCTGGACTTCTCCTGCACACTCGATCAAAGTGTCAGACAACAACAAGACTAACTTAACCTATTTGTCATTCATCAAAACCTAGGTTAAATCGTTAGTGCTAGCCGCACCAACAGTTTGTTTCTTTGTATTTTTCACTGCATATCTTTGAAGAAACAAGCAATGACTAGCACGAGATCGCACCGAGTTATTCACCCCCCTCTAGCTCCATTTTCGGTCCCAACAGGTTGGTCCTAGGAAGATCGTACCGGTTCTACTGTACAAAAATTTTATACAAGTGTCGAACCTTTCCTAACAACCTATTGTGTTCTTTAGAAATTAAATTAGGAATCGCAAACGGAACTTAACATTATTGATTCCAAATTTAACTTATATGTTCTTAATGGTTTAGACTTGGATCTCAAACGATGCTTAACATTATTGATCTAAATCCACCTATGTTATAAATTCAATTAAATATTAATTTCCAAAATTAGCTTCCAAGACTGCATGGCGAGGCACTAGTCCTTCTTGGTTATGAGATCATCCGCCACTGCCTAGACAAAGCCTTTTAAAGAAATCTAATGTTTAATTTCCTTATATAACCCTAGGTTTAACCAAAAGGAACAATCAAATCACAAGATCAAAATAAAAGAAACACAACTTCGAATTACAAATCCGAAAATCTAGAATCATATGCCTCTTGTGTTTGGAATTCATACAAAGAAAAACTAGCATGATGCGGAAAATAATTACTAGTTATACATTTCTTTATATGCAACGACCTCTTGATCTTCTACCGTATTCCTCACCTCCTCTTGGATGTCGTGTGGGCGACGATCCTCCAAGATGAATACCACCCAAATGCTCCTCCTCCTTTTCTAAGATTCAGCCACAACCACCACCAAGGAACAAAAGAGATCAAGAGGAAAGGGAAAGGGAAAGGGTCGACCACAAGAGAGAGCACAAGCAAGAGAATAAGAATTAATGCTTCATGAGGCCTCTCCTCCCCTTCTTTTATAATACTTGCCCAAGGCAAATAAGGAAAGATTTTTACAAAAAATTAAAATCTTCCTCTTGTTTTCCTTTCCTCCTTTTTAATTCCTTTTTCTCCTCTTAATTGATTTAATGGCCGGCCCCTTGCTTGGACACCAAGCAAGGGTGGCTAGCCCTTAAAAGAAGAAAAAAATCTTGTAAAAATTTTATAAGCAAAGAGGAAAGCTCTTATAAAATTTTACAAGCTCTCTTTTAATTTCCTAACGTGGATGTTTTAAAAAAAGGAAACTTTTAAAACAAGTTTTAAGATTTAAAACTTCTCATTTAAAATTTCCTTTTTTAACATGGTTACAAAAAAGGAAAGTTTCAAATTTAAAACTCCTTTTTTTTTAAAACCATGAGGATGGTTAAAAAAGAAAAGTTTTAAAACTTTTAAACTTTCTTTTAAACCATGTGGCCTGATTCAAATAAGGAAAGTTTTATAATTTTAAAATCTCTCTTTCAAAACTTGTAGATATCTACAAAGAGAAGATTTTAAAAATTCAAAACACCCCTCATACTTTGAATTATGTGGCCGACCCCCTTCACATTGCTTGTGGCCAGCCCCCTTTGAGAAAGTAGTGGTCGACCCTTGGCTTAGTCACCAAGCCTTGGGCCGACCCCCTCTTGGACACCAAAATGGGCTTTTCATGGGTGGATATGAGACATTAATGAGGCTACGATAGGGACCTAGAGGAGAAATTGGTTTTGGCCTCCCAACGAGCTCGAGTATCTTGTGTTCGCCCCGAACACACAACTCAAGTTCATCAATAATAACTCATTCCACTAGAGAGTTATTATTGCACTACCGCACCAATCCCAAATTACATTATGGGCTCCTTCTTATCATGCGTGTGTTAATATCCCTGTGTTTAAGATATCAAATGCCCATTAATTTAATGAGTTACTTACAACTCATTTAATTAACATCTAGCTCCGAGAGTAGTACCACTCAACTTTATTGTCATGTTGGACTAAATCCACCTACAGGGTTTAACATGACAATCCTTATGAGCTCCTCTTGGGGACATTATCAACCTAGATTACTAGGACACAGTTTCCTTCTATAATAAACAACACACACTATAAGTAATATCATTTCCCAACTTATCGGGCCTTTTGATTTATCGAACTAAATCTCACCTATTGATAAATTAAAGAAATAAATATTAAATATATGTGCTTGTCATTATATTAGGATTAAGAGCACACACTTCCATAATAACCAAAGTCTTGTTCTTTTGTTTAGTCAGTATAAAAAGAAATTGCCTCAATGGTCCTACTCAATACACTCTAAGTATACTAGTGTAATTATATAGTCAAGATAAACTAATACCTAATTACACTACGACTTTTCTGATGGTTTGTTCCTTTCCATTTCGGTCGTGAGCTACTGTTTATAATTTATAAGGAACTGATAATATGATCTTCTGTGTGTGACACCACACACCATGTTATCTTCAATATAAATTAATTGAACAACTACACTTAACATATAAATGTAAACATTTTTTACCAATGTGATTCTTTATTTTAAAATCAATGTTTACAAAAGCTAGGCTTTTAGTATACACTCTAACATATCCAACACTGCCTCAATGGCCAGCTCATGCCTAGATACAACCATCGCTGGCAGTGCTACCAACTCCACCTCCACCAGAGAGGATGCGTAACAGGCCGACAGATCCGTTTTCCGCTGTACGATTTTCATTGATGCCTTATTTGCTGATATCCTGATAGATATTGGTAGCTCGCATTCTTTTATATCATGTACCTTTATGAGGGAGATTAGTAGATTACCCACTTTCAGACCGCAGAGATTGACCGTCTCCCTATCGTTCGGTGATACTTTGGACGTCACCCAGGAGGTCAGAGGTTGCACGTTAGATTTTGGTAACATGATACTTATGGTAGATCTTTTAATACTGGAAATGGTCGAGTTTGATATTATTCTTGGCATAGATTGGCTGTCAGCATATCATGCCACTGTTGATTTCCAGACGAGGGTGGCCACATTCCGACCTCAGAACCAACCCTCGTGGGATTTCACTGGCATCAGAGATGACGACATATCGATAATTTTGGCGATTCAGGCTCAGAAGCTGCTGTCACATGGTTGTCAGGGTTTTCTGTTATCTTTGATTAATATTGAAGATGGCAGTAGGCCTTGGGCACTCAGCTCTGTTTCAGTACAGCTTTCCATTCACAGACTGATGGACAGTCAGAGCGGATCATTCAGACTCTAGAGGACTTGCTGAGTTCTTATGTATTGAATTTCGAGGCAGTTGGGAGTACCATTTGTCATTGGTAGAGTTCACCTACAACAACAGCTTTCATTCGGCTATTCAGATGACACTGTTTGAAGCGTTGTATGGTAGGCCTTGTCGGACACTCACCCTTTGGGAGGAGGTTGGGGAGGCCCAGTCGCTAGGGCCTCATAGAGCTCAACAAGATGCAGAGTTGGTCTGAACTATTAGACAGAGGATGTCAGAGGCGCAAGAGCGCTAGAAGAGTTATGCTGATCGGAGATGGAGACCCCTGGAGTTCCCTACTAGAGACCATGTTTTTCTGCATGTTTCATCCACGAAAGGGGTGAAGAGATTTGACCTCAGAGGTAAGCTAGCTCTGCTATACATTGGACCTTTCCAAATCTTGGAGAGGATTGGAGTGGTAGCTTATCGTCTGGCACCACCACCATCCCTAGTAGGCGTTCACGATGTGTTCCATGTGTCTATGCTGAGGAGATATATATCCGACCCGACACATGTGCTGACAGATATCTCAGTTCCTATTCAGCCTGACGTTACCTACGAGGAGGTTCCGATACGAATTCTGGATCAGAAAGAGAGTCAGCTGCGGAACAAGACTATCCGACTGGATAAAGTCAGATGGTAGCATCATTCGGATGAGGAGGCTACTTGGGAGCTCGAGGATACGATCCGAGCTCGATACCCCCACCTTTTTACTTGAGGTATGTAAGTTATATTTCATTCAACAATGATACCTTTTAGCTTTTGCTAGTACTTGTTGATGGTAAATAAAAAAATTTGGGGACCAAATTTTTTTAGCGGGGGAGAGTGTAAAATACCGAAAATGGGTGAATCACCATAAGGAAACTTTTAGGAATTTTTAGAAATTTTCTAGGATTTTTTTGGAGACCGTATGGTGTAGGTTATGGGGATAAATATTAGGTCACAGAAAAGTTTGTTTAGGTTACCCCATTTAAGAGAGGAAAAAGTTTCTTTTTTTTCTTTTCCTTTTGTTTTATTTTCTTTATTTCCTTCGTCTTTCACCTGTGCCCTAAGCAACCCGATGGTTTCCATCTCCCCCAAACCGTCGACGTCGGTTCTCCTCCTACTCCTCCTATTTCTTCTCCCCTTTCCTATTCTCTGCCGATTCCTCTCCTTCCTTCCCCTTCCTTCCCCTTCCTTCTCTGATCGCTTGCCAATCTGCCACTCTCCTCTGCTATCAACCGCCCATTCATGAAGCGATTTCGACGCCACCGTCTAACGCAGAGCAGCGTCACCGCCGCCTCTCCCTTCTCTCCCTGTGCCGTCTCTGCCCAGCATCAATGATGATGCTTGATCGCCTACGAGCTCATTGACGGCAGAGCACCGTCTTTCCTCTGCCCTAGCTCCCATCTCCATCACCCGACGCAGTCTCCCCTCCTCCCTCTCCTGCTCACGACGATCGCTGCCGCCCTGACGCCGGCCATCCCGAGAGCCACGAGGCTTCCTCACTCTCACCGTCACCTTCCCTCTCTTGGCCACAGACACTCGGCGTGCAATAGAATCCAATATCCCTTTTATACCAAGCCCTAGATCTGTCCCCCCGCGCCATCACCGAACCACCATCCTTGTATGCTTGTGAACCGCTGTTACGTCACTGCAAGTGTACAGTTACGTCGTCAGTAATATAAAAGATTATCGTATCCACAGGGAAAGTTGATTAAGCACTAGTTAACATCACACGGTGAATTATCTAGACAATCGAGAAGTGGTTTACAAATGTTAGGATAAGAAATAAAAGAGAAAATAAAGAGAGTAAAGAGGGAGAGAATGAGCGTAGTGAATGGAGGGGAATAGATACTAGGATTTCGGTTTCTTTGTGATGTTATTCAATGTAAATGATCTACCAAATCTTATTCCTCAATTGCCCATCATTTGTAGAAGGTTGTCGGTTCTCTCTTACAATAGACAACCGACTTAGTTCTGAAATCTATACCTAAATGTGATCAAATAGGGATGAACCTATGTTATCCTTACACGGGCTTGCCTGTCACGTGTGTCCCTCGGATAATCAACATAAGAATTCATCTCTCATCAAACGCATCTAGGTATAAAGATTAATGCATAAATCTATCCTGCCCCCTTAAATGACCCAATTTCACCTTCAAGATCCTCCCTCAAATGTCCTTACACGAGCATGTTCCTATCACATAGATCCCTCGGAAAATCGAATGAGGAATTACCTCTACAAGATCCACAAGATATTCAAATATTCAATCAAGCATGGTAATTAGGTCCTAATCACAACAATCCACACGAGATTAAATAGATATGATCCTGTCCGAACCTGGGTCAATGGACGCTGGGGATGTGGCGCTCCCTACTAGATCCTCGAGTGCTCCGGCGAACCTGCAACAAAACCGAGCCGGGGGGGTGTCTCGGCGACGGCCCTCCGACGCTCAAGTCAGGCGAAGGAATAAGAAAGTGGATCCGAAAATGTAGACTTGTGTACCTTCGGTTGAAGAAATGGAGGCCTTATATAGACCTCTCGAAGGAGCCTGGGCACACCAATCGAAGCGATCACCTGCTTTCGACCATGCCTAGGTGTGGGCCTGTCAGAAGGGCATCCATAAGACCATACCGCTACTGTATCAACCTGTCCGTGACGTGATGATGGGGCCTTTAATAGTGCCATCTTGCGTACAGTCTAATCATCATGCCTTTGCTGACATATCATATCCCGAGCCGAGCGAATAGGCCGCTCGGCTAACTGTTCCCTCGCCACGATTCCGGCCGAGCGGACAACTCCGCTCGGTCATTCTATCCTCGGCCGAGTGGACACCTTCGCTCGGCCACTCGGCTCCGGTTCTGCTTTGGCGTCGGAAACCCAAACCTTTGGCTGGGTAATCTCTGGCTCCGCTCGGACGGGACCCCATCTGTGGGTCCCCCATTCTTACCGCCGGATCACTTGCCTCCCCTTCAAGTCTAGTCGAAGGAGGCAGTGAGTCCGACTGACTGGACTGTGTATCCGAGCGGGCGGTCGTCGCCTTATCGCTGCTACTGATATCCCTTGAGCCGCTCGGCTCTTCGCTTTGTATGCCTTGGCGCCCAACGTGGATGTTTGCATGTCTAAATCCTCTTGAAAATCGTGCAAGTCTTTTTCATTAAGCCGAAGCATGCGCGGTATGGGCGCGTTAACTGCGCTTAGTGACAGAGCGCCACGTGGCTCGTCTCTATTAGCGGTGACACTCCGTACGATGGGACGCCCTTTGTTTTGAAATGAACGGCTAGATGATGAGCTCGTCGGCGCGGATAACGGCTCTCGATCTTTAATGACGGAGCTCGTCGGTCTTCCGCTCGGGGATTTATAGACGCCGGCTCGTCTCTCGATTTTTAACGTCGAAGCTCGACGGCGCGGATATTTAAAGCCGGTCGGCGCGGCTCTCGATCTTTAACGACGGAGCTTGTCGGTCTTCCGCTCGGGGATTTATAGACGCCGGCTCGTCTCTCGATTTTTAATGACGGAGCTCGTCGGCGTAGATATTTATAGCCGGTCGGCGCGACTCTCGATCTTTAACGACGGAGCTCGTCGGCGCGGATATTTATAGCCGGTCGGCGCGGCTCTCGATCTTTAACGACGGAGCTCGTCGATTTTCTGCTCGGTTTTTATAGACGCCGGCTCGTCTCTCGATTTTTAACGACGGAGCTCGTCGGCGCGGTTATTTATAGCCGGTCGGCGCGGCTCTTGATCTTTAACGACGGAGCTCGTCGGTTTTCCGCTCGGTTTTTATAGACGCAGCTCGTCTCTCGATTTTTAACGACGGAGCTCGTCGGCGCAGTTATTTATAGCCGGTCGGCGCGGCTCTCAATCTTTAACGACGGAGCTCGTCGGTTTTCCGCTCGGTTTTTATAGACGCCGGCTCATCTCTCGATTTTTAACGACGGAGCTCGTCGGCGCGGATATTTATAGCCGGTCGGCGCGGCTCTCGATCTTTAACGACGGAGCTCGTCGGCGCGGATATTTATAGCCGGTCGGTGCGGCTCTCGATCTTTAACGACGGAGCTCGTCGGCGCGGATATTTATAGCCGGCGGCTCTCGATCTTAACGACGGAGCTTGTCGGTCTTCCGCTCGGATGATTTACCGTCTCTCGATTTTAACGACGGAGCTCGTCGGCGCAGATATTTATAGCGGTCGGCGCGGCAAGTCTTGGCAAACTGATAGCTGGTCGGCGCGGCTCTCGATCTTTAACGACGGAGCTCGTCGGTTTTCCGATCGGTTTTTATAGACGCCGGCTCGTCTCTCGATTTTTAACGACGGAGCTCGTCGGCGCGGTTATTTATAGCCGGTCGGCGCGGCTCTCGATCTTTAACGACGGAGCTCGTCGGCGCGGATATTTATAGCCGGTCGGCGCGGCTCTCGATCTTTAACGACGGAGCTCGTCGGTCTTCCGCTCGGAGGGTTTATAGACGCCGGCTCGTCTCTCGATTTTTAACGTTGGAGCTCGACGGCGTGGATATTTATAGCCGGTCGGCGCGGCTCTCGATCTTTAACGTCGGAGCTCGACGGTCTTCCGCTCGGGGATTTATAGACGCCGGCTCGTCTCTCGATTTTTAACGTCGGAGCTCGACGGCGCGGATATTTATAGCCGGTCGACGCAGCTCTCGATCTTTAACGTCGGAGCTCGACGGCCTTCCGCTCGGAGGGTTTATATACTCCGGCTCGTCTCTCGATTTTTAACGTCGGATCTCGACGGCGCGGATATTTATAGCCGGTCAGCGCGGCTCTCGATCTTTAACGATGGAGCTCGTCGGCGCGGATATTTATAGCCGGTCGGCGAGGCTCTCGATCTTTAACGACGGAGCTCGTCGGGCTTTTAAGCCTAATTTGGACAACGTTTACCTCGCCGAACGGCACAGGGTCTTCGGAATTGAGCCTTTGGCTCGTACAATATACCTCCGGCTGAGCAGCTCGGGGCCTTCGTCGTCGAGTGCTTGGCTCCGATAATTTATCTCCGGCCGAGCGGCACGGGGCCTTCGGTTTTTTTATGCCGATGCAAGGATATCGCACGCCCGTCCGAACGGCTTGGGCCTTCGTCCTTGAGCATTTTTCTCGAATAATTTACCTCCGGCCGAACGGCTCGGGGCCTTCGATCCTCGTGCCTTTTGGCTCGGCTAATATACCTCCGTCCGAACGGTACGGGGCCTTCGATACTCGAGCGTTTGGCTCGGATAATTTACCTTCTGCCGAACGGTCCGGGGCCTTCGATACTCGAGCGTTTGGCTCGGATAATTTACCTCCGGCCAAACGGTCCGGGGCCTTCGATCCTTGAGCCTTTGGCTCGGGTAATATACCTCCGTCCGAATGGTACGGGGTCTTCGACACTCGAGCGTTTGGATCGAATAATTTACCTCCAGCCAAACGGTCTGGGGCCTTCGATCCTTGAGCCTTTGGCTCGGCTAATATACCTTCGTCCGAATGGTACGGGGTCTTCGACACTCGAGCGTTTGGCTCGGATAATTTACCTCCGGCCGAACGGTACGGGGCCTTCGATCCTCAAGCCTTTGGCTCGGCTAATATACCTCCGTCCGATTGGTACGGGGTCTTCGACACTCGAGCGTTTGGCTCGGATAATTTACCTCCAGCCGAACGGTCCGGGGCCTTCGATCCTTGAGCCTTTGGCTCGGCTAATATATCTCCGTCCGAATGGTATGGGGTCTTCGACACTCGAGCGTTTGGCTCGGATAATTTACCTCCAGCCAAACGGTCCGGGGCCTTCGATCCTTGAGCCTTTGGCTCGGCTAATATACCTCTGTCCGAATGGTACGGGGTCTTCGACACTCGAGCGTTTGGCTCGGATAATTTACCTCCAGCCGAACGGTCCGGGGCCTTCGATCCTTGAGCCTTTGGCTAGGCTAATATACCTCCGTCCGAATGGTACGGGGTCTTCGACACTCGAGCGTTTGGCTCGGATAATTTACCTCTGGCCAAACGGTACAGGGCCTTCGATCCTCAAGCCTTTGGCTTGGATAATATACCTCCGTCCGAATGGTACGGGGCCTTCGACACTCGAGCGTTTGGCTCGGATAATTTACCTCCGGCCGAATGGCACGGGGCCTTCGATACTCGAGCCTTTGGCTCGGATAATATACTCACGGCCGAGCGGCTCGGCACGGGCTTCCCATTGGGCTCTTGGCTCGGTTTATATTCCCGGCCGAGCGGCACGGGCTTCCCATCGAGCTCTTGGCTCGGTTTATATTCCCGGCCGAGCGGCACGGGCTTCCCATCGAGCTCTTGGCTCGGTTTATATTCCCGGCCGAGTGGCACGGGCTTCCCATCGAGCTCTTGGCTCGGTTTATATTCCCGGCCGAGCGGCACGGGCTTCCCATCGAGCTCTTGGCTCGGTTTATACTCCCGGCCGATCGGCACGGGCTTTTAGCTCGAGGAACTATAATAAATCTTACAACGGAAAGAGGATAACTGAAGAACTGACCTGCCGACCAGCGAGGGTTCTGACCCAATTTCTCGACTCCCGAATACCCGTGGAGTGATGAAGAATATATATACTTGTCGAAACTCATCATGGCTTCCTCGTCGGACCGATATCGGTGCAGGAGTTACTCCCACTTGAGTGCTGGTCGGACCCTTATTTTGCCCCCATTTCTAATGCTTCTCCGGTCGTTCCTCCTGGGCCGCTCAGATATCCGCTCAGCTTGAGCCTTCTGCTTCTGTTGCTCCACGAGCTTAGCTGCTCTTGCCTCAATTAGAGCGTCGAGTTTCTCCTGGGAGAGCGTCACGGTGAGGTCGTCCAGCTTCGTCCATCTATCCCGCTCGGATACAGGCGCGTTCCCACAGACGGCGCCAATTTGATCCTGTCCGAACCTGGGTCAATGGACGCTGGGGATGTGGCGCTCTCCGAGCCCCGGCGACGGCCCTCCGACGCTCAAGTCAGGCGAAGGAATAAGAAAGCGGCTCCGAAAATATAGACTTGTGTATCTTCGGTTGAAGAAATGGAGGCCTTATATAGACCTCTCGAAGGAGCCTGGGCACACCAATCGAAGCGATCACCTGCTTTCGACCATGCCTAGGTGTGGGCCTGTCAGAAGGGCATCCATAAGACCATACCGCTACTGTATCAACCTGTCCGTGACGTGATGATGGGGCCTTTAATAGTGTCATCTTGCGTACAGTCTAATCATCATGCCTTTGCTGACATATCATATCCCGAGCCGAGCGAATAGGCCGCTCGGCTAACTGTTCCCTTGCCACGATTCCGGCCGAGCGGACACCTCCGCTCGGTCATTCTATCCTCGGCCGAGCGGACACCTCCGCTCGGCCACTCGGCTTCGGTTCAAACCTTTGGCTGGGTAATCTCTGGCTCCGCTCGGACGGGACCCCATCTGTGGGTCCCCCATTCTTACCGCCGGATCACTTGCCTCCCCTTCAAGTCTAGTCGAAGGAGGCAGTGAGTCTGACTGACTGGACTGTGTATCCGAGCGGGCAGTCATCGCCTTATCGCTGCTACTGATATCCCTTGAGCCGCTCGGCTCTTCGCTTTGTATGCCTTGGCGCCCAACGTGGATGTTTGCATGTCTAAATCCTCTTGAAAATCGCACAAGTCTTTTTCATTAAGCCGAAGCATGCGCGGTATGGGCGCGTTAACTGCGCTTGCTGACAGAGCGCCACGTGGCTCGTCTCTATTGGCGGTGACGCTCCGTACGATGAGACGCCCTTTGTTTTGAAATGAACGACAAGATGATGAGCTCGTCGGCGCGGATAACGGCTCTCGATCTTTAACGACGGAGCTCGTCGGTCTTCCGCTCGGGGATTTATAGACGCCGGCTCGTCTCTCGATTTTTAACGTCGAAGCTCGACGGCGCAGATATTTAAAGCCGGTCGGCGCGGCTCTCGATCTTTAACGACGGAGCTTGTCGGTCTTCCGCTCGGGGATTTATAGACGCCGGCTCGTCTCTCGATTTTTAACGACGGAGCTCGTCGGCGCGGATATTTATAGCCGGTCGGCGCGACTCTCGATCTTTAACGACGGAGCTCGTCGGCGCGGATATTTATCGCCGGTCGGCGCGACTCTCGATCTTTAACGAAGGAGCTCATTGGTTTTCTGCTCGGTTTTTATAGACGCTGGCTCGTCTCTCGATTTTTAACGACGGAGCTCGTCTGCGAGGTTATTTATAGCCGGTCGGCGCGGCTCTCGATCTTTAACGACGGAGCTCGTCGGTTTTCCGCTCGGTTTTTATAGACGCCGGCTCGTCTCTCGATTTTTAACGACGGAGCTCGTTGGCGCGGTTATTTATAGCCGGTCGGCGCGGCTCTCGATCTTTAACGACGGAGCTCGTCGGTTTTCCGCTCGGTTTTTATAGACGCCGGCTCGTCTCTCGATTTTTAATGACGGAGCTCGTCGGCGCGGCTCTCGATCTTTAACGACGGAGCTCGTCGGTTTTCCGCTCGATTTTTATAGACGCCGGCTCGTCTCTCGATTTTTAACGACGGAGCTCGTCGGCGCCGATATTTATAGCCGGTCGGCGCGGCTCTCGATCTTTAACGATGGAGCTCGTCGGCGCGGATATTTATAGCCAGTCGGCGCGGCTCTCGATCTTTAACGACGGAGCTCGTCGGCGCGGATATTTATAGCCGGTCGGCGCGGCTCTCGATCTTTAAAGACGGAGCTTGTCGGTCTTCCGCTCGGGGATTTATAGACGCCGGCTCGTCTCTCGATTTTTAACGACGGAGCTCGTCGGCGCGGATATTTATAGCCGGTCGGCGCGACTCTCGATCTTTAACGACGGAGCTCGTCGGCGCGGATATTTATAGCCGGTCGGCGCGGCTCTCGATCTTTAACGACGGAGCTCGTCGGTTTTCCGCTCGATTTTTATAGACGCCGGCTCGTCTCTCGATTTTTAACTACGGAGCTCGTCGGCGCGGTTATTTATAGCCGGTCGGCGCGGCTCTCGATCTTTAACGACGGAGCTCGTCGGCGCGGATATTTATAGCCGGTAGGCGCGGCTCTCGATCTTTAACGACGGAGCTCGTCGGTCTTCCGCTCGAAGGGTTTATAGACGCCGGCTCGTCTCTCGATTTTTAACGTCGGAGCTCGACGGCGCGGATATTTATAGCCGGTCGGCGCGGCACTCGATCTACCGAGCCCTCTCCGACTTCCACATCCGGTCCAGAGAACGAGCTACCGAGCCCTCTCCGACCTAGTCCAGAGAACGAGCTACCAAGCCCTCTCCGACTTCCCATGCCAAGTTTCCATACTTGGACGTTTCCCGTGCCAAGTCTCCATACTTGGACTTTTCCGTGCCAAGTCTCCATACTTGGACTTTTCCGTGCCAAGTCTCCATACTTGGACTTTTCTCGTGCCAAGTCTTCATACTTGGACTTTTCCCGTGCCAAGCTCCCTGCTTGGACTTTTCACCAGATGTCTGGTCAACCTTGACCTATCTGGATTTCCCTTGCCTGGCTTCACTCACCAGGACTTTCCAACTGCCTGGCTTCACTCACCAGGACTTTCCCTTGCCTGGCTTCACTCACCAGGACTTTCACCTGGCTTCACTTACCAGGATTTCCCGAATCAGGTCGACTCACCTCGGGTCAACCAGGTCAACCTTGACCAAAGATTGCACCCACAATCTCCCAAGTTTGTATTCTGTCAAACATCAGAATAGAACTTTTCTATTCTCGTCAAACATCAGAATAGAACTTTTCTATTTTCGTCAAACATCAAAATACAACTCGAGTCAAGTCAACTCGAGTCTGGTCAACCAGGTCAACCTTGACCTAAGGTTGCACCAACAATCTCCCCCTTTTTGATGTTTGACAAAAACCATACTCAAGTTAGGTTAACCCGATAACCTAACTTAGGTTTTCCAATGTTCTTCCTTGAACATTCTCCCCAAACTCTAATGTTCTTCCTTGAACATTCTTTGGACATTCTCCCATTCTCCCCCTTTTTGACACACATCAAAAAGAGTGATTCAAGGTCAAGAGTTTCTTCCTAATGAAAGTCTCATACCTTTCATTGAAACCCTTAATTTCCCCCTTGATACTAAAGTCAACAATCAACTTAGTGATAATCTATATCACTCAAGTCTTTAGAGTAAAAACTCCCCCTAAAAGTAAACTCCGGCCTGACCAATAGGTAAAACTCCCCCTAAAGGTCAACTCCCCTTGACCATTGCACCAACAATGTCTCGAAGAGTTTCAAACCTTTAGAAATCCAAAACACAAACTGTGTTTTAACTTTCAGCTGAAGTTTCAGAAATTTCAGACAGCATATTTCAGAAATTTCAGACAGAATTTGGTACGCCCGATCGGTCACCATACCGATCAGGAGATCCTTGGATCGGTCCAGTGACCGATCCAGCATCCCCTGGACCAATCAGGGAACCTCCTGATCGGTCACACATGTCTGATTTCTGAATTTCTTCCTCCCAAAATTCAGAAACCCCTACAAAATTACAAAAAAATCCAAAAATTATAAAATTTTGAGGATACATTCCTCATAACATATACTATCATGGAAAAATAGTTTTCTATGAAAATAACTTCCATTTTCAAATCTTGATACAAAGTTTAAAAACTTTGAAATAGTTCAAGTTTACCTCAACTTTGTATCAACTTGCTCAATGATGAATGCTATCACTAGAAAAGCTTCATCAAGGTTTTTCAAATCAATTTTGAAATGATTTTAAACCATTCAATTTAGGACCACAATCTTAGGGCTAAGTGTACATGACTTGTACGTAAGCTTTCCCTATGATCCTCCATTTTGAATTAGGCTCATCTAGGTACAAGAACTATGCACCTTGATCCTAACTCATGATCCTAATATCTCACACACATCTAAGGTGTATCAAACACATCCAATTCAATTTTGATGTGAGATATGGTTTAGGTCATCTTAATCTAAGTTCTCATGCATTTTCTAAACAACAATTTGATCTCCATATCAAATTGTGTTTTTATCCTTAAATCAAATTAGTTGATAAATGCAAGAGATGATGACATGGCATAAAATAATATCATAAGTAAAAACATGTGCCAATGTCATGATGTCATGCCATAAAGTATGAAACTTAAATAAGGCATGACATATAGCTAACCTAAGTATTATCATGACATTTCAAATGATAATGAATTAAATATGATGTCATGACATGGCATATGGCAAACAATACATGGCAAATAAAATATAAAGGTATAGAAAATACCTAATTCTAGCCTTAGTTGCCATTTTTGATAATTTTGATCATTTGCCATAAATTCCATATTCCTAAGTGTAATAGACCTAAAATCATATACTAAAGCTTTTTAGATCACTATGTGCCAATTAGATTGACCCTAGAAAACTCCTCAAATGTGATTGGCACATCCTAATCACCTTAGGAATAACTTTCCATTTCATTTTCAAGGCTTGATTACACCTTGAAAATTCCTAAAGTTCCACCTTTTGCCATGATTAGGTTAACTACCTATTCAAGTAAGGTTGACACACCCTAACCCATCTAGCGTGATGGAATCACGCTCTTAGGAACCCAAAACCTATTTGAGCTCATTGGGTTCACTAAATATTCACTAGGGATGACTTCCCTAGCAACCCTCCTAATGACCCTCCTACGCTTTAAAGCCTTGGTCATTTGAGACTCATCAAGATCAACTCTAGGGGTGACTCCCCTTGTGACCTTGGTGATGATCTTCCTAGCCCTAGGTCTTGTTCAATAATCGAATGGAACATTATGGTATGTGGGCTTGACCACTTGAGACTTAGATTTGTGACTCAAACCTCTCATGTCCTTGGGCTTTTGTTTTTGACCCTTAGACCCTAGAGTTGACTTCTACAAATTCTTAAGGGTCTTTTCTAAGGTGTCAAGTCTTGACCTCAAGACTTGATTTTCCTTCTCTAATACCTCAAGTTTTAATTTGTCATTTTTCTTTGAGGTATTCCTAGGCATATGTCTAGTTGTTTTGGGATTTCTACCTAGGTTCTCCTTGTCCTTAGATGAGTTAATTCTAGGGTTAGCATTTCTAGAATTGTCCTTACCTAGGCTAACATGTTTGGCACCTAAGCACATGTATTGATTTCTATTGTTATCATGCCTATCTTTATTGACAATTGCAACAAAACTACTATTAACATGTGTCTTATTCAAATTGCAAGAATGTGCCTTAAAGGTTACCTTAGGGTTTGCCTTAGCTCCCCCTATCGATGTGCTCGGTCTCTTGTCCTTGTGAGGTTGCTTTCCCCTCGGACACTGGCTCCTATAGTGTCCCCTTTGCTTGCATTGGAAACACACCACGTGCTCCTTGCCCTTGCGTATCGGGACTCCGGCTTCCTTGACCTTTGGCGCCGGTGGAGTCTTCCTAATCCTCTTTGGACATTTACTCTTGTAATGCCCAAATTCCCTACACTCAAAGCACATTATATGTAATTTACTTGAAAGTAAATTGCTTGAGTTACCTAGGGTTGAGGATGGTTGTATGCTTTTTTCTTCATCCCTTCCAGAAGTAGAGGCTTCTTCTTCTTGCTCCAATCTTGAAGAAGAACTCTCCTCCTCTTCTTCCATAGATGTTGAGTAGCCCTCAACTTCTAATTCCTTACCTCCATGATGTGAGCTACTTGGCTCACTTGACTCCTCTTCATGACTTGAATTGGAGCTCTCCTCATGGAACTTAGCCAAGTTGTTCCACAACTCCTTGGCATTGTTGTATCCACCTATCTTACACAAGATATCATTAGGTAATGAAAATTCAAGGATTTTCGTTACCTCGTCGTTGATTGTGGATTGGTGGATTTGTTCCTTCGTCCACTTCTTCTTCTCGAGAGGTTCTCCTTCTTTATCCACCGGAGGAATAAAACCTACTTGTACACAATTCCAATTTACTAGGTTAGTCATAAGAAAATACTTCATTCTTACCTTCCAATACGCGAAGTCGTCGCGATCGTAGAAGGGTGGAATTGTGACGTCTTCTCCAAGTTGATCCATTATCTAGCTCGTGCTCCCCCGGGTGTTAATCCGACGAAGAGCGACCTCGCTCTGATACCACTTGTTAGGATCGACGGATGCGGCTAGAGAGGGGGGGTGTGAATAGCCGACCCCAAATTCGCGTTTCTTTCTACAAGTCAAGTTAGCGCAGCGGAAAAATAACAACAGAAACGTAAATGGAGAAATCAAACCTCAAGCACAGCGATGTAACGAGGTTTGGAGATGATACTCCTACTCCTCGGCGTGTCCGTAAGGTGGACGAAGCCTATCAATCCGTCGGTGGATGAGACCCCGGATAACCATCTAATATGAACTCCTTCTGGGTGGAGAAACCTCGCCACAATCTCTTGCAACAGCAAGATAGGAGTACAAGAAAGAAAGCAAGAAACAAAAAACAATACGAATGTAAAAAACACTTTGCCTTCTCGTCGACGGGAGTCCGTTGATGAAGCAACAACTTCACGGATGCCCAACAGCAGCTGAACCAGCCGAAGGAAGCTCACTCCAAGCTTCAAGACGTATGAGCTCAGCAAAGCTCAGTAAGAGCAGAAGGAACCAGGAAGGAGAGAGTTCACTGTAGAAGCCCTTGACCTCTTTATATAACCTGCGAAGAAGAAGACACATAAACTAGCCGTTGTGTCGCAACGGCTAGGGCCTGGACCGATCAGGCTCCACCCTGATCGGTCCAGACCTTCTCTGATCGGTCTTGGGACCGATCAGGACCTATGCTGATCGGTCCCCAGACCGATCAACATGCATCACAGAGAGTTGCCCAACTCTCTGATCGGTCTGTGGACCGATCAGGACTCAGGTGGATCGGTCCATAGACCGATCCCCCTCTTTCTTCTCCCGATCTTCTTCGCTTCTGATCAGTCACTAGACCGATCAAGTAATTCACAGAAACACACTGTTTGGTTACTGATCGGTCACCAGACCGATCAGTCAACCAGCGTATCACTGGATCGGTCACCAGACCGATCCAGGTTTAGAGCTCCCAGCCCTAAACCCTACCTAGTCCGGAGAACGAGCTACCGAGCCCTCTCCTACTTCGTCCGGTCCAGAGAACGAGCTACCAAGCCCTCTCTGACCTAGTCCGGAGAACGAGCTACCGAGCCCTCTCCGACTCCATCCGGTCCAGAGAACGAGCTACCGAGCACTCTCTGACCTAGTCCGGAGAACGAGCTACCGAGCCCTCTCCGACTTCCACGTCCGGTCCAGAGAACGAGCTACCGAGCCCTCTCCGACCTAGTCCGGAGAACGAGCTACCAAGCCCTCTCCGACTTCCCATGCCAAGTTTCCATACTTGGACTTTTCCCGTGCCAAGTCTCCATACTTGGACTTTTCCGTGCCAAGTCTCCATACTTGGACTTTTCTCGTGCCAAGTCTTCATACTTGGACTTTTCCCGTGCCAAGCTCCCTGCTTGGACTTTCACCAGATGTCTGGTCAACCTTGACCTATCTGGATTTCCCTTGCCTGGCTTCACTCACCAGGACTTTCCCTTGCCTGGCTTCACTCACCAGGACTTTCACCTGGCTTCACTTACCAGGATTTCCCGAATCAGGTCGACTCACCTCGGGTCAACCAAGTCAACCTTGACCAAAGATTGCACCCACAATCTCCCAAGTTTGTATTCTGTCAAACATCATAATAGAACTTTTCTTTTCTCGTCAAACATCAGAATAGAACTTTTCTATTCTCGTCAAACATCAAAATACAACTCGAGTCAGGTCAACTCGAGTCTCGTCAACCAGGTCAACCTTGACCTAAGGTTGCACCAACATCCCTCTCTGTTGTACCTGAAGCAAAGTTGTAGATCTTGAAGTCTTCTACGGTTTGGTATAAAGATCATCGAAAAACTCCAACCGTGAGCAAAGTTATGGCTATTTTATGATTAGTCTGCAATCTGCCCAGAATTCAGCACAGCTCTGTTTTGGCGTGACACGACCCGTGTTCTTCGTCGCACGGCCGTGTGGGATCCACATGGCCTTGCATGACATCTTCTCTGGTTGATTCACACGACCGTGTAGCTCACACGGTCGTGGCCCTTTTCTTCTCTACAGAGGCCACACGACCGTGTGGATTCACACGACCGTGGCCCTTTTCTTCTCTGTAGAGGCCACATGGCCGTGTGGATTCACACGGCCGTGGCCTTTCTCTCCTCCGGAAACTTGGCACGGTCGTGTGTTGCTTGGCCACGGGAAGCTTAGCACGACCGTGTGGGACACACGACCGTGACCTTCTTTACATCTGGTGTTGGAGCACGACCGTGCCATTTGGCATGGCCAAGGCATGATATGGCCATACGACCGTGTGGCATACACAGCCCAAGCATGAATTCTTCCGAAGTTGCTCTCGTGTGCGTTTTAGCTCCAATTTTGCTCCAAAAAGCGTCCTATCAATCAAAATAAGTAAAGAGCATATCTCTGAACAAAATATAATGGAAGTATGACATTACAATGAAATATGGTGTAATAAACATAGATTATGCCAATGAAATACAAGTAGATGTGCGTCAAAGCATGCATAAAAGTGTATATAATCTACGCACATCACACCCCTAAACTTAAATCTTTGCTTGTCTTCAAGCAAAACCCGCAATCTAGATTCATGTGGTTAAATAGTGCATCATAATCTCTAGCAAATCAATCTAATCATATGAAATGATTTCACTGATGAGCCAGATAAAAAAGTAATTTGAGTATGACCTAAATTGTAGTCCTCCGTGCTCAGTGTGAAAGTGGCCTATGTTTATCAAGTTTCAATCCCTAAGTCTAGTCAAGCTATCATAAAATTGTGTTCCTTATACTTCCGGCAATAGACACTTACCTGCCACATGCAAGGTTCATTCCCTTCAAAAATGCTATGCATTGTCTACACAAGGTCTCAAAGGAATACTCAGGGGGCGTTTGGTTCTTTCCTAGGAATAGGAATCGGAATGAGAATCATTGTATTGTGGAATGGGAATGGGTATGAGCATGGATATCACTCTTAAAAATAATGTTTGGTTAGTTGTATATCTTCTATCGGAATAAATCAAAATTTTCTTTTTTACCCTTAAAGGAAAATAAGAGAAAAAATTAGATGTGTGAGAAAGATAAATGTGAGAGAAAAATATGATGAAAGAGAATGATGAGAGAGAAAGTATTATGAGAAAGAATGAAGAGAGAGAAAGTGTGATGAGAGAAAATGAAAAAAGAGAGTGTGATTGGAGAGAGCATGATGAGAGAAAGTATGATGTGAGAGAAAGTATGATAGGAGAGGATGAAGAGAGAGAAAATATAGTGAGAAAAAATGAGAGAGAGTGTGATGAGAGAGATTGAGGAGAGAGAAAGTATGGTGAGAGAAAAAGAGAACAGTGAATATGATGGGAGAGATTGAGGAGAGAGAAAGTATGATGAGAGAGAAAGTGTGTTGAGGAAAAAAGGAGTAAGTGTGATAAGAGAGATTGAGGAGAGATAAAGTATGATGAGAGAGAAAGTGTGTTGAGAAAAAAGGAGGAAGTGTGATAAGAGAGATTGAGGAGAGAGAAAGTATGATGAGAGAGAAAGTGTGATGAGAAAAAAGAGAAAAGATAGTATGATGGGAGAGATTGAGGAGAGAGAAAGTGTGATGAGAGAGAAAGTGTGATGAGGAACAAAAGAAGGAAGAGAGTGTGATGGAAGAGATTGAGGAGAGAGAAAGTGTAATGAGAAAAAAAAGAGGAAAAAGAGTGTGATAGGAGAGATTAAGGAGAGAGAAAGTGTGATAAAATGATGAGAGAGAAACTATGATGAGAGAGAAAATATAATGAGAGAGAATAAGGAGAGATAAGTGATATGAAAGAAAAAATAAATAAATATATTTTGATATTTGATATTAATGGAAAAAATTTTGGTTTTAAGTCAAGGGTATTTTTGGAATAAGGGAATATTTTGATTGATGAAAATAGAGTAATGGCTCATTGAAGGGGAGGTACATAGGAATGAGTCATTACCCAATTTCAAGGATTCATTCCCTTATTTGTATTCCTATTCCTATAATCCAAACATTAACAATGAGAATCAATGATTCCCATTCCCATTCCCCACTCCTATTACCCTAAACCAAACGCCCCCTCAGTATCAAGAGAAACATAGCATTCATTTCCCCAGTAACCTAACTCGGTCTCAAAGGGTGAATTACTAGCTTCCACTCACGACAACTATTTTTTATCCCTTAATTTTTTTTCCTTTAAATGTTTTCAAAGTATCAAACTTGAACAAACTTTCATTTTTTTTTTTCTTGGGATTGATTTTTCCAAATGAGCTTACATGATCTGAGTTTATCCAGTAACCAAAATGTAGTTGAGAGGCCACCATAGCAACACAAGTACTAGTCCAATTCTATGAATCATGACTATTTTAGAGTTATCAACCATCAAAAATAGGCATAGTGTATAGAGATCCTAAAACAAGGTCAATACTTAAACTCTTATAATAAAACATTGGTCACTTCATGCTATCATAGATAGAAAAAGATAGATCACTAAACATAATAGCATCATAAGTAACCAACAAACCACATGGAATCTAGAATAAACGTGCTGGTATTTTGCAATAAGGACAAACAAACAAGATGTGATGAATGATGCAACTAGGAAAAACAAAAAATTATTATACAAAAACTAAACTAAACCAAATGCATCTAATGCAACCTCCCAGACTTAAACTTTTCATTATCCCAATGGAAACTAAAAATAATGTGGAGGAGATTTTAAGTAAGAGAAGTTACCAAGTGATGAGCTCCAAATGGTTGACATTCATTTTTTTTAAAGATACTCCTCCATCCAATACTCACATTCCTCCACAACTTTGAATTCTACAAAAATAAGATAGACAAGAAAAATTAAGTAGAGGATATATGTTTATTATTAAGAAAGAACTAAAGACATAAAAGAAAACAAGGAAAATGAACTTGGGTTGCCTCCCAAGAAGCGCTTGTTTAAGGTCATTAGCTCGACCACCTCATTAGATTAATCTAAATCTTGCTCTTGGAGGGGTAAGATATTTTAGAACCCTCCTACCAAGGGCTCTTATTATGGAGGGATCTTTCAAAATAGGAATTGAAAAATGAGGTATCGCTTTCGACATCTTCGTCTTCTTTAAAGTTCTTTAAGGTGGTCGAAGACGATTCAGTATGAGCTATTGGCCTCTTGAAAACCTACACACCAAAAAGAAAAATAAACCTCCCACAAGCATGTTATATAGTATAGAACTAGAACCATATCAAGATAAGATGAATAAGTAATAAAAATTGAATCACATCCAACAAAGTCAATTATGGGTACCTCTATGAAATTTTCTAAAAGATAACTAAGAATACTAACCTTGTAGTGCTGAGAAGTACCCGAAAGTTCTAAACAAGTGGATGTGACCTCTTCAGAATTTTGTAGTGGTTCTAGCTCTGGTTCGAGTGGTGGTGCCTCTAAAAGTGGTGATTCTTGAGGCTTTGCTTCCATTGCACAAGTCCCTACACATTTGTCATCAACCAATTCAATATTTGCAAATTCCATAGTATCAATTGGTTGTGCGACCAAGAGAGGTGATCCTTGGAACATTTTCTCCTTAGTACATGTCCCTACACTTTTATCTACCACATCATCATCATAAGTAGGGAAAAGTCCACTAATACAAATGTCATCAATAGAGGGATCAACAACATTATTAGAAATTTGAAGTAATATTCGTAAAACTAAAATCCCCTGTTGCACCATTAGCTCTTCAGAAACTTGTGTTGTGGTCTCCATCTGACTTGGAGCAGGAATATTTGTGTCTTAGGAGTCCTCCAAGTCAATCGGCTCATCTGGTTGTGAATGATGTGGTCTATACAATGAAAAATCATCCTAAAACTCTGAGAGACTCTGAGATGCTTGAAAAGAATTATCAACATCTTGCACGCTTCTATAATCAAAATTTTGATAATCCATCCAATCCTGATTGTAGTGCTGAGGTGGGTCAGAGTTTTGCTACTGGAATAATGACTGCTCACTCTGCTCTGGAATTAGCTGGGGTTGGAGGTTCTGAATTTGATAATCTTCCCAGTCATAGCCATAAGTATCAGGAACTTGCTCATATGTATCTTGATGTTGAGGTTGAACCAAACACTGAAATTTCGGAGTTATAGCAATCTTTTGGAAAAAATGGCAAATAGCAGTTGGATGAGATGTGCTACCACACACTCCACAAAGAAACTCAAATTGATCATCTTCTGAATCATAAAATTCATCAATGGAAGATCTTGTGCTCATGGAGGTGAAAAATTCTCTTGAAGCCCTGCTTGACATGTTAGTGCTCAAGATATCTAAAAAAACATTACAAGAAAAACTAAAAATGCAGAATTAAAGACAAGAAATAAAATGCATAATGAAAAGCAAGAAGGAAAATGCAAAAAGAAAAAGAAAAATGTCTAGAGTAACTCATATGCTAATCAACTAATGTTAATCAAAAACAGTCCCCGGCAATGGCGCCAAAAACTTGTTACGTCACCGCAAGTGTACGGTTACATCGTCAGTAATATAAAAGATTATCGTATCCATAGGGAAAGTTGATTGAGCACTAGTTAACTTCACACAGTGAATTATCTAGACAATCGAAAAGTGGTTTACAAATGTTAGGATAAGAAATAGAAGAGAAAAGAAAGAGAGTAAAGAGGGAGAGAATGAGCGTAGTGAATGGAGGGGAATATATACTAGGATTTAGGTTTCTTTGTGATGTTATTCAATGTAAATGATCTACCAAATCTTATTCCTCAATTGCCCATCATTTGTAGAAGGTTGCCGGTTCTCTCTTGCAATAGAAAACCGGCCTAGGACTGAAATTTATACCTAAATGTGATCAAATAGGGATGAACCTATGTTGTCCTTACACGGGCTTGCCTGTCACGTGCGTCCCTCGGATAATCAACATAAGAATTCATGTCTCATCAAACGCATCTAGGTATAAAGATTAATGCATAAATCTATCCTATCCCCTTAAATGACCCTATTTCACCTTCAAGATCCATCCTCAAACATCCTTTCACGGGTATGTTCCTGTCACGAAGATCCCTCGGAAAATCGAATGAGGAATTACCTCTACAAGATCCACAAGATATCCAAACATTCAATCAAGCATGGTAATTAGGTCCTAATCACAACAATCCACACGAGATCAAATAGATACAATAGGACAAAATCATAGAAATAGGAAATTGGCAAATCCACAAGAGTTTGCATACAATCACATTACATCAAACAAGAACAATGCATCAACAAGTCATTGAATAGAATAATGGAAAAATCTACATAGTTTTACATCATTCATTACATCACAAATACTTCTTATATCCTCGATCTAGAGATCTACTCCATTGCTAAGGAAGAACAGCCCCAAAACATAAAGAAAAGCATACTTACAACCCTAGATTTGAGAAGAAGGGGAAGAAGAGATGCTTGCCGATGATTCCGTTGTCTTGGGGATGCCTCCTTGCTCCAGAGATGGATGGATTGCCAAGGGATGGAGGAGAATGGAGCTCTAGGGTTTCCCCCTAAGGGGAGAACCCTTCCCCCAAGGAGAGGGACGAAGTCCCAGATCCAAGATCCAAGATCTCACCAGATGAGTCAAAGAATGAAGATCTTGACCCTTTTATACCTCCTCCAAACTGCCCAGGAAAACCAGGAAAATAGGGGTCCGGTAAACTAGGTTTTTCACCCACTAAACCAGGTTTTCTCGTGATTCACCCTGAACCAAAGTTGTAGCTCTTAAAATTATCTTCAATCTTATTCTTGGATCGAGCCCTGGCTCCAACCGAGCCAAAAGGTATGGTGGTTCAAAGTTTGGTCTGCAGTCTGGGCGGAGGTCCAGTTGAACCCACGGTTGAGAGTCACGGACGTGCCATTTAGCATGGGCAGACAAGTCTCCCTCTCTGTTGGACCTGAAGCAAAGTTGTAGATCTTGAAGTCTTCTACGTTTCGGTATAAAGATCATCCAAAAAATCCAACCGAGCGTAAAGTTATGGCTATTTTATGATCAGTCTGCAATCTGCCCAGAATTCAACACAGCTCTGTTTTTACGTGGCACGACCCGTGTTCTTCATCACACGGCCGTGTGGGATCCACACGGCCTCACACGACTTCTTCCCTGGTTGAGTCACATGACCGTGTGGCTCACACGGCCGTGGCCCTTTTCTTCTCTGCCGAGGCCACACGACCGTGACCTTTCTCTCCTCTGGAAACTTGGCACAACCGTGTGTTGCTTGGCCACGGGAAGTTTAGCACGGTCGTGTGGGACACACGGTCGTGGCCTTCTATACATCTGGTGTCGGAGTACGGCCATCCCTGTTAGCTAGAGCCCTAGAGCCAATCATTTGATGATTGTATTTTTTGGACTTGTTGTATCATATTCTATATATATAAATAAAGGCATTTGGTTTTTGGTTGTTATACTTACTTGTATTGGTGCCAAATAAACTAAGTATAATAACGTCCTTGAGTAGAAAGTTCTTACCTATATCAATCAATTGGTTGAATCGATAGTGAGATGATATAGGGAACACTACTCTTAATCATTCCTAGTCGAGTATTAACATTCAGGGACAATGTTAATGTACTAAGACTAGCATGTAGGTCAACTCGATGACTTGATCTCACAAATCATGGATATAGAGATATCAAGTTGACACATGGGTATGCATTAGAGAATGTATACTGAATGACCCGCCATGAGAAAGTATCATGGATCGTTATATGAGTTTCATATACTTTCTCATGTGGCTATTAGTATGACTACTAGTCCTTAGACCTGAAGTCACCATGGTTCCCTATATAAGGAGTTATGTACTTTGGTTTCGTCAAACGTCACCCGTAACTGGGTGGACTATTAAGGCGATTACTAGGTATGTAACAAATTATGCGGAGGGATGTGAGTGATGTAGATGGGATCTATCCCTCCTATATGACGGGAGAGACATCGATATTCTTGATAGAGTGAGACCACGAAGTGCATGGCCATGCCCAAATGAGTCAATATAGGATATTGAGCTCATTTGATTTAGTGAGTCTACTTGGAGTTCAAGATTTAGATTGATTAGAGGATGACACGGTCTATGCCTCACATTGATCAATCTAGATGTCTAGGATAGAAGGGCAATGTCATATATTGTGAGGAGTCACAATTAGTAGTCACAAGGTGATGTTGGATCTCAATATTCTTGTAACTTGGGTAGTAATGATGTGTTGCTAGATACCGCTCATTACTTATGCTCCTAAATGGGTCTAGGGGCATTGCCAACGTTACAAGAACCTATAGGGTCACACACTAAGGGCAATTAGATGGAGACTAGGTTCATTCGATGAACCTAAATGATTAGGTTCATATGATGAACCAAATTGGATTAAGAGTAATCCAAAGTGTAATGCCCGAAAATTCTCAAAACTATTTTATAAATATTCTATGATTTTTCTGGAATTTTAGAATATTTTTATTGAATTTTTAGAGTAGTGGTAGTAGCAAAAATAAATAAGACCGTAAAATAGCCTACGCGGGAATTGAACCCGAGACCTAGGGGTCCTATGACTTATAGATAGCTTTAGTAACCGGATGAACCCAGCAGGGCCGTGCTGAAAGGAAAGGGAATCAATAAGATTTATATTAGAGTTGGGCCGAAATACCCACTTAATATAAATAGAAAACTTGAGTGGGTTTGGTTTATTTCTTTGGTTCGGGAAATTCTCCACCAAGACCTCACCCTACACGCCACCCCCTCTCCTTCTCCTTCTTCTTCTCGGCGCCAACCCTAGGGTTCTCTCCCTAGGGCCCTAAGAGCACCTTCCGGCAGTAATTTCAGCACAAGGACGTTCCCCTCCGCGAGAAGAACGCGTTGGAGCGAGGAGATTGTCGAAAGGATCGTCTCCACCGGAATTCTAACGAATAGGGTTGTAAGAAAATTAGCGTACGAGGTAAGAAACCCCTCACCTGCAGTATAAGTAGCTTCCGTATGGATTTTATGTTTCAGTTTAGCAGCATATAGACTTTTGACATAAGGGATGTGAATTAGCGCACACCAGGTGTTCGATTAAATTGTTTATCGCAGTAAAATGCAACATAGGCATTTTAGTAGCTTAGATAAATGCAATAGAAGCATTTTTTTACAGATTATTTAGTCTTGCTTCACCTTTTACAGGACTAGGTGTCCTATGGGTAGGCTCCCATAGTCGCCTCTAGGTTTAGATAACCTAGCTCTAGGTTCAGATAACCTAGAAAGAGCAAGACAAGCAGTAATCAGTTATATTCAGTATTTTACTTTTCAGTGGCACTGTACAGGATTAGATATCCATTGGGCTGGGCTCCTATAGTCGGTCCCTAGGTTTAGATAACCTAGTAAACCCTACTAAATTCGGGACTTGCAAACTCGAGGCTAGTTAGGGACGCGCGCATAGCACGTACAGTTGCCGGGCCCAAACAGCAACATGTATATGTATTTTCATCTATTATGTATGTAGTTTTAAACTCTCACAAAACAGTTAGGTGAGATCAGTATAGCTTAAGCATTTGCTAGAACTAGCTCAGTTTATGCTTCAATTCAGTTTATTTCTTTTATGGTTATGTATGATAACACTATGCTCAGCTTGTGGTTACATATGCTATAGATGATAGTATGCCATGTTTAGCTCTTGATTTCCATGCACTGTTTGATAGCATGCCATGTTTTAGTTTAATCAGTACATATTTCAAATGGCATGTTTTAAAAGCATAAATGCATCGTATGCATGTTTTGTGAGGTAGATGGTTTCTTACTAAGCGAAAGCTTATAGATACTTCCTTTCCTTATACTGCAGATAAAGGTAAAGGAAAGATGGACTAGCGGAGGCTGGAGGGCAATGCTACGAAGATGTGTGTGGGCAGGAACTTGGAGTAGAGATCTTAGGAAATCACAGCAAGCTTGTTTTAAGCATGAGAACCTTTTAGCATTTTGTTACTTTGCACCTTCGTATGTTAAGTGTTATGAACTAGTTAATCATGCATCCTATCATGTTTGGAACACTATTTTTGTGATGTTAGAATGTTTAACCTTTAGTTTAGACCTTGCAATGTGATTGAGGCACGAAGCAGTGCTGAAATCAGACCTTGGGCACGAAATCAGAAACACGAATCGATCAGCTGATCGATTCGAGAGTTTCCAATCGATCGAAGGATCGATTGGGCATCTGGTCTCGCGAACAGTAGACGTCTGGATCGATCGGCCGATCGATCCAGCAATTTCTATCGCGAACAGAAGGCTCTGGGATCAATCACTGGATCGATTGACCAATCTGGATCGATCAGCCGATCGATCCAGAATATTGCCCGAGCACAGTAGCGTGCTGGATCGATCATTGGATCGATCCAACCTATGTTCCGCATACAGTAGCCGGTTGGATCGATCACTGGATCGATCCGACCACTCCAATCGATCCGTGGATCGATTGGGTGGCCTGATATTAGCTAGAAACCCTTAGTTAAGTTCCTTGACCATTGGGGGATGTAACATATGTCATGAATAGCTTAGATTACACCCCTTAGCACATGTAGAATAAAGAAATGACAATAGTTTAGTAAAATTTTGATTAGTACAGCTTCCGCACTTAGTATTTAATGATGGTCATGGATTAGTTAGCACAGATTAATGTAACGATCGGCCTCACAGCCTAGTTAGTAGGAGGTGGGTCGTTACACAAAGAAGGTTAATTGAGTTGGACTCAAGTTGGTTCATGTGTTAAGTGAGTCTAATTTGGACTTAGACTCATTTAATTAATTTAATTCAATGAATAGAGATTCATTAAATTAAAATTGGCTTGAACCAATGGTTAGATTAGATCAACCAAGGGATAGAAGTGGTCAAGTTTGACTTGACTTAAGTAGGAAGATGAAGAGTCAAGTTTTTGACTTGACTTTGACTTGACCAATGCCACATCATCAAGGCTTCTTCATTTGGTCAAGTTTGACTTGACCAAATGCCACCTCATGGGAGTTACTAAGAGTTGTGACTCTTGATATTCCATGGGGGTTACAAGTCTTAATGTGGCCGGCCACTTTTAGTGTGGATGAAAGTTTTATTTTCATTCAAGGCTAATTGATTTCATCTTCTTCCTCTTGCTCACAATTTTCTCTCCCTCTCCTCCTTCTTGCCGAGACCTTGCTTGAGTGCTAGCACACTCTAAAGGTTTCTTCTCCATCTCTTGCTTGTGTGGATACACATAGAGAAGTGTCTACTTTGACACTTTCGAGATCCGGCGAACCGAGGACAAGCGGGATTGCGAAGGGCTTCGCTACAAAGGTATAAAAGGTTTATCCTTATGTAGATCTACTGTAGATCAACGTTTAAACTCGTAGTCATATTTTTCGAATATTTTTCTTCGCACGAGATCCAGTGGCTAGGGGGTTTCAGGGTTTCCGCGACGCGAAAACGCGGTTTTCGCGGCCCGAAAAATCCAACAATTCCATCTGGTCCTATCAATCAAAATAGGCAAAGAGTAGATCTCCGAACAAAATATAATGGAAGTATGACATTACAATGAAATATGGTGTAATAAACATAGATTATGCCAATGAAATACAAGTAGATATGCGTCAAAGCATGCATAAAAGTGTATATAATCTACACACATCAACCGCCACTGAGGAGCTAAAGGGTAACAGAATCTTACTTTAGATTGGATAAACTCTATGTGGGATTACTGATATATAGTATATGGTTTGGTGGACAGCAACTTCACCTAACCCTAGTCATTAACTTGCGGTAACAACTTCTCTGGCGGCGAATCAGTAGCTGCACATCTAAAATATTGGGTAAGTTGTTAGGATTGTTCATGTTTAGCATAACCGATACGAGTATGGCATGCTTAGGGATAAACTAATCTGAATATATGGATTAAATGGGGTTAATTCTAATTTGATCACTGAATTGGATTACTTGAAGTTAGTCATTAATTAGGATAATTAATGATCATTTGGATTAGGGTTTTCCTTATTGGTTGGATCTTGGGGTTTAGCTAAATATTATAAATGTGATTAACCAAGCAGCACATTATGTGATTATAGGATTGTGATTCGAGACGAACACTTCGACATAGAGGTTGATTAGCTCGATCTATATTGGAGGTGAGTACCTTGACTTATCTTTTAGATAATGTCATGTTGATATACTTAGTATATTTTAACAAGTAGTAATAATTATGTTTATATCTGCATCGGTATGCCACTATTTGTTTCCGAGTATGTTTTGTTTGTTAACTGTTTAGCATTCATGCCCCTGTTTATTATTTATGTTATAGAGGTAGTGACATACCATGCCATGGGATATACCGGACTAGTCATTTACCATATCTGACCTGTACCTAGATCTGATTATTTGATCTACGCATTTTGGTACATATTTTTGGAGATAGATAGGATCAGGATATTTCCATGATTAGTGTCATGCATCATCTCGCATGATTATATGCTGTGCGATTGTTGGCTCCATTATTGTTGAACACATTGCCAGTTACATGGATTTACACACACAACTACTCATGGTTAGTGGTTTTTATCAGGCAGGGTGTGTTGCAGCAGGTTGCTCTGTCAATGGCTCCGCTGGTCCACTCATGGGTAGTGTGACGCAGCGTGGTAGTAGGACAGAGATCCCTCTTCTGGATTGTCTCAGGGAGATGAGAGCATTGAGCTCCCCCACTTATGATTTGGGGTAAGGAGGATATGTGTACTCCGATAATATCTCATCCACTCAGTCACTCAGAAGTAGTGATGGCAGAGTGCACGGTTGTCACAACCCTACCCACTCAGTCTCACCGTCGTGTGTGAGATGACTGATTAGCATTAGGGGTGACCATGACATGTTGCATCATATGCACTGACTGTATTTATTACTTGTGTTTGCTGCACTTTATATGCTGCATATTTGGTGGATGCATATGTTTAACATGCATACAGGATTTATGATACTCTCGGTCTGACAACCTTGTTATCTCTATACCCAGGTCCTGGTTAGTAAAGATACTCCCTTTCCTTACACTTTTGCATTTTTTATATATATCCAGGAGACTGTATGCATATTTACTATTAGTTGTTATTTCTTACTATGCATGTCAATAGTTACTCGCTGAGGAGTTGGCTTGCCCCGTTGATATTACCATTTTCAGGTTGAGGCTGTCAGGAGGATTTTCAGTTGCTAGTCCCCCCTCCAGATTACGAGGATTTATGTTTTGGACATTTTCTTTGGTTTTCTTATTATGTTATTGTCTATGTTTTCAGACTTGTATCTTTTTGGCACTTTGGATCTTGTATGGTCCTTTATTATCAATGAGTTTTCATTTGGTATGTGTTTCTACATGCCTGCCCGGACGACAGAAGAGGTATATTTGGATGTATGCTGGTGATTTGAGTTTTATGAGTGTAGTTGAGTGGGATATAAGTTTTGAATTTTATGGGTGTAGTTAAGTATGATATTTGAGTTGATTTCTTTATCGTTGTTTAGGTTTGGTTTTACTATTAAACTACGTGGGTGCTTGCTTATTTTATATATATATATATATATATATATATATATATGTTCCGGCTGTGTTGGCCGACGTTGGTGTGGCCCAGAGGGCTTGTAGGTATGTCTCAGATTGTCACCTGTACAGGGGAGATACTGTCAAACTTTCTTCTAGCAGGGACTCTCCCGGGGCGTGATAATTTATTTGGTATCAGAGCGAGGTTTCTGATGCTTGGTTTTCATATTTTGGTTTTGTGTGTTAATCTGATACCAATTTATTTGGTATAAGAGCGGGTCGCAATACCTGCTTTTCGCGTTCTGGATTTGAGAGTTAGCCCAAGTTTGCTAGTTAACTTGGGTATTTATTTTTGAATTTGTACGAGTTTCCGTCGATTTTCTCGTACGAAATTTCGAGGTTATAAAATGGGGACTGGAGAGCGACGGAACATCTCCAGACAGTAAATAGGTAAAAAGGTAATTTTAAAATTTTTGTTACTTGTGGTAATATCTGAGTTATAACTTAACAGATATGAGGAGATCTACTCGTGCAATATTGGCAAGACGTGGTGCTGGACGATCACGTAAGAGAACTTTGGAATCTCTTGCAACGGATTCGCTAGGGATGCCTACTGGGGTTGAGCCTATCGGTCAGGGACAGACTCAAGATACTACGGGCGCGTCGGGCTCTCAGACTCTGATAGCTTCGTTAGAGGTACCCACCCATACATTATACATTGTACCACCCGTGGCAAACTCGATACCTCCACCAGCAGAGGCTACGGTGTACCCGGCACCACCGCCACCTGGACCTATTGTGTACCCAACACCAGTGGCACATGTGCCCCCAGTGCCTATAGTGTATCCAGCACCCACACCAGCGGTACCGGTTACTCCATTTCCGGTACCACCACCTACTATACCTCCAGCTGCGACAACTAATATCGACCATGTAGTACCACTAGTGGTACATGCTCCAGCTTATGCAGCAGCACCGAGAGTACCTCCCCCAGTTTATCCAGCGGTACCACTTGTAGCACCAGCCCCAGTGATTCCGCCAGTTTCCGTGTCGATCCCTACCCACCTCACTGATATTGTTGCGGCACGATCTCGGATTCCAGCATTGGCGGAGTCGATGAAGAGTCGACTCACACAATTCCGAGGAGAGACTGATCTGAGTGTGGCCCAGACCTGGATAGAGACCATGGAGCTGACCTTCTTCTACATAGCTTGCTCTGAGTGGGAGAAAGCGGAGCTGGCTGCTTGCCATCTACGGGATGAGGTCGACACCTGGTGGGATACGCAGCGTTCCATTATTGGTGAGCAGAATATTACTTGAGTGAGTTTCAGAGAGGCTTTTGAGAGCGGGTATTGCCCATGAGCATATCAGATGACTCGCCGACAGGATTTTTTGAGTTTGCGGTAGAACAACCGCACGGTGATAGAGTATAATGCTGAGTTTAATCGGTTGGCCAGGTTTTGTCCATAATTAGTTGCTGAGGATAGATCTTGCATGCTACAGTTTATCCAGGGATTGGATGGACATCTACAAGTAAAGATTGCTGGTTTTGGTAATTCTTCCTACATAGAGACATTGGACAGAGCCCTGATGATAGAGTCAGCTTACCAGAGAGCATACCCAGACAAGAAAAAGAAACAGATGGATCAGACATCTAGACAGATCCAGTAGCCATAGGCTACATAGCAGCAGAGTGGTCGCAGTCAGACAGGTCAGGGAACTTCTGCGGCATCTAGTCAGCCTCAGAAGTCGAGGCAATTTTCATCAGGACGTTTCCGGCCTCCTCAACAAACTTGAAAACAACCCGCCAGTGACATCCATTGCGCTCGGTGTGGGTCTAGAGAGCACACCACATCAACCTGCACCCTGGGACAATCAGTTTGCTATTATTACAAACTGCCTGGGCACATGGGCCGAGATTGTTCATTGAAGGCTCAGCATATTGCTTCCAGAGTTTCTAGTCATGGAGTTCAGCTTAGTCAGATAGGGACTCAGCGAGGAGGGCATAGAGCCCAAACTTCACATCGCCAGCCGAGGATAGCTCCCCCTGGAGCAGCTGCTGCTTATGGCATGCATGGATAGGAGCACCCCAGTGCCCTCATAGTACCACAGAGTTCTGTCATTAGATCACCATATTAGTTGCAACCTCGACCCCTTGTCCAGTATCTGCAGCCCCAGCCTCTGGTTCAGTACCAGACGCAGTCACAACCACCAGTACAGTATCAGTCGCAGCCCTCACCTCCACCTCTGGCCCCCGTATCCAGCACCACCTTAGTGGCCGGCTCCTGCCCAGATGCAACCACCGCTGGCAACGCTACCACCTCCACCTCCGCAGAGACTAGACGGGTTCATGCGGTTACCAGAGATGATGCGCAGCGGGCCGACAGATCCATTTTCTGTGGTACGATTTTCATTTATGCCTTATCTGCTGATATGCTGATAGATAGTGGTAGCTCGCATTCTTTTATATCCTATACCTTTATAAGGGAGATTGGTAGATTACCCACTTTTAGACCGCAGCGACTGACCGTCTCTCTACCATCTGGTGATACTTTGGACGTCACTCAGGAGGTCAGAGGTTTCCCATTAGATTTTGGCAACATGATAATTACGGTAGATCTTTTAGTACTGGAAATGGTCGAGCTTGATATTATTCTTAATATGGATTGGTTGTCAGCATATCATGCCACTGTTGATTGCCAGATGAGGGTGGTCACATTCCGGCCTCCGAACCAACCCTCGTGGGATTTCACTGGCATAAGAGATGACGACATATCGACTATTTTAGCGATTCAGGCTCAGAAGCTGTTGTCACATGGCTGTCAGGGTTTTCTGTTATCTTTGATTACTATTGAAGACGACAGTAGTTCTCAACTCTCTGATGTTCCAGTAGTCCGATAGCATCCAGATGTATTTCCAGAAGAGCTACCAGGGTTGCCTCCCAGAAGGCAAGTGGAGTTTGCTATTGAGTTGATTCTGAGAACCACGTTGACATCGAAAGCTCCTTATCGTATGGCATTAAAGAGTTAAACAAACTGAAGGTTCAACTCTAGGATCTTTTAGACAGGGGATTTATATGCCCTAGTGTTTCTCCATGGGGTTCTCCGGTATTATTTGTCAAGAAAAAGGATGGTACTCTGAGGTTGTGCATAGACTATAGACAGCTGAATGCAGTGATTGTCAGAAATAAGTACCCCTTACTCGGATCAAGGATTTATTTGATCAGCTCAGAGGTACATCAGTGTATTCTAAGATTGATCTATGGTTCAAATATCATCAGTTGAGAGTCAAAGAATCTGATATTCAGAAGACAACATTCCGTACCAGATACGCCCATTATGAGTTTTTGGTAATGTCATTTGGGCTTACCAATGCTCCAGCGGTATTTATGGATTTGATGAACTGCGTCTTCCTGGAGTATCTTGATCAGTTTTTTATCATTTTCATCGATGACATATTGGTCTATTCGCGTTCTAAGGAGGAACAAGCGCAGCATCTTCGCACAGTCTTGGAGACTCTTCGACGACATCAACTATATGCGAAGTTCTACAAGTGTGCCTTATGACTATCGTCAGTCGGTTTTCTGGGTCACGTGGTCTCTAGCCGAGGTATTTCAGTAGACCCTCAGAAGATCGAGGCTATCACCAGCTGGGAGCAGCTGAAATCAGTATAGGAGATCCATAATTTCTTGGGACTGGCAGGATATTACAGACGTTTTGTCGAGGGTTTCTCCCGCATAGCTATGCCACTGACACGCCTGACCAGGAAAGGCGTGAAGTTCACATGGTCTGAGGCTTGCGAGACCAGCTTCTAGGAGCTGAAGCAGAAATTAGTGTCGGCTCCGGTTTTGGTTTTGCCCACTGGAGAGAATGGATTCGTACATTACACTAAAGCATCTCTTCAGGGTTTGGGCAATGTTCTGATGCAGCACGACAGAGTAGTCTCCTATACTTCTTGTCAGTTGAAGGAGCATGAGAAGAACTACCCTGTACATGATCTGGATCTAGCCGCCATCATCTTTGCTTTAAAGATTTTATAGCATCATCTGTACGACATTACTTTTGAGATTCTCACGGATTATAAGAGTCTCAAATATATTTTCACCCAGAAGGAACTTAATCTCCGATAGAGGAGATGGATGAAGTTCCTAAAGGATTATAACTGTACCATTAGCTATCACCCAAGGAAGGATAATATGGTTGCCGATGCACTCAGCAGGAAGTCCAGAGGGACTTTGGCTTGCCACCGAGCTTCAGTCACGGACTTGATTCAGGATTTCTCCGAGTTGGGCCTTGAGGAGTAGGGACAGATAGAGTGAGGTGTTTTGGTTATTATGGTTGCTCAGTCGTCGATCATGATGAGGATCCGGGAGGCCCATGTCGGAGATCAACATTTTCAGTTCATTAGCAACCATATAGCTTCCGGGCAGCAGATAGAGTTCACCCGAGATGATGCGGGTATTATATATTTCTGAGGCCGATTATGCGTACCTCCATCTCACCCGGTTAGGGAGGAGTTACTTCAGGAAGGTCATCGCTCCCGATTTTCTATCCACCCAGGCGGGACACGGATGTATCAAGATTTGAGACATTCCTACTGGTGGAATGACATGAAGAAAGACATCGCGGAATTCGTAGCTAGATATCTTATCTGTCAGTAGGTGAAGGTTGAGCACTAGAGACCTACCGGATTACTTCAGCAGATTCCTATTCCTGCACTACAACAAAAACCTTCATAGACATCGGTTTTCCACCGGTGTCTATTTCATTTTCGACCGATGTCTATGAAGCCGATGTTAAAAGTCTGTCATTTTAGACATCGGGTTAAAACCGGTGTAGTATCACTTAACGACACCGGTCTTCGAATCGGTTATTAACCGGTGTAGTATCACTTAACGACACCGTTTCATCAACGATGTAAAACCGATGTAATATTGTATGTTAATAACACCAGTTTTGGCAGCGGTAAATGACCGATGTAATATTAGTTAATAACACCGATTTTACAGCGGTGGAAAACCGATGTAATATGTATATTTCTTAACAGCACAAATTTGATTTCCAAAACAATGAAAAACCGACAATAACAAAAAAAAAATACACAAATATTCACAAATTATACAAATATTCTTCATTCAATAATATCCATAAAATACACAAATATTCACAAATTATATAAATAATCTTCTTACAACAATATCCATAAAATACCCAAACATTCTTTTTACATCAAAAGCTAGCTAATAGATATCAAAATCAAGGTAGAACATTCTTTTAACACATCAAGGTAGAACCGCACTTTAAATGTAATCTAGCATGCATTCAGCCCACTCGAATCGCACTTCATCAATTTCAACTCTGGAGTACTTGAGATTTGTAAACTGTAAAAACACATAAATAATATATTAGTAAACCAAGACCAAAAATCATAGTTGAAAAAGTAGTAAAAGCACCAGGTATCAAGATGACTAATTTGAATGCTTAAATTAGAAGCAAAATTCTGCTTGCACAAAACTCAAATTAGAAGCAAGGAAAAGAGTTGGGTAGAAGGGAAAACGAAACTCTGCTTGCACAAAAACAATCACCTATTCTATTTCGTCCCACCAGTAAAACTCTGCTTGCATCATGTTCCCAAGAACATTGTACATAAGCGTTGATGCTTGCTCAGGTGAAACAATCCTCTTCCTACAGAAAGATCCGATAGAAGGACACTTTCTTTTCCGTCCATCTCGTGGCCGTGACTGCCACTACTCATCGATTTCTAGGAAGTCACCCTGCAACAAGAAGCTCAAAGCAACTCAGAATTCATGCAAACCTAGATTAAATATTTGTTCAGATTCAAACAAAATTCAAAATTGAATTTGCTAACATTTCAGATCACCATGTCAAGTCTAGTAGATAAATCTTAGACTAAACACTTACTTGAATGTAACTGTGCACACCAGATTTTTCATGGTTATCCCTGACATGCTTGTAGGGAAATTTCTTCCCACATTTAGAAAATCTACATGCAAATGGACGAAGATTTTGATGGACTGCTTTTATGTGCTGTCTAAGATTTGATACCTGCAAGGCGCAAAAACTATACTTTATAGTTACTAAATAGAAGATTGATTATTTATCCAGAAATAAATTAAGTGATGCATATGAGAAGAAAAAAAGGATGATCTTCCAATAAATTTTCCTTATCAACAAGTGTGCATTTATGCAATTAATAATGAATGTGGTAAAAGGCCATTTGAACATCTATTTTAACTGCCTACACACTCCAAGCCTCTGTTAAAAAAAAGCTCAAATTACCTATGATCCGTTCATATCTGATAATTGTCTTTGCCTAGGTGTTTTAAGCTTTTGTTAAAAAGGCTCAAATTAGACATCTCCATGATCTTTACCTTTGATCCATTCATATTCAATAATTGTCTCCTAGTTCAAGAACTGCTTCTAATACAGGAAAATCAACCTCAATAACAGTTTCAGCATGTCTTAGTCTCTTGCAAAGAGGTTAAGCTTCGAACAATGTCCTAACCAAATTCCTGATGGCACACAAATTGGGATGCAAACATATTATGGTTTTATTTGGTCATGATTTTAACCTCATCCTATTAACTGAAAAAGTGCTACTAGATTGCCTCCAAATAGCAATTAAGCTTTGACGACCTGAGAGACAGAAAATCGATAACTACACAAAATTCAGGTCTTACATTTGAAAAGGTGCGTTCACAACCTTCAAAGTTACATTTTGTCCTCTCAATCACCTCACTTGCTTCGTGCATGTGTTCATGTCGTTTAATATTCTTCTTCAGCTGTTTTGTTCCACAAATCACACAATCAACATAAAGGTGAGAAGTTTTGATATGTGCTTTAAGGCATTCTGCATTTGTGAATGTCTTCATACATCCAGGTCATTGCTAACGACTTCCACATATTCCAATATATAAACAAAATGCTAACATTGAATATATATTCCTTAATTAGCACATAAAACTTTGAACATGCTTTAAATATCTGAGACACAAGTTTCAATATGAAGATGAATTTGACATGCAATCGAGTACCTGATAAGAAATGTAATAACGATTTCCAAACAAAACAAGATGAAAACCATACTTGTGTAACATTGGTGGGATGGAAAGCAAATAGCAGTAGGAGCAGCTTGCTGCAACGACAAACACCAGAGCAATTTCAGATAGTTATATAGCCGAGGTGAAAAACCAAACTTATTATTATCTTTGAATTTAGCGTCATCATATCCTTTCTTGACCTATCTCCTTTATTGGTAAAATTGGTTAAACTCCAAGTTGTTCTAAGAGGATTGGAGAGAACTGAACAACACTTGAAATTTCTCCCAATTGATGTTCTCCCAGTTAATTAACTCGGCATTCGGTGAAAGAGTGAAAAAGAGACCAATTCCCAGCACAAGCACCAAAGCACTACCCTTCATGCAGCCAAAATTACGTGTTAACTTCATCAAAATTGTCTTGTAGTACTTGTCAGCTTCTTTGATGGATGCTACTTGGCTGAGGTCTGTGTTCCTTGACAGGGCATCTTCATTCTTTGATAGAGAAAATAAGAAGAAAAAGATTCTGATCAGCAACTAAATTTTGAAAAACACTGTGCAACTAAACCTGACCACATCTAGATACAAGTGCAACAAATAAGTAAATTTATCATATCATGCACACGATAGATGCCAAGGATGGAAATCCAAAAACCGTGAGCTTCGAATGACTGAACTTGGACAAGAAAATTAGAAATATTTGATAGTAGCTATACTTACTTTAGCCCTCAAATGCTTAAGTGTTACTTTGAGAGTGTCGGGGGAAATTTTGGCCGAGTAATTTCGCCACTCAGTGGAGAGTTTCCGAAGAACAATAATTGTCGCACCAACATTCTCTACATAGAGTTTTTCCTTCATGATACAACAGTTAAAGCAGTTAGAAAGGTTTACAAAATAATAAAAGCTATAAATAGCACGTTTGAAGAACAACTCACCCACTGTTTATAGCACTCAGCATTCTGAGTCAAACACCAGATGAACAAATCCGTCACTTCCTTTGTTAGCTCGGAATTATTGATTCTAAACCTAACAAATTAAAAGCAAGACAAGTAAGAAATTACACTAATGCGGAATGAAATCTAACTAAATGTGAATAATTAATCCACAATGCATTGTCACTCTACGCTATGGATTAACTATCAACACAAATAAACTAAGGAACAGAATGACAAAGCATTAAATGAAACCTAATCTAGTAAATGAAAGACAATGCAAATAAAGAAACTATATCTATCCTAACCAACCATTGAAGATTTTCCTACATCGCATTGTCACACTACGATACAAGATAATCTATCAATGGGCATAACATGAAGTAAAGCATTAACGAAACTAAGAATGCAATGAAACCTAAATCATGTAATGAAAGTCTAAACTAATCTAGCCTAATTGCATTAAATCAAAGCTAGAACTTAACTAAATTGAAAGAACAAGACAAAGTAAAAATTAACCGAACTAAAATGCGTCAAAATAAACCTAACACTTGGTTGAAGCAATTCATCGAACACTTTGTATGTGTTAAGCTAATTAAACGTAGTAAGTGCAATTCAAACATGAACAATCATATTCAATACAAGCATTCAACAATAGAACTTCAACACAAGCAAATTAACAAAATTAACAAAATTAACAGAATTAAACTCTAAACTAATCCAACCACAATTCACATATCCACTTCCGATTACCAACAACTATCTTCGTCGTCACACGAAGACCAGGCTCGGAACCACCAAAACCGGTGGACAGCGCACAATCTGCTGGAATGCTGCTAGCTGCGACAACGAAGATGGTGAACGGATCTTCCACCGAAGAACCCCTCCGCTGGAAGATGGCTGGAAATGAATGTGGACTGCTGTGAACTGGAACGAACCGCCGCATGCTGCTCCTTGCTCTGCCGCCTGAACCCCAAGCAGTGGAGCTGCCAGGAAGAAGCTGGACGGTGGAGATCACACCGGAGAACCCCTCCGGCGAGGTGGATTGGGTCGGAAATCGCTGCCAAAGCTCGCCGTTCCTTGCCGAGTTGTTGCTGCCGCTCGCCTCTGGAATCTGAGAAGAAGTATGGCTGTGGATGGCCGGCCGGCGGCGAGAAAGAGAGGAAGAGAGGCCGCCGGCCGGAGAGAAGAACGGAGAAGAAGGAGGTGCTGTGGAGAAGTTGATGCCCTAGTCGCGCCCACTGTAACGCTGCGTGAAGTGCTTAAGAGAGGATTTCCTCTCATATGATCTGGGCCGTCCATTCAATAAGAGTGGATGTAAGGTTCAGATTTGATGATAAAGATGATGGGCGGCTGGATCTTCTACTTAATGAGGCAAAGGTTCAGATTGTTCCAGATCCGGATCAACGGTTGATACTGATTCAGCTAGATCTCACTCATTTGATCTCCAAATCAAGTCAAATTTGATCCGATCAGACCATAATCCATGACTCTTTAGATTTCCTACAAAACCACATAAAAACATGAAATTAAATTCCATAATTGTAGGAAATTTACATTTAAGTCCAAAATAAATTCTACTCACAAAATATAATATAAGCACAAAAATAAGCATATGAGAAGGTAAAAATGCTAAGTATAAGAGCCAAAATAATACACAAAAATACTCATTATCAATTATTTGTATATAAGTTCCATGTTAAGTACAGTCATACTATGAAAACATCAGCCTATGACACATAATAATGCAACATCTCAATTATACTTTCTTGAATCGCTTGGATGGCAAAAGGCAAAAGCTGTTGTGATGCTTGCTTTGTGGTTTTGGTACCAGAACCAGTAAGAGCCAACTCTTTTAGAGTAGGATAAAACGTCTCAAATCTTTCAGTTGCCTGCAGAAAGATATATTAGGAACTCATCGTAAAATTTTATGCAATATGGAGATCTTCCATGGAAATAGGCAAACCTTGACTCGAGCTATAGAAGCAGGAAAAGTCGCCCGCATGAGTAGATCAAGTACAGCAGGTGGTACTATGTGTTCCCCCTTCCGAACAGCGCCATTTAATAGAATAGTTCGAGCTTTCGGTCCAGAGAGAGTCCTGAAATAAAGCCAGAAAGTAGCTTTTGACTAAAGCAATAAATAGAAACAAAAGGATAAGAGTATCAGCATTACCTCATGACAAACCTTTCGACCAATTGCAGCACCAAGTCCCTAGACTGTGGGTTCACATTTGATTTTCCACAAACTACAGGAAATAGGAAATGTGACCAGATGTACATGCCGACAATCAGATCGACCACCCATGTCGTAGCTCCACCGCCTACCTTGAATGTGCATCGCCTCGTACCCCTCCCCCTCGAACCACCGCTCCCGCTCCAGGTGGCGGCAAAGGGGGAGCCGTCGGAAGGGCACCGACGAAGGCGAGGTCATGATTGTCGGAGAGGTAGATCTGGCGCAGAAGGGGAGATAGCGGGAGGGGAGGGATAGGAGGAAGTAAGTCGATGCCCCTTCTGTGTACGAGCTCCTGGATCTCGGTGTTGTTCTCTCTTCCTTCGGATTCCCTCACGTTGCCGACCAACCGTGCCATGGTGGTCGTGGGCGTCCTCGTTGTTCGGATCTCGTCGGCCCCTACCTTAGCCGGGAAGAGCGAAGAGAGGAAGGAGGAGGAGGAAGAGAGGATCGAACGAGGAGGCAGAACGGAACGTCGATCGAGGAAGGGGCGTCGATCGAAGGGGAAGAAGGAAGGGGCGTCGATCGAAGGGGAAGAGGTAGATGAGGCTTGGAGGTTTAGGTTTAGGTTTAGGCTGAGAGAAGGGGTGCGATATTGGTTTAGGTTTGGAGGGAACTTTGTGAAGTGTTGTAAATTTTGGCTGGTGGAAAAATTAAATTTTTTGTTTTGGTTCATTAACACCGGGTTTTAAAAACCGCTGTTAAAACCGATGTCTATTAACAAAAAAAAAGGCGCTCATAGACATCGGCTAAAAAACCGATGTCTATGAGCGAAATTCTGCGCTCATAGACACCGATTTTTAGAAAAATCGGTGTAAAATACTCAAAGACATCAGTTTTTGCTTAAAACTGTTGTTGTTCCACCGATGTCTATGAGGGTTTTTCTTGTAGTGCTGAGTGGAAATGGGAACACATTACCATGGATTTTGTGGTGGGTTTCCTTAGGAGACGATGAGGCCATGACGCAATTTGGATAATCATTGATCAATTAACCAAATCGGCGCATTTCTTAGCGATCCGAAAGACTGATTCCCTGGATCGATTGGCAGATCTGTAGTTCACATCCCAATTCTAGCAGAGTCTGCAGTAGGTCTTGGTCACTCAGCTCCGTTTCAGTACAGCTTTCCATCCGCAGACTGATGGACAGTCAGAGTAGGCCATTTAGACTCTAGAGGACTTGCTAAGGTCTTATGTATTGGATTTCGGAGGCAATTGGGAGGATCATTTGCCATTGGTAGAGTTCGCCTACAACAACAGCTTTCATTCGGCTATCCAGATGGCACTGTTTGAAGCGTTGTATGGTAGGCCTTGTCGGGCACCCACCCTCTGGGAGGAGGTTGGGGAGGCCCACCTGCTAGGGCCTCATAGAACTTAGTCGGAGGTAGAGTTGGTCCGTACTATTTAACGGAGAATGTCAGAGGCGTAGGACCACCAGAAGAGTTATGCTGATCGAAGACGGAGACCCCTGGAGTTCTCTACTAGCGACCATGTTTTTCTGCGTGTTTCACTTACGAAAGGGGTGAAGAGATTTGGCCTCAGAGGTAAGCTAGCTCCGTGATACATTGGACCTTTCCAAATCTTGGAGAGAATTGGAGCGGTAGCTTATCGTCTGGCACTACCACCATCCCTAGCAGGCGTTCACAATGTGTTCCATGTGTCTATGCTAAGGAGATATATATCCGACCCGGCACATGTGCTGACAGATATCTCAGTTCCTATTCAGCCTGACGTTACCTACCTGGAGGTTTAGGTACGGATTCTGGATCAGAAAGAGAGTCAGCTGTGGAACAAGACTATCCGGCTGGTTAAAGTCAGATGACAGCATTATTCAGACGAGGAGGCTACCTGGGAGCTTGAGGATACGATCCGAGCTTGATACCCCCACCTTTTTACTTGAGGTATGTAAGTTATATTTCTGTTCAGCAGTGATACTTGTTAGCTTTTGCTAGTACTTACTGATGGTAAATAACGAAATTAGGGGACCAAATTTTTGTTAGTGGGGGAGAATGTAAAATACCAAAAATGCGCGAATCACCATAAGGGAAATTTTAGGAATTTTCAGAAATTTTCTGAGAATTTTTCGGAGACCATATGGTGTAGGTTACGGGGATAAATATTGGGTCACGGAAAAGTCTGTTTAGGCTACCCCATTTAAATGAGGAAAAGGTTGATTTTTCTTTTCCTTTTCTTTTCTTTATTTCCTTCGTCTTTCACCCGTGACCTAAGCAACCCAACGGTTTCCATCTCCCCCAAACCGTCGACGTCGGTTCTCCTCCTACTCCTCCTATTTCTTCTCCCCTTTCCTCTTTTTCGTCAATTCCTCTCCTTCCTTCCCCTTCCTTCTCCAATCGCTTGCAAATTTGCCACTCTCTGCTAACAACCACCCACTTGCGGACCGATCTTGACATCACCGTCTAGCGCCGAGCAACGTCGCCGCCGCCTCTCCCTTCTCTCCCTGTGTCGTCTCTGCCCAGCATCGACGACGCCGCCTGATCGCCTGCGAGCTCATTATCGGCAGAGCACCGTCTTTCCTCTACCCTAGCTCCCATCTCCATCACCCGACGTAGTCTCCCCTCCTCCCTCTCCTGCTCATGCCGATCGCTGTCGCCCTGACACCGGCCATCCCGAGAGCCACGAGGCTTCCTCACTCTCACCGTCGCCTTCCCTCTCTTGGCCACGGACACTCGGCGTGCACCGAAACCCAAGCTCCCTTTTATACTGAGCCCTAGATCTGTCCCTGCGCGCCATCGCCGAACCACCATCCTTATATGCCTGTGAACCGCCATCGAGGAGCTAAAGGGTAATAGAATCTTACCTCAGATTGGATAAATTCTATGTGGGATTGCTGATATACAGTATATGGTTTGGTGGACAACAGTGTCACCTAACCCTAGTTATTAACTTGTGATAACAACTTCTCCGACGGTGAATCAGTAGCTGCAAGTCGTGTAGCGAAAAATCCTTGATGATCGCAGCATACTGCGTCACACTACCCATGAGTAGACCAGCGGAGCCCTTGACAGAGCAACCTGCTACAACACACCCTACCTGATAAAAACCACTAACCAAGTAACAATTGTCTCTGTTAATGGACCTGACAACTTTATTGACGATGTTCCATTACCCGTGAATTGCATGAGGATCGCCATTGATAAAGCAATTGATCAATTAGTACCACTGCCTGTTGTAATCCCAGCTGCATGTCAGAGTATTGGGGATGCTGTAGGTGGCCATGTGGCTTGTCCTGTACACTTGATCAGCATGCAGGATGAGGTAAATGTGATAAAGTATTGTCTAAATTTTGTGTACATTTAAAGTATGTCACATATCTAATATATATGGTTGCATCTACATATGTAGAAGACTAGGAAGAAAAAAGTTGACAACAAAAAAGAGAAGTCTAAGTTACAATCCTCTAATATGCCAAGACCCTTACACATCTTATATAGTTATTTTCAGTGTCTTGATGAAATAGAGAATGTGATTTTGGAATTAGTTCCTGATGTATTTGGCATGGACCGCACAGTCCATGTTAACTGCGATGACATAATTCCCTTTTGTGATTTGAAGCCAATCACAGACACTTGCATAGTTGTGTATATACGGTAAGCTTTCGATTGAATTGGACTTTATTTATGTGTTTCATTAATTTAGATTTCATCATTTTTTGGGGATATTTTCCAATTGTAGGCATCTATATAGAAAGATTCAGGAAAAGATGTTGCTGCAGGATTTCAGATTGGTGGATCCAGTGCCTGTGGAGTATGTACCATCAAGAAATCAGAATAAAAATTTAATCCAAGAACAGTTGAATAAAATTTCTTCTTACTTAAGCAGTAGACTAATTGGTACCTCAACTGGCCAATTGGTTGTTGTGTCATGCAATGTTGGGTGAGTAAGAATAACATTATATATCACTCTCACTTGTATATTTTGAGAACTTGCAGGATGCATATATGCACTAATTATATTTCTTTGTGTAGTTTTCTCTGCATTTTGACTATCATCAATGTTGAGAAGGAGATTAATTTTTTGTTGGATCCTCTTGGTCACCACATTCGTGATCAAGATTGAAAATATGTTGTCAACATGTAAGTTTTTTGGCTTCTTTTCTTACCTTTGTTGAAACATGGATGTATTTTGATGTGGCAATACAATTCCCACAGGTTATATGCATGAAGGGCCTTGAAAATGTATAATGTGGAGGCAAGAAGAAAAGGGGAAAAACAACCAACATGGGTAGTTGTCAAGGTATGCCCTTTTGATTAGCAACTGTTTCACTATCCTCGAAGGAGTTATTCCAATATTTCTTTTCTAACATAGGCTCCTCAACAACCGGATGTGGAGCAATGTGGTTTTTATATCATGCGATATATGAAAGATATAATTGAACATTTTGGAGTTGACCACAAGGATTCACTTCCAGCAATGGTAATAATGCAATATCTTCCATTTTGCATATAAGCCCTAAAGAAAATTTGTTGCATTTTCCAACACTGCTTCAGTATTATAATTGATTTGATATAAAACAAACTCATATTTGATTTGATTGATTAGGAACTTCTCTTAGCTTTTCCCTCATTATATCAGATCTTGTTGCTGTTATGTTTTTCCCCTAGTGTTTGATGTGTTTCTATGTAGTCTTTGAACTTCTCTTATGTGAGATGAACAAGTAGATAGATCCCTTTCAGATATTCATTGCTCCAGTTGTTGCGCTTGGGGTTTATGATATAATCTTTCATTTGATTTCCTCTAGTTCTACAAAGTTACTATCTGGTTGAAAGAACAGTCTTGAATTTGTCAAGTTTGTTCTAAGAAATGATTTCATAAGCCAAGCTCGAAGAGGATAAAGTTTGAAATTCGTGTTGACTAGTTTGCATTTCAGCTATTTTCCCCTTGAAATAAAAACTTATTTTGATGTTATTTTATCATTGGAAATCATATAAATGAATTGATGTTACTCATCTTTATTGCTGCTGAGGAATTTATTTACTTTCCATGCACTCTTAGTGATAAAAGTGAATTTAATATTTGCAAACTAAAAGTGAATTTATTTACTTTCCATGTACTCTTAGTGATAAACAGTTATGTCATTTGGGTCGACTACTAATGAATTGAATTTGAAAGATTAAAATTGTTGTTTATATAGTTAGATTCTTTTAAATTTTTAATCAAGGTGATTTAGCCCCTGTCGATGATTTGTCATCAGCCAATGTGATTTAGGCATCATAGTTAATCATCTTGGAATACAACTAAGTTTATACTCAAACAAAATACATATAGACCCTCTAGCTAATGACCAAAACTATAAATCTTGTAAGAATATCTATATCAGCAATAATTCTAGTGAAAAAAGGCTTACAATTCAGTATTCAACTTATGAAGAACTGGTGTTTAATACTAAGGTTATAAATTGCATATATTTCAACAAATAACCTTTTTATAGTGTTTTAAATATTCAGACTCGGTGAAATTTGTTTTTGTTTGTATCTTTTTGCTTGTACATACTGTAAGTCGTAGATAAGTACTGATTAATTAAATTGCAACTATGAGAAAACTTCATTGCAATAATTTCTAGTTTGGATTATATTAAGTTCCTAGGAATGATAGATCTATCACTATATGATGTGGTTGAGATAATTGATGAATGATCCTGTCCGAACCAAGAGTCAGCGGACGCTGGGCACGTGGCGCTCTCTGCTAGATCTTCGAGTGCTCCGGCGAACCTGCAACAAACTGGGCCGGGAGGGGTTCCCGGCGACGGTCCTCCGACGCTCAAGTCAGGTAGGCTATGGAGAAAGTGGCTGCCAAATCTGTATCATGCGTACCTTTGGCGAAGTAATAGCCTCTTTATATAGGACGGAGAAAGAATTGATGCACGCCCATCGAGATGCGTACGTGTCAGCAACCCATACCACGGTATGCACTTGTCAGAGAGCTTACCTGATCCCATACTGCTACAGTGAGAGAATGTTCTTTGATGGGACGGCAGGACCCCCGTTGTCAGGCTAGTCGTATGGCATAGCCATACGACTTGACGGCTGTCAGAAAATGTTCCCATCTTTTACCCACCACCTGTCTGGGGAGCCCGGCCCACCGGGCGGGCGGTGAAAGTCCGGACGCGGTGAAAGTCGTCCGGACGGCCCTGATTCTTTGCGCCGTCCGGGGGGTGCTTCCTTCCGCTCGGTCATTGTGCACTGCTTCATTTGAGCGTCGGAACCCTGGTCCCTACCAGGGTGTCTTTTTACTATCAGATTTCCCTTTTTTCCGAGTCCGGTCGGCTCGCCCCTTTCGGGTGAGCCACTGGACCCTTTGACCTCCCCTCAGCGTTGACTCCTTGTGGGGTTCCGGCTTTTTACCGCCGGATCACTTGCCTTCCTCTCGAGTCTAGTCGAAGGAGGCAAGGTCCGACTGACTGGACTGCCGATCTGTCGAACAATGATTATTGCATTAGGCCGCTCGGCGCGACATACGGCTGCTCATCCATGCGGCGATATCTATCCGTTCGGCGATATTTTGTCCATGCCTTGTATTTTCTTGGAATCGACGTCCGTTGTTCTTCCACACCTCCCATCACGTGCTCTGCGCACGGTAAGGGGAGTTCATTAAATGCGGCTAGTAACCGGCTGACACGTGGCGATCGTGCATTTGTCAGAGTATGGCGGTTGCGTCACTTCCGATGGGACAGCCGCCGTTTGAAACGGACGATCAGATGACAACCTCGATATCGACGACCTGGATCGGACGGTGGAGATCGCTTCCGGGCGGTGATATAAAGCCCTTGACTCCGTTTCCGCCGCCTTTCATCTTCTTCATTTCCAGATTCCTGTCGCTCCTCCTTTCGCCGGCGACCTTGTGCTCAGACTTCCCGACGATCACACGGCAACTTCCGATCATCTCCCTCGCTTGTAAGATCCTTTTTCTCGCTCGAGACGCGTTCTTCTTTCTGTTAATCATCCTCGTCAGTCGGTTTTCTTCCTTTGCTTGAACCATCCTCTTCTATCCCGCATTCTGGCCTTTCGATCATGACCAGTACCTCGCAGTCAACCGGCGGTGCTCCGGGTCTTTGGTACTCGAACATGGAAAGTCGGTTCGACGAGGAAGACGCCATGCGCCTTATTCGAGCATATGACCTACCGACCGACCACGAAATAGTGTTAGCCATGCCTTCCGATCGGCCTAACGATCCTCCGTCCGGCACTGTTGTCTTCTTCCGTGATCAATTCCTGGCCGGCCTACGTTTTCCTCCTCACAAGTTTTTCTTAGAAGTTTGCAACTATTTCCGCATTCCGCTCGGCCAAGTAGTTCCCAATTCTATTAGATTGCTGAGCGGAGTGATAGTTTTGTTCAAACTGAACGGCATTCCCTTAAACCCGAAAATCTTCCACTACTTCTACTATCCCAAGCAAGCCGAGTGGGGTACCTTTGTTTTCCAATCTAGGATAGGCTTCGTCCTTTTCGATAATATGCCGAGCTCCAACAAACACTGGAAGGAGCATTTTTTCTATATTCGTTTTCCCGAGCGGCCTACTTTCCGCACTAAGTGGCAGACAGCTATGCCTGCGCAACCGGAACTCGGCAAGTTTAGAGGTGACGCAGACTATCTCCATGCAGCCGAACGGCTAGTAGGTCAGCGCTATCACATTGACAAGATGCTTCTCCCAGGAGTAATGCATATATTCGGCTTGTCTTCTGCACCAGCCGATCTGCCTTGTAGCATGAGTAAGCTTCCCTATCTCCTCCTTTATTTTGTTCTAACTGATTTATTCTCTGCTTCTGCAGCTGAGGTCATGTGGAGAGCCAGAGCTACCGAGAAGCTCAAACTGAAAGCCGCTCAGATTGAGGCGGTGACGAGCAAGGAGGCCGCCGAACGGGGCCGGGCTTCGGCTGACCCGGCCGGCGAAGAAGGTGAGGGGACGCCAACGGTCCCAGAAGCCCCGGACGCCCCTGCCCCTCCTGATGAGGCCACGGGCAATATAGAACATGGAAGTGAAGCTGAAGTGGAGGCCCGTTCGGCCGATGATGCACCGCTGCGCACTCGGAAACGCCGGCGACCGGAATCCGCACCTGCCTCTACACTTGATGAGCCACAACCTGAGCAGGGTGTAGGCACGCCGGTGCTGTCCGGAACAGTTTTCGTCGAGAGTACCCCTACCCCTCAGGATTCTCCGAGGGCCAGCTCGGAAGTTCCGCCGTCCAGCCCTTTGAGGACTCGACGACGTCTCAAGCGTTTAGGCGAGCTACCCTCCTCTTCTGCTGGTGGGCCATCTCAGAGCGGGCCGAGCGGCCAGAATCTACTTAAAACCGTCCTGCGCCTCCCTTCGGAGGCGTACATGGCTGCCGCCGATCGGCCGATATTTCCCGAGCAGATGATCACCCTGACGGGTCCTCTCGCACAAGCTTGGATAGATGCTCGGAGTCGTATAGCCAAATTGACTCCCGGGCAGCTCGGCGACAGCAATCTTCAATCAGCTACCGGGGTATGGCCCCTTCCCTTAAAATGTGGCTTAGAAAATACACCGGCTGCTCTTCGCCGCTCGCCCTCACAAGTGCTGAGCCTACAGCATGCTCAGTTGACGACAGATACATATACAGTGACTCACCCCCGATCGGCTTGGCCAGCACAGGCAGAGAATTTAGATATGTCTTCAATTCTTCAAATGCTCGGTCACACTCTTCATCCCACTGGAACTTAGTAGCCTTGTGCAGGATTTTGAAGAATGGCAGGCTCCGATCGGCGGTTCTGGAGATGAATCTGGATAAAGCAATTATCCGACCGGTCAACCTTTGCACTTCTCTTGTATTTCTTGGGGGCGGCATGTCTTGCTGGGATTTGCTTCGATTCCCCGCTCGGTCACTATATACCCCAAGAAACGCCCTCCTTTAGCTCCGAACAGGCACTTCTGGGGATTTAGCTTGACTCCATATTTGCGCAGTGTTCGGAAGGTTTCTTCCATATCCTTGAAAAGATCGGCCGCTTGGACGGATTTGATAAGAATGTCGCCCACATAAACTTCCAGATTCCGCCCGATCTGCTCCTTGAACACTTTGTTCATCAAGCGTTGATAGGTGGCCCCATTCTTCAATCCGAACGGCATCACATTGTAGCAATATGTGCCGGCTACGGCTTACTTTTCTTGATCTTCCGGCAGCGGGACTTGATGATATCCTGGTAGGCGCCAAGCATGGAAATTAATTCATGCACCAGAGTCCACCATTGATTTATCCAAGGGATAAAAACTTGGGGCATGCTTTGTTTAAGTCTCGAAAGTCGATGCACCTCCACTTGCCGCCCGGCTTGAGACCAAGACTACGTTGGCCACCACTGGGAACCACAGATGTGGCCTTCAAGTTTTTCTACCGGATAATAGTATTCTCGAAATCCCTTTTTCTCGCTTCACGAGTCCGGTCGGACATGCAATTCATGCTGCGCCAGGCTCGGCGAAATTCCGGGTAACTCATGTGTCGACCAGACGAAGACATCATAATTTCGCTGGAGGCACCGGATCAGCTTCTCCTTCTGTTCTTCCCGATCCGAGGCGATAAAAGTCGTGGCCTCCGATCGGGTTGGATGGATCTGGACTTCCTCCCTTTCATCATAAATTAAAGCAGGAGGTTTCTCGGTTATGGCGTGTTCGATGGTGCCTTCCGAGCGGAACAGCTCCGCCCGGATCATCTCTATATAGCACGCCAAGTGCTAGCTGATCTCCCCGCACTTCTCCTACTTTGTCTTCCACGAACTTTATCTTTTGGTGGAAGGTTGAGACAACCGCTCGGAATTCGCCGAGCGCCGGTCGTCAAAATGACGTTGTAGGATGATGGAGAGTCGACCACCACGAAGTTGATTGTCTGGTCCTCCCGAGCGGCTCTTCTCCCGCCGAGGTGGCACCGGATTTGTCCGACCGCAACTGCCTGTCGAAACCCAGAGCGGGTCGTCATGGGCGCAGCTCGATCAATTTGCAGCTGGTCGAACGCCTTCTTGAATATGATGTTGACCGAGCTCCCTGTCAACAAATATGCGGTGAATGGTGTAATTTGCTATTACCGCTTAACGAGCAGCTGCCGTGGGGCACTTTACTCCTTCTAAGTCCCCGTCCGAAAGTGATTTCCGTCCACTTGCCTTCTTGACTACAGCCGACCGCTGGATCTGCACTGCCGGACGCCCGCCTTTTCGCTCGATTGAGTCTCCTCCGGCCGGCCCCAGCAATAACGCTGATCTCGCCCGGAAGTATTGTTCCGGCCTCCTCCCGAGGCACGGTCGTGACTGCTCGACGCCCGCGATTCTCCCGCCGAGATCGTGCCGATCGGTGTCTCGCTGATGTCGCCTCGATGTGGGTCCGGCCACTTCATGAGTCCTATGTCTCCGTCGATGGGAGGAGACCGCTGCTCGCTTTCCGAACGGATTGACAACAAGGGAATGCTTCGCAATCCCTCGTGTTGTGTGTATCCGTCTGTGGAAGGTGCGAACATAGGGTCCACCTCATCTTTGGCTTGGCCGAGCAGCCCACCTCTTGTACGTGAGATCCGCATGGGGTTTCGGATTGCATCGCCTCGGTCCTCAAGGCCGAGCTGCTTGTCGCTTCCGCCGGCGTGAGTATGTGCCCGCCGCAGAGCTTTTTTCCGAAGCGGCTTGCGCTTCTTCCACATTTATATATTCGTTGGCTCGATGTAGCATGTGATCATAATTTCGGGGCGGATGAGCGACCGGAAGAAG